>NC_132818.1:20733450-21363258 GCF_048594095.1 Paramormyrops kingsleyae | reverse complement strand
TTTTTCCGTTTATACCGGATTCGGTAAATATCTCTCAGCATCCTCGGCCGGGGCGTATCCGACGTGAGTCACGCGCCCGAGGGAGCGCGTTTTTAGCGGCGGCCGGCGCGCGGAGGGCGGGGCGCGTGCACGGTGACGTGCGATTCCAACTGTAGGAGTGGGAGCGCTGCGGCTCACACCGGAGTGTCGGCGCTCGGGGACCGGAGTGCCTCCATTTACCCAGATTAAAGCGGGTCCCTGCGCTCGGGGGGGTGAGGACGGCGGCTCGCTCGCTCGGTGCCGTCGCTTCTGAGGCAAACGGAGAGGGCGGGATTTAATTTAATCTTTTTGGGGAAGGTTTTCTTATTCTCCCAAAGCCGCCCCTAAGAAGCACTGAGCACATGGCTGCCTTTTAATTACAAAAACACTTCCCGGGTAATTGATATTTATCAGGAAGACTCGTGTGGTGGCTGCTTATTTTGGACGGTTTTTCAGGGCTCGGCTGTTAATATGGATGAAGAAGACCAAGGTACGCTTGCTCTCTATCCATCTCACTACTAGCTGCTCTTCTGGGTCGTTATGTTGGAATAATCTGCGCGCGACACAGAGAAATATATTACCGGAATAAAAACACAATTTATTTTGAGAGAATTCTGAATCTGAATAGCCCTTTCATCAAATAAAACTGATAAAATGATATTTCTGTTTGACGTTTACTGTCAGTCACTGTGGCCGCGTTAGTGGTAGGGATAATTCCATGACAACTGGTATCATTATAGGGAATTAATATGTCTACAGTATGTACTTTACAGCGGTATTTGAAAATATGTACCGCAGTTCAAAGTAATATCATGATACTGAAATGTAATCCCCGGGGTCTGAGTATTTATGTTATTTAATGGGAGGAAAATATATGATTCTGTATTGAGCTATGTGGTTTAGTGGTTCTACCATCTTAAACAGTCGCATGCAGGATGATTTGTTAATATAAAATAAGTTTGGGAGATTTCGTTTTTTCGGGATTGTATACGCCCCCCAAAGATAATTCTGCGCAAAGAAAAGTTTTTTGAGGGTTTAGAGCTTATGATTCGGTGTGTATGTACTGTCGCTGGTCGATCGGCTGAACTCCAGGACTGAATGTATTGCAGATCTAGACAAATTTTTGCTTTGCTTGGCTGTAAAAGTGGATCGATCAGCTTTTGCATTTCTCTCTTGAGGGCAGAGAGCATACGAGTCACCGATAGTTTGAACTTGGGTTTGACGAAAAAATAGGTTTTTTGATAACACAATAAATTCTGCATGGATAATTCCACTTCATGTGGCGTCTACTCATTTTCACGGAGGCAAGCGATTCTTCGTAGAAATTAATTATCTTTACTGAAATGAAGTTGTGGCGTGTCGTGTGGAAGAAGGTCAGCTCGTTGGGGGATGTGTCCTGCCATGTAAACAACTCTTATCGATCCGTAGGTCAATAACACATTGGTACCAGACTGCCGTTTGTCGTGCTGTGAATTTAAGCACTTCCAGTGGTCCAGTTGTACGGTTCCGAATTTCTGAAACATGAGCAGATAAATATCCCGCTTAAGTATTACAAGGTGTTCTGTGAACTTAGTGACCTATATATGCACCAATTTAGTGGTTTTAAGACTATTGAACATGCATATAGACACGGGATCATAGGTGTTTATGTGTCGCGTATTAGAAAAACTATAGTTACTACTGAATTAATCATTCATAGTATAAAACAATTGGCAACTGAAATTTGAGGTTCTGCCGTGCAACGTAAAAATGATACAATTTTCTGCTAAGTTTTTTTATGTAGTCTCTTTATACTGTGCGGTGTACGTGGGGGTGGGGGGGGCGACTGTAAAAAGCAAAGGTCTAAATAGAGACATCTGTCATATTTAGACGGTATTACCGTGGTATGCGAGGCGAGTCCCGGCTCCATAGCAAGGACAGTCAGGGATCCCTGCTAACTAAAGCTTTCGGCCACTGTTAGGTTTTGACCAGCTAACCCAATACGGGCGGATGACTTTCATCTGCACATCGGGATGGTGGAGGTGTGTACTACTTCTCCCTGCGGCACAGAGTTGTCGCTAAGGGACTTCCAGTGACACACAGTCACACACTCCCACCCCAACTGATAGCCTTTCTTACATCCCCGCCCCACACACACACCTTACGGAAAGGGAGGAGCTTGGATGCATGGAGGGTCTGGGGTACATAAGAGGACACGGATCAAACTTTCTGGAAGGACAGGATTGTCCCAGGGAAAGTTTACTTCTGAGGCACCCAGTGCGTTGGCTGTACATTTGTTTGTTTGTTTAAATTTATTGAAAGACTAGATCTGGGGCTCCTTTCTGCTTTGTCATCCAACACAATGTTTTACTCACCAAGTGTTGCCTGTATACTTTTCTATTCAAATTCAGTTTTTGACTGGTACATGCCATGCATTCTGAGAATTTGACACTCTTCAACGGAATTCATGCTCTGGGTCCAGTTTTTTTGTTAGCAATGCCTAGGTTGACCAGATAATCTATGTCAGGGAGAACATTGGGAGCTAGGACAGGAATTGTAAATTACCATTTCAATTAAAAGGACCTGGATTTCACTTGAGCACTGAGTTCTTGCTGCGTGCTGATTGGTCAGCATCCTATAATCATGCATGTGTCACTAATGCTAATGTGAAGCAGCTGGATGAGTCTTTCAGTCAAGGAAACAAACCAGTCAAAGCAAAAGAAGAGCTGATCTATTTAGCCGAGCACAGGAGCCTTTCGGTTTGGAAGTAGTTTGTAAAACCCGAAGTAGCTCAAAGTGTCCTCCTTGACATGGATTATCTGGTCACCCTAGCAATGCCAGTACTTCAAGCCCGAACCCCTGTTTCTGAGCGGGGCTCAGTGAGTGATTCAGCCATAAGCCTTCATCCGTATGGAACCACACTGACAGTTGCCCTGTCCTCAAATTGTTTGATGAAGATCCTGTAATATTTTCATGTGTAAATACATTGTATATGAACCGCTCAAGCTGTCAAGTGTTTGACATTGTATTGAGTCATTATTTACTTTTGTAGTTCTTACATGGAAGGTGTTAGTGCAGTGTGGGATTTAAATTCCAGTTTATTGTGCAGTGTGCGTTACATTTTTACTTATTTTTCAGTAGTTAGGAATGTTACTGTCCCTTTAAAATTTAAACATAACCCAATTTGCCCTGGGGAGGGTTCAGTTTGAGCTGGAGTTCAACCATTATGACAAGGGCTGTCAGAGGTGACTTTGTTTATATATGAATGTCTGTTGACTGATGTGTGCTGCTAGAAATTATTCACCAAGCCTCGTTGGTATACATGTGTGTTCCATCTGTATCAGTAAGGTTACTTCAGATACCCCCACTCTGGGTCTACAGAACACCCTTATGTTTTTCCCAGAAGTGCTGCAGTTAAAACTCATGAACTGGCCTTAGGTAAAATTCTTGTTTTTAGTAATTTCCCCTTATCCGTTTTTGAATCTCGTAGGGCTGGTAGTTCTGCAGAATGTGAATAGGGGTCCCAACATTAGGAAAAAAAAAGGTTTCTCTGGCTTAAGTTTCTGGATATGTTATATTTGTGAAAAATTTGCAGCCTTGTGTTTTCTCATACTTTGTCTTGCATTGATGTTGTACCTGTGCCCTTTCATTGAGCATGTTTGTGACAGCAATTTCCCCTTCGGATCTATGGAGTATGGTTATCTATCCATCTCTGATTAATAGCTGTTGAATAGATTGTTCCACACCTAAAATCAAGACATGAATGTGTTGCAAAGAGCAGGAATTAATTGAAATTATTCAGGACATTTTTTTCCCCAATAACTGCGTCACAAGCTTCACTTGGGCAGATTGAAGAGGAGGAGGCAGCCACATTGAAATGAAAGTTTTATCGCTGCAGTGTTTGATGTTGCGTTCTGGGCTCAAATTAGAGATCCCAGCTGTATTGGTGTGGGGCAACATCATGTACCCCTGCCTGCTAATGAGTTTCAGCAGATCAGAGTTTGTGTCCCCTGATCAAGGTTGTCCCCCCACACCCAGGATACTCACAATTGTCCATAGACTCTGTTCAGCCAGTTTGGAGGATTTTCAGTTTTTCTCTGACACACTTATTCGTGCCATGAACTAGGCGCACATGGGTTCTCACTGATAAGTGAAATTGTGAACGCCATGTTGGTATACTAGCTAGCACTATATCAATTATGCGATTAATCTTTAAATCGCATTTCAGTTATTCACAATTTTCCATCAAATTGAATTGTTAGTTTACAGCAGTACTGTTTAACACCAGTAGTAGAGTCTAACGTTTTATTTTACCAACATTCTTTCAATATGCTGTTTATGTAGCCTATGCTACGTGCACTGCAGTGCAAAAAAGGTAGAAGTGTGGCCTTTATGTATGCATGAAGAAAGGCATAGTTTATGCATCTGGGAATTGAAGTATGCAATGACTTTATTCAAGATATTGACTTATCCTAGATAGTTTAAGGCCCTTAATGCCTGCTAATTAAATTTGACCTATTTTGAATTTAAGTAGTTCCATTATTTCAGTATTGGAGTGTCAAATGTCAGGATACTATGGTTATAACGTGATGCATAATACATTGAATTATGATGAGTATTGTATCGGGGCTAGTTAGCAATACCCAGCCTTAATACTAGCTAATTTAAAAAAAAAAAACAAAAAAAAACATTGTCTTATAAAACGGTGGCACTTATTGCGAGTACCCAGATATCAAACTGCAACGCACAGGAGACTTTATCTTGTTATACAAAATATGTTGGAAATAAATAAAGCAGTTGAGCTAATTAGATGGTTTTTCACAGACTGATGTCTGCCTTGAGGGGGTGAATGACAACTGTCAAACTGAAGGGCGAGGCACATGGCTGACTTTTGCACTATCCAGCCCATTCTTCTCCTTTACGCTCTGGTAGTATGGCTTTTGACAGAGGCGGTCACGCCTCAGTGTGAATAAATACATCTTTGTTTGGAGTTCACTGGGTGCAGGGAAAGCACTTCTCGTCATGTGTGTTATTGACAGAACATCTTGTGGCTGTTGGGGTGCAGGGAGAAACAATTAGCGTTCGTCAGGAAATGTGAGAAGAAATAGAATTTGTTAAAAAAACAAAAAGAAGAAAAAGAATTGGTCAGTGTAATGTAGGGTTATAAGGGGCTGTGCGGCAGTTCATTGTTCATGCTCGTGTGACACCGGGTCATGGCAGATTGTGAGACCACATGGGTCTTGGGCAAAACTTGTGCAGTACCAGATCAATCAGATGAACCTAGCTGGCCACCTATTAAAAATTCTTCATTAATATATTTGAATGCCATGTATTTATTATTTTTTATGTAAAAATGAACTGTGTTCTGTTTTAAATACAAGTGTCCAGTGAAATAAAGAATAAAATCCTATTTGTTTCACCACTGCTGTGTTATAATACGTGTACACTTGGGTATCTGTCAACCAAATTCAGTGTTATTTATAAATTTAAAAAAATTATGGCTCATAGCTCTTATCAATGTGTTCCGCACATTTAGATATGCATATGTATGCACTGTCTGTCTACGTGCAAGGGGTGTGCGATCAGCACCCAGCAGAGCACCCTGCCTGCACTCAGAGGATGAGAGCCAAGCGGCAGTCTGGCTCAGGAAACAGCAGCCGTCCCCATGCATCACAGCCCCGGGCAGACGGCCATGTGGGGAAGCCGTGGGAGGCACGCGGGTCTCCGGTGTTTCTCATTAAAGACTGAAGTTGAAGAGGACAGATGCTTCTATGCTTTTCAAGGCCATTGGGTAGCAGGACTCCACCGATTCCATAGGCTAAGCTGAAGATACACTTTGTGGACGGCAGCTGGTTTTCTGTGATAAGCGAACCAGCGGAGAGCAAAGTTCAGACCCTCTAAGGCACATTGGGTTGGTTATGTGGGGGAGGGGGGAGTCCTTTTCCAGACTTTCTTAGTTCAAATACACCTGAACCAAGAATACTGACAGAAAAGAATGCTGGGGAACTTGTTTAAAGATATTTAAGGTATGTTTGCTGAATGTAAATAGATGAGTCTTAATAGGCAGCTGGACCATTAACCGTGGATGGGTAGGCATATCAGTGTTGATAGGTGTGTTACTTGGAACAACCCTGCTTGCTATGTTTTGTGTTGTGAGTTTTGGAACTGGAGGTTGCAATGAAAAAAGTTTTTTTTTTTTTTTCAATTTGTGAAGTTTCCAAGTGTTAACAATGAACAGCTTACACAAACACTTCTGGGTTTGAAGGTAGACAGCTCCTTGGTTTCCGTCTTACCTTTTTTTATTAGGTTGTGGCCCGAAATGGCTTAACACACTCTGTCTACACAAGCTACAAAAGATGAATGTCAATGACATTTATCGCATTTGCAAGAAGACAAGCAAGACAGCATTCTGTCTACATTCTAATTGCTACATTCCACATATCACTTTACTACATCACGTTGAATGTTGTATTATATGTTGTTAGATATATATATGTTTTTATCTCATAGTTAGTATTTTGTACTTAGTATGTTTTTTTAGTATTGTAACGTCCTGTTAATTGTCTGTAGTATGTGTAGAGGGCATTCAAGTAAGAAATTCATTGTACTATGTACATATGACATAAAAAATTTGAATCTTGAAAACCATCCAGCAAGCTGGAAAAGTCTTCTAATTGTATGTATTATCATATATACACAGTTACGAAGATAAGAAAATGAAGCAAGCTAACTTAAATAAGGCTAACAACATTCTAGCTGCCCAACAGGAACCACAAGTCAATAATGTGTGAAATGAAAGCATTTCTTGTGGTTAGGATTTAGTGTCAAATAGAGACAGGCTGTCAAGGCAGGTCAGCATGCAAGCCTTGTGCTACAGATACGAGTCAACTGCCACCCACATTAATAAAAGGGAGGAAACCGTCTAACATTCACCTTGTTTAAGCTACAATTAAGCCTCAAGCCAGATGTCTAAATTTGATTTACTACTTCTAACAAAGTTAGCAAGTATAGTGGGCTTTGCTGGAAAACTTACATTCTGGACTGAAATTTAGTTAATCCTACAGAATTAGGAATAACTGCGGAAAACACAAATTTGTCCTTTTCTGAGGATAAGCGATTCATATGTTCCACCACAGAGACTAGAATTCACACATTCTATGTTTACAAACCACTGCTTTTTAAAACTGCCATTAAATTTTTATTGGCATAGTATTATGTGGACACCTGCACCAAAGGTAATTGCTTGTACACCTGGTACTTGTATTGGTAGATTCTGATTATGATTTTGAAGATGCTGTACACAGAGGAACACAACAGTTCTCGGAATAGTTTTTTTCTTGCCTATGAAAAATGTTCTGTTTTCAATATCTTCCAGTCAATTGTTTGGGGGAAAAAAATCTAATGGTACTTTACTACCAAATATAAACAGGTAGAAATGCTGCAGTAGCTGCATTTTTAAATGGAAATAAATCACAGCGCTAAGTGCAAGTAGGCCATTAAAGGCTAATTTTGCATTGTTTATTTTCACGAGGCGCACATTTGCTTGCTCACGCTGTAGCCTAATTGCTCTTCTCTATATGCAGCTCTAACGATGTACTTCACACTGTACGAAATGAGTTCATGTATGCGTGAAGTGTTTGTGGTGTGTTAATCTCTATCTGCATTGGGTGCTGTCACTTTACAGCCACAGGTCAGGCTCCACCCATTCTGTATTCCCTGTTATGTTTTCTCACCTGGTTTGTGTGCCCCATGTCTACAAATTAGGTGTAACCCCCCCCCCCCCCCCACCACCACCACCTATGTGCACTTGGTGTCAGTGCAGCTAGGAGAAAATTAGCAGCAGGGGCAGGAAACGCTAGGGAAAACTCTGGCAGCCTAAGCTACGCTGCTGCACGTGATCTACACCAGACATGGAGAGCAGATCAGTACTGCTGCTGGCAGGATCGCTGGGACGTCCTTTAGCAGCCGGGTCAGCAGCTGTGCGAGCTTGTAAACAAATGCATCGGAAATCCCCACCCCCAGTTCGTTTTGATGTGGATTGCTTGCTCTTGTGTGAGCAGATGTACACAGCCATAGAGAACATGTGTGGACCTTGAATGGTTTCGTTAGCGTTGGGACTTTATATCTTCATTTCCTGCCCGTTCTCAGGGTCAAAACTGAGGAGTGTAGATGATCACCAGACCACAATACAGCTGACCCTGAGTTATTGACGGCTATTTTCCATACACTCTTGTTTGTCCTGTCATTGTATCAGTTCGATTTGCACGTTTTGCAGGCTCTTTGTATCTGAATTTTTACTTGAATGCCGACTAATGACAGAGCCATGAAATATGTTACAGGGTCCTGAGGGAAAAGCTTTCAAGAAATATTTTAATACACATCCATCCATTCATCCATCCATCCATCATACCGCTTATTCTATGCAGGGTTGTGGGCAGCCATAGATATATATTTTTGGAAATAACTGAATGTGTTAATGCAGGCAGTGTGTTTGTGATAGTTGCCTGGACATTACCGGAGGAAGGTCCAGTTTAGTCCCAGTTACAGAGCACTGGAGTACCAGTGACCTTGCTTATGACTGATTAATTACCATCTCTCTTCCTTTCTCTGGCACGGTGGTTTTTGGGCCCGTGCTGTGCATTAGTACCCTGGCTTGAGATATGCCGTGAGATATGCTGTATTCATCAGTATAATTTAATCATATTGGATGGAGAAAGAGATTCAATTAAGATTTTCTTATTGTTGGTTTTGCAGGCCTGTTTACAGTTGTAGGATAGAACGCATAATTAAGCTGCACGAGCGCTAACTACCTGCCAGTGTGCCTACATATTTGTCCTTAGACTATTCCTCTTCCCAGAAAGCAATTACAGGCATAATGTGGGTGTTCCTGGTTTACTAATTTAATCTGCTCTTAACAATGCACTCAGGCATTGTGTTTGCACATTAGCAGCAAAATAGCCCGTCGTCCGTGCCAATATACAATTACTTAGCATGTTGCTTCCTTGTGTGCTTGCAAACACACAGTGGGTTTGTCACTGTGTTCACTGGAGACAGTTTCGATATTCTTTGAGAACTGTAGCAGGTCTGCACTGTGTATATTGACACTGGTTTCTGCTGGGGAGAAGCCAATTGGCCCTTTGAGTTGAGACCCTTGGGAGCTTCTTTTGACTAGAATATCCTTTCACCTGTGAGAACGCTGTTCACAGAAATGCTCTCAATGTCGCCTCAGGTTATCTAACGTTAATAGAATGCTTGAATCAGTACAGAAGATAATGATTAGATTACCTTAAAACTGACCAGTGAATACCCTTAGCGAAAGTAGTGCAAATCCCCTTGAGGTCAGCAAATCACTCATTTCTGCCAAAATGACTTGTTAGTGACCTACTGGTATTGTTTAGTTGCCGGAGGATTATTTTCTCATTTGTAATTCTGTGTTCACAGGAGCAGTTTTGACATACTTTTCCTAGACTGAGTGTACCTTTGGTGCCTTTTAGTTATTTCTGTTCTACATTAATAAGTGAATGATGAATCGCAAAGCAGGTTTTTGGAGCACAGTTTCTTTTATGGAAGAAATCCAGAGCAGAACGTTTTGTGATGGCACCATCCCTGGCATGATGCTGCGTCCTGTCGGCCGCCAGGGCTTCTGGAAGACCTTCCAGACTGTAGCATTGGTGTGTGTCCTAATAAAAACAATTACTTTGCGTTGAGGAGCTTTTGTAAAATATTTTTCCAATTCCTCTGTAAACCAGACCCCCACATCCCTACAGTACTGTCTACCACGCCTCTTTCAGCATAGATACTATTGTTGGCTCTTGAGTCAAAGGCAAGTTCTCGATTTTACAGATAGTACCAAATGCTTTTGTATGGCTTTTTTAAATATAATTTTTCCTTGTGGGGGAAGGAGCCTCATTCTCCATTGTTCCCATTAATGTAATGATAATGCTGATATGATTTGTTTATGCATTTTGGATGATTCTTATCAGACTGATGAAGAACGTGGTGGCACCTGGGCCATGCTTGATGATGGCTGTGCCCCTTTATGCAAACTCTGATACCTGATGCTCTTTGCAGTTCCTGCTGATTTGTCCATGGGAGAAAAAGACGAGCTGTTGAGCATCCGGCGTAGGAAAAAGGAACTGTTGGATGACATTGAGGTACTGTGCCTTTAAGTGACGCTCCTGTTTAAAACTGCCTGTCACCTACAGTAGGCATGATTGTGAACATCAGTACTTTCATTTCCCCTATAGAGGATTTTCATCTATACTTTAAACACATTGTTTTAATTGCCACAGGGGCAAATGCTGCCTTTGTATAGCTTGACACCTCCACAGTGCAAACTGTCCTTCTGAATCATCCTCTAATTGTAATTGATGTTATTTGTGATTAACTACAAAGACTTATCCCCCGCTTTGTTATTTTTACAGCGGCTGAAGTTTGAAATTGCTGAAGTTATGAGTGAAATCGAACAGCTAACAAATGTGGGTGAGAGGTGAGTGTAGAATACCCATAATCCCCGTCGTTAAACCCAGCTCGTGGAAGGGCCCCTAGGCTGTGTGAATGGCTGCTGAAAGACCAGCATAAAAACACTTACTGTGGCTGTGGAGCCCTTTGCTCATGCTGGTTTTCTTTAGCTGTGCACCTGCCTCAGGGAGCTAATGTGTGTCCCTGTGTCTCAGGCCAGCTGGCTGGGCTGCAGTGGCCAAACACACACACTTAACTATCACACCTAGATAATTGTTTCCCAGTCCGGTCCTCGGCGGCCCACAGCCAGTCCATGTTTTTGCTGCCTCTGAGCTCCCCGCCAAATAGGCCACGTTTTTGCGGCTCCATTTTTGCTGGGAGGGAGCAAAAACAAGGACCGTCTGCAGGGTCCCCATGGACTGGATTGGGAAACACTGACCTAGATGATCCGCAGAAAAAAGGGGAAAAACATGACTGTGAGACCGACATGTGCCCTCAGGTGGTGATTAAAACCAGCCTCTGCTCTCTGAAGTGAACCGTTTGTTTACCACACAACCTGCCCTGTGGTCGCGACATCATGTCTGCCACCTTAGCAGCCATGAAGAGGGACAAATCAAACCTGTTTAACCCAAACATTCCAGCTTGAAAGGTCATAAATCATGTGGTCTACTGTGTGCATCTAACACGGTAGCCCGGTTAAGCACTTATTGACACGTTGGATTCATGTAAATGATGTGACGTTGCAGCAAAACTTCGCAGAGAAACAAGCAAATTACCATGGGAAGGAAGAAGTTTAACATGGACCCTAAAAAGGTAAGTGTGCAGTATTTGAATGGAACGTGCATCTGCCCTAGACAACGTATTGCAGTATATTTCAGAGCCATGTAATGTTCATTTTCACGGCTCGTTTCGGATTCATGCCGCTCATCGAGTTCCCTCCTGTCGTAGGGAATCCAGTTCCTCCTGGAGAATGAGCTGCTACTCCACACACCAGAGAGCATCGCGCAGTTCCTCTATAAGGGGGAGGGCCTCAACAAGACTGTCATTGGCGAGTACCTGGGGGAGAGGTGAGCCCAGAATGCCCCTTCACATCTTTCTACATAGCAAACCCCCCCCCCCCCCAATCCTCCCCACCCCCCACGTGTGTTCTGAGGAAACAGCGACCGCTTTCCTTCTGCAGTGTGCCCACAATCCTCGGTGCTTTCCTCTCATCGACCTCCGGAGATGTGCACAAAGGAAAGCTTTGATCGTCTAAGCCTTATACCAGCACCCTGGGGGCTACTGTATTATACAGTCATGTGACTGTAGACCTCCTACTGGGGAGTGTGGTATCACTGTACTGTCACACTATGCATTCTCTTGGAAGGAGGAAGCATTTTTAAAGGAAAAGCATGAAAAAAAAAGTGAAAATATTAGAGTTGCAGCAGCGTGGATCAGTGACCTTTGCAAAGGGCTTGGAACGAATTACATGATAGGGAATTTCCCTATGAAGGGCTGTCTGTGTGGTGACTGTCGTGACCCGTGAATGCAAAATGTTTTCATTTCTCCTAAAGGGATGATTTTAACATCAAGGTGCTACAGGCGTTTGTGGAGCTTCATGAGTTTGCAGACCTGAACCTGGTGCAGGCTTTGAGGTGGGTTATACATGCACACACACAAACATACATATACACCCCTGGATAAAAAAAATGGGCCAAACACAAAATTGTAAAAATTAAGCTTTTACTGGCCTTATAACATATCATTGGTCAGTCAGAGATATTTACTTTCCTAGACTTCTTGTATGCAAAGAAGTTAAATGATATAAAATTCAAACTAACACATGTCTGGGTGTTCAACATATCTTCTGGCCCTTTGCTGTTGAGACCATTAAAATGTTATGTTTTGGGACACCTAGCTGTCAAGGCGTCCCGGGTGTTTACCTGTATTACTGCTGAATAACCGTAATGATCTATTTCAGCCATGATCCAAGGCTATAGCAGCACTGCATTGGTATTCAGTCATATGTTAAAGCAGAAGAGTGAAATTATTCACGATTCATTTCAAGGACCCAAATCAACCTACAGTTTCACATGAAATAAACCTTGATTAAAGCTTTACTTGGACATGTGTTACTTAATGATGGGGACAGAGTCTGAGAATTTTGTCATTTTGTGAAAATTGTAGAGTGTACTTGCGGACACCTAGTTAGTATATCCTATACTACAGATCTAGGCTATATGGCGTAGCCTAAAAATGATAACAATAAAGTGCAGTGAAGGCATAAACCAGTGACATTACTATGATTCCCAAGTCTTATGTACTGTAGATAATTGTATGTGCAGTGCAGCGGGTTTGTTTACAAAAGCATCCCCCCAAACAAGTGAGTAATGCCTTACGTTATGATGTTATGACTACTACAACATCACTAGATGATAGAAGGTTTTCAGCTCCATTATAATCTTATGGGACCACAGTCGTAGGTGGGGATCGTCGTTGACCGAAACGTCGTTATGTGGCTCGTGACTTTATTTAATAAATATCCACATAACTGAGGGGTCATGGGTCATAATACTTTCTTCAGGCAGTTCCTGTGGAGCTTCCGACTGCCTGGAGAGGCACAGAAGATCGACCGCATGATGGAGGCCTTTGCATCACGTTACTGCCAGTGCAACCTGGGGGTCTTCCAGTCCACAGGTCAGAGTTCAAAGGTCGATAGGTCAGACTAAATGCTGTCGCAGGGCTGCCTTTGCTGCAGCTTAAATCTTAGCGAAGGGTAGGTTACCGTGTACAACAGCCACACAGGATCATAAAAAGTTGTGTAACTTCCTCTGTCTCTGGTTACGTGGTCACAGCCTTGTGTATCTCATCCCTGTAGTGGGACATTAGTAGTCTGACTTTCAGCTCGGAAGCCCACTCCATATACCTGTAATACAACTGACTTTAAATGTAAGTAGTTTGAATGAGAATGAGCAGCATGATGCAGGAGAACAGAAACATCCCTGTTGATTTCACTCTTGCCAGAAGCTTTAGCGTTAGCGCTGATTAGGTCCGCTGTCGGCTGCGGCAGTGCCAAGCTTAGCGTGCTGCTAACGGTGCCGGCTCTCTCCGCAGACACCTGCTACGTGCTCTCCTTTGCCATCATCATGCTGAACACCAGCCTCCACAACCCCAATGTGCGTGACAAGCCGCCGCTGGAGAGGTTCATCTCCATGAACAGGGGCATCAACGATGGTGGGGACCTCCCCGAGGAGCTGCTCAGGGTAAGACGTCTGAGGATGCGTGTTAGGGCCCCGTCAAGGAGGCTCATACAGGAAACCCAACGTTTCTCAATCCGGTCCTCGAGGACCCACAAACAGTCCATATTTTTGCTCCCTCTGAGGGAGCAAAAACACGGGCAAGCACCGCTGTAAAGGGTCCTTCCATTATAGAACCCTAAAGTGGTCAGTATAGATTCCCGTATTGACATCAACTGGGGGGTTCTTTACAACAGGGGGTCTTTGCAGTTCCTGTTTTTCTAGTTGAGAATTGAGATAACTGGTCTTGGTTGCTGTTGGCTTGTTGAATGGATAGTGTTTCTCAAATGAAGAACTAACACGTTGTTTTAACTTATTATTTGTCATGCTTGTTATTATGTAAAACCAGCTTCTGTAATTGTACTATAGAAAAGCTGAAATTCCCCAATTCATGGTCCTTACTCTCTTGAAGGAGCAGCCTTCAACGATGCAGAATTTTGTCCTCGTCTGCGAGTAGTGGAACCAGAGACACAGACCAGGCTGTAATATTTCCTCTTGGCATGAAGTAATAAAGTGGAATAGCACTCATATTTCCTGCAGTGCAAGCCAGAGAGCCGTTATGAATATCTGAGGATGCACGGTTGTGAGATCTATCTGCAAGTATAATGAACGCCAGTGCTGCATTGACATCCATTGCTCTGACTTCTGCTTTTCTACAGAATTTGTACGAAAGCATTAAAAATGAGCCCTTTAAAATCCCAGAGGATGATGGGAACGATCTGACGCACACCTTCTTCAACCCGGACCGAGAAGGCTGGCTGCTGAAGCTGGGTGAGCAGAGCGTCCTCGGAGGAGGCAGCCCCCTAGCTGCCTTTTCTTAACAACCCCCCTCCCATACCCCCACTCCCCCTGCGTTCTTTGTGTCTGTCATTTCACGCCATGTCTTTCTCAAACCAGTGAGATGATCAGTGATGCATGCTAACTCCCCAGCCCTGCTGCTAGCTTGGGCCACGAGTAGCCTGCCGCTGGTCATGTGACCTGACTGGGCATGTTGACCTAGGCATGGTCCTGAACCCATTACCTGCTGCTGCGGTGTCTCTTTCTGTATCATCCAGGGGGGTCTTCTTTTTGGTTTCCTTGGTAACCTCCGGTCGGATGCAAAGATTCATCTGAACCCTGACCTACTGGAAACCTTGGGGAGGTTTGAGGAGAGGATGTCAGCTGATGTTAATTCCTGCTTTTTATGGCATATAGGGGAGTCCTGCTGAGACACTGCTGATGACTCTTTGTAAACGTTAGTAGTGATCTGGGATTTTCACTTCCGTCCACCCCACTGTGCCTGTAACACAGATACAGGAAGAGGGTCGGTCTCCACACCCACCTTGGCAGCCTCGATGTTGCTGTGCGACTTTGCCAGATTTCGCTTGATCCTCAGCGACCTCGTGAGCGATGCGTCAATGCTTTGGACTCGTATTTAAAGGCGGCATTTGTAGTTGATGGGTTCAGCAGATCGCCTTTTGAAACAAAGCACATAGTGTTTATGTGGATCTTGTCTGGGTCGTGCATGTTCATTTCTCTGCTGTTTCCTTCCTGGCTTCTGCTTTTCCTGTGTGCGTTTGGTTTCTGCTTGTGTCGTTGTAATAGGTTTGTCGTTAAATGTTCCTTCTTATTTTCCTTGTACCTTTCTGTTCTCTGACTCCTGGCTGTATCTGCTTTCTCCTCACCAGGAGGTAGGTAACCTAGGGAGCACCTTCCCCATCTCCTCTATCTGCTCTCTTTTCATTCCTCCTTAGATGTTTGGTGTTATGTGCGTGCGTGTGTGTGTGTGAGATTTTTTATTTTTTTTCTATCTCTCCCCTTCCTGTAGAGGTGACATCAGCGCAGTGGTGCCCACTGATTGGCCAGGTTACTGCTGTAGGGGTCAACACATTTCTTAGGTTCTCATTACTCTTGGCAGGCAAACACATTCCTGTAACTGTGTGTGCTGCAAGCGGTGATCTTGTACAGTTAGTCGCATGATTTATGACCCGAGAATCTTCTCATGATTTTACAGCTATCATCTAGCTGATGAATGAACAAGCTGTTCCTTCAAGTACTGTTTTCATCTGAAGCAAAACCTGCTTGTGTATCCATGTTCGTTTAAGGAACGTTTGAGAAATTTATAAAGTGTAAGAGAGCGGTTCCACGTAGAGATCTAGGAATTCTGTGTTGTAGCACAGAGAGACCAACGAAGACCTGAAAACTTCACTCAATTCTGGAGTCATTCCAGAAGACCCTACGACGTCCACTCCTTGCTAATTATAGATGGAGGTGTTTTGATGAATCAGAAGGTAAAATTAGCTGATGCAGATATAGGTCACAGTGGCTGGCGGAGGTGAGAACGTGTGGGCTTGATTAGTTTCGTTATGATGTCGCTGTGATATTTCAATGCTGTATAATTGCCGCACACTGACCTGCGCACTAATACCAGGCTGCTTCGTTGTCAGGTGGCCGTGTGAAAACCTGGAAGCGGAGATGGTTCATTTTGACTGACAGCTGCTTGTATTACTTTGAATACACAACAGTAAGTTATTTTTTTTTTATAAATTGCACTCACACCAAACATGGATCTTGAACTAAGCATTGCTGCTATGCAATGAGCCTTTTCATCATAAAGAAGCAACTGAATGAACGCACCTATTCAGCTCACCATCTGTGCAGCCTTTAATGAGATGTAGAAATGGTCCTTATTAGTGCTGTATGAAGCACTAAAAACATGCGGCACTGACTGTGTCTGTGTGTGTCTCTTCCGCTTCCATCTCACCTGCATCTCGCTCCTCGCTTCCTTTCAGGATAAGGAACCACGTGGCATCATTCCGCTGGAGAATCTCAGCATCAGGGAAGTGGAGGAGCCCAGGAAGCCTGTACGTACTGGGAACCCTCTCCCTCCCAGTGTGGTGGACATATGGTCCACACACACACACACCCTAAACATGCGTCTGTGGACCGTAGATCTTAGACTGTATATGTCTGCCTTACAGAACTGCTTTGAGCTGTACAATCCCAATCACAAGGGCCAAGTGATCAAGGCCTGTAAGACTGAGGCGGACGGCCGTGTCGTGGAGGGTAACCATGTGGTCTACAGGATCTCCGCCCCTACGCTGGAAGAGAAGGAAGAGTGGATCAAGTCTATCAAGTGAGAACATCGCTTATCCCATGTTGGCATAGGATCTGGGGTCGCCAGTCGGGAAGACAGCAGAACATCTTGGGGAGAAAGATGCACTACATGGCCTTTAGCGCCCCCCAGTGTTATGAGTGTGTATGTGCAGGGAGAGCTTTGGCACACTGCAGTCTGTGCATGCTTGGGAACAGAATCAGCCTGCAGACAGCACCACTAGGTGGCCCTCTCTCCCACGAGGAGGTCTAGGGAAAGAATGTGTTCATAATCCCAAAGCTGCCCCATTGGGTGGATAAAGCTGATTCCATACCTGTCAGCTGTGTCGGTGGCTGTATAGATATTGCTTCTGCGCGGCACCTGTCAACAAAGCAATGTTTTCTTTCTAGATATGTGTAGGAACTGGGTGGGGGCTCCGAAACCATGGAAACCAAACTGGGTCACTGGATGTTTTTCCTCTGATCCTGTCGATCCATTAGCATGCCAGTGAATCAAGCTCTGTGGCAGGTTGCTGAGCTGCTTGTGCTCCTCTGCAGGGCCAGTGTCAGTAGGGATCCCTTCTATGACATGCTGGCGGCCCGGAAGCGACGCATAGCCAGTAAGAAGTGAGCCAGCACTCTGCGCAGCGCGCTGGCCGTAGCTGGGCCACCAGGGGGCACTGTGGGACCAGCCTTGTGGACTCAGCAGAAGACCTGCAGGGATGGTGGGGTACCCCCATGCGGATCGTAAGGAGCCCCACCCACACAGTATTCCTCATCGTTTCGGTAGCCGGTTTCTCTGTGTTTGTTCGTCTGCTGATCCAATCACCTGAGTGGAACGGCCGTGCTGACTGAGATGCACTCGGCATGGGAGCCGTCCTCCACTAAACGCACAAGCGCATACGGGAAATCATGGACGGATGTTTAATGTTTCCACGAAAATGTTCTTGACGGAAGCATCAGCATGTAGCACTGAGTGTTGAATGAAGAATGAAGAGACATTAAAACCCATGGTTTGGCAGAGTGCACTTCTGTTCTCGTTGTCTGGTACCTTTACAATCCATCACCATCGGCAGTCTTATGAATAGTAGATTCGAGACGCACATCGATAATCAGTCACAGCGATTGACTTCAGATTTTAGCTTTAATGCCAACAAGCAGCTTACAGTCGACCAGACTGATGCCAGGTCACATTTTCTGAGGTCGAGAATCACATAATAAGCAGTGGTGGGAGACCTGTGACCCCTCGTGCTTTTCCAGTGTACAGAGGGTGTGTTTGTGTGGCCCCCTCCAGGGTCTGTCTCCATGCACGCTTTCATTCCTTTCTTCGGCGGCCGTCCACTTGAGTTCCTAGAACCCATCGCGGTCCAAACCGTCGAATACTTGATATTTATTTTGTGCAGTTGCTAAATTCTATTGTGAACTGTTTCATTTTCTTAAGTTATGTGTAAATGATGTATAGGTATTTTTGGTGTGTAAGTTAAAGGTAATGCCCATATTTATAGGAATTGCTTGGTATGGGATTCTAAAGATCATGATGGTGGTGAGAAACCAAACAATGTATACATGGCTGCAGCATGTGCCTTCTGGGGGGTGACCTGGGTGCAGCTATGTATATATACACAAAGAATATCCAGACCATCCTATGTGATTGTTAAATATTACATGGACCTCATTAAAATGCACTTATTTGTTGACTGGGCATTGGAGCGTTTTTCCTGAGTACTTCTGCTATGTTATCGTTTCTCACATTCCAGGGAACAGCAGCATGGATTACACTGAAGTAAACACTAATTTGCTCCACAGCAGCTTGCTGGATTAGATGACTGCCTGAAGATGAGGATAAAATCAGGAAGTGGTGTCCTACGTAGAGTCGATAGCTGTGTGAGTGCTGACTTTAAGCTGGGAAAAAGCCAAAGACCCAGAAGAGCCCGTAAACAGCTTTGTGAGGCATGAATTTGGTCATGTGACCCAAGCTTGTGTGTGCAGAGGATAACGGAATCTTCCATAGCAAGTAATATAGGATGTAATAATGGTTTGTCAAAACTTCAGGCTTGTATGAATTGTAGCTGGCAATTTATATCAAATGGACAAGATAAAATAAACCTGGAACCTTATACTCAAAATCAGATAGTCTCCAGGCTCCATTTGGAAGGAGGTCTGACACTTCGCTTGCATTAGGGATGGGGGGACCTGAACAGGGGGCACACGGCTGGAGTAAACCCTGGATGGCATGCAGGTCCATTTGCACATGGACACAATCATACACTATAGGCAACTTAGGGACACTGATTACCATAACTGCATGTCTTGGGACTGTAGGAGAAAATCCGAATGACATACAGAGAACATGCAAACTCTGCTGACACAGAGCTAGTCAGAGCCTTAAACCTGGGGGCATAAGGCCATACTGCAAGCCACAGCATTAGTGTGGCACCTGTAGTGCAGTATTAACCCCCCAACTGTATTACTGCATATTTTATTAGCTTATAAAGGAGCATTTTCATTTTTCAATATCCCACAAAGCTTAAAAAGACAGAGGCACTCTGCATGGGAGAGATGCGTTTATTCACAGCCCCCTGACGGCGGCACTCAATGCAGTAAGGAGAGAACGCAGTGGAAGAAGCCCGAGTTTTCACAGGACTTCAGCCACTTCTGCACATTACTGGGGGCGCTGGGTGCCCCCCCGGACCGCAGGAGGCCGCAGGCACACAGCACGTCAGCCAGGCAGAGTTCCGGACCAGCCAGCCAGGCCCCCCGGCACAGCGCCGCGTTCAGGGCTTTCACCATCGCCGCACGCTCGTCGGCCCCGCCCCCCGCCAGCTGAAACAGCGCCGCGTCGACCCAGCTGTCCACCAGCGTGGCCTGGCACGGATCCGAGGGCGGGGTCACCAGCAGCTTGTACAAAAAGCGTGCCACGTTTCCCTCCCCCTCCACAGGGCACATGCTGTGCACGCTGAACTTCATCTGCACCCGGGGCACTGAGGGTGGGGCAAACACACAAAGCGGAGGGATATTACCACGTTCAGAAACACTGAAGCGAATCTCAAACTTCACCAAAGTATATAGACAGGCGGCAATTTTAGTTCTGTCTGAGGTGAAATATTTCAGGGTAGGACAAAGGGCACAGAGAAGGAACGGATGAGGAATCACACTTCCTGGCTGGTGTGTACTGAGTATGTGTTTTGCTTTTTCCCTGCATTCCTTATTAGAGATAATTCTCGCAGGCCATAGGGCAGCGTGTGTTGTTATGAAGTGGCTTTGTTGGGTAATGAATAAAAAGGGCGACATGGCTGCGTCTAGCGGCCCTCACAGAGCCGGCTCTGCCTGAGGCGTCAGCAGACTCCTTACCATCCTTCCAGATGAGGGTGAAGCCGAAATCGAAGTCCTGCCGCTTGTGGCTACGAGGGTGACTGGGGCCCAGGCAGGACAGCAGCGCCGGGGGAACGGCGGAGACGGAAGAGTGCACGTGTACGCTGGACAGGACCCGGTAGCGTTGGCATAGCATGTCGTGGAGAACCAGCAAGGAGAAGGGAGGCTCGGTTGGATTAGCATTGATGACGATGTCCCTCAGAACGCCGACATCCTGCAGGAAACAGCCAAGCGCTCACGTTCCTCAACACTCAAGGCCCCCACCCCAAACATAAGAACCTATCCTATATTTTATTCAATTCCAATTACTACCCTCATGAATAAGTTCTACACAGAAACAAAGATACCGATGCAAATAGAGAGAAGATTATTTTTTAATGAAACACACTAAAGTGATGATCCACTACAGAAGTACAGCAGCATGACTTGCCTGGCCCAAAAGCGAGTTCAGGTCCGAGGGACCGGTGAAGGCACAGCCCGGAGGAGTGTGCGTCAGGCCAGTGGCATCCAGGTCCGCGTCTGGGCTGCTCACAGTCTTAGCCAGCCCATCCACCGCAGCCTTCAGCTCGTACAGCCTCCGCATAATCTCATCCTGTCTGGACTCAAGAGCTTTCAGTGCTGGGTCCACCTCTCCGTTCTAGGGGAAGGAGAAAAGCAAGTTACCATATGGAATGCAAACTACTTCAGCACCCACACAGTAAACATGCAAGTCAATGTGCCAAAATCAGTATCATAACTGAAACTATCACTCATAATAAATCTTGCTTTCATTTTGGTACATCTTGTGGCCTAGTACATAGGTTAAAAAGTGCCTGGACTGTGTATAAACTGAAAAGTATTAAATAAAAAGGAGCGTATATTCTTGAGATAATGTACATGAAAGCAATGGTATTTAACCTAAGCTACTGTATGACAGATTTTATCAACCTCTCTTTCTGTATGCGATCTCGTCACTTGCCAGGTTAGCAAAAATTTTAATTTAAAATATTCATTGACATAATACGTACGACAGTCAACATTAAGTACAGAATGAATTATTTTATGTCCCACTAATAATCGAGCACGATGTCCTTAAAGTCCTTATGTGAATTACCTGGTGCGCATGCTCGATGCAGCTGGTTTGCTGAGCGTGGATATTCGGTAGTTTGTACATGCAAGTCGGTAAGTCAACATCCATGTTGGCCTCACTGATCGGCTTTACCTTGTACATTGGAACGGTTTTCGGATGTTTAATTCCAGAAAGAAAAAAACACAAAAAATCCTTTGAAATTGTCAGCTAATGGCTGACTGCACACACAGCTGCTTTACCCAGTCAAGAGGACGGACATCTCCGTCACATCCGGTATGACGTAAAAAGCGCGCGACTAAAAAACTATTTTTTTTAGTCTTGTGGTCCGAGCAGACAGACTTCTGTATCGTCTGCTGGACGGTAACAAGGGGAACAGCTGTCGTGCTGGATGGCTGTGGTCCTTCATGATGCTGCGTGCTTTACGGAGGCACCGCTGAAGATAAATGTCCTGAATAGCAGAGAGACTCAGTCTCATGCCTGTGATGTACTCTGCTGCCTTCACCACTCTCTGTAGCGATTTCCGGCCGCTGGCAGAGCGACTCCCGTACCAGACTGTAATGCAGCCTATCAGCAAGCTCTCGATCGCACTCCTGTAGAAATTTGAGGTGATGTTGGCGTTCACGCTGAACTTCCTCAGCCTCCCCAGGGGTTGGGCTACTGACTACTGTGGCCAATCCCTTGATTAATTTATGATTAACAATTTAATGTCATGACTATGGTCCCAAAAAGCAGAGTAGGTTCGCTGTCAGCAGAAAATTGGGTTGCTTATTTGCATATTTTACTGATAAATGTTGTGCTTCACTGTGTGACATTTTCATGGTTTCTCATCTCGTACAACTGACTCAGGTAGGATGACAAGGCCAGAGCATGCAAGTATACCAAATGTGTGTAGCAAGGTTGCCAGGGCAATTTCAGAAGGAGCATCACAGACATCTTTCTCCTGCATACAAATCAGGTTTCTCCTTAATGCTGGACTGAATCTGAAGCTGTGCCGCAGCCTGGATGCAAAGCTGTCAAACACAGATATGTAGAAATATCAGAGATGGCCATAACCAAATGCGAATTACGTAAATGTTGAGATGTATATTTTCAGGGAATTAACTAATGTCTGAAACAGTGGATGCAAAAAACACCTTATGTATTTGAAATAAATTAGCATCCATTCACAGTAGGTTTTATTACAGTTACAGTTAATACATAAAATCTTGGAAACTCTTCTTATTTCTTGGGAGAGTTCAGTGTTTCTTCACCATAAAATGATTGTTATGTCAGGAAAACCTAAAGTGTCAATGTCTTCAGGTCTCGTTGCTGCACCCACCACATGACAACACGCCTCGCGGTCCCAGTTGGCACCCCCTCCCCAGGCCACCGCGCGGTCCCCTCCGGAAATGGCCGTCTGTCATCTGCCCGCAGCCAGGTGTTACTTGGCCGTCCTCTTGGCCTGGTACAGTTTATTTATTCTTGCTTTCTACTTTCTCTTATAGATACTGTCTACACGCTTCTGTGGATTCCTCGCATTCCTGCAGGGCAAAACAAAGACGTTTAATTAAAACACAGGGCTGATTTTGCTGATCTGTAGCTTGTCCCCCTTAAATTATTCATGCTTCCCTGAAGCGTGGAAACACGGATCGCCTGGCAGTCGGCTGTGTCTGGAGGGGAACCCGAAGGTGACACGTTTTGTCTGCGACTGCGGCGCTTTAAATCATGCAGGACCCTGAGCAGTGGGGCTGCCGCACGGTCGATTACGGTGATCGCCGTTCACCATGTCAGTGTCACACCTTGGACAAAAAGAAAGAGTATATAACAGTCTACCTTATCATGCAGGACCTTACTGTATGTCTTCCTTAGTCTTTCACACCTTGGGTAAATAGACACTTGGCAGCCAAATATTCTTATTAAACAGAATAGGAGATAGAGGGGAAACTTTCTGAAGCCTTTCAGTTCAGAATTACACAGCTGAAATATTAAGATCAAGACATTATGGGTTATTATTTTTAAAGATTAAGATATGTTAGTGACTGTGGTCCAACTTTCAAAAACAACCCAGGCTTATAGCTAGAAATTCTAGACCCCCTGACAAAATATCACCTTGAGCCCCCCCACCAAATTTCACATATCCTCCTGAGACCCAAGGAAAAAAATGTCCTTCAATTTTAGGATTTTTGTCTTTGGAGGAAATAAGACTTACAATCTTACAATTTAGATTTTTTCTAATTTATTTTTATTTTTAATTTGACAGCATGTCCTCTTTAGTGTACAACATCCTGCCAGGGTATCCTTATCCCTCCGACACCCCTGTGTACACCCTATGGAGGTGCCAGAAGACAAGAGCTCAGTCCCCAGCAGAGGCTGTAAGATGGTTTGCTTTGCTAGATGACTGTGTCGTTTGCACATGTTTAACCCAGCATGTTTGCTGGCCGGACCCTGCTAGGGAGCACAGATTACATAATCATCTAGTAAATCAGTGGGCAGCCTGTTGGATCTGCATAATAGATGAGGAACAGCCAGACAGAATACAGGGAACCTTTATTCCAGTTAACCTAGTAAAACTTTTATGCCTGTCATCCTGAAACTCAATATCCCACGACTCTAAGCTGCATGGATCAATAAAAAAAATACTCTGAAAGACATAGAAGATAAACTGACAAAATGCTAATTTTCTTTCCAGCCATCAAACAGGGAATTCGTAGCTTTATGGAGTGGGAGTTTATGCCTTTTCTCAACCTAGGAAGGCACAGGAAGCTGGAAACAGGATGTAGCCCACATTAAACTTTTAATCGGACTTAATAAGAAAGCTGAGCTGGATGCTAAGCAAGAGTTTTGTGACAACAAAACAAAGGTATCAATTATTGAGAAGCGAGGAGTCAAGCAGTGGACAGAGCTGTGATCTCCACACTGCCCCCTGGAGGCCTGCCAATTGTCCTCGCTCATAAAGGCATTTTAGTCGCCATGATTTATTCAGGCCTTTCCTCAGGCGCTTTTCTGAAGCATCCATCGCTTCGTCTTCCCACAGTCTTAAGTTACCGCCCATACTTCTTAACAGCAGTGTGATTTCTTGTGGTGAGACCTCAGACTCACCCCTCTGCCTGTAACCACTCCGGTACCTTTGCTTCTTACCTTATCAGCTTCTCGCTTTGTCAGACGATGTGTAACTCTTGCTGCTCTACCACTTACTCTTGTACCCGGACATTCATCAGAAGCTCAGCCTAGTTGGCTCATCGACAACCATATGCTTGTAACGTGCTATCTGGACAAAAGCACCTGCAAAGTAACGAAATCGTAAACATAACGTAAAAGCCACTTCAAACATGATTGTAGTTAATACAATGATGTAGTTAGTAGAATAACACGGCTGCCCAGCTGATGAGTATATTTATGCTGAAAGTTAAGTTCGAGTTCGCGATACAGGTCAGGTGCGGCTCAGTTCTTGGTGCCAGTGGAAAAGCGCCGTGAACTGGAACGTGAACTGGAACGGCGTGAAGGGCCCAGGTCCAGCCAAAGCTTGTACCACTAAATATTTAGAAACAGCACAAAGCTAAACGGTGCGCCATCTTGCCTTTCTGCTTATGTAACTGCTTGAATCGCCTAGTTTGTTAAATGTTTACTCATGATGCTCAAACCAAAGTATTTATGTATGTGAAACTAGCCCCTGGCATTGCCTCTGAGATGGACCAAGCAGATTAGATCTGACTGAATTTTTCCATTTCGACAAGGTATGTCAGTGTTGTATGGATCTTTCCGTAATGCCTGATCGTTTTCAGCTATTTTTAGCATCGCCAGCAAGGTCTCATTGTGTATTATAGAAGCAGCCCATACACCCTGCCAATTACCAGCCGCCACTGTGCTGATGTCCGAAAGGCAGGTTTCAGTGTGTTAACTGTAATTTAGGGAATAGAAGTTGCACACAATCTGTGACTAACCCCCCTCCCCTACAATATAACCGTGACTCCTCATGTCTCCTCAGGTTTGTATTAAATCTTTAAAGCTGGTTTTACCATAACCTGTTTGTGAAACAACCAAGTGAGCAGTGGTGAATGTTCTAATTAATTATTGAATTCCCTGTAAAGACCAGGCACAATATCTCTGTCTGACGATGAATATTCAAAGGCCAGTCTGGGTTTACAAATCAGGTGAGAAGGACTTCGGGGTCCTTCATGGTGAAGTTTGCTAATTGGAGGGGGGCGGGGGCAAGAAAAGTTTTGCCGGCCCACTTACCCATCGGCACCCTGGGAAAATGTCCAGTATGTTAGATGGCCAGTCCAGGCCTAGTCTGAAAGGTGGTACTGGAGCTGTGTGTAGCTTTGGTTTGAACATTGGTAGGGACCACCGGACCAAAGCAGTACCACCCCCCCACCCCACCAAACACAGACGGTACATCTGGTAGGGACCAGTGCTTGAAGTCGGTCAGTACTCACAAGCAGAAGAGCACAAATTTGTTTTTCCCTTCAGAGTACCAGCACCTCTGCTAATACTGAATAACAAGGGGAGTAGAGGCACCTGGTACTGAATAACAAGGGGAGTAGAGGCACCTGGGGCTGAATAACAAGGGGAGTAGAGGCACCTGGGGCTGAATAACAAGGGGAGTACAGGCACCTGGGGCTGAATAACAAGGGGAGTACAGGCACCTGGGGCTGAATAACAAGGGGAGTACAGGCACCTGGGGCTGAATAACAAGGGGAGTACCGGCACCTGGGGCTGAATAACAAGGGGAGTACAGGCACCTGGGGCTGAATAACAAGGGGAGTACCGGCACCTGGGGCTGAATAACAAGGGGAGTACCGGCACCTGGGGCTGAATAACAAGGGGAGTACCGGCACCTGGGGCTGAATAACAAGGGGAGTACCGGCACCTGGGGCTGAATAACAAGGGGAGTACCGGCACCTGGGGCTGAATAACAAGGGGAGTACCGGCACCTGGGGCTGAATAACAAGGGGAGTACAGGCACCTGGGGCTGAATAACAAGGGGAGTACAGGCACCTGGGGCTGAATAACAAGGGGAGTACTGGCACCTGGGGCTGAATAACAAGGGGAGTACTGGCTTCCCCATTTCAGGCACTGGTAAGGACATGTCCCTAGACATGCCGTAAAGGGAGGGTGTGGGTGGCACTGCGGCCCCTTCCACACCCAAATCGATATCCTTGTAATACTGTCATGGGGTGTTGCTGAGGTAGCATAACTGACATGGATTCAAATGCTGCTTTTTCTTCTGCTCCAATGTAGATTCAGTGAGAAGAGAACTCTGAGTAGTTGGATGAAGGATGGACAAAGTGAATGGTTGGATCCATAGACTGATGGCTGGACTATCACAGTTAAAGAGGTCAGTTTGCCTATGAAACATTCTGTCACAAAAGAACAGTTCTTTAAAATTCTGCAATCTTTTGTATCTTAAGCTGGTATATAGTATGAGTGGCCAGTCATACCCAGAAAGGCCTGTTGGATATGCAGGTTTTCGTTGTGACCCCATAATTTGAAGAGTCCTCACACCTGGGTTTGATCAGCTGACCTAAGGGTTACCCCAAAATCCTGCATACATACCGGCCCTTTACAGATACGATTGCTCACCCCTGATGTATGGTATCAAAAAAAAACATTGTATATGCCTGTTAATAAGAGATAATAAGCTGACTTATTTTAACAAGCAAAAGACCAAACAGGAGCCAGAGTTAAAATTTGTTTATTCTTCTATTAATACATCAGCAAGAACGGAGCGCACACTCTTCTGAAACCCTTTCTCCTAAGATCCAGGTTAAAAATGTGGTGAAGGTGTAGAGGACAGCACACAAAATCCTCACTAGGTGGCAGTGTGGGCAAAACAAGGCCATCGGTAGGTTGGGACAGCAGGGTTGGGTGGGTGGTTGGGACAGCAAGGTTGGGTGGGTGGGTGGGAGAGGAAGGGTGGGTGGGGCTGCTGACACTAAAGTGGATTTGACCCCCCCAGGCAGATAGGAGTGAAGGCTGTTCTTTCTGCTCCGCTGAAAGCTTCAGGACAAAACTGCATGCTCGAATTCTGGTAAGGAAGAATAGAAGTGTCAGTTACATATACAGAGGGAGAAAAGACTAATCTTCACATGAGAAAGAAATCCTTTCCCCCACACTTTTATTTGGAAGTATATGGGAAACTCAAAAGACCAGGTAGAGCCACTATTTTGTAGAATCCCTTTTAGCCATGTCTTATGTATTTCTTCTAGACAAAACACAAAACATTTTCAAACAAATGTTGTGTATTTTCATGCACATGCAAGGCTGTAGTAAGGGCATAGTTATCCTTACAGAATCAGGGGGCTACAGCATTTTGCAGGGCCCTTGTATATGTAAAACTGGGTGGAGGTCCAAGATGACATTTTGTCAGGGGGCTCAGAATTTCTATCTATGCCTCTGTGTACAAAATGGTTCTTCTTTTTTGGCTTGGAGTGGAGAGATTAGCCCAAGGAGTCGGAGAAGCAGCGTACCGTCAATGCCTATCTTGCCATCGTTATCTTCATCTAGGGCAAGCATGAACTTCTTCGTCTCACTTTCCGTGAGCACGCGTGCGCTGGGAGAGAATCGCTGCAGGAAGAATCTGGAATAGATCACATTCAAGCACATTTAGACGCTGCACGATGAAATCCAAAACCATCACCTGCTTAGAATTACGCATCATATCTCAAACACTCATCAATGGGAATCATAGCTTGTGAATATGGCCTGGATGTCTCTTCATGATTTCAGCTAGCAGAGTATCAAAATACTATTTATGTGGCTGTTTCACAAAGCCATATTATTTCCAACCAACTATTCACTTTCAGCCGAAGTCTCCATGACGTGAAGAATAGCCCCGAGATACTGAATATAAGCCAGGATGGGTGCTGGTTGAGAGAACAAGTTTATTCATACTTCAAAAGTGAAAGACATATCCTGTGTACGCAACGCCTTATTTGGAAAGCGCACGCACAGGATGAGGTCATACTCATAAATACCACGAATTAGCAATATGCTTACTGGAGCTCGTCCTCCTCAATAAACTCGCTCCCATCATCGTCGAGGATGCGGAACACGTTCTTCACTTCCTGGGAAGTCTTCTTGGTCAGTCCACATGTTTGGAAGAACTTCTTATGACAGAAGGTGTCTGGTGCTGTTGGGGCAAGGAGTTCAGTTGCGAGTCATCTGAGGCTGTGAACTCACACTGTGGGTCACCTCAAAAACTCGACATACATGCTGCAGTCTAAAGATATATGATATAGGGCTCTATGACAGTGAAGCAGTAAGGGTGTTTTCTATGTCTGTGATGCAGAGAATCCTGGCAGACCGTTGGCACTCGCTACTCTATGCGAATAAAAATACAAAGCACATTTTCACAGTACTGGAATTCACTTTGCTATTATGTCAAAACTACAGCCTAAGGATGTAAATCTATATGTGATGCAGTTATATTCAGTAAACATATCATTACAATAAAAATGGGCAAATATTTCAAAAATATTTTACAAAATAGAAACTACCCAGATACCGGACATTCTGTATAAATCAGCAGTAATTTCTCTGTAATACTCCTCACAATGTATTTCACTGTTACTCTAAATACACACTAGACAAAATTCAGCTTATAAACAAAGCAAGCAAAAATAATAATAATAATTAAACGCACACCGAAAGGAAAAGACGCACACAAAACCAAAGAGAGCTGGAACTGTTGAGTATATTAGTGGCTTGTCATACCTTTGCACTCCTTCAAAGCATTAGCAATCGCATCAGCGGACAGGACGGATGTGAGCGACATTCTAAACCTGTTAAAAAAGATTATATGTATTTAGTAAAATGTTTCTGTGCTGTATAATCATACAACACACTGTTGACACTTAGGGTGAAATTTCACTCAAAATAAAACTTGTTTGAGAAATAATATTAATAGTAAATAGTTTCCACTGAGCCGTTAGTCGTCGAAATCGCCATGTCACGCAAAAGGCCTACGTCACATTACTTGAGGCGTTATCTTCAGATGGCTTTCATTTGCTTTAAAGGCCACCAGTTTCACTATCTTCACTATTTCGTACTTGTGAAGTTTGAAGTTTAGCTCTCGTACGTGATGTTTTCTTTCACCTACGATAAATCTCCACAAGCGTTTATGGAAATGCGTTACAGAAACTAGAATTACTTAGACTGCGCAACAAAACAATGTATTGTAAAAAAAAAAAAAAAGGGTAAAATCATATGTAATCTACTATTTCCTTTCTAATGAGCCGACATAAATCCATCCAAATTATTAGGACGAACAGATATTCAATAATAAACGCTGGATGCACAGAGATGCCCGCAGTGGACCCGCACACCTACCTCCAAGCTCCTTTCTGCCGATGTGACAAGTGAGGATGTGCGAGGTTTTGTGGTGCCTGTTATCATCCGCGGTTGATTTATATACTTCTTACTGCAATGACAATGGAGAATTCTTGAGTTACCTGCCTGTATCAAATTCTAACTGCCAAGCCCAGCTCGCGTTTCCTACCCAACTAATTAACCTTTACTATTTATATTACGCGCAGGTAAACACGGTAAAGCCAGGAGCATTTCTAACACGCATGAATGTTACGAAGTTCCCTTTCAGTGTGAATCAGATAAGAAGCTATCCAAAACCCAATCCCGGCTATAGGCCTATTTAATCTGGCTTCATTCGTCCTCCCCCCAAAAGTAGACCTCCACAAATATTGACCCTCCAAATAACAAACTCTCTCCAACGTCATTGCCAACAATCACAAAAAAATCGCCCACAGTTAATAAAATTTATATATATATATATATATATATATATATATATATATATATATATATATTTCAGATTAATAAAAACCTAAATTATATTCATGTTTTTTTTTAAACAAAAGGTGGTCATATCTCACTTTTTCAAAAGCAGGTAAGTGAACATGACGTAATGCCCCCCCCCCCCCCCCCCCCGATACTTTTTTACAAAGGGATTTACAGGACAATATCTAAAATTGAACTGATTTGTAAATCTTCCTTCAATGTCATGTTAAACTGCATAAATGAGATGATGCCCAGCTCTTAAACCTACCATTACTGTATTTCGCAGGCCTGTATTAAAAATGTCACGCTATTACAACGATGATTAGAAATGCTCTCCGCCCAATTACAATCAGCGTGAGGCACGGTTACACTGACATAACCGTGTTGTTAATTATGCAGGCCAATATCGTGACAGTTCAACCCGCTCATCTTAGCCCACAGGAAACACCCGTCTCCGGTTTTTGCACTGATAGGGGAACACGGGTCACCTTACGGAGATATACCTCGTTATTATTTCTAACGTATATTTCAGCATATATTAGACAACCAATAAATGTAGTGCATCCTATATAAGGTGGGAGATTTTCAGTTGTATAGCTCTGGAAAAAATTAACAGACCTCTGTACATTAAAAAAAAAATCAGCATTCTTGAATCCTGCTTTAATTCGGGTTCTGCTGGCAGAAGGCTACGCTGAGCATCAGGATGCTTCAAGGTTCAAAGTCTCTAAGACAGTAGTACACAAGAATAAGGTGAAGCAGGAGACACTGGGAATGACCAGAAACCAGCCAGGCAGAGGGCAGAAGTGACTTTCTAATGCCAGAGATGACTGTCAACTTATCCAGCAGTGCCTCATAAATCAGAGGATGACCTCAAGTCACCTTCAAAAAGAATGGGAAACATTAAGTGCAGGCGTGAAGTGCACTGCTAGGACAGTTCATAACAGGATCCTAGAAGCAGGACTGAAGACCCATAAAGGAAGGAAGAAGCCCTTCATTAATGAGAAGCAGGGAAGAGCCAGACTGCAGTTTACAAAAAACAGAAAAAGTATAATTTGAGTTTTGAGTTTGACGTTTATTGTCATATGTACAAAATACAGCGTACAGAGCACAATGAAATTCTTACTTGAAAACCCCTCCCTCACAGACAAAACATAAGACATAATACACAGAAGACATAGAAGACGAAGTTGTGCAGCAGCAATAAATAATAAATAGGTAAAGTGTCAGTGCATAGTGTGAGTAAGTTGCAGTTACTGTGTGGTGTCAGTGCATAGTGTGGAGTAAGTTGCAGTTACTGTGTGGTGTCAGTGCATAGTGTGAGTAAGTTGCTGTTACTGTGTGGTGTCAGTGCATAGTGTGAGTAAGTTGCAGTTACTGTGTGGTGTCAGTGCATAGTGTGGAGTTAGTTGCAGTTACTGTGTGGTGTCAGTGCATAGTGTGAGTAAGTTGCAGTTACTGTGTGGTGTCAGTGCATAGTGTGAGTAAGTTGCAGTTACTGTGTGGTGTCAGTGCATAGTGTGGAGTAAGTTGCTGTTACTGTGTGGTGTCAGTGCATAGTGTGAGTAAGTTGCAGTTACTGTGTGGTGTCAGTGCATAGTGTGGAGTAAGTTGCAGTTACTGTGTGGTGTCAGTGCATAGTGTGGAGTAAGTTGCAGTTACTGTGTGGTGTCAGTGCATAGTGTGGAGTAAGTTGCAGTTACTGTGTGGTGTCAGTGCATAGTGTGAGTAAGTTGCAGTTACTGTGTGGTGTCAGTGCATAGTGTGAGTAAGTTGCAGTTACTGTGTGGTGTCAGTGCATAGTGTGGAGTAAGTTGCAGTTACTGTGTGGTGTCAGTGCATAGTGTGGAGTAAGTTGCAGTTACTGTGTGGTGTCAGTGCATAGTGTGAGTAAGTTGCTGTTACTGTGTGGTGTCAGTGCATAGTGTGGAGTAAGTTGCTGTTACTGTGTGGTGTCAGTGCATAGTGTGAGTAAGTTGCTGTTACTGTGTGGTGTCAGTGCATAGTGTGGAGTAAGTTGCAGTTACTGTGTGGTGTCAGTGCATAGTGTGGAGTAAGTTGCAGTTACTGTGTGGTGTCAGTGCATAGTGTGAGTAAGTTGCAGTTACTGTGTGGTGTCAGTGCATAGTGTGAGTAAGTTGCTGTTACTGTGTGGTGTCAGTGCATAGTGTGGAGTAAGTTGCAGTTACTGTGTGTTGAATAGCCTGATAGCACTGGGGTAGAAACTGTTCCTGAGTCGAGTCGTGCGTGAGTGAATTGTCCTGAGTCTCTTGCCTGATGGCAGGAAAGTAAAAGGTGCCAGTGCAGGGTGGCTGGGGTCTTTCAGGATGTTCTTGGTTTTCCTGAGACAGCGCGTGTTATAAATGTCCGTTATTGCAGGGAGTGGTGTGCCTGTGATCCTCTGAGCTGTTTTCACCACCCTCTGCAAAGCTTTCTTGTCCTGAGCAGTGCAGCTGCCGTACCAAGATGCAACACTCCCTGTGAGGATGGACTCCACAGCGCAGGCGAATACCCATCCATCCATCCTGAGCATCCTAAACTGAGCATGTGCAGTTAGTCATGTGATTTGTACCTCATTCCTGATTTGAGAAATAGACTTTGTTACAACTAGCCCATGTTACAATCACCCCAGGTCTCACCTACTGTATTAAAATGCATTTTCCACAATATTTTCACCTTAGGAGAGGTTTATTGGAACATAACCCCATCGTAACCTGGGGCGTGTTTGTAATAGGTTTCTGTGGAGAAGATTAGCCCTGAAGTGAATGTCATCGTGTTGATTTTGGATTAACAGTTCAATGCTTTTGGCAATCAAGTGAAGTTATGGTTAGCGAAGTGTGAGTGGATTTTTTTGTTTTTATTTTTAAGGGCATGTTATACCACATTCAATATAATATCGAATTAATCCTTAAGCATCCCTTGGGTGTGGATGGATGCAGGGCTTACCCTTGTTGAAATGTCACTTGGACCTCAAAGGCTAAATGACAAATGGCGCGGGAAGTGAAACAATTTTGGTGACTACATATCGTAGTCATTTCACCGGGGGTAACCCCAGATGGGACAGGCAACCCAGTATTCATGCTGCACGCTGTGAGCTTCCAGCGCATCATCAGCTGACGACTGCTGTCTTAGTCATGCTGCTAGGATTACCTCACTGCCCTTAAATCGGTCTTATGACAGCCAAAGATTATGGGAACACACCTGGGAACGCGCAACCTAGCATTCGGCAATCAACATGAGAGGACGGCCGGAATCAGCCGGCAGGTTAAGACCCCCGTTACCCTCAGTTACGTCATATGAGGTTACTAGGAAATGCGAAACGCCAAGTAATCGTAACGTTGATCGTAACGTTAAATGACCGTAGGCCAAATTGTTGCGTGTAAATACGATGAGAAATCCGGTAAGAGGTGGGTTGTTGGGCGTTTCAGGAAAAGGAGAAATGGGACGACATCGGATCCAGCGGTTCTGTTTACCCACTTCTGCTGATGTCACGGGCAACGCTGATACCTCGCATGCTCTACTGTTACTGTGCGATCATTTATTCATCTGCATCTGTTAATTTTCCTTTCAAACGTGCTATAGCCTTTTTCTGGTCACTGAATGCAACGCTTGCCTTGTGAGGAGATGAGGACGTTTGTGCCCCACAGACTCTGGCTCTGCAGGGGCAGTGTAACACATTATATTATTGTTGCGTAATATGTTAGCAGTTGGATTGTCTTATATTACATAATCGTATTGACTTACATCTCACTATAGAGGCTACAGATTATTCTCAGGTGAGGGGAATAGTGGGGGGGGGGACACACAAAATGAAGACTGTCACTGACTTCTTTCTATATTAACTGCCCCCCCCCTAAATAGCCTAAATAAAAAAACACCATATTTCCTTCAGTTGCACAATAATTGTGCCTATGGTGTCTTCTTGTTTAAGTAATAGAATTTCTGAAATAAATGTACTGGGTTGACCCAAATATAAGACACTTTATTCCCCTCAATATACGTCTAAAGTAGTAGTCTCGTCTTATATTTGGGGTCTATTATAAAAGGGAATAGATGGTGCAAAATACAATATTTTGTATGGACTGTTTTTACTTACCGTAATATAGATTTGCCGTTAGATTCCTTGCGTGATCGTCATATTGTAAAAGTGTGTCACGCCAGATGCGTGAGAGTTGGCTTCCATGGCAATGCATGTGTTTCCTGTATCCCTGATCTAGTATTAAACCGATAAAAACATTCTGCGCCCTCAAGGGTTATGGAGTTTGTGATATTCATTGTCTACCCCCCCATCATTTGGGATGTTTGCTGTTTAATATACTTATTGCAATATGATTGCCCGTGGTTGCCTTGTAAGCTAAATATTGTGCAAACCACCAATATTGTGCAAACTTTGCTGGTTGGGGATTTAAACTAGAAACCTTTCGATTACAAGTGCGTGTCCCTAACCATTAGGTCACCACATTGTACAAAAGGAGTAGGAACTAGGAAAAAACCAAGCAGGGCAACAACACAGGAACAGGGGCAATGGCAGACCGAAGATCAGGTATAGAAACAGGCACTTAAATACAGACAACCAGGCTAACAAGAGAGGAGGCGTGGCACATAAAACAATTAACCAACAGCAAGGGCACAAGGAAAACAGGCAACAGGTGGGGGGTGACGTAAATTAATGAATACAGGGCTAGGAACTCCACAAACACTGAAACAAAGAAACACTATTCACACGTTGGGAATACCATACAGAGAAAGTGAACACGGAATACACAGAGCATAATAAAACAAGGACCAAGCTTAACAGGGAAATAAAGAACTAATACGCACAAGGGGAACATAAAACCAATAATCAAACAAAACAGGTGTGGTGGGTTCTTGACTAGGCCTCAATCCTGCGACCCTCCGAGCTGCGCACTCAGCCTGTTGATGCAGCAGCCCAGAGGGTGTGGGAAATAAACCAGGGTGAGATCAAGGGAGGAGAAAGGCAGTCTGGCCATCAATGGCTGCAGGCCAACACAAGGAAGGAGGCATGAAGGGCACCATCAACCCTGGGGCAGCGTGTGGCTCAGTGGGCGAAGCCAGTATGCTTGTAATCAGAAGGTTGTTGGTTCAAACCCAGCCTCAGCATGTCTGCGGGTCCTTGAGCAAGGCCCTTAACCCCCAGCTCCCTGGGTGCTGCTATGGGTGGCTGCCCTTTGCGGACGGCTTACTCTCTGAGATAAAGGGTGTAAAGACTTTTTTTTCCTTATTAATCCATTTTGTGGTGGATTAGTGCCTAAATATTCTGAAGATACGCTACCAATCAAAGGTTTTACACACCATGGGGTTTTACCACTTATTCATTTATGTCATAAACTGCAGATTTTTTATTCTTGTTAAGCTTTGGAAACTTGAGTGAACAACTATAAATGAAAATATAAGTCAAATAAAACAAGTTTCCTTTATAACATGGAAAGAATATGTAACAGTGCATCTCTGATGTCCTGTTAACTGGTAATGTGGTGATGTCATAGTCACATTCTAGGCCGTCCTTTAACTTTAAATGCACTAGTTAACGGTTTTATCCCATGAAACACAGCAGTGTTTAATGTTCCTTGTAGAAAGAGTGCCTCTGCTGTTATAACTGCTAGAGGAGGTTACTTTGATAAATGAAAGATATGACATTTTCTTCCTAATAAAGGTACTCAAATGGTGAACATACTGTATATTCATCTGTTATCAATGAATATTGAGTGTATTTTTAGTAAATGTTAAGTGAGCAACATGCAAATGTAGAAAATCTCAGTGTGTGCAAAAACTTCTGACTGATTTTGTGCTTTTAAATTAGTCACTTCAGAACAGGTCTGTGCATTTCATGAGACTTTTCTTATTCTGGTATCTTAGTTTGACAAATGTTGTAAAGTTCAATGAGTAGTTCACAGTGTCCATCTAGTGGCACAGTCATGCCACAGCAGTAGGGTGACCACCTAATCCATGTCAGGAGGGACACTATGAGCTACTTCAGCTTTTACGAACTACTTTAAAGCTGAAAGGATTCTGTGCTCTGCTAAAATGTTTGGTTAGTTCCTAGATTGAAAGCCTCATCCAGCTGTTTCGCATTAACATTACCGACGCATATGCATGATTATAGGAGACTGACCAATCAGCATACGGCAAGAACCCAGTGCTTAAGTGAAATCCTGGTCCTTTTAATTGAAATGTATGAAATGGTATTTTACAAATCCTGTTGTAGCTCATAGTGTCCCTCCTGACATGGATTAGGTGGTCACCCTACACAGCAGACAATTAAAAATAACTTTAATTAAAGCTGCAAAGACCTGTTGTCCTTGCAACAATGGAATAAGAATGTCCACATCTGACAAGTTCTGCCCAAGGAATAATGGAAGGCGCAAACTGATAGTCATCAAATAGCTACCGATAAATTTACTAATGTATTTTCTCACATTCATCCAATAAAAATGTGTGGGAACTTGACTACAATTTCACAGACCAAATACAACTTCATTCATTCATTGATTCATTCATTCATTGATTCATTCATTCATCCATCCATCCATTTATTTGTTTGTTTGTTTGATAGGCTATTATAACTGGAATTCCACCAAGGGTGCTCCCCTCGCTGACGACATGTGATTCCTGAGTTGTTGTTTATGCCAACCATGACCCTGCTTTGGATAAACAGTCACAGAACATGATTGGATAGTGGACCGTTGCCCATAAGTCCCCATTAACCATAACCATAACCATAACAATCCATAAGAACTTTAATGTGTGGAATGGCATAATTTGCTTGTAGAAAAGGTATAATCCTGTCTGTAGTGAGGCTGTTACTTACCCAGTTAGGTCAAGACTTAAACAAACACTTGGAATGGCTTGGATGGAAAGACAGTGGGTCAACGTGAGCTGGGAAGCGTGAGCTGTAATGCTGGGAGTATCCTCATCTAGCAAGATTGCGGCTCACCACTGGAGGGCAGCACTGAGGAGCGTAGGGCTTCACGCTTCTAAACAAGGTAATGGGCAGCTGCTGAGAAAGCTCAAGGAGAATGACTTCCCAAGTATTACTGTCAAGCCTGGGGAAGTTATGATTATGGCCTGCTGCCATTTCAGTAGACATGCATAACCGCATACAGTAGCCTGCACATCACGGGCCAATAATCCTGCCCGGCCTTCTTGAGGCACACTGTTCCGCGCTGCAGGTACTGTGTCATGTGATTGGACGATGCATAGATGTGATTGGGCGGTTCTACACAGACCTAATATGAATTCGTCACGGCTATGAATGTCCAAGATTGCGTGAAATTAATGTATCTATTATGGCCTGCTGCGTCACAACGTCTTAATTAAAATACCTATCCATCCATCTTCTGTAACTGCATATCCACTAGAGGGTAGTGTTTAATCTGGAGCTTATCCCAGGAAATGCAGGGCACGAGGCTGGGACACCCTGAACGTGGTGATGTTAAAATATTTATCCATGATTCCTGAATAAAAAAAGTGGAACCTGTAGAGATCAGCAGTAAGGAAAAAGAAGCAAGACTGCGTGTTACTGCAAAAGAATATTTATTCTTTTCTTATTATCCGTTTCCCGAAAAGTGCATCATAGATTTTATAGAAAGCAAAATTCATATGTTAAGACAAGAAACAGAAGTGGTGCTACATTTACATCTTCACTTTGGACGGTGTGCTGTATAGGAGGAGAGACTGGAGGCCGGACATACGCAAATGTAAAAAAATTATTTATATTCAGATGAAAATGAGAGGTCTTCGGCAAAGTTGTTCCTTCAAGGCGAGTGCTGTTGGTCGGACTCTGTTTACGCCTTAACCAAGGCAGCAAACTCTGTAAAATAAGATGCGTAAAGATTAACTTGTGGAAAGAGTTGCGCACGTCTGGTCTAATTACAAAAACGAATTTTATAGTTTCTACTGTTATTGTATTGGGAAATGAAGTCTAAATCGTTTAGGGCTTTGCTGATTAGTAGTTTCCCTTTGGAAGGCCTCTGTTTTTTCTCAGTAGGCCAATTTTACTAGTCCTCTAATACTAAAACGTATTAGCCTTTTTTTTTTGCTTTGTAAAGTGCTGCAGATCTTGCATCACAACCGCGACTGTGTCTGGCGCTCACCATCAGCGCCGATCTTGCCGTCACCGTCGGAGTCTCCAGCTTTCAGAAAGGTCTTCGTCTCGGCGTCAGTCAGAGCTCTGGCACTAGCGCTGAAGTTCTGCAGGAACAGCCTGGAGAAGCGGACAAAATGCGGCAATTTCAGTGCCAACTGGTACCCCATCCAGCTGCAGAACATTTAGTCATTTTGTCAATGGCATTCTAAGTTCGCTCACAATGATTATTCTCATGTTCAATTAAATGATAATTAGAATTAAGTAAAATCTATTATTTTTGTGTCGAACTAAGCTAAACGGGGTATTTTTGTATTCATATCGCTTTGGGCATTTTAAAGCGTCTTACTTCAGTTCATCCTCCTCAATGAAGCCGCTCTTGTCCTGATCGATGATGGCGAAAGCCTTCTTGACATCGTCGGCGGACTTGCTGCTCAGTCCCACCTTCGCGAAGAAGGCCTTGTAGCTGAAAGAGTCAGCGGCTGGGAAACAAACGGAACGCCATTACTTATCTTCCTGGTGCCTTTGAACTGTTAGAATATGGATACAAAATGTTTCGTCTCAAAAATAATCTTGCAAGAACAGTTTCTTTGTACAGTCATTGTGTTTGCTCTTAATGTTCATTGTTTCGTCACATTCAAACTGAATATAACCGCATAATATATATGAAGGTATTAAAGTTGGATTTTAAATAAATGCTTCACCTTTGCAGGCATCCAGGGCTGCAGTGATGTCGCCATCGTTCAGAATTCCGGCGAAAGCCATTTTTAGCTGTTGGAAAGGATGGAAAGGAAAAAAATGAATGAACCTTATAAAAGTGATATGTTTTACGTCAAATATTGTCTCTATCTATTCTTGTAATTATGCACATGCACACCTGATTTTGGAGATGTCACTATGCCTAAATCGTATTAGGCTACATGATATTTACGACTTTGTTGAAAATTTTAATTTCTGCTGAAATTTGACTGAAGTTGACATAAAAAGCTTGGCGCTCTAATGTAACTCATTTAAATCTTTAGTAATAATAATAAATCATACAACTGATTTTTTGAGAGTCCTTTCATATGCGACACGCGTCAATCAAAACGTCCATGCCATGTGATTATTAATTCATAGTTATTAAGATGCTAAATCCCATCCTCTATCCTGTAAGATGGGTTTATTGGTCTTCTTCATAATGGAGGCAAAGTTTGTAAACGTGTCCATCCCCTTCCCGGAAAAGTCCAATGGCAAAAAAATACCATTTAAAAAGTTTTACGTCTTCGATGATGCGCAATCTTGTAGTCCCATTAATGCGGAGTAAAAGAGTGGCGGAATGATTTTCACGGCTACCTCCTCGGGAGAAAACTCACCTCAGATGTCCTTTAGTCTATAGACTGGATTCAGACGAGTCGAGCCACTGCAGTGATCCACTCATCCCAGCCTGCCACCTTATATACTTTCTCTCCGCAGAAATTTGAGGCATAATGTAATAGACACCAGAAGGAGGGGTTGGTCAAATGTGTCCAGTAGCCTGTCCGTTCTATTTTTGTATTCATAAATGAAGATGCTTAAAAAGGTTCGTGTTTGAAAAAAGTCCTTAATATCTTGCAATGCTAATAATACATGCTGCTGATATAGATGAAACGCCAGTTGCTGGAGGATTCCCGCCCTGCTATCACAGAAATCCGCGGCTGGCTCGCCGCTCACCCGTGAGGTTCACGCAGCCTTAACGCGGAGCTTCGTAACATCTTTCGAAAATCCCTTGTTTGTCTTTGTGTATATTTCTATGTATTACTTATGGAATTATTTAATTATGTCTGTATGTATTGTATAAAAACAGCACACGGATTTATTTCTGTCGGTGCAGGCGCGTTAGTGTGTTGGGTCTTCGTGTCAACTAGCCTACACGACTGCTGTGAACGCGGCGAATTGACAATATACGGGTTTGGGTAATGCAACGTGTAATTTGTAAACTGTACCTTTAGAACTCTTTCTTATCTTCTGTATATAAAAGAGACTAGTGTTTTCGCGTGTTAAATTCTTGTGTCCCGCTTTTTATATCGACCCCCTTTTCGCGTTTCTGCGTGCATATAGTCTGTTGGTGGTTTATAACATCTCAAAATTAGAGGACCTTCAAAGGTATTTTGTTTCTGACTTATTAAACAAATCTAAGATTTCTACATATCGCATTCGTTTCGATATTCATCTAAATTCCATTTTTTTATTTTGTTTTGTATCACGCATGTTGTCATGCATTTGGTGTTTATTCTAGCGGTACAAAAGCACAGCTCTTACCAAAATTTTGTTCATTTCTGAACAGCGAACTTTTTAAAATAAATTTTAAAAACCGCCTGTACGCTTACCAAGATTTACCAACAGGTGGCAGCATTGCTCCATTTACTGCTCTGGAACCAAGACGCTGAAAGCGCGTCACTTTCCCAGCGTTTCCGGTGAAAAACCACTAAAGTTCTGTGAAGCGGTAAATATTTAATTTTAACACTAGTAACGCTTGTATTGTTGCATGTCTTAGAATGTTCATGCTTCGTGGATTATAAATCTCTGCCTGATTCGACACTTATTAGGAACTGAGCATGTGCAGAACTTTCATGCCTTCTCTCATCAGTGTGCACTGCCAGCACTGGGTAGAAGCCTAGACAATCTTCTGCCAAATCCACTCTCTGACTGCATGCTCAGGTTATTTCCACACATCTGCATTTTTTTTGTCAACCTCTGAAATTTACAAAACGTTTCAAACCATTTCTGGCTTCAATATAAAATTTAAATCGATATAAAAAATATCTGTCATTTTATATGTGTGTTATTTGAAAGTTTAGTTTTAAATAATTTTGCAAATATCTTCATAGGACATGTATTCAAGGTTGATATATATTACTTTTACAAAAATACTTTTTGTAACCATGAAATTCTACTTGTTATGGCATTGCTACCATGCAAAGACAAGAATCTGAATTCATTTGGCTTTTTCACAGCTTATTCCAAAAGAATATTTATTTTTTTGATTTTCCACCCTTTCTCAAAAGTGCACAGAAGATTTTGATCTTGCACACATCGTGTTAAGAACATCAAGCACATCCAAACAACAAGAACGATACACCTAAAGGACACAGCGCTCTGAGGTGAAATACAGAATGTCACTGAAAAGCAATATAAAAATGGGTACTGGTCATCTGAGAGTGTTTAGTAGTTCTGTTAGGAGTTGTTTTTCCATGTAAAGATGTTGAATCTTGGTCAGATGGTAATTATGCCTTCACAAGAGCAGCGAACTCTGTGTTAAAGAATAAATAAAGCTATCATTAGTATATTGATCCAAAAGGGTAAAATCTTACAGCATTGTTTACTTGATTGCGAATGATTTTCACCAAACACTCAGCTATTTCCCCAAACTGTTCTGATCAAGTATTAAATTCAGGAATCAAATTAAGCTAGAAATACTGCCTGCCATTTGGATGACAGTGATAGCCACGGAGTACAGTCTTCCTCTCAGAAGGTGAAAATGCCAGCTTTCTGCTACCTCAGCAACATCTCTATTTCTACGCCTTTACCAGAAGAGGCTGGGCTCAGGGTCAAACTGAGCATCCTTACCGTCCACACCAATTTTGCCATCACCGTCACTGTCTCCTGCGGCCAGGAAGGTCTTCGTCTCACCGTCTGTCAGGACACGAGCGCCAGCAGAGAAATTCTGCAGGAACAGCCTGAATGGGAGGACAGACAGAGATATTAGGGAGAGTTTCATATGTGCGTTGGGTAAGAGGCTACATTTGCTTTTAAGATTTGATCTTTACTTCAGTTCATCCTCCTCAATGAAGCCGCTGTTGTCCTGGTCAATGATGGCGAAAGCCTTCTTGACATCATCAGCGGACTTGCTGCTCAGTCCAACCTTGGCAAAGAAGCTCTTGTAGTTGAAGGAGTCAGCGGCTGTGGAATAAGATTGGTAGAAGTCAAAGGATTCTCATTGAAAGCTTCCATACTGCTTCAGCTTCAGCCAAGCCAATGTAACCTAATTTCTCTTTTACATTTTGGCTAAGCAAGTATTTTCCTTTGATAAGTTCACAAATATGTGTAATTTATTCCACCAACTCCTAAGCACTCAATATTGAACCAGAATCCTGCGTCAATTTAATTGCACCAGACTTTTAGTCAGTAACTCTTCATTATTTTACTAGTGAATCTTAAATGTGTCTTGGCTGACAGTAACTGAAGGATATTTTTCATTGTCATTGTGACAAAGTTTTTCTTAAGTTTTGAGTTGTGACTGTTTAGTGACTTTTGTGATGGTGTCGTTTTGTGAACGTGCGGTTGTTCTCATGCTTTTTATAATGCCGTTTTGTTTGTGATTGTGTAGTTTTGTGAACGCGCGGCTGTTCTTGTGCTTATTATAATGCTGTTTTGTTTGTGACTGTAGATCTGGAGCTGGGTTGTTGTGACTGAGTGCTTTTAGTTTGGTTGTATAGTTGTGAGGTAGTATCTTTGCTTTTGGGGTAGCCCTGTTGAGGAAATAGTATTTGTACCCATGAATTCCCTGTAAATGTGTGTGGTCCTGTGTTCGTAGACTCCGCGCTTGTCTATATGTGTTTGTGATTCTGTAGTTGTACTTTAGCGCCCCAGCTTGGGCTGCAGGCTTACCTTGGCAGTCCTTCATGGCTGCAGTGATGTCAGCTTCCTTCAGAACACTAGCAAGGGCCATTGTTGTGTTTTTTCACTGGAATACATACAGTAGATAAGATAAAATAGTTAATTTCCATTGAATTCTTTTTCGGAAATACATTGTACATTTGAGTCATTGTTTCAAATGCCCCCCTGCTCATTACCACATTGTGTTGTCAATATTCCATTTACATTAGGCATATCAGAGCTCTAAACAGCAATTTAAGACAATCAACAACACTCAAATGCCTTAACAATTCTGAAGGCTAGATTTGCTTCCCTTTGCACAGCATGCATAAACTAACTTCAGAAATCAGTAATTCAGTAACGCCACAAAATTTATCCTCCAGTGGACTAGTCGGTTTTTTGATCAATTCACACGTCCTTCTGTATTAATTTAAACTATTACTGACAGTCATCAGCAAGCTCATGCAATCATAGGGTAACAACCAGCAAAAACTTCAACTAATCAATCAATGAAGCGTATGCACTTGAATTGCCTTAAACGTCCGGGAATATTAAAAAGGCTGTTAAATGCTTCCTCTTCTATATAAACTGTCTTCCAGTTTCACTTAATTATTTTGAAGATGCTCCGTCGTCTGTTCTGTGAAAGTCTAATTAAACCAATTCACGGTCACATCCCATCGGAATTAGCGCGCCATCTGAACATACTCCAGTAAAATGTCTTCGCATGCGTCGCCTTTTCCATCTGTATAGCAATGCCTGTATGATTTAGATTGCCTCGGAGATTGAGAATTGGTGTATGGCGATCGGAGTCTGCGTCTTCAGAAGGTCTGCCGGAAGTATGTGCGTCGCCCCCTTTCCCTCGGACTCTGCCCCAAGTTACTCACCTTGGAGCTTCCGTGAAACCCGAAATGAGAACCGAGTCGCCGCTGTGGGGTGCGCGTATTTACCCTTCTTATATACCTGCGACTCGCACCAAATACAGCAAGGTTTTGTAATGGATACCAATGCGCATCGCTGGGAATACTTTGGTGAAAATGTGTCCAGTTGTCAAATTGAGCTATATTTAACTTAACAGATGAGGATGCTGAGATGCATCCTCATCTGTGAAATTCGCTGCTAAGGCACGATGTCTAAAATGCGCTTACTCTGTCGCCTGCACGCCACGTTATTAAGTCAAACAGTGGAAAGTACTCTTAGATCTTACATTCTGCTTATTTATTTATTATTTTTTTTGTCCAATCTAGCCTTAAGAAAAAAAAACGGTAGTCAGAATATGATCTGAATTCTTAGATGTTATTTATGGCAGGGTGTGAACTCTTAAAAGATTAAATTTCAGTTTCCAAGGCAGAATGCAAAGCTTCGGGATATGTGTATTTATGAATCAGCACAGAGTCGTATGGCGGTCTATGGTGTTTCGTAATCTGAAAGTTTTTTCGCCACCGTCCACTCAGCCTATATTATATACCAATGATGAATACTCGTTTTTATATTTTACAATCAATATCAGTCTGGAATTTACAACAGATTCCAGTGCTGACTTAATTTGGTTAGTGGCTTGACTTTTAACCTCTGACGTGAGTATTTGTCAGACCTTTAGCTTAGACTAAAAAAACGATATTGACATCAACGTTGTTGTTACAAAGCTGGGACGAAGAAATTGAGCATTAAACGTTCTACACATCACCTCTGGCCTGGTTTTGAAATGTATTAGGCCAATTAAAACATGACTGGCTAGAAAAAATAGCCTATGTGAGATTGTCTGTACAGTAGGACTTAAATTCACTGGGCAATACAGTTTTATGTGGTTTCTTTAATTTGCAGACTACTACTGCTCCTGTTACACTTCCAGTCAGAACTCTATACTGGTCCTTTATGTAGGCTAATTAAGGACCATAATACTCTGAGTTATTTTCATAGTACTGGGTCTCCCACATTCCTGTGCAGCGTTGACAGGTTTATAGCAATGGTTATTAGATTAAAGTACACTTTTGAATACACACATTCCAAATTACTAGAGTTTATTACATCATAACGATTTTGGATGACGTCACTAACAGTGCCGCCTTTGTGATTGCGTAGGCTGAGTGCTGATTTGTTCGTGTTTGCTGTTGTATTGCTTTCCAATCTGCATCTGATGATGCCGACAGATGACGTTTAGAGTGATGTATTCAGACAGTGAAGTATTTAACGTTAACTTTTTTTCAACCATTGAGCTGTCAGTGTTGGTTCAGTACTGCTGAGGTATGATTCAACGTTGTTGTTATGTGAGTTCCCCCCTCCCACCGGGTAGAGTTATTGATGTTTTACTCTGGATGACACAGCCTTCTGCCCGATGACCTCTCAGACATGGTTGGCAATACCCAAAGTGTCATAGAAAGCGAAAATATAAAATATATTAATGGCAGTCTCAACTCATCATTTTAATTGATCAGAAGTAAAGTTTAAAATACTTCTGCAATCATTTATGATACTTCGTTACTCTTATATAGGTCTATGGTTATTTCGGGATAAGCATCTATTAGAAATAGTTCCGCTTTGCTCCATGTTGAAGCATCGTATGCGTAAATCCAGTGACAATTACTACGTGATGTAGTATAGCTATTTACAAAAGTATCTGACTTTTGACGCGAGCACGCTCAGCATTTTCAGCCTCTCCGTTGTCCTTAGACGGTTTTAACAAATTGACCGCAAGATCCTGAGTTTATGGTCTAAAGGAGTAGAGTGACACGTCTTTCTAAAAGTGTCACTTTGCTAATGGAGATGGCCTGTAAACTGCCTTTGTATGGGTTGGGTATAGTGACACCTAATGAGAAGGCTTGGACCTATAGGAGCCAGTGTCCTTAAGGCATGACCGCACAGTGACTGCACTGAGAAACACTGTATCTAAATCAATACGCCTCTCTGTGCATATATCCTGTCATGAAGGTGAAGCAAAATATTGCGCGTTAAATATTCAGTTATTTTTTAATTTAGTGTTTTTATTAGATCTATGATAATACCAAATGTAGTGGGAAACAACAGGCTAAATGTTAGCAGCCTCAGAAACTGATATGTAACAAGTAGCCTATATTCCTAAGTGATAATGAGTATTTTGAATAATAATTGAGGCGCTGTTGAATTGTAAGAATTACATTCGCGTTCTTCTTTATTGCTTAAAAAAAATAAGGCATACTTATCCTTGCAACTCGTAAAATTAAGTGTCGTAACCGATGTCTGATCATTTGACATACAATATGCAGTGTTTTATCGCATGTACATGTTTAATCATCTGTGAAATCTATATCCCCGCGACTCTGAATAGGACAAGCGGTACAGAAAATGGATGGATTGATGAAAATATATATTAGCTGTTTCTTTTTTTAAAAAAATGTGCTCTCGTGCATTACAGGAAACGCAAACGCGCGTTAGCGTCCAACCAGCAGGAGGCGGTGTTAGACTCAACTTTAAAATCAAAATGACGTGCCGCTTGCGTCACATTTTTTCAAAAAAATGCGAAAGAGCATTTTTTTTTCAGCCTGGATGCAATCAGGCGTTTTACATCTCACACGTCCCTAATACCAGTATTTGCGAATTAAAGATATTATTGTATTAAATAGGTGCTTTTGTAATTCATTTTTTGCTGGGATACAGGGTTTCCAAACTTTTCTCCAATGTATTTGCCCAATCTACCTCAACGTTTTTCATGTTTCCTAATAAAAAAAAAAAAATAATAATGAATGATAATCTGTTAAGAAAAGTACAACAGACAAAACTAGAGAATGCAAAACTTTATTTAAAGATTCATTATTTCATTTTTATTAGTTTTTGTTGCATAAGTTTCACCAAATTGTTGAAGCCCAAGGACCAATATTCAGACTTCCTCACTTCTTTTCATTAATGAGCAAAACTCTGAAAAAAATATGCAAAGGAGAGAGAAATAAAGGAATTTTGAGAATTATGATGCACCGGGTTTTGAACATTGTTGTCATAATTGTCCATTATTATCATTCGTTAGATAATTCTGGAGCAGTCTTCCGACGTGGACCCAGGGAATGTACCTTCCATTCCTATCTTGCTGTCACCGTCTTGGTCCCCAGTGCGGAGAAGATCTTTGGTATCAGCCTCAGTGAGCTTTCTGGCCCCAGACGAGAAGCTCTGCAGAAAAAGCCTGCAGAGACAGACGACGGGAGCGAGCTAAACAAGCTGCATGACGGCTTCTCCGGGACTCAGGACTCAACGTGAGTGTTGTTCTGCAGAAGCCGCCTGACACATGCTTCATTAGGCTACCTTTCTGACCATAAAATAGACAGACCGCGAAGAGCAGCACACATTGAGCGTGGACTATAATGAGCTGAATGACAAACACAGGTGGCAGCTGCAGCCATAGCTGCAGCCGTAGCTGCCACACACCTGCACTTAAGTTCCTCCGCCTGGGTGAAGCCACTGCAGCCCTGCTCCAGCACTGAGGAGACACTCCGTCCATCTGCGCATGACCTGTTAGACAGGCCTGCTTGAGTGAAGAATGATTGGTGGTTGAATTTTGGCTGCGGTCATGCACTTGGTGTTTACTGTTTGTTAATGTTTCATGAAGTGCACAGGATATCTATATCAGATATTGTCATCTTTCATAACATTTTCAAAACTATCACATAAAGCTATCTATGAATACACAGTGACCACTTTATTACACTAGTGGGCAAAATTATGGAAACACCCAGCATTTTTGACATTACGCTTTTAAAAATACTACACAAATATTGGCGGTAGTGTTTATAAACCATCAAAGAATGTTTCAAATATCATATATTGCATGATTAAATGAGTAACTGGAACAGCAGTTCCTGAACAAAAGTTCTGCAATCTCTAAAACTTGGAAGTGTTTCCACAATTTTGGCCACTTTATTAGGTACATTTGGCACCGGGTAGGATCTAGTTTTGTCTCCAGATCTGCTTCAAGAGTGGATGGAGGAGTCATTCCAACCAGCACTGTTGTACTGTGCTGTTATTTTGCACTCATGACGTCCCATAAACAAAGTGTTTTCTGCCCCAGAAATGCCACTTAATTTACGTTTTGTTTGATCTGCACACCGATCTCTGTAAACTCTAGACACTGAATGAAAATCCCAGGAGGGAGGCTGGGACCCCCCCATACAGCCCCCACAATCACACCATGTCCAGGAGCGCTTAGGTCAGGAGTCCTAGCCATGCTGATGCTGAGTCGACCAGTAAGTGAACCTCTTGGTTCCGTCTGCATGCTGTATGTATTCGGTTGCAGTCACATGATTCACAGAGTGTTCGCTGTTTTCATTAGTAAGCAGGTGTACCTAGTAATCTAGCCACTATGTGTATATACAACATGTACACACACTAAAATATAATGTATTGTTATTGTACATTTTCTTTACACAAGGAATTCTTTGTTTAAACTACAGGAAATTATTTATGCTATAAATATCAGCATTGGTAATTTCCATATGTGTTGATGTCATATTTAAGCAGTAATTCCCACTGGTATTTATGCTACACGTGAAGTCAGTGACACTAATTCTCAGTACTTTTTAAGGCAACCACATCCTCCAGTGAATGATGATGTGCTCTTGGGTGCACTGCGCTGCATTGTTTTTGTGATTTAGAGCCCCCCTGAGCACCCAGTATAAACAAACTGATATACTGGTGGTGATTATCACTCCCAAGGTAACCAGTCCCTTGCCAGGTAACCCTGGCCCCTGCCCCCAGGACTCAAGCATCCCGGTTGCCAGGTAACCCCATCGTACTTTCCCACGACCCAAGTACCCTGGCGAGTCTATTCCATCCACTTCTCAGCCAAGTGTTCTGGCTGCTAAGCAACCCTCCCCCCCCCCCCCATCCTGCTCACCTTGACACTTCCAGACTCCTGTCCGGACAGCTGTAAGGTTCTGTGGATCTGTAAGGTTTACTATTCACGCCGAGACCCACACAGACCCAGTGCTGTTCTGTCACAGCAGCCTGCACTTAGTGAGGTATTACATAAGCAGGCAGACAAGGCCATATGCACAGCTGTTGTATTCATTAAATCACAATTAAGTGCTGTGTGCTCCCTATGCATTGCTTATAATTTTTACATCTGACTGTTTTTTCCATAGACGCCACATGTGTAACGATGTAGTTAATTTGTGTCATGGTTTGCTTAACATTTTTGCAGTTATTTGCAATTTAAATAATGAGCACACACACACACACACACATAAATACAAGTCATACACTAGCATAACAGCCACATTTCAGCAGATTTTTGGTGCAGTGACCATTGTAACGGTCGCTTTTCTCCTGGAATAGCCCTGCTTGGAGCTCTTCTTCCTGAATTTTGCTTTTCCAAGGCTCTGCTCCGATTGGATCAAAACCACAAAATCCAGTATGACGTTGGGTCTCTGGAGAGTCATTTGTCACCGAATACCTGCCCCTTCATTAGCTAATCAGAGCAGATAATCTTGACACGTATGCCATGAGACCTTGCTTGGTGACCTCACAGGCTGCAACACTGTGCAAAAGTCTTCAATAGTGAAAAAAATATGTTTAAATGACCTTCGTGTTTGTGTAAGACTATGCTGTTATGTCTGTCAAAGTCTGTCAGCTTAGCCCTTTCAAAACCTCTCCTAAAATCACCCCAGTGTTTGCAGCAACCATCCAATAGACAAATGTATTTTTGACTCAACGACTAGCACATCATGTTTAGCTAATCAATACTGTACCTTATTGAGTTATTTAACAAATTAAGTTAATTTATTAATGAGGCTGGTGATGAAATTCAACAAATACATCACTGAGGTGACCCTGAGGATAGATTTGGGAACAAAATTGGTTTTCAACTTGCCACCCAACTAGATTTCAGTAAGTTTTTGGTGAACAGAAGAAATTCTGGCTTGTTTTTATTTTATTACTCTTAATTTGCATATATTCTAATGCTAAATTGTATGTTTTTTCTGAACAAATGTACACTATTCTACCCCGTAATGAATAGTTTTAAACATCTTTGACTGCCAATGGCTTTTGCACAGTACATATTCACGTATACAGCCATAGAAAAACATTAAGAGACCACTCTATATTTTTAAACAAATCTGTATTTTTAAATCATGGTTTAATCCTGGATGGCTGGCAGAAGGCTACACTGAGCAGCAGCAGTACACACTGAGCAGCAGCAGTACACACTGAGCAGTAGCACACACTGAGCAGCAGCAGTACACACTGAGCAGCAGCACACACTGAGCAGTAGCATACAAGATTAAGGTGAAGCAGGAGACACTGGGAACGACCAGAAACCAACCAGGTAGAGGGCAGAAGCAACTTTCTAACGTCAGAGATGACCATCAACTTATCAGACAGTTTCTCGTACATCATAGGATGACATCAGGTGACCTTCAAAAAGAATGGGAAACATTAAGCGCAGGTGTGAAGTGCACTGGTAGGACAGTTTGTATCAGGCTCCTAGAAGCAGGACTGAAGTCCCATAAAACAAGGAAGAAGCTCTTCATCAATGAGAAGCATGGATGAGCCAGGCTGCCGTTTGCAAAAAATATATATTATTCACAGATGCCACCCATAAACTGAGGAACGACTGAAACAAAAATTGTGCTGTGGTCTCTTAATTTTTTCTATGGCTGTATATTCAAATATATGCCTTGAAAGAGACATTGTTTATTACAGGGGTTAATTTTAATTGTTTATTTACACATTAATTAATTTTTTTTTTTAAAGAAAAACAGGCCTGAAGCTCAAAACCATGTCAGCTTAATAACTGCAGCTTATATCATTTGCAAGGGAGAGACTACAATGCAGTCTCACCCCTACAACTGCAGAATAGTTCATATATCACCAATGGAGTCAGTGGGGACACCATACAGACCTCCCCCACACTAACCCCCCCCCCCCCCCCCCCCAAAACAGGATGCTAAAGTCCAGGGGAAGCACATACAAAAAAAGATAGCGATTTCATAGCGATTTCAGCCGGTTGCAAGTTACAAGAAGATTTGGTTTCATCTGTGAGTCATTGGTTGAGGTCATCACTCTCAATGGGTTTGATCTGTGATGAAAGTCAATCATTAATTATTTATAATATTTGTTATATCATAATTATCAGTGATTATTGGTACAAGTTGTCTTTTTTTAAATTGCTCAGTATAATACTTAACTGTATTTCCTGAAGACAGAAATCCCAGCTTTATCACTGGGAATTAGTTGAAATATTATATTGACACCTATTCCACTATTTTTCGTATGATATATTTACAGTCCCAAATATATTATTTATACTGCTTGTATTTTGATGGGTGGATTTCAAGTCTTACATTTTTTCTAAATTTGCTATTAAATCATCTCAATATGCGTGTAAGGTACATAGCATACGCATGTAAAATATTTCAGGGTGCCTTGTTTTATGATCTGGGAAATAAAATAACCCATTTGATGCCGGTGCTTCGCTCTTCCCAGTCTGTGTATCCGGCATTGCAGAAATATCTCACATGGTTGTCAAGTGACTGATGCTCCGATAGCCATACCCTGCTTGCCAACACCCAGGACTCCATGCGTGCCGAATGATTGGATGAGGAAGCATGCGTTGACATCGCACTGCGGCGTGATTGGTCACGTCGCCCGGCGTACGTCCGTATCCATCGCGCAGGCGCCGCCTCCTGTGACATCACTTGGTGGGAAAATGGCGCTGCGGTCGGTGGTGTTTAACTGTCTGAAATTTTCGTTTAATTAATATTAGTTAGAGTGGTGTTTCTCTCATCAAAATGACACTAAGATGTACACGCAAACACACTTTAAGTGTCAAGACGTTTGTTTAAAGACAAAATGAATCGTAGCCGCGAAAGAGGAACTGCTAGGTATCTAGCTAGTTAGCCAATCCAGCTACCTGGTTTACGACGCAGTAGAAATGAACGACAATGGCAATAATGCGGGTCGTTTTATCTGAAACTTATTAACTTCTTATTTAGCAAGTTTCATAAAGCCATACGTATTTATATATTGTAGTAATTACAATGATTGAGATGGGGATCCGCGGCGGATGTTTGATGTGGGTATCGATTTTGGTCCTGTGGGCACCGAGATGGGCTGAGGGAGCACCTCTTCCGGATTCAGCTACAGGTACGCAGGTTTCTGCTCCTAGTGACAATCTTTCCAGTGACTAAGTGAACAGTTAATGTTTTCAAAGTGGCAAGATGAACATGATTGATGCTCAGCGATGAAATTATTTGGGCTTATACTCACGGCGATACCGGTTCAGAATACTGTGTGTTTTCTCTATACGTCTTTACTTCCATAACAGACATAGGGTTATTTGATTCTATTAGTCAGTCAGTGATCTGATTTCCATCTTTCATACGTATGGCAATTCATCTCTGACAAGTATCGATTGATGTCTTTTTAACCTTTTTGGAATCGTGGGTAATAGGAACATTGCAATCTGAAATTATTAATAAATTGGCAAACGTCAATCAAAGTAACCAAAAAGTTCTGTTTAATAGTTTAGGTATGTGTATATTAATTTAGGTAAGCATTAGTTTATAAATAATTCTCTAAAGAGATCTCTGGCAAGTAAAACACCAGCAGTCTGCGTCAATAAGCAGCTGAATCTGCAGTCAGAGTAATTTTGTAAACCTGTAGTCATCAACAGTCGATATAGCCTAAATTCACAAAACTAACCTGCTGCTCTGCTTATTGGTTCCATGCAAGATCCATTTGGAAGTGGGGTTTGTTGGGGGCTCGAACCCTCTTCCTTCTGTGGAACTGATGGGTGATTAAAGAAATGTGGGGAAACTAGCTTTTACCCGATTTGCTATGCGTAGGTAGTCCGAGTTGTGAAAAGCAGGTTTAATAACAGCAGGGATGAGTAATGATTCCACTGAAGTGAAATATTTGGGGTTCAGTGAAACCAAGGAGTGCAGTCAGATACTGGGGCTTGCTAATTGGGGGCTGTTTAGAAAATGACCAGGGTTGGTGTCAGTGTTGCCTATGTTTCAGCATCGTCCTGTTGTACAGCTGAAATCTAGCAGTCGTGACACATCCCTCTTCATGTAACCGTACGTCCTCCTTTCATATCAGTCGTGGTAAACAATTAACTTGTGTAAATGTTTAGCTTTCCGGATTGCAGCTGTGGCATTATTGTGAATTTCCTGGGTCACGTTTTCACGTTCTGCGCAGAGGTCATACTGCGCAGCCATTTGTTTTCTGTTTGCAGGTGCAGTGTGACAAGCTTAGCGATCCACTGTGAAATAAAATGAAATGGAATGCGGCATAACATGCGCAGCGGCCTTTCCCCGGGCTCGTTAACGTGACAACTGAGCCACCTCGTCACGCCTGGTCTCTCATCAAAAGATACTTCACACTTCTGACCTTTCACCCCTTTGAGCTGCACATTATAACTTTGATTGACTTCTGTAAAGGAGGCTATGATTTCTTCAATAATAGTTTGACTTCGATGAGTGCAGTTGGGTAAATGCTGTTCTCCGCGTGTGGAGCTGCCGTCGCATGGACTAGGTGCGGTGCAGCACCTTAACCAAATGCAGGAAAATCAAGTGTCAGTTTTCATGTTGCCATGAGCACAGTAGTCTTTGGGAAATGTCATGCAAAAGAATGGTGGAGAAGACCTAGTTTGTGTATGTACACAGCAAACCAAAAGGGGAAAAAAAATTGTCGATATTTTGAATTGTCTCTCAAAACATGATCAGGTAAATCATGCATAACCTTACTGCTTGGTCAAGGAGAAACAGACTAATGGTATTAATCAAGTTTCATTTCAGCTCATCTTCAGTCATATAGTTCTGCTGTAATTTGGGCTCACGTCCGGCTGCTTGTGAACCTGTCATTAGAGGTGTTTCAGAGGTGTTATATAAAGAAACACAATGTTTGAGTGAGGAGAACCTGTATGTTCAGTTTACACTGAGCAGCACCCGTCATTGTGGAAGTAGGCTTGACTGCTATAAGTTTTCTGTATCACAGTGTGGATGCAACAGGACCAGGTTCCAACCCCCCCCTCCCCCCATGTGGTGGAGTGTCACTTTGCAGAGTGGAGTGACCCATATAGATGATATAGTGAATGATGTTGTCATTTTTCAGGTCATCGGACGTTTTGACTGTATGTATAAATGTTTCTGAATGGCACTGAAGTTGTTGGTTAAATACCACAATGGTCTGTCTCTCCCTGGTTCTTGGAAGACTCCCTGTTTCATCTTTACCCTTCAGGCGTCTCATTCTCCTTTTACCCGTAGAAGCAAATTATAGCAAAGATATAGCCGCAAGTGCAAAAACCACGAGCTGTTAACCATCAGGCTGTATCTGCGAGAAAGGATGATCCGCTGGAAAAAGTTTACCTCATTATTTATCTATATTTACAGAATAGATTTATTTAGCTCTTTGGTTGGCTGCTTTCACTGTTGCGCAGAAGGAAATCGTATTTACGCGTTATGAAATAGCTGAGTTTTGCAAATAGCTGTTTATCATCCACCCCCTAACGAGCCCAAACCGCAAACACCTTCAAGTTCCCACACCGGGATGTGAGTTAATTTTTTACAAGGATTCCAACAGTAAGTCAGCGATGCATTAAGGAGCAACCGCACAAGCTTGGCAGTCAGCAGCACGCCTTCCAGGCGTGTCGGTGCTGTGCACCTTGACCATCGTCTCCTGTCAGCTGCGTAACAGGCACGTGTGATGGTGCCACTGCCGGTCCATTAACACTGCCGCAGGATCGCAAGCTATCTGTGCCGCTGTTAGCATTGCCAACTTGATCTGATACTGACCCTCGTAGCTCTGTGGCTTAATTGATTAGCTGGTTCGCTCTTACAGTAACATTTAATTGTATAGCTACTGTTTTTTTTCCCACGCTATTGTCAGTGGCGTGACGTGACATGACCTGGAATCTTCATGTATCTATGTACAGCTGCTTAGCTAATGTATGTGTGTTTCCTTTGGAACAGTACATTATAAACTTAAAGCAATATATGTTTACTGTTGTCATTTGGTGCATTCTGAGTGAAAATGTGGTGTAATTCATTTCATTCGAAGTTTTATAAGATATACAGCAGGGTTCTTCAACTCTGGACCTCGATTCAAAAAAACCTGAATCCTGTGTATCAGTTCTGGTGCTGCTGCTGTTGCTCGGTCCTTTATACGTGGGTTTCTGTGCTGTAGACGGGTCTCCTGGTCCATCCCTGGAGCTGGTGGTGCTGCTGTCTGCTGCTGCCCTGGTGGTGCTGGTTGTCACGGTGATCAACTGTGCAACTTGTTGCAAGGAGCAGGTGATCAACTTCAAGGTGAGCAGACCCCCGCTGGGGGTCCGGCCTCTGCGTGACTGGTGTCCGTCAGTGTATTTGGGTCCCGCCACTAAGTCATGGCCGCTGATTGACTGTAGTTTTCAATCACTGATAAAGCACCCCCCACATGTGAAGATTAAAGGCCATCAGTTGCTGTACTCGTGGATCACCACAAGGGGCAGCCTTCAATATGACAGCAGTCAGCGACCAGAAACTGAATCCCTTCCAGATTCAGGATATATATGGGAGGGAACGTTACACTGTGTTCCCTCACTCGGTGCCTGATAACTAGCATCAGCGCTAAGGGTGCTTCTAGTTTTAGTTTATTTGCTGCAGTCAGGTGCAGCCGTTTGCAGTTACATAAATAACCCGTCAGCCAAGGAGCCGTCATCGCCGATACAGTGTGACAGGAAGCCGCTCGTCCTGCTCCCTTTCAGGAATTTGAAGACAACTTTGAGGATGAGCTGGATTTCACCCCCCCTGCCGAAGACACGCCTTCTGCCCGCGCCTCAGCCGAGGTCTACACCCTGGCTGTGTCCCCGGTAGCCTTGCCATGCCCCCCCCAATTGCAGCCACCTCGAAATACAGGTGAATGGGAATCTCTGAAACGGGATCCGCTTATTTGGAGGCAAAACCTCCACATTTATTTTCCGGGGGTATTAAGTTAAATGCTGAGTAGCTAAAGATTGATGCAGGCTGCAGTATTAACAGCTCTACCTTTGAGTTAATAAAACGTAAAAACTCATGGGACAAAGGCGTAATTTTTAAGGAAATTCTTTCATTATTCCACTGTTGTTCCTATACCCAGCTATAAATATTATTGACTTCCAGCAGATAGGAGGTATTCTGGCTGTTGTTTCAGCTACTGTATCAGTTGATGTCATAATATTGTCACCGCGAGCCTGATTATGCAAACTTAAACATGCTGTTAGGAGTCATGCAGCCTGATGTTTGAAGATAATATTCCACTTAATGTGCTGATAGTAGCATGCAGTGCTGAGCTGGACTCTGGACTTTGTTCTAATCTCTCTCTCCCACTCTCTCTTCCTCTCTCTCTCTCTCTCTCTCTCTCTCTCTCGCTCACCTTTGACTTTGGCAGAAGACCCTGTGCCCTCTCAGGTTATTCGGCACAACTTGAGTTATCTCCAGGAAGTGGGCAGTGGCTGGTTTGGCAAGGTGTGCACAGTCTGGCCACTTCTCTCCTGTAGTGTATGTGTTATGAATGAAAACTGTAGCTAATTTCCGATTTTATTTCGATGATACGCATGCTAATTTACCCTTACGTGGTTTTATTTCAAAGGGACGCTTGTTGAATTACTGAAGAAATATTTTTGCGTAGCCTGTCTCAGGTTTAAAGTTTGAAGGGAGATTTTTGTGTGGAGAATCATGGCACAATGCTATGAATATTCTCTGTATTGTATTCTTTATGCTCGTCTCCCAGAATCCTTTAGCAGAATGTTTAGAGGAAAAAGTTGAAGCAATCTGATTGTAAAGAATAACACTGTGGCATTTAATGGTTTGTGGTTTTAAAGTCCATTTGGAGAAAGTCCAAAGGCACTAGACAATCATATGTTACTTTGGGTTTCACCTGTGGCGTTTAACCCTGAAAGGTCCTACTGAGTGAGATGTACACAGAGCCCAGTGTGGCTCGGGTTCTGGTCCAGGAGCTCAAGGCCAGTGCCAGTGCCCAGGATCAGAGCAGGTTCCTCCAGCAGGGTGACCCCTATCGGTGGGTAAGGGTAATGCGTACCAGGGCCTTAGCTAAATGGTGTTTCTGTACAGCTGGGGCGTCAAACTGCAGTCCTGGGGGGCCGGAGCCCTGCACATTTTTGTGTTTCCCCTCATTTAACACTTCTGATTCAACTCCTTGTGCTAATTACCACACAGCTCTTGAGCTGAATCATTTGTGGTGGATCAGGGAAAGAACTAAGCTACACAGGGCTCCGGCCCCCCAGGACTGGAGTTTGACACCCCAGCTGTGCAGCATTTATGTTTTTTTTATCAGGCAATGTCTTTATGAAGCACTAATATTACCCCTTACCTCCCCTTAGTGCCTTTGTGTTGCCGGTAATGTGGCGTTTCTGTTCCCAGGGTCCTGCAGCACCCCAACCTTCTGCAGTGTTTGGGTCAGTGTGTGGAAGCCATCCCATTCCTGCTGGTCTTCGAGTTTTGCGAACTGGTAAGCGAGTAGGTCTTGAGCCGGCGCTGATGGTTTTATTCTGATGCCGTGAAAATGTTTCACTTGTGTGAGTGTGAAGGTTCAGTGGAGGTTCAGGAGTTTGCCTCAGTACCGTGTCTCTGCTCTTGCTTACGTCTGGAAACCCCGGGCTTTGCTCCTTGCGTCTCTCGGGGCAGGCCAGGCTTCGTGGTGCTGGTAGGCCGATCAGCACGCAGCCGTTCTGGGTTCTGTTAGCACAGCACGCACCGGTTTCCCTGGTCTATTTCGGGCTCGCTGAGAGCCGTTGCCAGAGGCCTGTGACACGTAGCTGTAGTTTAACTGGGACGGCTCGGATTCCTGAAAATGCCGGTAAAGCAACAAGCTCCTTTTACCTATAGTGTCAGTAACATCACAGTGCACAGGGCCTTTTTATGGCAATAGCCTGCCGTCTGACAAAGAGTAAAGGTTTGGGAAATGGCTTTACTATTTGTAGATGATTTTACGATGCAGCTATGTGCAGAAATACAGCCTTTTTTTTTTTTTATTGCTAACGCTATAATAAACAGCCCTTAGGTTACCTTATAAATATAAAACGACTCATGGCTTTATTGACGACACATTATTAAATTGTGGAGTCATTTGTCCTGGCTTGTGTGTGTGTGTGTGTGTGTGTGTGTGTGTGTGTGTGTGTGTGTGTGTGTGTGTGTGTGTGTTTTTCTATTCACCTGCTCTTGGTGTATAGTGCAGCCCTGCTGATAAGTGTGACCAGCAGGGTGTGCTGTTCTGCAAGCAACGCATACTCGCCAAACAGCCAGTGATTTCTCCAGTGTAGAGTCTCCACCACACAGTAGACAGAATGAGCATTTCAGTGTAAACTCTACTGGCCTCATTAAAACCCCCCTAACCCTTGTTTAGAAGGGCGCATTTCTTGCAGCGCCCCGCAGTTACCCAGTTCTAGCCCCGGGGGGCGTGTTTCCCGCTGTGGGGTTATCCCCAGAGAGCTGCCTGTTGTGGGTGATGATCTCAGAGCGGCAAACGTTGCGTAACGCCGGCAGGACTGTCAGCGCGGAGGGTGTTCGGGGCCTGCCCTTGGCTTGAGTTTCATCTCCCTGCTCCGTCAGCAGGTGTTTGGATGTTTTCTTTGGCAGAAAATAGTTTGTGTCTGTTTGAGTTTCTATATGTATGCTTGTTAGAGACTGTTTGAATGTCTCTCTGCTGTTAAACTGGCATCATGAAAAACTCAGTTTTAATTTATTGGGAAAGTTATTATTGTAAAAGTATTACTTCATTGGGCTTTTATTATTTATGTTAATCTGAAGCTGTATAACATGATCAGTGATATATAAAATGCCCTACTGGTTCTATTAAGAATTGGGGAAAGTGCTGATAGGGGCTTGCCATGCCACCTGCTGGACCAGGCATGGTATTGTAGCTGTCCCGCCATTCCTTGTGCAGTTGCCCAGGCTCGGGGGGGGGGGCGGGGGGGGGGATGATAGGGCTTGATAGTGCTGAGACGGATTTTTGTTTCCATCCTGTATCAATGGTTACCAGTGGTAACCCTGATGCAGTGCATTCTGGACTGAAATATAGTGCTGTGTGCAACTGGAGCTGGCTGTTCCAGTGGCAGGTGCTGTAGTGATTGACGTCCCCTGGGGGGGGGGGGGGGGTTCCCACAGCCGTCGCCTGTGGTGGGCGGAGCATTGTGGGTGGGGCTTATTTGGGTCATACTAGCTCAAAGGCTCTGTGTACTGTAAACGTAATTGGCTAAGTACGTTTGGCTGAGTATTGTACAGTGAATAGATGGCATGCTGGGGGCGAGAGATAATGAACAGTGTCCCTTGGGTGTAAATTGCTGTGGTGTCATCTGTGACGCTGTGTAAACAGCTTTGCCGGTATTGGGTCCAGCCCTGGACTTCGGAGACGGACCTGCAGTGGCACTGCTCCCTCATGGTGACACTTTTAAAAGCACATCTGCCTGTTTTCTCCTGCGGCCTTTGTGAGGGAGATGCTGTCGCTTTAATGAGAATGACCCCCCCCCCCCCCGCGGAGGCAAGACGGCCTGTGACGGTGGTCTCTGTCTTCCAGGGAGATCTCCGGAGCTACGTGGCCCGGCAGAAGGGGGAGCTTGCAGATGAGGAGAAGCTTCAGCTGCAGAAGATGGCGTGCGAGATAGCCGCGGCTGTGGCCTTCCTACACAAGCACAGCTTCCTGCACAGGTACCCTGGCCTCCGCGCCGCTCTCGTCACGCTGTGCACACGTATGCAGAAGCACACTGCCCCAGCTCCCGTTCCCTTAAACAGCGGCCTTCCCTTCCAGACATGTCATCTTACCGGCCATTATTATCAAAGTCGGCTTCGTAGCTGTGTCCAGCTTTATCAGACCGGACCGGCATTTGACAGATATGCCCCTTTGGCAGTGCCAGTGTTGGTGCCCAGGAACCTCTCCCCTTACTGGACCCGGATGTGGGGGTTTCCGGTCTTCCCGTCCGCCAGGTTGCGGTGCCCGCCCCAAAACCACGGCGGGTTCCAGCGCTTTCCAAAAATGGAGGCTTCCTTTTCGTTTTCGCCCCCATCGCGAGTCGCCGAGCGGGTCGGCGTCGGGTGACATGCAGCGCTCAGCTCGTCTGCCGCTCCTGCGGCTCGGAATAAGCCTCCGGGTGTCGAATTGCACAGCTCCCACGCATTGTTGGAGGTCGGGTGTCGTCTGTCCGCGGGATCTGATGATTCTGCTCTTCTCGTGTAAAAGGATATATTCGCATTGGGAGTTTTTAACTGTCTAACCGTTCAAAGGCGGGTAGGACGGACCAGTGTGCCGCTTCAGTGTCACTCGGCCCGGACGTGAGTTATCGACCAGCCGTGTGGCTTGTTGCATGGACTTGTGGGATACGTATGACCATATGCTCTATCGCGTATACTTGGCCTCATCGCCTTGTGGCACGTGCATAAATAAAACGATACGAGTCCTTGGCTGGTGATGCCGCAGAATGTTTTGTTAATAAGGCCCGGCTCATGAGTGGTCGGACATCCCATAAAGAAGGTCCTGTTATGAGGCCCGGCTCAGAAGTGGAAGGATAATTCTCACGCAAGGTCTTGTTGCTGGACCTAGTTCATAAATGGGTTGGTGTACAACTCACTGGGTTTGGGGGTTTGTATTTGTGTCTGGAAGGTTGTGGGATCCTGTCCCAAAGCCGACAGTGATCAGTCGTCACGTGACCCCATGTGCTCCTGGGCTGTGGACCGGCCAGCCGGCGCTGCCTGCTTCCCGCCTTTCCTTATTTGTACCTCGGACAAAAGTGTAAAGAAGTAAATGGGAGAATGTCCCCTAAAAAGCTGGTGTTATGGTGCCCAGCTCTCGAATGGGCCAACACTCATGGCCCGGCTCTCCATGAAGACCATGACCGGGGAGAGGCCCGGTTCCGGGGCCTGGATTAGGCCTCCGCTAACACACTTCTCTTCTCCCTTCAGCGACTTGGCTCTGCGCAACTGCTTTCTTACCGCTGACCTCACTGTTAAAGTAGGAGACTATGGCACTGGGCCCTTGGCGTGCAAGGTACGTCCAGCGGGGATCAGCGGGGATCAGCGGGGATCAGCGGGGATCAGCGGGGATCTGGAGTCTTCAGCCCAAAATGGGAAAACCTGCTGCTATGATTCCCAGTACTGTATAATAATAATAAAGCCAAGTAATGAAGAAAGATGAGTTTGTCTTATTGTAAGACCACGATTGTAGTTAGCTAACCATCATTTGGGGACTGACAATTTGGGTGACAAAACTTTGAAATATGACTTTTGAAGTTTGAAATATGCTATTTGCTCAAGCTAACCTGTGGGTTCTGAGTATACAAGGGCCCTGACCTACCATAAAAAAACTATAACAATTATCAGAGTCAGGCGCGTCTGAGGTTAAGAGGAACTCGAGCTGAATGCTTGCATGTAATGCCGGTGGTGATGTAATGCCGGTGGTGATGTAATGCCGGTGGTGATGTAATGCCGGTGGTGATGTAATGCCGGTGGCACCTCACTTGTTCTCAGGAGGAGTACATCACTACGGAGGCGGACACCGAGGTCCCCCTGCGCTGGATGGCCCCCGAGCTCATCGGGGAACTTCATGGTGGTGTGATCGCTTCAGAACAGACCAAACCGGGCAACGTGTGGTAGGTTTTAACTTCCTGTATGCTTATTGCTGTCTGAAGGTGTCCAGCTGTGTGCCGGACGTGCGTGTTGCCTTTTCAATGGACATTTACAGAATTTCTGACAGAATTCTTTGATTACGTCTGCAGAATGCTCTTTAATTAATGCGCAATCTGGATATTTAGATTGTATGTTTGATTTGATAGATTGTATTTATATATTGTCATTTTCTTTCTATACTCCTACTTTACTTTTTACCTTTTATTTTATTTTTGCACAGCAAAAATAAAATGTATCAGAGATACAGTACAACTTGCAGTGAAATGTATGTGACGAATAAATCTCTCGAATCACAAATGGCATTTCTATACATCTTTGTCCACACAGCTTCCAAGCATGGGCGGATACAAAGTGTCCCCTTGGCAACTGCAAGTAGTTAGTCTGAACCCTAGAAAGTAGGCTTCGTTATAGTCTATCAGTGGTGCATTATGGGTATGCTTCTCCAGGGCTTTGGGCGTCACGCTGTGGGAGCTGTTCGAGAGTGGAGTGCGACCCTATCCCAGTCTGTCGGACATGGAGGTGTTGCTTCACGTCATCAAGGAGCAGGGCGTGAAGCTGCCCAGGCCGCGACTGGTCCTGCCGCACTCGGACAGGTGGTACGTTTCCTCGCATGCTTCGATCTGGTTCTTCCCATGGGCCCTGCATCCTTGCCTCCTGATATTCATAATCAATCTTTTTCTTTGTTACAAATTCAAGTATCAGTATAGTTATGTTCTTACAAATACACACATCTGTTTACGACCAAAATCTCCCTGAACGGGAAAAGACGCCTTTATACCAGTTTATACGAGTCTTGCTCATAGTGGTGGGTAACAGGACCCCAATGGTACCAAATCTTGATAATATTAGATATTATTACTGTATGTTGTGCTGTAATTGATTGTTCAGTTTTGAATTTCAGACTTGCCTGTACTTGGCTGTCTAGATATTCCTGACAATATTACATTCCTTGTTCTCTAATCTCAGGGACCAGAATAGATATTTCTTCCCTTTCATGGTAGCTGTCTTCCTGTGGAGTTTGCAGAAATGGCTCACGGCGTCCTGACACTGAGCCAAGCATCCATGCAGATAGAAGGACGCTTTCCAGACCCCTGCGAATGCTACCTGACAGCATCCACTCAGTTGATTTGTGCACTTACTGTTGTTTTTCAAACCGTAAGGCTTAGTGGCTGCTGGCAGGTGAAAACTGAAAATTGGCCAAGGCTCGATTTAACGAGTCAGAACGTTTCATTCTAATACCAAATAAAGACATGCAACATTTCACATCATCGTTAATGGTTTTTGTGATATGGCTGTTGGGATACCCCTCCGACCTGATGAGTGGGGACCTCACTTTTCTCAGTGGGATTTTGCTTGGAATCTCCTGAAAAACTGTTTGTAAAAGATTTAATTTCGTCCCTAGTTTAGTTGTAGGTTTTTGTAGGCTTCTGCAAGAAAACTGAGGATGAAATTGACTCATTTTTAGGATTATTACAATGTGGTTTTTGAAAGAGATAATGACAATGGCAAAAAATATCCCTTTGTTTTTATGACAAAATACTTGAATGTGATCATTTTGGACAGTGAAGTAGAAGCATTTGTATATGCTGCTAGATTCCTTCATTATCATTGAAGCCATGTGTAATGAATAGCTATGCAAAGGTGTAGGTCTGCCCTCTCCTCAGCTATCCCTATCCTCGGCAGGTACGAGGTTCTGCAGTTCTGCTGGCTGGTCCCAGACAAGCGGGCCACGGCTGAGGAGGTCCACCGGCTGCTCACCTACCTCCGCTTGCAGGCCCAGAAGCAGTCTGAGGAGGACTTCGAGCAGCGATGGGACGCCCTGAAGCCAAACCCACCAGCCAAGCAGGCTACTCTCAGTCACTCCTCCTTCCCGATTCTGGATCGTTTCGGCGATGAGGTTTTGGCCCGGGAGGTAGACGAAGTGCTGACAGTGACAGAGACAAGCCGGGGACTCAGCTTCGAGTATGTGTGGGAGACGGCTAAGCATGATCACTACAACAGTGCCAGCGGTGGTGGCCTTGCCTTGGACAGCGGATTTAATTACCACAACATGTTCTTCCCCACGCAAGGGTACAGTCCAGAAACTCGCGCTTTACCGTCTCAGCCCGAGAAGGGCGCTGAGATGTTGCCTCCACCCGGCGTCCCTGGAATCTTGCCTGTCTTCGACGCGCACAAGACGGCCACTGGCAATGAGTACTACATTCAGTTGGAGGAGCAGGAAAAGTGTCGGGATGAGGAGAACCTTGTGGAGTTCAGTGGGGGATGTGAGGATGGAATGACCCCCAGCGGGCAGCAGTTTGTGGTGCTGCGGGACATTCCCCTGGATGAGTCCAGCACGGACGTGGACTTCTTTCATCGCAGCGTAGACTCCAAGGACTCCTATCTTCACGAGAGCCAGGCATGGTCATCCAGTGATCAAGAGAGTCCCTACCACTCCAACATCTTCAGGGAGAGTGGTTCCAACGTGAAGGACTCCAGCACCTGGGGCAAAGGGTTGGTGGAGATGCCGGAGCTTAATGGGAGGGGGGATGCAGGCCAGCTTTCAGAGAGCAGCAGCAAACTCCAGGAAACTACCCTGGAGAACCAAGATATAAGGCAACTTCTGAACTCAGACAAGCTGACAGAAAATTTCTTGTTCCTCAAGGACAAGCACCTAATGAAGGAGGACTCTAATCTGTCAGAGGAACAGGAGTCTCATTACACAGGTAGTATAGGAACAGATTCAGCCTGTAATCCAGGGACAAATGTCACATCTGAGGACACATCTGAGAGAGTAGTGTCTGGCCTGTTTGACGGCCCTGTACAATGTGGGGTGGGTTCGGTTTCTGCAAATGAAGAGCATTTGAACTCAAGTGCCGACATAACTGGCTTTTTGGAGCCTTTTAAGAGTATTGAAACACTGGTGCCTTTAAGTTCACTGGTTAAAGCAGAGAACTGCAATAACCAGTTATACATAGGACATGGCTCTTCCACTGAAGATGTTCCACTGCATTCCTCTGGATCTGGCATGGTTGTCCATTCAGATTCTACCTCTGTGAGTAGTGAAGTCACTTTCAGTTCTATAAATGGCCATCATTCCACGGTGAGCTGTGAACAAACCACTGAAGACTTTTTGTGCACCGGTGCCAAAATCTCCAGCCTGGAGGCACGTTCAGGAGCTTCCGGGGAAGATGAGAACCCCACAGACGTGAAGGATCTTTCAGAGCAGTCTAGTCTTGCTTCTTCTGCTGCACATATGAGTAAGACTGTGGTGGGCGGTGGCCCAGCTGAAAGCACTATGAAGGATGTTAAGAACAGCTTGAACATTGTGCTGTTTGCACCGCCCCAAGCCGCAGATTCAAGCCCAGGGTCATTAGTCAGTCCTGAAAACAATGACTCATCTTTAGATGAATCTTCCTTCCTGACCTCTGATCCTTGTTTAGACAAGATCAGCCAGGACAGTCTGCTGGACAGCACTGTCTCCACACCACTGTCAACCACTGAGCTTTCTGCCGAGACGCCAGACTCGTCAGACTCCATGGGTCCTCAGAAACTCCAGCCCCCACAAAAAGCAGTGGACAGTGGCTATGAAACGGAGAATCTGGAATCTCCGGAGTGGAACTGCCAGGCTGTCGCCCCAAGCACAGTGCTGCAGCCTGACCTGCCGCAGATCATTGTTTCTGGGGTGGAAGCTGAGGCTGACCTGCAGGGGGAAGGGACCGGGGACGTGGCCTTGCCCTCTGCCCAGTCAGGTAGTGCTCCTCCTGCCAGTCAGCTTTTGCCAGGGGGCAGTCAAGCTTGCCGAGACTCTGCGTATTTCTCTGATAATGAAGCAGAGCAAGATAAGAAATATGAAGATGGGGAATGTGCAGGGAACTCGAGTGATGCCACTCTTTGGTCAACAGGGACCTTTGGAAACGTAGCATCAGTTCATCATAATGTTTCTGGGGATCTCATAGTAGATACAGTTCCGCAGGATATTATTACTGAAGGGCCAGTGTCCCACCTGAGGAAGGAGATGCCTGAGCTAGTCCTCAGCACCGAGGAGGACTGGGACAGGATGATGAAGGTTGTTATCGATGGTACAAAGCAGGAGCTTGAGGTGTTCCCAGAGCCCAGAGTCGGTCTGGAGGAGCCTTTTTCAATATTTGAGGACCCAGAACAAGTCGAGAGATGCAGTGCTCCAGGAAGCCCCCCAGAAGACCGATCAGTGCAAGCAAAGCTGCTCCACATAGGAGAGGGTCCCAAACTGAAGGAACCTGACGTCGAGGGAAGATACCTGGGCAAGCTGGAAAGCATGACCCCTCTAGTGGTAGTAGAGGATGACATGGAAGCAGATGAGGAAGACGAGGAGGAGAACAGCGAGGACTCGGACGACGACGTGCTAGCTTACCGGCTGCATAGCTCCGACTCGGAGAGCGAGGACGACACCCAGTACCCAGTGCCTGTTGTTGTTACGGACACTAGTGACAGCCACAAACTTAAGAGCCTGCTGAAGAACACCATGCCCTCACCTAGCAAGTCGTCACTGCCAGGCAGCTATAATGCTTCCCCCATTAAAAAGGCCATCTCGTTCTTTGATGATGTCACCGTTTACCTTTTTGATCAGGTACTCTTTTACTGTGGGAAAACCTATTGGCTAGATTTCCTCATGTTCGGTGAAATGTCAAATAATTCATATTTACTGGTCCAGAGATTGCCTGTCTTGACCTTTTCTAAATGTGAGCTGGTGTGCATTGAGCGTGAGATTAGAGCGTAAAAGAGAATATATAACAAACAGAGAAGCCTGAGATGAATATGAGAAGCTCCTCTTTGCTTCTGCTACGAAAAGTGAATCACCTGCAATTAGTCAACAGAAATCGGAAAGCTCATTCCGTCTCGCCGAGCTCCAACTGTAAAACGCCGCCTACCGTCATTGGCCTCTTGACAGTGACATACATGTGCCAGGCAGAGTTTAAAGATGACCGCAGGGTCTCCTCTGACATGTGGATGTTGGTATGGCATTTGATGTCTGGCTCTTTCGGCTTACGCTGAACCTGTGCACCCCCCCCCCCCCCCCCCCCAGGAGATCCCCACTAGGGAACTGGCCAGCCCAGCGTTGCGCTCCAGCAACTTGGCCCAGTTCAAGAGTCCAGCATCCTCAGGCAGTTTCCTGGCCCGCACCCTCTCAGAGGGATCCACGGATGAAGAAGGTATTGTACAGTCTGTGTGCCTGCTCATGCATCTGTGTGCATGTATGGATGTGTATCCCTGTATAAATCCCTGCCCTCCCCCCCAGGCGGCGGGTTCGAGTGGGACGATGACTTCTCCTCTGACTCGCCCTTCATCTCCAAGGCCACCGGCAGTCTGGGGACGTCCAGGACATCTGCCGCTTTCTTCTCCCTCCCTACAAGCCAGGCCTCTCCTTACGCCATGTCCGCCGCGGACCGCGCCCACGACCAGAGCTGGGCCTCCCGCTTCTCCATCTCCACTGCCAGCATGGCCTTGTCTCTCACGCACCTCACCGACTCCGACACGGAGCAAGCAGGCGAGTAGCTGGCGTGTATGTGCTCGTTTGTACAGTGCAGGTGTAGTTTACACACACAGTCATTCACTGTAGTTATTCAGATGACCAGACAATCCAGACCACGTTGACAGTGGTGAGCTGTCTTCATAACTGAAGATCATTATAATATGTACATACCTGCAGATGTAATGATGACAAACAGCTGATAACAGAATAGTGAACAATAACATCCATACAATATACTGTACATACAATACATATATGTGGGCATATATACACACACACACACACACACAATATTTATACAATATGCAATAACATACAAGCAGGGCTGAGGTTGAAGGGTCAGTGGTAAATAACATGGGTGACTGGGATCGTACTGTGACTTACCAGTGTGTATTTGACATTCTTACTGTTAGGGATGCACCAGTACTGGTATTGGGTCTCATACCATGCTCATGTCCTTGTACTCGTCCTTGTGACAATGTGTCTATGACCGATACCACTTAATGATGTATTAGTGATGTCATTAACGAGCAAAATATCTGCAGCGTGGAAATACCTTTAGCTTAATGACAAAACCAAAAGCACAGCGGACTGAAAATCGTGCAGTTCTAAACGATCAAGAAGCAGGTACGAAATCAGGTTCATGCAAAACTAATCTAAACGTCTAAAAACTGAGCATAAGAATTTGATGAAATTGCCATCAATCTGCAACAACCAAACACACTGCAAACACTAGCAGAGAAAATGTCAAACGATAAACCTTGCAGTGAGCTCTTACCCAGGATCAGTCAGGCACAATGTCATCATGGTGCCACATGGAAAAGCATCGTAACTAATGTGGTGCTACGCGGCGTAAGTTACAGTTTGTGAATCACTGTTTTAGAGGTTCTGGAGTCACGCTTTTAAATCATAATTCACCTGTCGATCCATCATTTTCCTCAGAGACAAAAAAAACGATGATCAGCGCTGCTCTGATCAGTCGTCCCCCAACCACTGGGTGGCAAGTCGGAGCTGAATAGCGGATTGTCTGTATATAGTTTTGTACCCCACGTGGTGCTGCAGTAGGGGGAGGGATTCCAACATTATTGCTTATACATATATTTTTAAGTTAAAGTATCACATAATATTTTTTAGACCTCTCATAGCCCTAATTGGTATTGGTGAGTACCAGAAAGTGAGTATTGGTACTCGGCATCGATACTCACACTCAGTCTGAACAAAATGGTTTGTATCTTTTGTGAAATTGCAGGGAGCAGTGAAGATGGAGAAAAGGACTAGCCAGCATGGGGTTTCTCCCGTACCTCCGTCAGGTCCCATGATGCACCTTGTTAAGCGAAGTCCGTCGACTGGAAGCATGAGCTGGCCACCAAAATGCTGGACACAGGAAGTAGCTGGAATCAGCACTGCATCAATTCCGTTTCCATGTTCACTGCACGGCTCGAGTCGCACTTTACAGTGGCTGGTGTTACCCCAGCATACAGCAGTTATCTTGGGCTTGCTGGGTTACTGGCGGTAAGCTCTGCACTCGGTTTAGAAAATTTCACTGGCCTTGTAATGGCCGGAAGCGGCATGTAGCTCTGGTCTGTGTGCTCGGTGCTCCACTTGTTCCTCTGCAGATCATATAGGTGTCGCCCACACTGTGGGAGTCCCTCAGCCATGCCAGCCACCCCCAGCAGCCTTTCATTTACGCTGGCCTGGCTATCAGTGCATCGGTCCGGGTGTCCATTTTAATGCTAACCTGTATCTCTTTCCGGCCTATGGCAGGTCTGGGGAGTGATTTGTAAGCCTCTGCGAGTCTATGGTGCCTCAGTGAGCAGCCTGGAAAAGGGCTGGAGGTTACCTTAGGTGTGAATTTCATGATTATGTACTGTTAGGGGGAAAAAAAACAAAAAAAAAAATCAGCTCGTTTATTGAAGAGCTCCCCCTGCTGTGTCCTGCAGGTAGTGCATGCTGTTTTCTCATTGTTCTTTGGCTTCAGAAGTCGGCTGAATCACGGTGCCTGTGAGGTTAATGATTGTATTCTTTCCTTTTATTTATGTAAAAACTGATTAACTACAGACGATAAAAGATACCTGCAGCCATATGCTAATTGAAGGCCTTGTGGTTAATATGGTTTTAAGAGCAATTTGGCACAGGTGAAGTAAGTTGAGAAACGGTTTGTGTCGGCCTCCACGGCAATTCCGATGTAAATCAGTCTCTGTGTTTGAGTGAGTATAACCCCCCCTCCTTTTAATTAATTCTAACATTAAGGCCATGCTGGATGCCCATTTTTTTCCCTCTTCCATTGAGAACATGTGAGACCGATTATGTCCCAGCTGCAGTTTGATCTCGTCAGGGTCACTGTCAAGGATGGATGGATCATAGGCATCACTGCTTATATTTCAGCTTTTATTTGAACGGTTTCTGGGCAGTCCTGTGTGCCCTGGTCGGAAACATCTGCCGCAGAAGTCGCAGGATCGATTGTGTACGTAACCGAGCGGTGGATGAAATGCAGGAGCAGGAAGGAAAACTTAAATAACACATCAGTTTTTAAAGGGGAGTTCGTTAGCGAACAGAAGACTTCTGCGTTCATTATCATTTTGCAAATGTGAGTAGATGCCCATTTTGTTGAAGTACAGAAGGCACTATATTTTAGTAACATCACCTTTGTAATACCTAGAGTCTGTGCTACAGTCAAACTTGAAATTTTAAGGATTTTGTTTTACTCAACACTACATACATTTGCTTAATCTTGCACATTTAAGAGATCTAATTGTTGAACTGTATGGATGTATATAAATGTTTAATTTTGTCTGTAAATTGGGATAGTTGTAATGGAATTGTAGGTATGAGGTTTCATTTTGTAATTTAAAAGCTTTGTTTAAAAAAAAAAGAACATTCTGGAAAAGGTACTCTGCTGATATCCAATGAAAAATACATGAGCAGATGAGGAAATGCAGGTCTTTGATGTGTAAATTTGAACAAATTGTAATATTTTTACTTCATATTGATGATCATGCATAGTGTAATTGAATGAGTTGTTTATAATTAAATACGCTATGTTTATTTAATATTGGGATATGTTCATTAGTTTTTGTGATCTTTTTTTCTAACAGCAGTCTAACATTCACCTAACTGGCATGTTCAACTACTACAGAGTTTCTGAATTAATTTCTTAAAAAGGGACAATGTAATTTCATTTGGGATTGCTTAAACCAGTACACGTGTATGTAGCCTAAATAAAACATCTGTATTTGCAATCGAAATTTAAGAAATGTAGGACATATTTATCCATCTTCTATATAATCAGTACTAAGCCCCTGGTTAGGATGCGAGTCCATCACGTGACACATACAGGCAATGGACCGTTAAACATCCTGGTCCATCAGACCACAGAACTGCTGACCATCCCCAAGTTAAATCAACGCAAATCTCTGCAATTCCCAAACAAAAGTCCCATGATTCAAATAATCATGAAACCCCGAGGAAATTTCTACCTGTTCTCCAGGTAATTTAGTGGTTAATTTGATGCAATCTGATTCCAATTCGTATCAGAGCTGATAGTCTCTAATTTCAATTTCCAAATAGCCAGGCATTTAGCTGTCTGCCAGAATAGCGTTGCGGGTGTTCGGAGATGCATATCACTTACGTGCGTAACTCAATACTGACTATTTGCGCATGCGTTGTCACTGTTGGCGATGTCGCCAGCTATGTTACAAGCATTTTCACCCATAAACGCTCCCTGCGACGCAGAATCATTCATCATGCCGTGCGCCCGCAGCGTAGGCCGGGGAAACGCCACGCTGACTCCCGTCCATCTGCGCGCTGTATAAGTGCAGGTGCGCCCAGTTTGAGGCCATTCCGACCAGTGCCGTGCAGACTTTTCCATGGGCATGTGCTCGAGCTTGGGCCCGGCCAAGGCTTAGGGTAACTTTGGCGACCGAGAGGGGGGGGGTCTTCCTCGGTAAATTTTAGGTGATTTTCGGTTACAGAAAAGGGGCGACTGCAGTAATTAATACATGACAAGGATGTTCTATATATCAGTCTCTAAAGGATTCTTTTTCCCCTCGATTTTTTCTTTTGTTATGGATACAATTAGTCTGCTGCGGCTATTCGAGACGATTTATTGGGTCTGAAGCTCTCATTTTCATCTTTAAAACTTTGGCATCAGAGTGTGAGACATCGATAATATTGTCATCAGTTTGTGCGACAAAGATGTTGTGAACAGTGCCTTCTGCTGGCTGCGTATGATCTTTAATTTTTACACTGAGCTTTTAGACTACATGAAAGGGTTTAAACCTTCAATCAGGACAAAGAAATGTAAATAGACCCAAGAGAGACCGTTTACCACTAACGCCTAATTACTGAGGGAAAAAAACGAACAACAAAGATCTTGGGGAGGTCCCACTTTAATATATAATGCTGTATTCACTCGTGCTAATATCGAAATATCGCATAAACTTACTCATCTCAGAAGCAGAGCTACTGTAATTAAATCAGTGGTGGCTCATCTTGTCATTAAAACGAGTTACTGCCTTCACCAACAGAGTAAATCATTCTCTCAAATTGGACAGAAAACGATCACATAACAGCAATATAATCTGACAGAAAACAGTGAACAGTTTCTCAGCATTGATATTAAAATTAGACTGACTTCAGACGGACATGCAGTAATATTAGTTGAATGTGTAGCTCTAGGACCTCTTTGGGGGCATATTGTAAAGCCTGGTGCTTCATACCTCACTATGACAAATTGTCAATGTCAATTCATGTTTGATGTGGGCATCAGTCCATCTGTTTTGAGTTGTTTACTCTGGGACATGGCCGATACAAACAACGTGTGAGCCTGTATCAGTGAGAATGGGGGCCCTCACAATTCCTTTAGATCAGTGTTGCCTAATCCGGTCCTTGGGTGCCCTCAGACATTCCATGAACCAGGAGCTGGGAGGGAGCAAAAACGTGGACTGACAGGGAGTTCCCAAGGACTGGATCGGGAAACGCTGCTTTCGATGCTTTACTAAATTTATTATTGATTACCTCAATACTAACGTTAATAGAAAACAAAAATGAATAATGTAAGATACAAAGACTACAGCTTATTAAGTTATATAACAGAGCCGGTGCATGAACTGCTTACATAGATTGTTACAGTGTCACAGCCTCTTTACAGTCTTGTAAACTGTAAATGTTATTTCTAAAGTACTTCTAGTTTAATCAGTATAAAGCCAAATTATGCTACAATGTCTTAAAATAAAATTGCTGCAAAGAAAGTGTGTATAAGCTCAGATAAATAATGACGGAAGCTGCTGCTTAAAACTGGGACTGTCTGGCTCAGACAAATCGCACCACCAGATTTAGTTGAGTCCCATATGGTAATCCGGAGCTCAGAGTATAGGCTGAGTACATATATGGAAGGGCGTCCTCCGCTGGCACCAGGGGGCGCCGACTCGGGTTTCAGCCGAGGCCCGCGGACGGAGGGCGGGACTGCATGGCTTGCAACTCCGTGCTGAGACTCAGCATCAACCCGTCAGAAATACACACCCCGAGAAATGTGATTCGGCCCTGACGCAGTCTACCAGGAGCAAGGACGGGGGAAAGAGTCGTGAACTGAAAGTCAGTCACTGGGAGAGATGCATCAGTTCATGGACACACACATCTGAGGATGCTGTTTAGCCTCGTAAACGGGAACTCCGGGTCTACCTTGTCTATTATCACCGTGCAATAATGTATTTAACACATAATAATTAAAGCCCATTCAGATGTGGTCTGTTTTATGCAAATCTGTTCTAATAGCATTTTTCCAATGAATATCAAAAGCAGAGCCTCTTGGTATTTGGCACAAAGATACGGATATTTATACGACCACACAGACATGATTGGATAAAGCATGAGGGAAATATATTTAAATACACAGAAAATGGAAACTAGAGAAGTACAGAACAAAATTAAGTTTTACATATTTTTATACACCAAACACTTGAATTAATCATCAGTTGTATACCCTACATCTGGTAAGCAAATATATAACATACTATTATTGACACCAACATAAAAATGACCAGATATGCTTGTATTTCCTGCTTTCCTACGATTTCATTCATGTGCATTTTCTTTGTGAAGCCAACAGTTACTGCTATTTCAAAAACTGCTTCATCCTGAAAATGTGTATCAAAAGTGGAGTTATTCTGACATCTAGTGGCAAAATGGTAAAATTGCAATGAGATTTCAATTCAGTAAAATCATGGTTAGGACCTGGATACATTTAGGGAGCATGTAACTTAAACCCCGTTCCTTACAATGCGGAGTATATGGGCCATAAACTCCACATGGACCAGAATGAGAAGATGGTAATGTTCGGGGTCACATGTCCTGGCTGTGGAAGCCACAATACCAGTGAAGAACAACCTTGTTATTTATGAGGACGTTTACAGGTAAGTCCATTCAAGGTTAAAACACTGAAATTAATTTGCATTATATTGGGATTATTCAACATTGTTTTATTATGTTAGTATTGGCCACAATGGTAAATGTCAAAAAAGTCTGTATTTCCTTTGTCATTACTGTGGGCAGTTCAATGTGGCGTATCTGTCCATATAAAGTATAAGAATTTAAACTTAGCAGTCTTGTTTTATTACAGAGTAGCAGTTGCCAACAATGGCATGTGGGACCAAGTCAGAGTAGATCATGGCAGAGAGTTTTACCTGACTCTGTATATGCAAGAGAAGCTCAACACCGACACGACATTGACAGGCAGCCTTATGCGCAGACAGCTTCTTCAAGGGTCAATTTTGTCTGACTGAGCACATATCTAGATTTTTTTTTTTCAGTTTGGCTAAAGCATTTCCAGTGGTTATTTACCAAAAATAGTATCCGGAGACTTGTGTTTTATTGGTCTTGCATCTTATTTTCCAAACAGAATCTTCGTGTGGAAAGAATTTGGCCAGAAGTTAATAATCGGGTAAACTATCCCATTAAACGGGCCCTCGTTCACCTGCTGGACCAAGAGTTGCTTGATATGGAGGATAATGTGACCAAATTTTGTGTCGCCGACCTGGCATGCCAAGTAAGCCAAATTGGACTTGCAAGAGTTGTGCAGTCCTGGAATTGTCATAGGATACCAGCTGTGGTAGTATTTGTAGGTATAAAGCCGTATAACAACTGTTAAGGTTGTGTCATAAACTAAAAAAGCTTTTTACCCACACAACATTTTAGTCGGAGGGATACCAAACCAGCTTCTACCAAGAATCTCACAGGAGCTGCTGTCCACTGCTGCAGAGGCAGCAAACATGTACGAGCAGGAGTTGGGTATCCCTGACTTGGGTATCTGCCTCTGCAGTTGGCCCATTTTCATCTGAGGAAGATAGATGCCGTGCAGAGCAGCTGTTTGGAGAGAGCTTTCCAGACATGTCCCTTCTCTTTGACACAGTGGTCAACAATGACCGTAGAGTTTTTCAGGAGGCACTGTTTTATCTCATCAACATTAGAGAGGTATATGTAAGATAAATATACACAGGGGAGTGATCATTCACATTTGTTATATGTATATATTTGTATATGTATGTTAATCTGATGTATGTATGTTAATGATGCTTTTCATGCAATTTTGGGTAACTTCTTGATTCTTTTTGTCTGCTTTTTAAAAGTACTTACCTTTGCATAGGAAATATTTTTTTTAATCATTACATATAACAAAGGATTCTGAACTTACATGTTTGTAAAATTACAATATTTTGTGGTATTGTAACCTCAATTTTAGTTGAAATAAATACCAGTTCTCTTGGGGCCTCATATGTCTTTTAATGTCCAAAAGGTCATTGTAACAAGTATAAAATACATAACTCTTTAACAAATATAATAATTTAACATGTAACAAGTTATCACAGTACTAGATGGCAAAAGAGCTTCTTTTACATTTACGTCTGTGTACATGGCCAGAGTGAGACTGGAAAAAACGAACGTTACAGTTGAAACGTTCTAGAAGATATTCTGTAAGTGTATATTTGAAGCGCAAAAAGCATTACAAGCTTTTTAATCACATGAGTACTAGGCAGCCTCAGCACTGAACGTGCCATGTTATGCAACCTTCAAAAAGGGGGGGTTGCTTAAATAAGACCTCAAAAGTGCAGATAATTAAGAACTATTTACAAACATTTGTGGCTGCTGTAGTGAATACAACATACTAAATGAATAACTTCTCCAGTGGTGCCAATGCGTCAGAGAGAGCCACTTCGTGATTACTGTTCTCCAAGACTTTGGGCAGTAAGAATGGGGGCTGCTCCACTCCTCAATACATCCCTTACATCCAATTAAGCTTCTGCAGCAGGTTGAGAAAACTGGTTTATCAATAGGACCTGTTAAGTAAAAACATAGTTAAGCAGTGCTTTATAGGTGTTATTTTAATTGTGCAACATTAATGGCTTATCCAGTTGCAAATAATTGTTCTTTTTTTGTAGAATAATCTGACATTGAACCCAAGATAAAAGATTTAAACGTACTTATAGAACAATTTAGAAAATTACTGATGGCAAATGGGATATACATCAGCACAACATGATCTAAATGTTAGAAACATATAAAATGATTGTGTGAATGATGGTTAGAGGACTGGGGGCAGTCATGGTCTAATGGTTAGGAAAGCGGGCTTGTGACCAAATGGTTGCCAGTTCAAATTCTAGACCCAGCAGGCCTGGAAAGTGCAATTAGGAAAGGACCTAACCCCAAAATTACACCCCAGGCACACCCCTGCGTGCTGCCCACTGCTTCTGTACCACAATGCTGGCAAAAAGTCCCAAGGTTTCAAGTCAAAGTGATCTTGGAGAAAAAAAGTATTTAATCTTTGTACTAAACATTGTTCTGTGGCAAAATTTAGATGCTTGTAATATTGATATGTCTGCAATAACACAGTTTTCTTTGTTATGGTGGTGCAGGAGGTAGTGCTACCGTTCGGCAACCGGATGGTTGCAGGTTCGAGCCCCGGGTCCTCCTGACCCCATCGTTTCCACAGTAATACTGTCACCGTGAACCTCGTAATGGCCTCTGTCGTTGAGGTCGAAACAATTGAATCTGCCGTGAGGTTGGGGGAAAATGGCTACGTTGGCATCGTCGGTCAAATAAACAGTTTGCCTTTGTACCTGTGACAGATTTTGGGAGTACAGGAGAAGGTTCAATATGTATACACACGCACCCACAAACAGATTTTGGTCTAGCTTGAATATGTTTAACCTGATCACGGTAGTAAAGAATATGAGGCGCCATTTAGAAAATATTTAAAACTTTGGTCACACAAAACACATACTGTATATTAAACACAACACGCAGTCATATGAGAAACATTTAAGCACACATCCATACTACTGAAAACTTCAACTGTGTAAGTGTGAGTTAACTCACACTTGCTCATACAGAAGCTTTTCACACATGTATGTGCATACGTTAATTTCAATGTATGTGCGCGAGCGTTTCATATGTGTGTGTGTGTTTTCAGTAGCATGGATGTGTGCTTAAAAGTTTCACATATGACTGTACCATATGTATATATAACATTGAAGTAGTGTGGATTGACAAAAAATACATACCTGAAATACAACCGAGATCTTCTCTGTGGTCATACCTTCCTCCTTCAGAGTGACTCGTTTGCTGCCCAGGAACAACACAAAACTGTCCATTTCGATCAAATGCGACCTTTCTTTGCAAGTTTGCCAGTTTTCAGTTCAGTACAGTCATTTCCGGGTCACGGCGTTTGTATCAAATGAAAAAAAAAAAAAAATCGGATATGAGCGCTCGTTATCCGTTTTTTCCATTTTTGATTTGAGCGCAAAATGGGAAATCGGAAAACGAGCCATTATCCGTTTTGTCGTTTTGGTTTTGGAAACAAAAACTGAAAATACGAGTGGTTTTCCGTTTTTTTTTTTTGTTTTGGTTGCATATTGAAAAACGGATAAACGAATGATACACGGATTGGGCCCCCATCCCCGAGAACCTGTAGCGCACGAACTCTTAAAGATGGTTGATTGGATGGATATTTTTGAAGACCGATACAAAGCCTAAATGTAAAATAAAGCTAATTAGTTTTAAAACATCACAATATTCTTAAAAGGGAGTATATGCGTATTCGTTAAGCACAGCGCACAGATTAACAGTGCAAACAACTTTTGTCATACCAGTGTCTGACAATATATAAGATTAAATGGAAGCCCAAAACATTGTCTGATTGTGGCTATGGGTTCATATATTTTACATCAATATAGATTTCAAAATGTAGTCTGTCCGAAATACGTCTTGAATGACTGAATCTGAACGCTGCTTGCGCTAGAGACCCCTGTGGCTTTAAGAACGGCTTCCTCCTCAGTTCGGCTATCACATGATTTTGTCCTGTGACTGAAGACGCGGCAGGTAAAGCGATCTTTTAAGTTTTGCGTAGGTTATTGCAAACCTTGTCATTGATTATGATTTTGTAGGGTAAGAACAGATGATGATTAATGGGTTATTAAACTTGGCGAAAATGTTAAGTGATTGCCAATTGAGCTGTGCGTCTCCCCTGCCGTGTTAACGAAGCGGAGTGACCTGATTTGAAAGTTTGTGTTTGAGAGGGTGGATGGTAAAGTTAGTTTTTTTGCGCGTCTTTTTATATTTTAGCAGAAACAAACACAGGCCTTTTCCGTATAGGGAACATCGAAGCAGAAGGGGGAATACCTCCAGTAATATGGACAGCAAGTCTCTGGTGCAAGACAGACCCCCTGCTTACAGCGTCGCCCCTGGGGGATATGAATACGGGCAGCAGCCGCAGCATAACTATGGAGCGATCCGCACGTCTGGCCCGCCGCCGCAGGGCTATCAACCGCCTCTTCCGCCATATCAATATCCCAACGGGCCAGGCAAGTAGCGGGTATTTATAGTTTATCGCTGTCACTTCTCGAAAAGTTTTCTTTTCATAATTGGAAGAGTCTACTGTTACAGATCTCCCTCCTACTGTTTTAAGATGTCTTCCACATAGCCATTATTGATTGTGGTGTCTTTTGAATTTAAACGAATCATTGGTTGTTTTTCTTTCTTCCTTTTTCATAAAGTTGTCCGCTGTTAATATTTTTCTCAGCCTGATTTGCTTTGGTAGCATTTCCAGATATCTATAGTTTGATATCACTTAGAGATGACTTGGATTGCAGCGTTGGCCAAGCAGTGAAATTAAGTGTTTTGCTGGTTGCAAGTAATTTTGAAAACAGTTAATGTACCTCTGCCCTTCCTGGGTCAGTGCAAGATGACGCCTTGATACGTGCTTATGTTCTGCAGCGTGCTCACAGCTGCCATCTATTGGCCAGCAACCGAGTTACTCCAACACGTACACGATCATCCAGCCCTCTGTAGTGGTGGTGGGTGGATGCCCGGCTTGCAGGTATGGTCAGTGTGACAGAATGGGACGGGGGAGGGGAAATACCCAAAAGTGATTCATCTGCTCTTAGGAGTTGTTAATATGGGGTAGGATCCTTCACTGATTAAGGGGATTTGGTTGCCATTTCAGGACTGAGTAAGATACATAACATGGTGATAAGTAACTAGAATGTCCTGACACTTCCTGTGAGAACCACTTCCTTGTTGTGGTGTTGCATTAAAGCCCCTGTTTCGCTTTCTCAGAGTTGGTGTGCTGGAGGACGACTTCACTTGCTTAGGGCTCCTGTGTGCTATATTCTTCTTCCCCATTGGGATCATCTTCTGCCTTGCGCTGCGCCAGAGGCGATGTCCAAACTGTGGCGCCACCTTTGGGTAGAGGGACCAAACTGTGGTTTGGGCATTTCAGATTTTTTTTTCTCCATTTCATCTTCTACTACACACACACTGCCATATGTTTCCCAGAGATTCAAAGCAATATGATCAAGCAGTTTCTGATGAGCAATGTACCATCAGAAGTCTGTATTTAGATTAAAATTACCTGTCAAATTCCTAGCTGTTTGTCACTCTGTTTTGGTGCCTTAGTGATCTGAATCATTCTCTTCCCCCATCACAGCTTACCGGAAATATGGGATAAAAAATACATTTCAGAAATGATTCGCGTATATTTGCAGTTGGACTTACTCACATTTAATCCACCCTAAGAATAAATGTAACTTTCAGCTGGCTGCAGCTGGAAGAAATTCTTGAAGGTTTTTTTTTTTCCCTCCCTGTGATTCTTCTGTTGCTATGGCAACCTTCACTCTGTGTTTTTGACGTTTTAGGGATCAGTACCACTTGCTGGACTTAGGTGGCATGTCTGGCTGCGTCTGTCTTCCTTCAGCCCAGCCGGGTTGCTTTGTGCCCAAATGCCATGAGATTGTTGAGACAAAATGAGAGAGAGAGACCAAATCTTGCAGAGTGGCTTTCAGCCTCTGTCTCATTTTCCTTCTGTATGTTGCTGCTAGGGCCTCGCTGGTACCTACTATCCTTCCTCTCAGGATCACATGGTTGTGATGTTTGGAAAACAAAACAATCACACAGCAGTATTAACCTCCTCTCTGGAGTCATTCTGAGTTCATGAATACTCTGCTGTTCCATATTACCTCTCGATGCAATATGTATTTACATTAATCACCCTGTAAGGAAAGTACACACTGTTATGAATGTAATCCTGTTTATATGAATGTAAATATAATAAAATGAAATTGTATCCACAGCCTTGACTTCAGAGTACTTCAGTTTTATTTTGGATTGTAGATGGAAATTTGTGCATACGTGTTTCATCTGATTGAACTCTTATTGAACTCAAATGTATAACTGTAACTTGGTACTAGATCCTTGAAATTGCTGGATGTGAATTTATTTTATCTTTACAACAAAAATGTTTACAGAATGCCAGCCTTCAAAAGTGTCCCCAGTTGTGCCATGGTAAAGTTTCATACACAGATTAGTTTAAATGTTACAATGTGCAAACAATGGAAAATAGAACAGTTAGGAAGACAAATGATTTCTTCAATAGACAAAACTGAACAGTCTGCATCATCCTTAAACGGGCTGCTTACAACCACTCCTCGTTTCACAACAAAGTTCATTTTCAACAATCAGGTTAAGTAAAAATCACGGTAGCTTTGGCCTGACCGCGACTGTGTGCATGACTTCAGTCCTCCATACTCAATTTCCTTTATCCTTCAAAAAGTGGACATTAACATTTTGTAAATTCTACTTCAAATATCTCCATCACTCCGGCAAATATGGTCATAAATGCTTGCATTGGTTGATTTTTTATTTTTTTTAAATTGACTAACGTATTTGCCAGCGGTCACTGACCAAGGTGGTTGTTAAACAGGAAGTGGTTGTATTTGTTTTATTAGACAGCGTAAGAGCATTTGTAGTAGAAACACCTCAAAGGACATATTTCACAAATGCATATCCTGATACAATGTTACCAATAAGCGATCACTGCAAACTACACTGAGTGGCTGCACGGGTTCCCCAAAGGTCCAAGAGGCATCGCACTACTACAGTAGCAACAATGGACTCACACAGACAGAATCATGTCCCATTTTGTACACATTCTTCAAGGGTCTTATCGCTGCTACAAGTCAAAAGCAGAGATAGATCTCAACCGATGCCACTGTAAGACAAATCGCTGTATAGCGGTTGTGTTAACAGGGTGAGGTGATGGCTGTGTACAATTAACAAGTGTGATATGTAGAAAATATAAATCTATATTTAAAAGTATATAAATAATCTTTCTCCCTAAGTCAGATTGAGCATGCACAGTCTGAGGTGTACATGTATCGAATATAAATAAAACAGGAATACAAATACAAAAATTCTATCGAACACTCTGTAATCCCGCCCAGTTCAGCATCACTAAAGTAGCCTGAACTCTCACCAGCTACCAGGGTTTTGGTGCCACCCTGAAGCCTCAGGAACTTGATGACGTTTGCTGCAATAATGCAGTAGATTTGGGGTGTTGGTCCTGCAGCCTCTGATCTTTAAATGACTGGAGCTGATCTGTCGTTGGTGACTGTTGGCCGTAGTTTGACAGTAATAAAGGGATTCCCTCCCCTATGAGGTCAAAGAAAAAGTGTTAAGAGCCAAGCATTCCGGCAACGAGGCCAGTTAGAGTCAAAACATTTTCACATTAACGTTACTTACGCCAAGAAAGGGACTTTTGCAATACCATTGTGCTGTGACTCCTGAAAAACACATAAATATGGCAGAAATATCAGCTGGATACTACCTATTATGACTGACATAAAATACTAGCCTTTGAGGCGAAAAGATTAGCTTACACGCTAGTTTTGAGGACAGAAACCTAAGCATAGATGCTATCGTTTGGACAAACAAGCTAGGAGTGGCATCATCTGATTGGGTGGAAAGTTTAACTACTGGTCATGGGCCATATTGTGCAAGTTTCAACTATGCATAAGCAAGACTGTCTAGTCACAAGATGCAGAGCAGAAGGAATCCAGACCATCCTGAAATGCCACCCCATTCCATCTTTTGTTTTGTCTACATACTACATTGGAACAGTGTCTTATATACACACACAAAGAGTTTAACTGGAAAAGAAGGTCTGAGCTTCTTTTACTTTTATTGAAATCTCATACATTTTAGCAGAACTCATATAAAAAAGGGGTGATTTTTCACTCATGGGTCTGATGTGAGCTCTTGACACAATGATATTAAGTAAACTTTGAAATCTTTATGTATGCCCACCGGACATGAACACACGCACAGACTCGTTAAGAAATGGCTTTGCAGAGCTGTTAGCCAACATAGCCACTAGGGGGCAGCAGCGTCTTACGGGAAGTGAGGCTACACTGCAACCTGTGGAAAACGGCCCGTTTTACCTTCAACGGGGCCGACACCCTAGGATCTGTGGGGGAGGCCGTGGTCCTTCTGACGTCACACACAGACGGGGATGTGGGCAGGTGAGCCCAGGTCTGCTAGGTGGCGCTATACACCTCTCACCCCCTCACCACCAAGGAAAACGTAACAGTGCAAATGCTCACCACCCACTCTTTCAACAGAGTTCTTAGGAAGTGGGAATAAGGAAGTGCTTTTTATTGTTTCCCTGCTTGTTTAGCTGGAGTGTGTGTTATGCTGGATTTCCCCTGAAAAGCAGCAAAGTAAATAAAGCAAATAAATCTGCATACGATGATGATGATGAACGGTCATACCCTCAGCAGACGGTACCTTGTCTCCCCAAACTGACACGCACAGCCTGTGGCCCCCACAGTCACCCATGTTATACTGGGCCGCAGCTCTGGCCGATGGCTTTGAACTTGTGGAAACGTGATGGACATAATCGCTACTCTGACGCCCGCGGCTGATCCGGCACGCTGACCCAGGACGTGAATTAGCACACTCCTAGTAGCCTGCTTCAGCGAGGCCTTATCTGCATGCCCTCCAGGGAACCAGCAGTGAGGGGTAGGGAGAGGAAGGGGCCGGCATGCACTCTGACCGTGTTTTCGGGGTAGGGTGGGGCCGGAGGGTCTGAGGCAGCCCTGCTGGTTGCATCGCTGTAGTCTGGTGGGGGGAGTAACATGTCTGAGGGGTCCAGCTCAGTCAAGTTGACCACACTTTTACTGCGTGCCGGCTTGTCTGGCCTGTAGGTGGGTGGGAGGGGCCAAAGGGGATGGGGGAGGGGCCAGATGGGTGGGTGGAGGAGGGGCCGGGTCAGTCACCCTGGAGCACTAACCAATAACAGCATTAACAGTTCACGGCGCCAGACATCCCGCGTTACCTGGTGCTGGTGGACGGCTCTGTGTAGGGCTGGCAGTAGGAGGAAGGAAACCAGCCCCTCCTGCGGGACACAAACGTGAAGAAGCGTCACACTGTGAACTTGTGCGGCGCGCGGCTCAGCGGGATTGGATCGTGTTCCCGCGAGCAGAAGGTTTTCAGTTCAAATCCTGGAGTCGGCAAAGTGTTCTCACTTTTGAGTCCCTTAGCGAGGCCCGTCACCCCCAGGCTGACTCTGCTTTCTCAGGGTTTCGCATGTGTTTGGCTTCGGATAAAAGCTTTTATTAAATCAGTGTTAAATTCTCTAACCCACCCACACCTACCTTATCCCATACTGAAACCCTTCTGTGAGCAGTAGGGGGCAGTACAACTATATCGTGCAGGGAAACGACGCTGCGACTGTGGCGGAATTGTCTTCTGGGTGGGGACCCTGCTGTCTGGAACCCCCGCCCCCCTCAGATGGGCTTTCCCAACCAGATTCATGGCGTCCTCAGCTGCGGTTCGAGGTGCAGGGTCACACCGCCGCCGGCCCTGCCTGCCTGGGCCAAGCGGTAAACACTCACTGCTTGTTCTTGTCCAGCTCCCCGTACAGCCAACCGTCCTTCTCGTCTGGGATGAGCAGAGTGATGATGGCGCCTTCCTGGAAGCTCAGCAGAGTCTCGCTGCCCTCCCCCGTGTGTGGGAAGATGGTACGGACCTTGGGTCGCTTCAGCAGGTTGAGACCGGAGGTGAGGGAGGTCGACCGGGGGAGGCTGCCCTCCTCACGGCCCGCAGGTTCTGCAGGAACAAGGACTCAGCACACTGGCCTGGACACCAAACCCCTGTATGACTTGGTGTCAAACAGTAAACCCTAGATAAACACGTTTAGATAAAATCAATGGTCTAACTAAAGCTTTTATTGTACAGTTACATTGCAATGTAATGACAGCAAAGTTATCATTTGCTAAACAAATGAGCTCAGTAGGAAGATAATGATTTTCTTCTTAGTTCCCTGGGTAGCATCATGATGAAAATGGGCAGTGATTGGAGAAAGACCTGCCTGCAGGACTCTCATCATTGGCCACGCCCTTTGGCGGCTTGAACATGTTAGCCAATGGGCTGACGTTGGCATTCATGGGCGGAGCTGGAGGCAGAGTCACTGTGTCCGAGGGGTTCTAACGCAACAGAGGCAGGAGGGAGTGATGTAATTATTATTTTCCTTCAGCTTCCTCATCACAATATACTCGCTGCTGCAAATGTACTCGTACTTTATTCCAGTAATATTAGCAAGACTATTAACACTGTTCCATCAATAATACTATACAGCATAATTTCTGTGATGCTGGCAATGATGAAGATAATGCAGATGAGGATGAGGAGGAGAACGCTGAACCCACCTTGTTGCTGCGGTTCATTACGGGTGATGGCTGGGGGGTGTACGAGACCGGTATGCGCAGTCCCTCGATTACTGCCATGATGTTGTCCGGCACGATGGTGGCGTCGCCGCACTTGTCCTGCCAACTCTGGACCTTCTGCAGGAGCATTTCCTCTGCCTGTCAGTCAGACAGCCCAGCAACAGCATCATAGCAACAGCGTCATAGCAACAGAATCACAGGCTAGTCAGCCTCTATCAGACTGCACAAAAAAAGCATCATAGCAACCGCATCGTAGCAAAAAGATCACTGACTAGGATGTGTCCATCAGACAGCATAGTAACGGCGTCATAGCAACCGTGTTATAGCAACAGGGTCACAGAGTAGCCCGTGTCCATCAGACAGCATAGTAACGGCGTCATAGCAACCATGTCATAGCAACAGGGTCACAGAGTAGCCCGTGTCCGTCAGACAGCATAGTAACGGCGTCATAGCAACCATGTCATAGCAACAGGGTCACAGAGTAGCCCGTGTCCGTCAGACTACTGCAATAGCATCATAGCAACAGGGTCACAGACTAACTTATGTCCATCAGACGACATAAGAACCGTGTCATAGCAACAGGGTCGCAGACTAACTTATGCCCATCAGACGACATAAGAACCGTGTCATAGCAACAGGGTCGCAGACTAACTTATGCCCATCAGACGACATAAGAACCGTGTCATAGCAACAGGGTCGCAGACTAACTTATGCCCATCAGACGACATAAGAACCGTGTCATAGCAACAGGGTCGCAGACTAACTTATGCCCATCAGACGACATAGAAACCGTGTCACCATCACTGACACGCCCTCACTTTGTGATGGAAGGCGCTGAACTGGTAGGTGAGGGTGCAGTGCTTGTCGACCAGGAAACAGAACCTCCTCTTCTCCTCCAGGAGGGCCTCTTTGCAGCCGTCCGCTACAAAATTCTGCATCTCCATTTGTCGAGAGGTCAGAGTCTCCGCACACTGTGGGTAAGAGCCAAGCAGACAGCGTGAGTGTCACTCTGATGCTGACCTGACCACCACTCGCACCACCGGGGACACCAGAAGTCCGTCTGTCATTAAAGGTCCCTTGTAACCTGTATATATGTAACATAATGAGGACCACATAGGGCATGATGTGCCAGACGTCACTGATTATTTATTAGGTGATTACAGCCTATAGCCATCCAAACACTAATACAAAGGACATCATCATGAGTGCATTTATAGCAATTGATAATACTCTCCAAAAAAAAAACCTTAATATGCCTACACATACATAATCTATGGATATATACTAAAATTATTCATACTGTGAATTCTTGAATCTGATTGATTAGTTTTCTATAACCGCGCATGTAGTGCCAGGCAAGTGAATCATGGTAGTAAATCAATGTGCTATTTTAATGTTTAATTCTAACCAACGTTACTTCAAATTCTAGAACAGCCTTTCATGTAACCTTCCAGGTTCACGTCTGCTTTTCCTTTGTAAGACATTATGCACGACCTAAGCAAAGCTGCCCCATCAAACGCAGAAAGCAGCCACTAGAGACGTCGGGCAGGAAGGGAGTGGCACTCGCTCGCGTGAGGAACCGTCTGAGCGTCTCCTAGCCGACAGCAGGGAAACTCCGAGCCGATTCTCTCTAAATTATAACCCCCCCTGTCTCTTCCTTTTTTCCACTGCAGGGTTTCCATGGTGAACAAGAGAAGAGCTGATTGAGTGAAACGTTGAGTCAGGGAGGTGCAGCGTAGACCAATCATTTCAAACAGACATGTCTCCTGTCGGTGATGGGGGTAAACTGGTCCCCATTATCCCCAGCAAAACCAGACTGATAATAAGAAATCAAGACATTATGTTGTAACAAAAACAATAGTTTTCTATGCATTTTGATAGATATCATTACTTAACACACCCCACAGAAAAATGCTTGAAAATTAGTACACGATTATAGCCGGACATCTTGGAAAGCAAAGCTGCCTGGCAGTCAGATTGATGTTTACGCTTTTTGTTATTTCCAAGGCTGCCAGCTGCCCAAACTTAGAGTCACTTCTACCCAAATTTGGCTGACCTGTAGGGATCTGATACACTCAAATGTGCCACATTTATAATGGAAGTGACATGGGTGAAATGGTCTGGAAAGCAGTTTTCCCGATGCCTGGTGGTCCTGGGTAATGGTGCTTAGCCCTACTACAGATCAATAGGTCAATAGATCCTTGCATGTAGTTATACAAAGAAATACGACGGAACTACACTTCCCATCATGCCTTGCGCCCGACAGGATCATCGTGAAAAGGACCGCCGACGTGTTTCACGATTCATGCTCACCTCATTCTCCTTGCTCTCGTATTTGGTGGCATTCTTCCCCTGACTCTTCCTGCGAAGCTTCTTCAGATCCATCTGGGATTTCTCCATTGAGTCCTGCTTTATTTTGTGCTCCATTTGGTACCTCTTGAATGTGGCCTGTGAGGGACACAAAGTTCTCTTTTAGGCCCCTTTGAGACGGGCCCACGAAAGCCACTGATGCTGGCGGGTCTTCCTCTCTAAAAGGGGACCGCCCATTCATTTCTATGGGAGAAACCCTCATCCCAATCACGACACCCTTAACCTCTACCCATCCCTAACCTTAACCATAAGTAACCAACCCAAATACAAGACTTTTGCCATTTTTACTTTTTGATTGCATTCACAGATTTTTATAAAGCTGAGGTTATCCAAATGGGGACCTCAAAAGATGTCCCTAAAAGTAGGGAAATTTCAGGTTTTACTACACTTTGGGGACAATTTGGTCCTCAAATGTGATCAATGCAAACACACACGCACACACACACCTGTACTCATATCTTTGTGGGGACTATTCGTTCATTTATAAGAGCAAAACCCTAATCCCAGCAATGACAGCCTTAACCCCCTCCCCCCCCAGCCTTAACCTTAACCATAAGTAACTAAACAAAATACAGTCCTTTGGCATTTTAAGATTTTTGATTGCTGTCACAGATTTTTTATAAAATTGAATTTCCCTTTGTGGGGACTGAAAAAATGGTCCCCACAACATCAAAATAACAGGTTGTCCACACAATGTAATACCTGGACCACACACATACACACACTCTCTCACTCTCCCCAAGATGAAGAAGAGTCCTTCACATTATCCTGTAAAATGCACTGGTGACACACGTGACTCATGCCAACTCACGTTCATATATTTTACATCCATGTCTGTCTTGCGTTCCAGCTCAGAGAGGATCTCTTTGTGGAACTTTCGGAACTGCAAGAGATGGGAACATGAGGAAATAGCTAAGAGACATAACGAGGAGTGCGGAGATGGCACACTGAGTAGGGCGAACACCTTTCACAGCAGCCTCTCCCTTCGTTAGCCTTCGTTTTAATGTTATTTCTGATAAATGCCATTTCGTTTCGGATGAACCAGTGACAGACCACAATAGACTGGCTGACACTAGGTGGACTGACGGTCACAAGACTCAGAATCTGCTTTTCGATCTTATGAATAAACAATGATTTATAATTACATTCTCCATTTGCATCGGTGATCTTGATACAAACTGAGGATGCAAATAAGGCCGAGGTTGACCGGCTACTGGGACGGGACTCAAAGCGGAATCAGGACCCTGGCAACTAAGAGCAATTACGGCAGTTCTGTTCAGCCTGAATAACTTGTGTTGCTGAAGTTTCCGGAGCCTGCTGCCCATATGTGTGCCTGTGTGTGTGCGTGTGTACTGGTGTGTGTGCGTGTGTACTGGTGTGTGTGCCTGCAGATGCCCTGGGGCCATCAGTCGGGCATGCTCAAACCTGTTCCCTATCACGCCAGATACAAAATAACCAAACAGCTGCACCTCATAGGTTGTTTGCTCAAGCCTTTTGTGTGTTTTTTTTCTTCTTTACTTTGGACCTCTGCATCATCATAAAGAAACGACCATTACTGTGGTCTGTAAATAGCTGCGGGGGTCTTTGCCATTGTGTTAGTTTTATTGGGTGGGGTGGATGGCCAGACACGGCGCGACTGAGCGCACACGGAAAACAAGGACGGCGCTTACGTTCTCCTCCAGTTCAAGGTGAACGTTCCGGTGAACCTCGGAGATTTCCATCAACACGACCCCTGTGGGGAAACAGGTTGTCGGTAGGACTTTAAAAGGGAAGCACCATTATGCAGACCAGACGTTCATGTTTTGAAACACGAATGAGAGAACAGGTACTGAGGAAATCAATAAACTTAATACGATTGTGGAAGACAAACCAGAAAAAGACTAGCCAACAGGGGACAAAGAGACAGACACATCAGGCTTGTTGTTAAGTGTTTGTTAACTGTACAGTTGCTAACACACAACATATCACTTAACAGCCACTGCGCAGCGAGCCCTGGAGTTCACATGCGCAGTGCTAGATCATTCCCAGGTAGCCCCTAGAGCCCCCTAATACTCCCCAATCTGCATAATCTGACATGTCGACCTTGAGCCTCTCGGCTAATAGGCCGCAACACAAGCCCAGCCCCTTCCTCTATGTCACTTCCTGTCCCCACTGAAGTCTGATGAAAAGGCAGGTGGAGGCGTGGCCACTGAAGAGGGGGCAGGTGGGGGCCAGCAGCTGGGCTATCCCAGCCAACCAATGTGTCGATGATGCATGAATTACTTAGGTAATTAATCATAATGATAAGTAAATATACTGACGAGTAACAAAGGTGCCAACACCACGGTGAGAGAGGCCACATGTGAAGGTCAACAATCTGCCCACACATACAGATTCCCGTCGGACACAGATCTGAACTCTCCTGTGATAAATGGGCTGAACTTTGAGTAAGTAAACAGTGTGGCCTTGATCCACATTTGCATTCTGCTCGCGGCTCAGTCTGCTTTGCGTACGCAGCTCGCCGCTGGCACGGATGCGAGGTATCTAGGCAACGGACAGAGCCCTGCGCTGCTACCAGTGATCGACCGAAAGGTATGCGAGTGTGCATCGCTCCAAATGTACTGCAGAGGGGCTCAGGTAGCAGGCCCTGACTGCCAGCGTGTTACATTAAAACAGAACCGACCCAAAAATAAATAAATAAAAATTACACCTTATAAATATTTGCCTAATATCTTTTCAGTTCCACCTAACAATAAGGGAACTAAAATGTTGAACCAAAACAACAGCAGAGTCACGCATTACATTTCGAATAAGACAAAAAAAAAATACAGTGTTAATTAAATCAAGACTAGCATTCTTAAATCACACAGTCGAGCCTTTTTGTCCAACATGTGCCAGTGATGATCGGCAGCTGGAAGGCCGCCCACGAGCAGTGACTGCTGGGGGGGTGGGGGGGGGGGTTTGGCCACATCAGGGTAGCTGGCAGAAAGCCAGAGAAAAAGACACGGTTGCTGACATCACATTGTGTCGACTGAGGGGAATTACGGCGTTACAGCATTACTGCCCTGCTTCCCGGCAGGGTCACGGTTCGATACCCCGACACGGACAGCAGCGGTGCGGCTACATGGCGAATGTATCTGGCTGTGACAGATACAGGGCCGGCTTTGTGTTTACACTGTAACTGACCTTTATTTTCCTGGCAGCAAAGAAGCCATGTGACATATATGGCCGCACAATTTCAAAACATCTGCCATGTGGCACCAGCAGAGTTGGGTAATTCATGTCCAGAGTGTAAAAGTCCAGATCCGGATTTTGTTTCAACCGACCAGTGGAGTACTCTGTGACTGTGACTCTTTATGCGCAACTGGTTGGTTGAAACAAAATCCCAGTCTGGACTTTTACTCTCTGGACCTGAATTACCCAACTCTGGGCACCAGTGGCAATCGCCCAGTTATGAACAAGATCCGTTCTCTAATTCTAAGTCAAATTTGTAGGTAAGTTGGAACAAGTACATAGAATTCTTACTTAGCATAAGTCAGTCATGTTTGTCTTAGTACTGAGTATATGTTTACTATACGACACTGTACTGTACCTCGAGCCGCACAATGATTTTACAGGCCTCACAAAAGCAGCACATGTGTTTGCTATTACAAACCATTGTATTTAAGACGGATGTTTCATGTGATAGGCTTTATGGCAGTTTGTTCGTGAAGTTGTCCGTAAGTCATTCTTATCCTGGTGACTGCTTGTAACTAACTTATTATTTATTTAGTTTTTTATTTTTACAAATATATAACATGGACTATAAAACAATAACGCGTTTAATCTGAAATCTCAACTATGATCCTATCATCTGCAGATGAGAGATGTATAGAGGATGGGTTGACTATCAGGCAGAGCCAGTGAGAAACGTACAGTATATGTGTGTCACACACCCACTGAGCCAGTGAGAGACGCACAGTCTATGTGTGTCCCCCACCACTGAGCCAGTGAGAGACGCACAGTCTATGTGTGTCACGCACCCACTGAGCCAGTAAGAGACGTACAGTCTATGTGTCAGGCACCCACTGAACCAGTGAGAGATGTACAGTCTATGTGTGTCACACCCATTGAGCCAGGGAGAGACGTACAGTCTATGTGTGTCCCCCACCACTGAGCCAGTGAGAGACGTACAGTCTATGTGTCCCCCACCACTGAGCCAGTGAGAGATGTACAGTCTATATGTGTCACGCACCCACTGAGCCAGTGAGAGACACACAGTCTATGTGTGTCACACACCCACTGAGCCAGTGAGAGACATACAGTCTATGTGTGTCACGCACCCACTGAGCCAGTGAGAGACGTACAGTCTATGTGTGTCACGCACCCACTGAGCCAGTGAGAGACGTACAGTCTATGTGTGTCACACACCCACACCCCGTGGATTTTGATGGCCGACTTTGGCTCCCTGTCCAGCAAGTTCTTTCCTCTCTGTAATGTCAGGCAGAGCCATTCTCAAGGGAGCTAGCTTGTCAATTACTGGAGGTCTACCAACCGAGCGAGAAAAAGCTAAGGTCTGTCTTAGAGGTGCTCACACAAGCAGAAGTGAGCTTTGTTAGCAAAGTTGGTGCTGTGGCAGTGATCTAAGCCTCGCTTTCCACAGAGTCGTCTTATCGCTGACTGATACAGGGACGCCGTAATGAAAACACAGCACGGCTTGGGCTCCCATATCAAAAAACACATAAAAGGCAAAAGTCATGTGTTGCTGATATTAGCCTTGGCGTAAATAGTGATAGTTCTAGACTGGTGCCATAACTGAAATCCCGGGACCCTGAGAGTTCTTACATCTGTCCATTAGCTTTGCGCTAACATTCACTGCCAATTTTGTCTTATTATGATGTGCGGCGGACAAAGGGCCAAGAGCTATAGAGCAGGAGAAAATGTGCCGTGGACGTCAGGCAGCCGCAGTGCTGACACGGTAGATGTTTGTATGTGAAGGTCATCGACACAGAGCCCTTTGGTCGGCGATGGTCGTCAACACTGAGCCCTGAGACAGCGAAGGTCATTAACGCACAGCCAAAGCACAGCGAAGGTCATTAACGCACAGCCAAAGCACAGCGAAGGTCATTAACGCACAGCCAAAGCACAGCGAAGGTCATTAACGCACAGCCAAAGCACAGTGAAGGCTGTTGATATCCAGAGATATATACTCACCTAGCTCCCTGGAGACAGGGGAAATTGCAGCATTTTCCCCAATCTTTGAAACAGCATCGAAGTACGTCTTTCCGGCCAAGGTCATGGCTGCGAGAAGGGCGAATAGGAAGAGGGGTGTTTCTCTGAGTCCTAATTACACACATCACCAGTAATAAAAGGCACAAATCTGTCTGGCCCCATTGCCCTCATAAAGTGACAGCTTTCTCTTGCCAACCAGATACCTGTGCTTGAGTTTCATGATGGGCTGCATGGGGGTGTTAAATTTTACAGAGTAATAAAAACAAGCCATTTTTACAATGCGACAAACAGAATAATGTACTTTTACAACAGATGGTGAACAAACTCACATATATGGCAGAGCACTTCTGTATCAGTTAATAAATATCCGGTAACACTTTACATTAACTGCACCTTCATGATGCCTTTATAACGCATTCATAGAACATTCAGTGCCCCTACATAATACATTTATAGAGTATTCATAAGAAGCATGTAAGTATACCTTAATATCCTAACATACCTTAATATACACTAAAAACAAACATTATAATAATTTAATCTGAAAATGTTTCTTATTAATATATATTAAAGCTGTTATGGTATTTTAGGATGTTACTGTCATGATCTGCTCCGTCCGCTCCTGATGTGTGCCACGCCCACCTCGTTACCTCGTGTTCAGCCCTGATTGTGATCACCTGGGTCCTGTTATGTCTAGCTCGTCTTTTGTATTTAGTCCTCGTCTGAGTCCGTCTTCCCCCAGACTTGTCATTGTATTGTCCGTCGATGTCCATCTTTCGTGCAATAAACCCGCGTTTACCTGAATTCCTGGCTGCTCTCGCCTACTTCCCTGCTCGCCTCCAAGCCGAACGTGACAGTTACGGTATAGATACATGCTGACTATGAGTGTTCTATAATTGCATTATGAATGCATTATGATGATGAGTTCACTGAATGTTCTATTAATGCGTAATGAATGCTTCATGAAGGTGCAGTTAATGTAAGGCGTAACCAAGAGCTTACAGACTGTATACATGACCTATAGATACAATAGCCCATAGCTCTGCAGGCACATTGAAGGACCCTGGAGTACAGGTGCAACAGTCGAAGGGTCATCCTACCAGACGCAGCCTTCTCGTAGTTCTTCCCCAGGTTGATCAGGTTCCGCAGCCCTGGGTTGAACTGTTCCATGACATTCTGCAAGGACATGGGAGAGGATATCATGCAGGAACAATGGTCAGCATTTCCTCCTACATGTTCCCAGTGGGGTCACAGCTGCTTATACGGGCTTGCTAGCAGTAACACTGTCAGAAAAAAGGGTACAGCCTAGGTACAGTTTTGTACCCCAAGGTACAAACAACATTAATATACCCCAATGGTACAAAAATGTTCCCTAGTGTCCCTTTCTGTACCTTGAATTATGCTAAAAGGTACATTTACCTACAGCTAGGGTACACTTGGCAGATCCTTGAAGGTACAGCTCCAGTGATGAGTAATTGTACCCTCAAAGGTACAAATTGGTACTAATTTTCCTGACAGTGTACAGGTGTTTAGCTTACAGGAATTGCAGATCTTCCCCATCCATATGCTGTAAAACTGCAGGAATTAACAAAATTTCACACATATACATATCCGAATGTCTTCACTCTTTAAATATCAATCAATCAATCGTTAACAAAATAGATATTTTAAATTGGGGATCATAAAGGCCACAACAAATAACAGATTAATACTCCCACTCAGACTGAAACAAACAAACAATCTCATTCTTTGACTGCCACGGCAATGGTCTGGTGACAAATGGGGACGATATTCTGTGTGACCAGGCCCAGCTGTTTTTAAATAAAGCTAACAGAAGCCACTTTGTGTAAAGAAGCAGCAGCATAAAAAGGGAGAATGACCTGTCTCATATTTCAGGAAGGAGTCACCTATAGAGGAAGACTGTGGGATCAGAAAGTACAGCAGCAGGCAGAATGAATGTAAGACCAGGCATTTAACTTCTGAATATGGGTGGCAGCTTTTTCAGGATAAAGGTTTGTAACCTGAATGTGCAGTTAGTAGGAAGGACTCTTTTGTTCACTTATAAAGTCCATAACCTATACCGTCCTGAGATCCGGGAGGGAAAATGCTGGTGGAATGGTAAAAAGCACCCCTCCCCCAATACATGTGATGTCATAACTGCCCTCTTTAAGGAACAACAGGACTTAACAGAGTGGTGTAGACGTAGGAGCAAAAATGAGAGGACAAAACTGAATTGCTGGATCTCTGGACATGTCTCTAGTGGAATAAAACTATTAATCATTAAAAAAAAAAACAATAGTACAAATAAATATATGTTATTCATTAAAAAGCCAAACCTCAGAGTACAGATGATGTGTGTTGAAATAAAAATGTTAATAATTAAGCTGAAGTTTCTTAATTACAGAAATTCAGCAGTCTTGTTGGGGGAAAAAAGGGGTCTGTCTGTCAGGGAGAATCAGAAACTTCGAGATCGCATGTAAAAATGTGCTCTTCTGTCATACAACGGCTGCATGAACAAACAAGATTCAGCTTAGTGACAGCTTCAACTAGGACGTTAAAGTTCTTTCATAATGCTTTCATATAAATTAGTTTTCTTTACTGGTAACATGCAAACTTAGGATGTTAACCCAGGGAAACACAGGTCCTTGTCAGTCTAAGAACGGTTGAAGTTGGTCAGCCAAGTACATAAGTGTGTGAAGCAGGTCGCAATTACATTTGACAAGGAAAAGATCAAGATATACATTTCTTTGTGGCTCTTTCTCCATAAAATTATTTAGAAGTTGAGAAAAAAAAAAAACTCACAAGCAGTTGTGTCCAGGACAAAGATATTAAACAGAGCTTGCAGGTCTTTTAAAAATTCTCAAAATAAAAACATTGTTTACTGTTGCAAATTATTCGGTCAGCTGTGGTTCTGTTCTACTGTTATATTCAAGGATAACCCTGCACTATGCACAGAACTGGATGGACATTTCACATACATGAAAGTGCCACTCTGTTTCCATGGAAACTGCTCATATGTCAACTCTTGAGTTCTGTGAGATTAAACCCTCTACACTCTGAATGGATGAGACTCCAGGTCTGACTACACCTTAAGAAGCTCTAAAATGAAAAGAGACAATTAAAAGTGATGTTTTAAAGAAGGTTTCATAATTTGAACTTCTCGAAATGCACCTGATCTCATTCACAACTTCCCCATACTTTTTCTGGTAGGGTAAGACAAGCGCTGTATAGCCTATATACTTATGGTTAGATCAGTAGATGTTAAATGTATTCGCAAAGCTAATTCACGTCAGTCAGGTCATTTTTTTCATACTCAGAATGTTGACAACATGGAAATAGTCATCAGCACAGTTTACGTATAGTGACACGCCCTTTTCCAGGTACTTGGTTTCAGTTCAGATTAATTAAGATCGCTGAACGAAGAGCCGAAGGGGATTTGAAAAAGAACAACCCGTGACATATGTTGCGTTCATGTGCGCCTGAGCTTAAAATCACGGTGGGGTGGTGTTGCGAGTTCATGCGCAATTCTTCCTGTCCCATCGTGTTGAAACTGGGTGTGTCACGGGAACCAGTTAGGGCTTTAGTGGGGAAAAAGACACACCTGTGATCGCTGCGTAAGCCTGCTGTCGGTACCTATAGGCCTACTGTACCAATCATTTGTTAAATGGCGAAAAGAAACAATATTAAGTGTTTCTACCCCTTCCCTCCCAAATAAACACCTTGCGCCTGACAGCTTGTGTTTTAAATTAATAGCACTTCTCTTACAAGTAACGACAAATGCTGAGTAAAGTTTAAGTTTAAATTTGAACACAATGTTCACTACTGTCGATCTCTTGGTAGGCCTAATTCTTAATAAATAAAACGAACCAGTGGCCTAATTAGATTTAAAATTACACAGAACTATAAAATGATGCCAATGTATGACAATGTTCGATGACATTCCACTGGACAAAATGACCAATTTTCGCTTGATCACCTTACCTTATATGTACTTTCTGTAAGCTTGTTAACTTCTTCTGGATTCCTGGACATGTTTGTGTCCTTTGACGTTCTGGTTTAAAATCAATTAAAAGCCTCGATGGATATAAACACCCACCGAAAGAAATCAAAAACAACAAAGCCGTCGTACTAGTGCATCGATATCTCAACGACCATGGACCGGACACACTTGTTACTGCTGAATGACTGTAGCCCAAACGCAGCCCACAAGACTCCAGACGCAGGTGGATGTGGGGACTCACCGCCACGAGTGTCGAGCCGATTAAACGCTGAACTGTCAAAGTGGTGCGTGTGACGAGGCAGGAAAGGTAGGATGAGACACGTCACGCCTCCCCGGCGCAGTCCGACAAGGTGAGTTCTGGCTAGATCTCGGCACTTGGCGCTCCCAGTAGGTAGCAAAATGAGTTCCTTCGTCCTGAGCTTCCTCAAAATATTGACATTGTGTTTTTCCATTTCTCCCCCACATTTTCTAGCCATTTGAAATAAATCCACAAGGATAGACTAGATTCAAACAATAATAGAACGGCAGCAGAATTATATTGCTATAGCATATAATACTTTATATTTCTTAGATGGACAAATAATATATTTGCATGCATAGTGATAAAGTTACAGTAGTTCTTAGGGAACCATAATCGCGCCATGGATACTCCATTCATCGATTTCTGTTCCGCATTTTTATTTGCGCGTTGCGGTCGCCACTGACTTGCTGCCTGAAAAAATGAGGTTTTCCTTCCTCTCTGGCACTCTCTCAAAGGCTCTGAAGATTAATTTCAGGAATTATCTATCTGGGATTCCAGCATGTGTTTTGCTTGCGTTAAAGCTGTGAACACGTGTGCTTCACTAAAGATAACACATATTATGCACACCCAGACTGCGTTTGTGTGCGTTTAAAGACAAACACCGGGGATCAGAGAGCCAATTATCAATCGTTCTTTCGTATGGCTAACGTGCGTGCAGTACCGCCATCCCGCGGCCATTCTGATCGCTCCGTAGCTGAAACGAGGGGCTGTCGTGCACTTTCACTCCTCGCGCGACAGCAAAGGAAGGCAGCGAATGTGCGCTCGAGATGCGCGTGTTTCCATTTTGTATGTAGACACAGCACTCCCGAATTAGTAATTCATTTTCTTTAGGCAAAACGCCCAGTCTCCCGATGATGTGTGAGACAGGTACACACGTGACCTTCCAGAAATGCAGAGCTTAAGACCCTTGTAACAAAAAACAGTCGAAACCTGTTCGAACAGCTTTTTTCCACTGAAGGCCCTGATGAACAGAGGCTTGGTGATAGAGTCATCATCCCATGATCACAATGCGTTACAAAAATGAGTCTTTCACATTTCACTTTCTCATTTGGTGAGGCGCCAAATTATATATATAAAACAGTGGGATAAACACATTATTTATTCAATGTTGTACGTAATGCACCCTTTTAGCTGCCTTATGTCCTCGTTTGGCTGGTTAGTGCATGGCCTTTTTCCGTAAAAGCTCTTGCTGATCCGGAGTTCAGGGCTTGTAGTTTCCTCGAACCTGCCATTCTTGTTTATCTTGTGTAGGCAACAAAAGGACCACGTCCACCAGCAGACCTGACAGAATCTAGACTATCAAAAACAAACACTTTTACACGCCTAGGTAAATTCAATGCAAAATGTAAATGCAAAATGCGTGTGCTTCTGTGTACCATTTTAAATGGTTTAGAAACATCTCATGAAAGCCATTTGTTCAAACTATATGTCTCCTTAAAAAGTTTTGTGTGCACATTTAAGCAATCTATGTAATATTTAAGAATTAAATGGGATAAAACATGAGATGAACCTCTCAATTCCTGAAGTGCTTTTTCAGGTGAAGTGGAACAGCTCTTCTGCTAAAGTGGGACTGAGGTTTTTTTGTATAGAGGCAACATATACTTTAATTGCACAAATAAATTCATTGTAGCATTTTGTTCACGAGATCCAATATAACTTAAAATAAACAATTGTGTTCTTGTAATTAATATCTTTAAATCTCCATGAAACATTCCCTTCTTATTTTCGGCTGATCGCGATTGACCGGTTCGTCACCAATAACGTAATAATAACGTATTGTCTTTTTATCGTATCGCGATCTACCTAGAAACACTGGCCGATCGCGATCGACGAGTTAGGCACCCACGATCTACATTATTTACATGTAAAAATGTGTCCCATTTAACCTGAAAAGTATTGTCCCAGTTTTACTGGCACCTTCAGCAAAAGTGGGACAACACTAAAGACAAAAGCAAACAAAAACTAATATATTTTTCAAAAATGTGCTTTATTTTTAAAACAACACCCAGCCCTGTTTTACTAAAATGCAACATCTTAAGCAATATACTCCATATGCTATCCAATATGCTTCCACCAGCCTTATCTCTCGAAAGAGTTTGTCGTTTGTCGGTCCACTTGCCGTGCGGTTTCACACCAATGAAAACTGGAGACCAAGCCCTATTGAAACGTGATTTCAGCACTGTTTGTTTTCATTGGTTGTTGATTTTTTTTTTTTAAAGTAGCATAGGGCAATGCTTAAACGTCCCACGTTATCCGATGTAGGATCAGTAATGAGAACCATCATACCTAACACCTACAATTCCAAAAATGTGAACAGATAGATTAAAGTTTATTAGTCCGCTATCTCCTCTGAAAATCTGCATCTCTACATCTACAATGGTCTGACAACTATCGTAATGCTTGGAAGGCAAACAAGGCTGGCCGGGCGTGATTTTCCGAAGATATTCAAAAAGCACCATATTTTTCCCGCACAATTTTTACGAAATAAGTCCCTGTACCTGCTGAAAAACTTGATCTCTAGATTAGTGGTTCTCAACCTTTTTTGCACCACAACCTAATTTTCACCATGCCAGCTCGGTTGCGACACTATTTTATTGTATAGGTTTAAATTAACGCTATGATCAAGTGCTTAGTGCAATTTACGCCAATCAATGCCTATTGCACAAATCTGATTGGACGCGCCAGTGAATTTTAAATGAAGTATCTGTGGTTTGGCTTCTTGGATTGGTTGATTGGTCACTAGTTGTGTGCTAAAAAGCTACAGACCCATAGGTTAATTGTAGTATTGGGGCTGGAAAATCTGATCGTGGATCAGCACATGAGCTAGCTGGCTTTAAAATGCTTACATTTCTAACTTCGCCTCGCGAATTGCTGCCCTAGATAACCTAATACTGTTTGCATATCAATTTCTATTATTTGACAGCCAAAACTGCCTCACTGCCAACTCTGATGAAATATAATAATAAATAATAATAATAATAATAATAATAATAATAATAATTTTCCTGGGGAGGGTTGTAGTGGCATGATGTCGAGCAGCTCAGACCCAATGTCCTTTTCCATAGCCACAAATTCCGGTGTTCTGTCGATTTATGCTGCTTTGTCGAAAAATGCTACCGATAGCCCTAACCCTAACTCTTACCCTAACCCCAACCCCAACCCCCCCTAAAACCCTTACCTTAACACTAACCCCTAAAACCTAACCCTAATCCCAAGACGGTGGAACTGCACATGCGCAGAAAAGCTCCATAGCACGTCTCGATAGGTAGGATATTATGACAGAACACCGGCGCATTTACAAGGCAGCTGTCCCCAATGTATCCTATAGGTGGTTTCTGGGGCCTCCACCCAGTGACCCTTGCCTGGACCAGCTCAATTGGGTTTGTCTGGCCTCTCTTCCACTGATCCTTTCACCAAAGAAAGCCACATAAGCCAAGGAGCTCAATCTTCAGGTGACATCGCTCTGTGGATCGTTACAGCATGCAAACCCCTCCGCATCGCTAAGGTGACGATTGATTTTTAGAAATTATTGATGCTACGAATTCGTCTTTAAAAATCATCTTGATATGTCACATTTAGCTACTTCTTAAACTACAATTCATTTGATGCCAGCAGCTACCGAATTACTGCTACCTCTCTTGTGTATTACTAGGCGATATTTGCACTGCCATCTAGTGGGTAATTTGAATGTTTATCTTAATAGTGGCACCCAGGAGTACTATTTCACTTCAGCAATAATAATGCGTTTCTCTGTCATTTTAGATTAACTGACACTGGATAATCCAAACCCTCTGGAAAATGTAATATTACCCAAACCAAAAATGGTGAAAGCATATTTGTTTAACAGTGTAAATCAGAAAACCGGTAAGGGTGTTAGCAATCTCTTAGCAAGGTCTATATACGTGGGTGTAGGAATTTAGTTGGAATATGTTGCACGTTAGCTTTCCTGTGTGACTTTTTTTTTTAGTTGTTTTGTGTTGATGCCCCCACAGTCAAGCCATCCTAATGCCAAGCCTGACGCAGTTAAACATTACTTAGTTTAGACTTCGTTGCTTTTCTTTGACCACTTTCAGTGTTCTACTGGCACTTTCGTACACGTGTGAAAATGTTTGTTGTTTCTTTTAGAACAAACGGGCATTTTAATGTATACCAGCACTGAAACAAAATACAGTATACATGTATGTAGAATGCATATTAAAACCACTTTGTTTTCAGAGAGATGTTGCGTTTTTAAATACCATATCGTAGTACTTTAGCAAGGTTATTATTTTCACGTCCTCTTGGTGGCGCTGTAGGGCAACATTTTTCCTGCGGCGTAGCCGAAATTCCGCCTGAGCCATTTCATGAGCGGTCAGCGGATGTCTATGTGCAGAGTCTGCGCTGTTAGGATGTTTTTGAAACAGGGAAAATGGCCTTGTAGTGTATAAACACGACTCAACCGTGACTCATCACCGTAATCCTGCACAGTACGGGAAATATTGTGGGCTAGAAGGTAAAAAGAGGAATGCGGGACATCGTGTACATATGTATGCGAGAGCCAGCAGCCTCGGGGAAAGGCCAGCACTTAATGTTTGTGCCGGGCGTCTAAATTGTTCTGAAACGCCCGTATACTGGTACTGTTTACAACGATAGCGGTTCTTTACCGGAACACTACACCTCTGATAGAAAATCAATATACTTGTACCTTTACCTGATAATCTAACTCCACACATGCCAAAAACATGGAGTCTTGTGGGCTGCGTTTTTGAAATGTCCAATAGAAATGGTGGGATTTACTGTACAAGTACATTTGTAATATGAAGCAGGTAAATGGAATTAAGAAAAAATGGACACGCGAAATGTCAAGTAAAACTTCTGAACCAGAAATTTGAACTTTAATCTTAAGCCTTTTCAAACTTTTTCAACCTTATGTGTTTTAGTTTCTTTTCTTTTTAACTTTTTTTCCTTCCATTTATAATTTGAAAGTTCCTCCGGTCGTCTGACAAACTGCACAGGCAGGACTGTCTGATATGTGTCTGTAGGAATAGAAAAATAAAAGATATATAAAGACGCTCCCCAGGTTGCGATGGGGTTGGGCTCCCCTAAACCTATCGGAAGGGGAAAACATCCTAAGATGAAGATGCATGTTCATACAGTGCACACAACCTAACAAACATAATAGCCTAGCCTACCGTGTTTAGAACACTTACATCAGCTTACACTTGGACAAAATCATTAGCACGCATCTTATTTTATAATTAAGTGATGGACATCTCAAGTAATTTATTGAATAATGTACTGAAAGTGAAAAACATTCACCTGTCGTGAAGTCGAAATATCGCGACACGGACCATCGTAACCCGGGGAGCGTCTGTTTATGGGCTACAGGTTATCATGGATACAGCTTCAGGTTTATCATTTGAAAGGAGGATGTTCAGGGAGAGAAATGCAAACTCACAAAGCTGCAGATTACAGAGGCAAGGTCTGAGAAAGTCTCGCCTCCCGTGCTTGTGCACTCGTGGTTGCAGGACTCAAGGACTTTCATCAATTAGCGCTGAATGAATAGACCTAGTTGTGAGAGGAGGCTAAACTGCTATTCAGAAACCATGTTCTCTGCTTTTCTTTGGTCCTGAACAAGGTTGCTTGCTGAATTTAAATTATGTATATAAGGCAGCTGACAATGAGGAACTGATGAAATTGGGACTGGATGGATTTTTAACACTTTGACACCTGTTCTGCATGCATAGGTTACAGGTTTAACCAGAGTTCTGCTGCTCTAGGCAGCATGGGGAGTTACCTAAGTATGGTTGCCAACTCACATGTGTCTGGCGTGACGCTCATGCAAGAAATCTTGTGGCAAATCTATATTATCCCATTATAAACCTAAAATTTACTGGTGTTGCAGATATTGATAGAGGCCTCCTAAGTAGAGTTTTAGGGCCCCTGAAAAGATAGAGTTGTGGCCCTTATGATGTATAGCCCTTAATTTCGGACCCTGTAGTCCTTGTATTCCATGTAATATGAAGCTTCAGTTTTTTGGTTCTCAGAATGCTTAGAATATTTGGTATCGCTTTATATTAAGTGCACCTTCATAATGCTTTTATATTGCATTCATAAAATGTTCAGTGCACCTTCATAATGTATTCATTAAGTTTTTATAAAACATTCATAAACATCACGTATACCTTAAGGCAGGGGTGGGCAATCTTATCCGCAAAGGGCCGGTGTGTGTGCAGGTTTTTGGGGTAACCTGTAGGTTAGCTGTTCAATCCCAGGTGTGAGGACTCGTCAGCCAATCAGTCCTCTAATTAGTAATCTACTTAGGGAGTTGCAGCGAAAACCCGTACACACACCGGCACTTTGTGGATAAGATTGGCCACCCCTGCCTTAAGGTATTACATCATGTAATACCTTAACATCCTAACTTGCCTTAACAGCTGTAATATACATTAATAACAAACATTATAATTGTATAATCATGTAATGTTTGTTATTAATGCATATTATAGCTGTTAAGGGATGTTAGGATGTTAAAGTGTACTTGTATGCTCCTTATGAATGCATTATGAAGGAGCACTGAATGTAAAGCGTTACTGAATATTTATCTGTTATAGTAACTATCTGAAAATGCTGGAATGACTTTAGCAATAAGTTTCCGCATGTATGAGAAACATCTGCTGAATAAGCATTTTGCAAAATGGCTATTTCGGGTCATTTACATCCAGCTTCCACAAAAGCAATGACCGTTTGGTTTAAGTATGTAAATTTCACAGTCAAACATGTTTTACCTGAAAAGGGAATGAATGGTAGGTGGTGCAGTGGTTAGTGCTTATGCCGTACCTACTGGCCTTCTCAACAATGACTCAATGGTTTATCAAAAACAAACGTACAATTTACTGCAGTGACAGTGATTCCCCCTGTCAGTGGTTTCTAAATATATGAAACGTCTAAAGAAAATGTGTTGGCGTGTTACACATCTACAGATGTCTGTACCTCTCCACACCCCAAGGAGAAAAGTCTGATAACCTGGATCAGGCTCCTTTTGATGTTGCTGGGAGAAAAGAATGTATTTATCCTTGGAAACTGAAGCAGAGAATGCAGAAAATATGACATAGGTGACCGTGTGTGTATTCCTGTGTATGTGTGCATCAGCAGGCATGTGTGTTTGAGAGGGCCAGACACGCTCAAACACAAGATACTAAGATCTCAGAATGTGCTCATGCAGCCACGGTGTGCAGATTTCGTCAGTGTGCGTGTGAGAGAGACACGTGTCTGGATCTGAGAATTGGAGTGTTTACAGAGTCGTTATGTCTGAAGGAGAGAGACACGCACACGACTTGGGAATGCGCTCACAGGGACTCTCCAGAGGAGCGTGTACCTGAAGAGGCCAAAGCATCACCTGCAGTGATGTCATCAGCCACTAAGCTGATTGGCTGTTGGAAAGGGGCAAGGCTCAAATCCCAAAGCTTTGTGTCTATTATTGCATCATGAATAACGTAGTGTTCTTTGCTTTTTTAAACATTTCTTCCATGGTTGTTTTTTTTTTTTAGTATCTTGCCATATTGTCTTGGGTGTAGCATGGAGCAGAATTACAATTTTCACAAGCTGTGCGTGTTGAGGGGGTGGTAATAATGAATATGGACCTACGAAGCTCCAAAGCCCATTGCTGAAAATGGCTCCCAGAAGCACCAGTATCTTAAGCCACAGTCTGTGATTCCCCCAGCTCGGGTGGGTAGGGGGTGCGGAGGTGGCAGAATCACCCACAATTTAGAGCCCATATTTCTGTTTGCTGCGTATTCTTCTCATGACTGCATGCCTTTAAATTATTAATCAAACATCGTTAAGAGGCATTTGGCGAACGCGGTGCGTCTTGCTTTAAAGGCAACGCTCTGGGGGGTGAGGAAGCTGAGAATGAGCCGCCACGTTAAATGTCAGGAGCGAGTCACCATTTTACGGCGTTATCTTGAACCTTCCCCTTGTGGCTGATAAATGCACCAGAACATGTGAGAACTTACACGGGGATCCCAGGTGCAAGAGCATCCTCACTAAGGAGGCAGTTTTGTTGCTTGGCGAGTGATTATTCCAGGTGCTTTGTTTACTAATAATGCAGGGCAGTAATATTTCAGCTCAGCTCAATTCAGGATTTTCCTACAAGCCCAAGAGAGCTGGACTTGCTGGCAGTTAAACCTGCATATGAGACTGTTGCATGACCAATTCCTCTAATAACTTTATTGAGGTTTTTTTTTTTTCAGCTTAACATTATGAACGTTCCTTCCTGTAACACTTTTTATTGTTGGAAATGGGCAGGCAGAAAACGAACCAGTAGTTAATAACTCGCTGAAACATAGATGCAGGATATGGAAAACTGAAATGAAACTGGGATTGATAAGGGTATTAGTGGAATGACAATGGGATAATGATGATGGAATGACTCATGAATGATTATGATGATAAAACAACTGACTATAACGGGGTGGTGACTGTTATTGTGTGTCAATCGTGATGATAATGGAATGATCATTGTGGGATATCTGAGGCAGTAATTATGCAGTCAGTGTTTGTGTCAGTGTTCCATCAAGCTGGTCATTCCATGTGTGAGGTGACAAAGGGCACCGTGACCCACATCACCGGCCAGTCCTCTTGCCGTTGCTGGTCCTGCCCCCACACTAGCATCTTCACACGCTACACTCTGACCTTTGACACCTGTTTCCCTCCTGATCCCTACAGGCAAGGAGAACTTCACCTATTCTCCTTCAGAATTAGGATGCAGGCTGGGGAGATGTACGTTGCCCTGCTAAATATACCACGAGACGACAACGCCTTTGGCGTGACAGAGTTCAGTGGGCATCGTTACCTGTCCAAATGTGGCGAGGAGAAATCTGATCTCCAGGAAGCCTCCTTAGAAGAAAATGCAGACAATGGAGGAAATATCAGAGCTAACCGTGTTCCTGACCCGAGTCTGACACCACCTTTTATATCTTTCCTTTCATTTTCTTAACCAGAGCAGATTGCTGGTTATAAATACCTTAAATGAGTGTCGTGTTGACATGTTTCTATGCAAAATGCATATGACTCAGACAACCGTTTCTAAACGCCCATGTCTTTAAAAGCGATGTTTCATTCTGATTCTCATCCGGAGGAGGCTGGTGCTCTTATTCCTGCTTGGTTAATTACGACCTTTCACTCTATTTAGCGGGATTTCAGCAGCAAAGGAGTCTTTCAGCGAATAAAATCCGCAACAAAGGCAGTGCGTGACCCTGCAGCCATTAAGCAGCCTTCCCTGCCGCTTATTAGCCCCTCATTTGTGAATATTAGTGACTGGCGGGGAGTTTTCATTTCAGCGTAATTAATTATTAATGTGTAAACACACATTTCAGGAGGTGTTCATATGTGCTAAATTGCTAATTACTAATTAGCGCTCTGCAGGCTAAACATGATGAATCACGTTTAACTGAGGTGAGTGGGGGTGTTTCGGTCCACGTGCTGCTTTCACACGCTGCTTTGCACCGCATGTTCACACATTTGCACAAAGGATTAGTGATCGGCGCACATGGATTCTTGAAGTGCTGCAGCAGATATCGCTGTTCTTGTAGCACAGCATTGCCAAGGCCAGGTCTTGGACACTGGTGGGGGATGGTTGCCCCACATGTCAGGTGTTGGACTCGTTATAAGAGTAGGCTTTGACTGTAGGTACACAGGGAGAGTCTGAAGTTCCCAGTTTTGGATTCTGGGGCAGATGAGCCTATTTTCATTTAAGGGGGATTGTTGTGTTCCATATGTCTATACTTGTTCAAATCTCGGCATAACAAAATTTCCGAGCAGTGCATTTTTCTTTTTTGCTTTCTTGGGACTTGGTTTTATTTTACAGACAGAGCTGGGGGTGTGATGGGAGTAGGAGGGAGACGCAGTGAACCTGGGAGTGCATTAGCAGGCATCCTGCCTCCCCCGGAAGTTCCGGGAGTCTCCCGGGAGATTGGCAGCAGCTCCCTGACACCCGCAGACGATGCCCAGTGTCCCGGAAATCTGTCGTTCCGCTATTCAGCGGCTGTAAAATTAGCCGGCAAGAATTGTTCCACCTCCCCCCCCACCCCAGTCAGCAATACATATACGGTATTACCGTGATACCAGCCAAGCACTGGCCAGCCCCCGCCCCTCCGGATGCCCCCCTGAAATCAGTATCCATCAGGTGGGATCTCTCTATTAGTGGCTCCAGCCGTAATACTTGGTTGTTTCAAAACTCAACAAGTTGAACATGGTGTTAGTGTTAAGGTCATGGGTTCAAATATAAGGGAGCATGGATGACTTGTAACAGTACTTGCTATTGCTAGTCACTTTGGATAAAAGCTACCAGATAGATGAATGCACATCTCCAGCTACCCCCCCCCCCCCCCCCGCCCCCTTTGCAATAACACTTTTTCTTCGGTTGCGTGCCAGAATAGAGGCATCTGACTTGAATAAGTCTCCGCAAAAGTACAACACAGAAACGTTTGTGTATTGATAGATGTCATATGTTCTGTTGCATTCGATGCTGACTGTGTCGCATCAAAGCAGCAATGGTCCCAGTCACTGCAGCTTGGCAACGTGATGTGAGAGGTGAACGGGAGTCTTTGACAAGTGGGCTCATGGAGCTGCGGAGTGCTCTGGCTTCTTTGTGATAAGAAGCGAAGGGTTTTATGGGTAATGGCTTACAGAGTCTGCGAAAGCCAATTTTCATTTTACAGGGTGGTTCAGGAAAACTCATTCATGAGAAATGCTACCTGATTGGCTAGTGAATGCCTAGGACAGAGTTCACCAGCTAATCAGGTAGCTTCTCTCATGAATATTGATGAACTTTCGAGATCACCCTGAAAAAACTGGTAGCACATGGCCATGGGAGCACTTTCATTGGCCAATCAGGTAGCTCCTTTCATGAATATAAATGTTTTCCCAAACCACCCTGTGAAACGAAAATTGGCACCCCCCAATCCCACCTCGGTAGCACGTTTGTTTTCAAGGCTTAATCGCAGAGCCAAGAGACCCAAATCACAAAACTGTTTGTTCCTTTGTAATAGACAATTTGCGGTGAACACAGTTAATGTAATTTTCTGTTTAGAACAATAGATTGCATGTTAATTGTTAGCTTGTGCAGACCACCTGACAAGGTAAGAGACAACTTGATGGTCGAGGCCTCGTTTATGTCAGCAAACATCAGTCATGGCCACAGTGGTGCTTGTTTGTCTCACAAATTCACTTTAATACAGTCCAGTTTCTCTACTTGTCAGGTAAAATTAATGCAGACGTACAGAAAAAAACCCAGCTATTGGATTCTGTGTGCTCTGACTAATAGGGCACACAGAAACCAAGAAAAAGGTATATTAGCCCACAAGATAGTTATATATGCCATCAGAAATAAACATTGTTAACCTTGTAGTTACTTTAGACAAACTCCATTTGCACTTTTAGAAAACCTCCCAAGTATAATATGAATTTCAGTTATGGGGGTAATTTGTTCAAAATCTATCTCTGTTTACTGTGATATTGACCTACAGTTGCAGCAAGCGATACTGATGTTTCTATCGTTTAAGCTCAACCTTTTTTAATGAGCCCCACTGTGTATAAAAGAGACATGTAATTCACCACAAGTGAATCAATGAAAACTAGTAAACTGAAAGTTATCATTTTAACTAATGCAGTTTGTTTACAAAGCAGCCCAAACTTTTATGGGGTAGTTATATAATACATTTCTGTAAGGGTTGGTGGACTTTTGTAGTGACCCTCATCTGTACCTCGGTAATGTGGTGACCCCGTCTTTTGACCTACAGCTATGCAGTGCTCATGTGTCAGGCCGAGATAAAGCTCTGCGTTACTCATCTTCCTGGCCTGGCTAAGGTCGTGCGGTGCTCGTCTCTCTGGCCTGGCTAAGGTCGTGCGGTGCTCGTCTCTCTGGCCTGGCTAAGGTCGTGCGGTGCTCGTCTCTCTGGCCTGGCTAAGGTCGTGCAGTGCTCGTCTCTCTGGCCTGGCTAAGGTCGTGCGGTGCTCGTCTCTCTGGCCTGGCTAAGGTCGTGCAGTGCTCGTCTATGTATATCTATCTTTCAGGACCCTCTACTTTCATATGGTTATTCATGCAATTTTAAAGTCAATCTGTGCATATAATGTACATTTAAAATATTGATTGTTACAATTAAAGGCAGAGGAATATCTGTAATAAACTATTTCATCCACCAAAAGAGCATTTAAAAACATCTCTTATGCTCTTTTATTTCCCTGAAGGAAAATAAAACTATATTTCTCCAGTGTTAGGAATTTAGGTTTATTTATTGGGTTTGAGGGATCAACATGCACAATTCACAAAATAAAACAATCCTCACAAACAAACAGCAACAATGGTGGACTGTCATCCCCATTCACCAATGAATTTCTCTCATTGGCAAAATGAGTGGTTTGCAGAACCATTGATCTTTGAAAGCACATTTGGTGCAGCACAGAAATCCATACAGTGTCCATATAAAACGCTGCCTTAAAGTCCTCTTACAGCAGGGGATCACAGAGGAACGCAGGATACGCCTCTTCTCTTCACGCTTAGTTTCCGTGAACAGAGAACGCACATTTTCCAGTTTTAATGAAAGCAAATGCAAACGTTACAAAAACTGTACGCAAACTTTGTAATGTACAGACAGAGAAAGTGCTCCTGCATGCTGTGCTGGTGTGAAAAACACCGGTTTCTACACTTTGTTTACCTCCACTGTCTCATTCCATTAAGTCACTTCCTACATGGGGATGATGTTAGAGGTGCCGGCTGTCAGCAGAGCTTCCTCTTTAGTCACATGCTACAGACAAACTGTAAAAATAAATGATGCCAGAATATAAAAAAAGGCAATAGAAAAGTGCTCCATGCTTTAAAGCCTGCAGTGCAGAGAAAAATCACGTAGGAAGAGAAGCTGATGCAATTGTAAAAGTTTCTAAGCGTTTATTTAATTCAGAATGCATAAGCCAACAATAGCAAAGGAAAAATGGTATTTTGAGCAACCCTGCAGCCACCGGCTTGGCCAAAGGAATGTTCTTTTGTAATACAGGGATGCTTCTCTTTGGTTTAAATCTTTCTGGGACTGGATGCGGACCAGTTTAATTCATGAGCGTTAAGGTGTTCTTTTTAATGGGTTTTTAGCAAACGCAAATGCTGCCCAAACACAACATATGCAACTTTTTTTCAGTGCTGAACTAGAAATAATCACATTTTCACAAACATAAAATTACCATATGTTGCACAAAAATATCTGCAACACAGATGGGAACCAGTGTAAGACAGAAGTCAGCACAAACTGATATAAATTACATAGACACAAAGATCTGCTCATAAAATCTGGCACTAAGCACGCAGACGATGTAAACATTACTGTCCAGTTATCACGTGATCTAGGGGATTTGTATGGGTGAAGGAGACAGACCTTCCTCTGCACCTGAAAAATGTCACTCCTGTTTCTACTGGCGCTTTTCCACTACCACCGAGAACCGAGCTGTACCCGAACCGTACCCGAACTGTACCCGAGCCATTCCTGAACCGTAGCCGAACCGTATCCGAGCCGTACCCGAACTGTACCCGAGCCGTACCCGAACTGTACCCGAGCCATACCTGAACCGTACCCGAACCGTATCCGAGCCATACCCGAACTGTACCCGAGCCATACCTGAACCGTACCCGAACCGTATCCGAGCCGTACCCGAACCGTATCCGAGCCGTACCCGAGTCGTACGTGCCCTCGAGACCCCGGCATAAAGATTCTCTCTCCTCATCCATATTATTCTAAAGCACAATGGGTCAAAATAAGCGTATAAAACCTAAAACATATAGTAGACTCTGGCGATATCTACTTCTAATGTAAAAGTAGATACATCGCAGTAATTGTTTCCTTGGGATGTTGCTTCATTTCAGCGTCCGATTGGTTCCAGTTTGCCTCACTTGCATAGGGGCTGAATTCACACAAATCCTGAACTTCCTTGCGTTTTCCCCTGTCCTGCCGAACAGGCCTGCAGGGAGCTTCTGGCTGAGCTGGGTGGGTGTGTCTGAAGCTACCCACTCGCTCAGTCACAGAACGACTCCCTGTCACTTCACAGACTCAACACAAACAAGCATTGATTAGTTCATAACTTTAGACCTTGGGCAGTTGTTCAGAATATCAGCAGAAACGTCAGTTGACATTCAAATTCCTGTATTTTATAATAATAATAAAACAACAGAACATCAGTTCATGATTGTACAATGCTTGGCTTGGGTGGAACTTATGAGTCACATGACATAAATTGTAGCAAAGAACCAGAATAAAAAAGGACAGCAGGACACACATGTAGTTAAACACTGTAAGTGTATGTATGCTTCTGTATATACACCCCCAACCAAACCAAGCCGACCCACCCCCATGACAGACGCACCAATCACTGAAGCCCATAATACGAGATGTACCAATCACTGAACCCCGTCATCAAAGATGCACCAATCACTGAAGCGCATTGAACGAGCACCATAGCACTTCCCACTTGCTCTTCTTGAGAAAAGGACATTTTTTTTTCCTCAGAAGACACTTGGGGTTTGTGCAGTGCAGCCTGGGGTAGGGGGAAGGGTGTCAGGTCGGTTTGGTGCCCCTCCAAGCCCCCAAAGCTCTAAGAGTCAAAGAGACGGTCCTCACATATCTCCAGGGGTCCCTTGGTGGCTCCGCCGAGGACCTCCACGTTGCTGCTGACCCAGGGCACGATGTTGCCCGGCATGTAAGATGAGCAGTTGGCTATTCCCATAATGTCTGCCGGCCGCAACACGCGGTCCCACATGTTGAATTGACTCAGCTCCCCGACAAAGGCCTGGGTGGCATCGAAGCGTCCGCCTACGGTATCCTGGCACATGCAAAGCAAGTCTCAGATACACCCTACCACCAACCTGTTTCCGTTATTATTCCAACAGCAAGACTGACTTGAGGATGACTGGAGAGCAAATTTCCTAAAACTATTTTTTTTTGTTATTTCTGAGATGAGGCTGTCAATAACGTCAAGTCCTTCCTCATCATATGTTAATATTTCGGGAACCAAAACCCACTCAATCGCCACGTAATCCAGTGACGAACTTTCGTTAAATTTAAAAGACTCAGTTAGGTCCATTGAAATTTTTCTTGAAATCGTATCCCTAGTGAGTGAGTTTTGGAAATTCGCTCTTCAGATGGGGACATGTTCTTCAATGGGAAGGTGTCAGGGAGACACTGAGGCTGGATGGGCGGGGCGGGGGGGGGGTACTGAATGAGAAGGGGAGGAGGCTGAAATAGGATCTATGTTTGCGTGAGAGCAGCTTATACGTTCCGCCTATGTGAGGCTTAGAGAGGTGGCAGCTCTCACCTGCTCCTGTCCCAGGATAATAACTCCTCCTGGCTTAATTGGATGCCAGGGGGCCAAATTCTCCCCCGAGCCAAGCTTCTCGCCGTCCTGGTATGCCTCCCACAGCCCGTCTCTCGTCGTCCAGGTGACACACACGTGGTGCCAGCGGCCATCGCTCACGGACAAGGGCAGCTGGGCCACCTGTGGGCGGAAATAATGACGCGCGCAATTTTCCAACCCTCCCGAATCCTGCCGGATCCTTCCGGATCCGTGCTCCCTCAAGCCCACTCAGCCCGTCCTCTTTTTGCCCGCCGGCGGGTGTTAGGGTCATTATAATCTTCCAGAGCGTCCAGCGGACATCGCTGCTGCATATGGGCTCGTTAACTAAAGGGTCGACCAATCAGAAGAGCTGCCCCACGCCTCCCGCTGGGCAGGACATCGCATGCTACTGCATATGGGCTCGGTAACTAAAGGGTCGACCAATCAGAAGAGCTGTCCCACGCCTCCCGCTGGGCAGGACATCGCTGCTGCATATGGGCTCGGTAACTAAAGGGTCGACCAATCAGAAGAGCTGTCCCACGCCTCCCATTGGGCAGGACATCACACGCTACTCCCTTTCTCCCATTGTGACTCAGGTAGGGTCTCCATTATCACCTCTCGCAGCACGGCCGCATTCAGGCCCTTCAAGGAACAATCTCACACGTGCCCCTAATCTAAAACAGCGCATTATGTGGCTTTTCTAAACCGAATCTGTCACGTGGGACTGGCCTTGGGTGCTAACATTATAAAAAACTATAAATAATGAACTATCAAGGATACTGGGTCGTGAGGAGAGGCGCATTATTGCTGTGAGGGGCTGAGAACACATCCTACTGATGTTCTCCTCACGTTCCCCAATCTACCCTCAGATGTTTTCCACATGTCCTGTCCCAGAGTATTGAAGTATAAGATGAGTTCAGGCTGTAGTAGTTGTCACGGTGACCAAGAACTCAGGATTACTTGGTTCCTGGTAGGATCCGCAGGACCCGTGCTGCTCAAGTACCATTGATCAGGCTGCTTAACCTCAATATCGCCACTAAAACGGTCTTCTATAAAAAGGGAGAGCTAAAAGTAAGCAAGTTTAAAAAAAAAATGTAAAAACTAGGACAGGAACAATGACAGAGCCGCTCTGAATGGCAGGAGCGTTACTGTCCTGAGGTTTTCTGGCGGTTCAAGGGACCACTCACCTTGTCGTTCACCAGCAGCTCTATGGGGTTGTTCCCCCACTCGATAAGCACTATCTCGTTGGCCTGCCCCGGGACCCCATAAGAGAAGGGGGTCCCGATTCCAGGCCCGGAGCTCGACTTGAGCCACATGCAGACGGTGAACGCGTACATCTCCGGCAAGCTGCTCTTGATGCGGCCGTACAGGTAGTTTGTGCGCAGCGGGAGAGAGATCTTGAAATCCTCTGAGGATTTCAGTCCGAAGTTACCTGCGGGCAACCAAACAGCCTTTATTGTCCGCTGGCATCTGCTCTCTCAACCCATACATGCTTAAAATCACACGTGTCAGGTAGCTGCTGTACAGGTGATTCTTCACAAACATCCCTTTCAATTCACTGATTAATATTCTTATTGACTGAGCCACAGCTAGAGATTTTAGTCTCGTGTCAACATTCAGACAATGGAATATAAGGATCCAGCCTGTTAATGGGAATTCAGATCAAACAAAGTTTTGTATTGGGATTATGGTATTTTCTGTTGTGTCACATATACTGATAATCTAAGAATAATAATATTGCATGCATTTTACAACTATTTTGCATTTATTCCTGCTTTGCAAGCCACACAGCAGGCCAGGGCATAGCCATGCACACACAACAGGCAGCATGCAACAGACATTCATAAAATATCTACTTTTTCTTTATTCACAGCTGTGGGCTAAGCACTGCCGATTGCCGAAAACTAGACTTCCAACGAGATGGGGTTTGGATGGGGTCTGGCGATGCAGGTAAATTGGCACAAAAAAAAAATCAAGAGTGTGAAACTTGCCCCAGGCGTGACGGTGTCTGCTGTCGCTCGGGGCAACCTGAGTCAGTGCTGGGGAGGTATACAGGAGGCGTGAATGAGGGAGCGGGCGGCATGTTCGTGAAGCAGGTGTTTCAAAGCAGGTAGAAATGAGGCAGGTATTTACAAAGCAGGTTCCCACACCATCCTTCTCTGTGCAGCCATGTCTGTGTTAGGTAACTTCACTTGGTGTTTTTCAAATTTGTGATGATATTACAGGCTCTGTTTTTTGTGAGTAAATGAAGAGATTTCTGAGAAAGAGAGAGTAATGTATGCGTGTAACACAGACAGACGGTAATGTTACCCCTCTCCGGCTCAGTAATGTATGCGTGTAACACAGACAGACGGTAATGTTACCCCTCTCCAGCTCAGTAATGTATGCGTGTAACACAGACGGACGGTAATGTTACCCCTCTCCAGCTCAGTAATGCGCTCCAGCAGGGAGTTAAGAGTAGCCTCTGTACGGTGCCGGTGGGCAGCCGTCTCATTGTATAGCTGCGTCTTGTCCTGCTCCAGTGAGGCCACCTTGGTCAGAAGTTGCTTCTCCAGGTCGCCCAGCCTCTGTTTCAGCAGCTCCCGGAGGTCGTTAGGGACAGACACGCCGGACATGTTCATGCGCACCTGCTGCTGCTGCTGGAAGGTCGAGCAAAGCAGTTATCAGTCGTCGCTTTCCGAATAGCTCATGAAAAAATAATCAATCACAACCACCTATTACATGCTCTGGTGCAGTAATCATGCATCGCCACCCGCTAACACATACCCTAGCATGTATCCTGCCAGAGTTATTCATAGACCGATAGAATTTTACTGTAGTCTTGTTCTCCTCAATAACGCAAAACAGGTTAGACCAATGACCCACTTTGTTATGTCATTTCAGCTAAAGCTTATACAAAACTTCCCTTCCTGACAGTTTCTACCTTGGGGGAGACCTTCAGAAAATAATGCAGTCAAAAGACGTTTTGGTGAAGCCTATTGTCTGATTTTATAAATGAATCTTGTACCCAGACAACGACAGGCTTTCTGCTCTGCTGACTGAAGTGTGTGATCCTCTCTCTCCCTCCTACACACGGACACACTGACAATAGCTCAGTAGCGTGGCGAAAAACTAAAGTCAGAATCATTCCGTTTTTCCCGGACCAGCATCTGAGCAGTTGTGGCAGCTACGGGTCACAGTGGCTGCGGTTAGAGAGGCGGGTAGGTAACGGGCAAAATATTTCTGACCTGCCCCATTAAATCCCAATTTGATATTATTGGTGATAATTTTAGTTACAAATCATGGAAGAGCCATGAAACTAGCCTTAGCAGAGGGCACAGCGAATGTATGAAAGCAGTATGACTAAGAGAACAGCCTCCAACTTACAGTCACAGCAAGTGGTAGAAACAGGGGACAAAGTCACCATGACGATGACATATTATTCACTATTAGGAAAGGTAATGAGTTGTAAGGAAAAAACACAGCAGATATAACCCTTTTGAGATGGGATTGGTACGTAATTAAATTAACTCTCATGCGGCCCTTACTAGGATAAGCAGGTGGAAGCTGGATGGATCAATCAAATAGACCCATTCAGTGAGTACATTCAGTGGCCAATTTATTAGGCACACCTGCTCCTTGACGCATACAAGAAGTCATGTGGCTGCAACAGAATATATACAGCAAGCAAACAATGTGAAGAAGTTTGATTACTGTGTGGGTAAGCATTAAAATAGTTAAGATGTGTGATCTATGTTATTTTTAATGTGGTATGACCATTGGTGCCAGACGTGGTGGTTCCAGCATCTGAGAAACAGCCACCCTCTGTGGGATTTTCACATACTATAGTGTCTAGAGGTAGCAGAGAATGCTGTGACAAACAAAAGACGTCCAGTCAGTGGCAGCTGTTGATGAGAGAGGTCAGAGGAGTATCCACTTGAGAAAGCTAACAGGAACAGTGATTCTTGTACGAAAAGGGGGTCTTGCCTGGTACTGTGTAAGGATTTCAATAAAATGGCCACTGAATGCATGTGGCAAAAACATTTTTACAGTTAAAACCAATATGTATGCAGGCAGAGCACATCTATACAAGAAGTGGATGCATACAAGTATTCATACAGAAGACATTCTTACAGGTATCAGACACAGGCAAGTATTCATACAGAAGACATTCATACAGGTATCGGACACAGGCAAGTATTCATACAGAACACATTCATACAGGTATCGGACACAGGCAAGTATTCATACAGAACACATTCATACAGGTATCGGACACAGGCAAGTATTCATACAGAACACATTCATACAGGTATCGGACACAGGCAAGTATTCATACAGAACACATTCATACAGGTATCGGACACAGGCAAGTATTCATACAGAACACATTCATACAGGTATCGGACACAGGCAAGTATTCATACAGAACACATTCATACAGGTATCGGACACAGGCAAGTATTCATACAGAACACATTCATACAGGTATCGGACACAGGCAAGTATTCATACAGAACACATTCATACAGGTATCGGACACAGGCAAGTATTCATACAGAACACATTCATACAGGTATCGGACACAGGCAAGTATTCATACAGAACACATTCATACAGGTATCGGACACAGGCAAGTATTCATACAGAACACATTCATATAGGTATCGGACACAGGCAAGTATTCATACAGAACACATTCATACAGGTATCGGACACAGGCAAGTATTCATACAGAAGACATTCATACAGGTATCGGACACAGGCAAGTATTCATACAGAAGACATTCATACAGGTATCGGACACAGGCAAGTATTCATACAGAACACATTCATACAGGTATCGGACACAGGCAAGTATTCATACAGAACACATTCATACAGGTATCGGACACAGGCAAGTATTCATACAGAACACATTCATACAGGTATCGGACACAGGCAAGTATTCATACAGAACACATTCATACAGGTATCGGACACAGGCAAGTATTCATACAGAACACATTCATATAGGTATCGGACACAGGCAAGTATTCATACAGAAGACATTCATACAGGTATCGGACACAGGCAAGTATTCATACAGAACACATTCATACAGGTATCGGACACAGGCAAGTATTCATACAGAAGACATTCATACAGGTATCGGACACAGGCAAGTATTCATACAGAAGACATTCATACAGGAAGCTAATGCATACAAGTATTCATACAGAACACATTCATACAGGTATCGGACACAGGCAAGTATTCATACAGAACACATTCATACAGGTATCGGACACAGGCAAGTATTCATACAGAAGACATTCATACAGGAAGCTAATGCATACAAGTATTCATACAGAACACATTCATACAGGTACTGGACATATGCAAGTATTCATACAGAACACATTCATACAGGTACTGGACATATGCAAGTATTCATACAGAACACATTCATACAGGTATCGGACACAGGCAAGTATTCATACAGAAGACATTCATACAGGTATCGGACACAGGCAAGTATTCATACAGAAGACATTCATACAGGTATCGGACACAGGCAAGTATTCATACAGAAGACATTCATACAGGTATCGGACACAGGCAAGTATTCATACAGAACACATTCATACAGGTATCGGACACAGGCAAGTATTCATACAGAACACATTCATACAGGTATCGGACACAGGCAAGTATTCATACAGAACACATTCATACAGGTATCGGACACAGGCAAGTATTCATACAGAAGACATTCATACAGGTATCGGACACATGCAAGTATTCATACAGAACACATTCATACAGGTATCGGACACAGGCAAGTATTCATACAGAACACATTCATACAGGTATCGGACACAGGCAAGTATTCATACAGAAGACATTCATACAGGTATCGGACACAGGCAAGTATTCATACAGAAGACATTCATACAGGTATCGGACACAGGCAAGTATTCATACAGAAGACATTCATACAGGTATCAGACACAGGCAAGTATTCATACAGAACACATTCATACAGGTACTGGACATATGCAAGTATTCATACAGAATAAATTCATACAGGTAGCTGACACAGAGTATTAATGCAGAACACATTCATACAGGTGCGTGACACAAAAATATTCATTAAAAATATTCATATAGAACACATTCATACAGGTGCGTGACACAAAAATATTCATTAAAAATATTCATATAGAACACATTCATACAGGTCCTATGTATGTTCAGACGGAAAACATTCATAAAGCAAGCCTACACATGTGAATTCAGACAGCATATTCATGCAGGTTGCCTGCACCCGTATTCTACCACAATGTACAGGCACGTACATACATGCACTATTTTAAATGTACGAATTACCTGATGGATGTTGTTAATCACAATTCTTAGATAAGATTTATGAAAATGACTTAGAAACAAAACCTTAAATTAAACATTTTACTCCGATGTGGGTATTATTTTACAACAGTGTGTCAAGAATACTGATCGCATGCGAAGTAACTGCAGCGTTACATTGCTAGGGGATCGCAAGCAGAATAGTTTAGAGGGCAAATGTTATGTATTTTTTATTTGTTGCTCTCGTATTTCATCAGAAAATCATGAGCAATTTACTTTTCACAGAGCAGGGGAGTTCTGCTTTGCCTAAGACCTAAACACTAAAAAGGAAAAACCATGAAACTAATGTTACATACACTATACTTGGTATACTGTAAACAAGATATATTGCATATCGTATATTGCTTTTACAGTTAGGTGTTAAACCGCAAAACTAAAAATGCAATATAACGCTATATTTTGAGTTGTCCTTAAAGGGTTTATGCATTAAATTATGAATACTGAGACCAAAATCAGTTCGGTTTCTGGTTCAGCGTGTAATTCAGCGTTGAAATCTCACCTCTAAGTTCTCCAGCCTTGCTTTCAGACTTTGCATCGTCTTCCCCAGATGATCGATGGTCTCGACAGGGTCCCGGGGAAGGTCACCCATGGTGTTCTTGTTGTAGTCCTTCCTCCAGGAGCCCTGACTTCTCGATCTCCCGTCCTGAGGCGATGCTTCGGACTCGCAACGAGAAAGTTTGGAAGTCAGTTCCTTGATGGAGCCTTGCTGGTTGACGATGGTCTCTTTTTGCTGCAGGATCGTCTCCCGGAGCTGCATTACCGTGTCCCTAAGCTGTTCGTCTTGGGTACTCGTGCCCTGCATGGTACTGGGAGGCACCGCGCAGTTTGGATCCGCACCGACCGGGATTGCCGTGCAAACAAAACGGGACCCTGCGATGTCTTGGGAGAGCACAAGTCTCCTATCGCCAAGTGCGTAAAAGCAAAGCAACCCCGCTAAGAAATAATGCATGACGACGCGTAGACTGTCCTTGATGCAAGACAAAGCTGAAAAGCACCAATGACTAGAGTGGAAAATAAAGTATTTTATAAATCTGTCGGATTCTATTTAACGTGCATAAAATTTAAGGGGATCATAAAAATCATATCTTCTAGACTTTAATTAAAGAAACCATTAAAGCTAGTATTGGATTTAAGACTACCACAATCAAATAATAGCTCAAAAAGAGATTTCTTAGAGGTGTAGAAATTTATTTAGAAATGATGACTCTATTAGAATATTTCAAATGTCTACAAGCTGCAGATTTTCCAGTTATCTTAAATTATATGGTTTATCTGCTTATAAAGCTGACTTATCACGGAAAGAAAAAACGTAAATGTGCTCCGTATAAGTCCTGCCGGTTGGGGATTAGCGCTCCGTGCGGCTGTCCGCTCTGTGGTGCTGAAACTACAGCGCCAGCGCTTTATCACAATCACGCAGCTCCATCTGATTGGCTGGGGCGCGAACACGTCACCGGCTCGTGCGAACGTATGGCGTGCGGGTGGATCGTGTCGGTTACAACTATAGCGTAAGACTTGTGTGATTTATCAGGAGCCTGCGGATAAGACTCAACTTAACCGTGGAGTTACACGCTGACCCGGCATTGACATCTGGAATATATATGTAAAAGATCCTACCAACTGTGACTCACGTGACTGAAGCTCAACGTTATATCCACTTCCTTTAAATTTTCATGTAGTATATCGGGTAGGATTTGCACAGTATGGTGTGAAAGACAAAAATATCCTGTCTCTTGTAGTTATACATGTAGGATGATGTGTGCCTCGGGTTGTTGGACCTCTGCACATGTGATCAGAAGGTTGCTGGTTTGTACCCTGTTCTCGACAATAGTCACATCCCCGTTAGGCGTGTGAGCAAGGCCACAAACCCCTTAACCATAGACAGGATATCAATCTATCCCAAAAGATTATATTGACTTTTTATTGCAGTATGTGCATGGATAATGAAAAATACTGTCTTTTTGGATACATTATTCAAGATGGGCAATAAAAAGGAAAAATGATTTTACATGATTCCATTATTATAAGGGCTTAAAATGCACATTGGTGTCACTGGTGCCCCTGCTGAAATTTGTTGAGGCACCAGCTGTTGTGCAAGTATCTGCCTCACAGACTCCCTCCCCAGCTGCTTAAATTCCGCTGTAAAATAAACATTAATATTTCATCCCGCAGGAAGATTCCAATATGCCAAACCCATATTGTGCAGAAATGTGTCAGAATGCCTTCAGCAATCGTATTGCACAGCAAGAACCACTTACTCCCAGTACGTTTCGTTTCCAGTCTATCCCTTCCACGTCAAACCAGAAAATCCCTCACTGCCCGGAACCCCCGCTCTACCCCCTGTAGGATTACGCTCTCCACTCATACATTTCCCCGCAGTGCGCAGACCTCTGTTCTCTGTTAACTGTCCCATTCAGTTCACACATTTACTTTGATTTTGCATATTGTTATTAGCTAACTCTGACCTTGAAAATACTGCTTTTTGGATGCTGATGCCAGTCTGTTTTAGACTGAATAGGAATGCCGCTTCTGGATTGGTTTTGGGATGATTCTGATCTGATTTGACTCTGGTTTGACTCTGATTTGACACTGACTCTGTATTCTGAAAGAGGATCGGTGTTGTCTGGTTAACGTCTGACATTTTAACAAAGAAAGAATTAACACTCAAGTTGGAGTCTCGACACGCTCATTTGACACCAGCTGGTTGCCTGTTCTGTCCGTCATCATCTGCAGCAAATGTACATCACCCGTTATTTTTCCCTATTTTTATTTCACTGGGTGGAAGGCAGTAAATGCTTTGAAAATCAAATTGCTTTTCAAAAGGCTGCAGGTTCCTTTGATGTGTAACACTGCTGAGAATGAAGGCAGCAGCTTTTTCCACAGTATACAAGATGGTGCTAAACACGACCTCTTTTTACCGATGCTGAAAACAAAAATTTAAAAAATCCACCTCACCTTGGTCTGTCCACAAGGATATATGTATATTTTTAGGCATGAGAAGTGACAGTGTAAGTTTACTCAATAAATTATTCAATTTAGTAAATGTATCAAAACAACTGCAGAAATGTCTTTAGAGCATCAAACTTCTTGAATTACTTTCTACATAATAAATTATCTTGCATTACACAATGTATCCTTTTCTTTGCTGAGAACACAAAAAAGACTTTTTTACTCCAGAATTTCTTAATCTGGATTGGAACAGCTAACAAGGGAGAACAGAAAACAAGGATGATAATTATTTATTGTTAAATCTGTCACCAAAATCCATCATTAAATTAAATGAATAAAGATTTTATGTTGATTGAATAATTTTAACAGCCACTCTACCCTGCAATGGAATAGATGATTGAAAGATGGATGAATGTGTGTTCTACAGTCCAATATGATGAATACAGGTTTTTAACATGCCTTTCTGATGGGTATACCTAAAATGGTATTTTACACGTAATTAAACAGCTTTCTTGAAACGTAAGTCTATAAATATTTTCTACGTTTAATGGAAAGAAAAAACCTTTAAGATTAAATTTGAGTTGAATGCTTTTAGCAATCTTAACCAGAAGATACATTCTACATTTTGCCAGAAAGTTCTTTGCTGTTACCACGTGAAGCTGATATCAACTCTCTTTTTTTATATTTTAAGCTACTTCCATGAGTAGTGTGTGGACTTTGTGAGGGTTGATGTGATGTCACCCAGCAGCAGCCACTGCCATACCTAGTATGATCCTTCAACAACTCACCGCTCATCTGGTATTAGTAAGGATTAGACTGTCTGTAGTGTCATGTCATATCTGAATTGTATTACTCAACAACAAGTAAACAACATATTTCACAGCTGACGCTTACATAATATCTGTAGTGTGCTCTGTGGTGTCCGTAAGGCTCTCCCACATGGCACTGAAACCACGGGTGATGTGAGCATCCCAATCAGACACCCACAGATCCGTTCCAGAACTTTGTCCATCCGGGCTGGTAGTCACACGAAATATCCTGGACTTTGAAAGCTTACATATTCAGTTACTATGTGATGCTGAAAGTTGGGTGACCGTCAGGTACATTGACATCTTTGTGTCCTACAGGGTTTGCACCTTGGAAGCTGATGGTGGACGAACAGTTGATGTGGAGTTTTGCGGAACGGAGGACTGTAGATGCTTTTATCTAAGCCATGGTGAGCAGAGGTGGAGATTTCCGGTCCAGAGAGTACAAATGCAGACCGAGATTTTGTTTCAACCAACCAGTTGAGTGCTCTGTGACTGTGACTCTTTAGACTCAACCGGTTGGTTGAAACAAAATCTTGGTCTGGATTTGTACTCTCTGGATGGGGATTCACCACCTCTGATGATGAGTCATGGTGTGGAGAGCCCCGTCCAGGTTTACTTAGACACAACCTCTCTGATTAATTCATGCTTATCGATCCTAAGAGTAATAACTTCTCGGTGTGGCAATTACTGTCGAATGGGCATACAGACTGCATTTGTATATCACAGGAAAAGTTCATTAACACATCCTACTGCAGCCCTCCAGGAAAGCAAGGTAATTGGAAACACGGGCTATAAAAATGTCAGCAGTAATTAGGTTAATTTAATCAATTTATATAGCTTTTTCAGCCAGCATGTGACATGTTCATATATAAAGTGCATATTTCACATGCAAGCAGACTTTATTACCAGAATATTGAACATCCAGTTCAATAACTGGTCTTGGATCTGAGATGCAACTGAAATTAATATTTGCAAGATGTCTGACATTCTGAATAAGGGAGGCAAAGGCTCTTAGAATTATGTTGTACATTAAATAACAGTAACTTTTTCAGCCTGTGTAGAAATTGACCTTTAGCTTTGAGCTATTGTTAATGGTCCAGTTTTTTGGGAATGGCAGGTTTTTGTTTTACCAGGTCATGTCAAATATTATTCCAGTGAGTCTCATTTCAGCTCATGCTATTTCATCCATAAGTCTTTCGTAATTGATTGTCTTGTACAGGGTGATAGTGAGTCTGGGACCTGTCCCAGGAATTACAGGGGATACGCAGGATGGGATCCCAGCCAGTTCATCGCAGGGTAGACTGTTATTTCTGTGAGTAGCATTTCAGATATTGTTATTTCAGTGAGTGTCATTTCAGATCGTGTTATTTCAGTGAGTGTCATTTCAGATCGTGTTATTTCAGTGAGTGTCATTTCAGCGTGGATGGTGCATGCTGGATATGTCAACCGGGGCCTGCATGACTGTGTGACAGTTGGCCATAGAGCCTTGATGCCAAAGCATGACCAGCCAGCTTAGATAATGTCAGGATCAGTACGACAGATTTTTCCGGCTTGTGACTTCCCAGCAGCATGCGTGTGCGGATCCCAGGCTCACTCATCATGTCACATGGGGAGTCGGGTGAGAGTTAGTAGCCGTGACAAACAAGATGTTGGCTTTGGGCCAGCTGCCATTACCGGAGCTGTATGATATGCGACAAGGCAAATGAGGCGTACATGTCAATGAATTATCATATTGCAAAACATCTAGCAGTCAGCGTATCACAATCCCTCAGCTCCGGTCCAGATGTTCCAATCTCATACTTGCTCTGAACTGCTGTTAGACTGACTCCTCCTTCAGCACGCCGCTCTCCGCTGCCCCCGTGGAGTGAATTTACGTCTAGGTGGCTGTGTTGCTGATCCGAGTCAACCTCTGTGTTCTCGAATCCTCCTAGGTGATCCTCACTTCACACAGAAAACCCAGCAGGGTTAATTTAAGTGTGTATTTTTGTGCATTGCCTGGTTTTGTCAGTAGATGCACTGCTAGTAGATTTCTGCTAAGCCATCCGCCTAATTAGAGGTACCTGTTATTTCCAGGTCACATGATCTATGTGCAAAGCAGGTAGTCCTATATAGGACACAGTGCCTTGCTACCATATTCAATAACCCATTTTACAGCTGGGTATTACTGAACCAGTTTCTATGTCAATGCAGGGGGCCAGTGCTTGGTGTTTGAAGATGTTCCCATAATGACCAGAGTCCAATGCTTTTTGGCTTGCACGTTTTATTATTCTGGACACGAATTCAGAAACAGTACGGCAGGACTCATCACGCTTAGAAATGCCGTCACGATGGAGCACGTTTTGCAGTGATTCCAAAGAACGGGCGCAATAAACATCAGGGAACAATACGTGACTGCGATAGTTTCGACACATTTACGTAGCACTGCTTTACTTTTTCATTCATTCATTCGTTCATTCATTCATTCATTTATTTATTGGAGCCTGGATGCGAACATAGGCCAACCTCCAATCATAGCCGTAGGGAAGAATAATGTGTTGTCAGGTCTCTCAGTCTGACACGGTTAAGACTGCAAGGAAAAAAAAAGAAAAAATAGGCACAGCTGAAGTAATTTACCATTCTCTTTAGAGTTCAGGCTCACACACACACACACCCGCAGAATCCACATCAAATATTCTTTTGTAAGTCTGTGTGGTTGTTAAGGGGTGTTAGGGAGGTTGGGGTTGTGTTTCAGGTGCTATATATCCTGACCCTGCCGGTAAATTATAATTTTAATAGTGGCCTTGTGCCTCGGAGCTATCACGCCTCACTCTGGCCCCGTCCACGCCAGCGCCTCACGGTCAGACGGAGGGAACTGGGGACCAGTGAGTGGTTTGGAGGAGGTTCGACACGTGCGTTTTCGAAAAACTCAGCTGTGAATGCATTCATGATCAAAGCTTACAGGATAAATGTAACTTTTCTTGGTAAGAAGATTACAGGCAGATTAGAAATGGAGGAATTCTACCGAGAAATCGTTACAGAAATCATCCCCCAAAAATTTGTGTAGAAAAGTATATTTATAATGCAGAGTACATGATACAAAACCCAGTATTTGCTACTTCTAAAATGCAAAATAAATACTACTCCATAAATGTAAAATAAATATGAAAAGATGTTGGAGGTTTTCACAATATGTGATGTATTATTAATTTTGTTTAATTTTATAACAGACCAGTTTTATATAACTTCCTTCAAAGTGTCCCAGTTGAATGGCTTGTTTCTGACCTTGAATATGGAAACACTGCACAGAAAGATGGGTTCTTGCGCATCTTCTCTTCTCATAAACTTTTTTTCCCTCCCACCTCAATTTAAATCCTCTGAGACATTATGTTCAAAAGCTCTGACTTTTTCCAGGTTTTCAGTTTCGCCGGAGCCGCGCACAATGATAATTATGATCTTTAAACGCAACATCTCCAGCATTTTTAAGACGCGCTGTACCCACTGATGCTGGCCGGTGATGCTTCGGGCAATGAGGAGCCACGGGGGATGGATGGATGAGCCGTGGTGAAGTAAAGACTGTTTAGATGTGAGACACTTTGTCCTTTCCATTCTATGCCAGTGTTAGCTGACTATTTCATGCTTAATCTACCACAGAAGTTATTTTACAGCTCAATGTGCTTAGAATCCACAATTGTTAGAATCCATAATGATTGTCTTTTGACTTTCACTTGAATCTGCATTAATCTAATTATAATTAATTTTGTAGGTGATTAAACACGTCACAGTAGTACTATATAGGGAGCTAAACAATTTATACATTTAGCAGTGACCATGTCTTAGAGATGAATGCTTCTAGGATCCGGGTGGCTGTTCCTGAGAAGATATTAGTTGTAGGAATTTATGGTCATGGACCAAATCTCAGAGCAGAACTGGGACATTTGAGTGCTAATGTATGAGGCATCCTTCTCTCTCTGGAAGAGGTACATTTTGCGTATCAAACGCTCCATCAGCGTGAGGGACGAGCATGAGGATCCATCCGTTCATCTGGGAAACTGACTCACCGCTTGTGCTCGGTCCCCGTGCAATTACAGCGTGATGATTGCGCAACGGCCCGACCCATGGAGAAATGGATGTAGGTGAAACGCACGTTGCACGCTGCTCTGGTTCTGTGAGATGTCTGGGCGGTCATGACCCCACTGTGCAGACTGGACGCGAGCGTATGTAGATGTGGCAGGTAGACGTGCAGGGTCACGCATTTCAGAAACTGGTGAGCTTGAGTTGGCTCCACCAGACAAAGACTGACATGAAACGGTCAACGTCAAGTGCCTGTGTATAACACCTTCAGTGCTGCCTCCTGCTTTTTTTTAAGGGGAAACCGAAGCGACGAGCATCTGTTGGTTTCGCTCGAATTCTACAAACTCCTGACAGTTGCCTCGCACAGCAAAAACACAGACCTGAGCTCGCTATGGATCAGAGCCTTACGTCTTCCTGCCACTGCAATGGCTGTTCCTTTCACTGTTTCTTCAGCTGACGGGGAAGGATAGGAGAAGGACTGAGATGCAAGAACTTGGAAGCACACAGCAGCCCACTGGCATTTATACATTTATTAGTTTCACTCCAGAACGTTCCAAGGATAGCAGTGAGAGAGTAACTATCCTGCCAGTATTATTTCCCTCACAGACAATGTCGTTTGATCTGTGTCCCAGAGTTCTTCTGGGGCAGGGATCTGTGTGCTCCTCTGGAGTAAAGGGCTCATTGACTCCGCAGTTGGTCTTTGTGTTGATCTTCCCTCTCTTGGTTTTTGGAGGCTCTTGCTGGCCACAGTTGGAGTAAATCCATTAAAACGGGCTCAGGCAGCGAGCTCCGTTCTGAGCTTTGTTGCATTATTAATCCCGTCCACAGCCCTGAGATCCGCCGCGGCTTCCACACACGCATGCGCGCCCGTGCAGCCGCGCCCGTGCAGCCGTGCCCGTGGTTTTAACACCAAGCCCCCATGAATCTTTAAGCTAGTCGGCGCCTTGCTGATGGCCGGCGCAGTCGGCGGCTGCGATGTTCTCGCCTCTTGCCTCCCCAACTTTCTCCGGCGCGGATACCAGACAGGCACATTTCAAGGGAGGGCGCTGACAGATCAAGGTCGTGTGTTCGGGGCCGTGAGAGAAGGGAACGGGAGCCTCGTCCGTCGCTGACCATCCCGCGCACGTCGTGCTTGTTTACCTTGGGTGCAAGAATGACAAGAATTTTCAGACAGACGATACAAATATTAAGAGAGCAGTGTGACATTCATACGCAGTGAGATATTCGCTCATCAGCATTCACAGGCCCCGCTGCCGTGGAGGGGTTTAGCTCACTCTGCCTGGTGGATTTCGCTTTGAAGAGGAGAGAAGCGGCAGGAAAGGGGTGGGGTGACTGACTGGATTACTTCTGCCAGAGAAGATGTGTTCTGTCATAACCGTGTGCTACCAATGCTGGAGGCTGCAGGTCGCTACACCTCTCAGAAATAACAAACCAGTACTAAAAAAACCAACGCATTCCCCAATCACTCACCAGTATTACAACAAATCAATGCATTTTCTGTAACCACTTGTCCTGCTACGGGTCGCAGGGGGATCAGAGCCTATCCCAGAAGTTATGGCCGCAAGGCAGGGGACAACCCAGGATGGGGCACCAACTCCTTCCAGGGAGCAAACACACACCTATGGGTAATTTGGGAACTCCGGTTCATATAAGCATGTTTTTGGCTTGGGGGGAGGGGGTGGGGGACCAGAGTACCCAGAGGAAACCCCACGATGACACAATGAGAGCAGAAAAAGTTTACAGACATAGAACCACGGTGGGGACTCAAACCCTTGTCCTAGTGGTGTGAGGCAACAGCGCCAGCCACTATGCCGCTGTTAAAATTGCCAGCTCTCTTGAGTTCCTTTCTTCGATTATATTTGAATATCTGTAGGGGGGCGGTGAGATCTCTCTAGGTCACGTGGTATGTGAATTTTCCCCATTCATTACCGGGTTAGTTTTTGGCGCTTTTCTGCCTTGTTTCCTCTCTCCTTTTTTCCCTCTTGTACTGGACAGATGGGAAGTGTCCGCGGTCTGTACGTTTTATTAATTGCATTACTTTGGGTTAATAAACCCTAACCCTAACTAATCCACCTGTGTGCTCTAATCGGCGCCCTGCTGAGATCGTCTCCGAGTTTAATTGAATCAATCTCCACCACGAACATTTCTGCTCGTTTTTACAGCCGCCTTTGTAACAAACCAGTAGTAGGAAAGTTTTATCAGGTGTCTGATTTTATATCAGATGGAAGGAAGTGGAAGTAGAAGTAGCCCTCTCAAAAATTCACTCCCCAAGTGTAGTGGCTGTTTGTGGCCAGCAGGGGGCCTCCAAACCCCTGGGACCCCCACGAGTGATCTGAGACTCTGAGTAGCGGGAAACATGGCCGCTAGGTGGAAGCCAAGAATATGGATTTGGAGCAGAGATTTTGGTGAAGGGTCACGGTTAAACACGGGGTGAGAGGTGGACATTATCAGCCGTGAGTCTCCAGCGGATCATGGCGGATAGGTGCCGGGTGGAGGTGGGAATGTAACACGAAGCTGTGTAGGCTGGGAGGGGCGGAGGGCCCCATGGTGAGGCAGCCTGGGAAGATCTGTGGGGCCGCCGGGGCCCTCGGGGGCCACTGGGGGCCGCTTACTAACGCTGTTGTTGGTAAAAGGTTCAAAGTGCAAAGCCTAGAGCTGCCGAGTTTCTATGAAATATGAATCAGTCCTGTGTGGAGCTTAAGGGTCACTCATCAAAGGAGTTTCCAGGGGCAGCAAAACAGCCTCTTTTCCGAGGAACACAGGCTGCCCATTTAAACCCCCGAAAGCACGCGGTGACGTCGTCGACAGTGACGGGGCTTCAGAAAATGTTTACGTGCCGGAAGAGTAGCGTCGTGTGCCATTTAATCTGCAGCTTACTGGATGATAAACTGGATAACTGAGTGCGGCAGATGAGGAGCTTTGACTCACGAGTCTCAGAGGCACATCACATGCATACAAAGCTTTACCTACTTTACCTACTCGCTCCATGCTTTGGAGCAAGGTGCCAAAGACTGGACAAAGGACAGAATTTTACTTGAGAAATAGAGCAAAAAATGAGGACGAGATCCCCTTTAACAATGAAAGAGGGAAAAACTAACTTTAAAAATAGCCCCACAAAACAAACCAATCGTCTGCCATGCCCGTTTCAGAAAGCATACCTCCAACTCTATCAAAAAATAATTCCATTCAGCCAGCTGTCATTATGTGTTAATAAATTGCCCCACGGTTGCAGATGACTGGCCAACCCCCCCCGTGGTGTTTCTGTGTCTTTAGAGGACAGGTACACAAGCACCTCATCTATGCACTGAGACCTACACATACTCAACACTCATACTTACATCCTTATATGTCATCCCCACAACCTTACACATACAGCCAAGAAATACACAGCCTCGCACACACACACACACACACACACACGCACACGCACGCAGACCTGTACTCATCTTTGTCAGGACTGTCCATTCATTTCTATGGGCAAAACCCTAATCCCATCAATGACACCCTAACCCTAACCCTAACCCTAACCCCTACCCAGCCCTAACCTTCAACAAAAGTAACCAAACAAAGAAACAAGTCTTTGGCATTTTAGTTGAAATAAATCGTCCCCACAATGTCATAATAACAGGTTTTCATCACATTGTGGGGATATTTGGTCCACACACACACACACACACACACACACACACACACACACGCACATGCAGACTATTTCAGCCTCAAAGCAGATATCAAAGCAGGGTGTGATGGACTGGTAACCAAATGTACAGTCACTCAAGAGCAAACATAAAAGTAGCTCTAGATTAATGATTCATGTTAAAGATACTGGAGAGGGCCCACAGTACCAACACAGGGCTGGAGGACTGTACAGTGCGCAGTGTGCCTTCAGCTTAACAGAATAACTAACAGTCCACCACCGCCTGCTGAAATATTGATCGCTCCAACCCCTGGCAGAGAGCAGGCCGGCTGGCCAGCTGGCAGTCATATTTCATTTCACAGGGAATCAAGGGAAAAAAAGCAAAACCTAAGTGTTACCCAACTGAATTTGTCAACAGCAGAAAAAAAATTACGAAATTTATGTCGTATTCAGTAGAAACAGTTGACAACGTGTTTAAAAATGTGTTCAAGCAATTTGAGTAAATGTGTTGCTTTTTGTGACCCGCTGATTTTTATCTATAATTGATTCTGTCACGTGTTTAAACAAGCTGACGTCTCTGCGCGATTATATCAAGGTACCGTAGAGTGAGATTTACTGTGAATCTATACCAGGGTTGCTAACTCTCACGCATGCAAGAAATCTCACGCCAAATCTATGTTACTCCATTATAAACCCAAAATTAGCTACATCAAAACCGCTGGGGCAGTTTACAAACCCTACAGACTATTTCCGAGGTAATAAAACTGTTACATACATGTAAATGCCTATGCAGACTAGTATCGGACTAAATATCTCTCTCCAGGTAGCTGACCAAACTTGGCATCTTGGCTGTAGTGAAGCGCATGGATTCTCTTTTGTAACTAAGTGCAAAGAAGTGAAAAAAATCAGCCTACAAACTGTAGTATTAATAAGCTGCTGAGAATGTTCTGGCAAGCTGGGCAACACCACGCAATGAATGAGGTTCCCCAAGGCAGATACAGCTCCTTTGTTGTTCCATTCAGCGGGAAGAAGAGAGTGAGATGAGTTTGAATCTGAAGCAGTTGAAGGGCTGGAAGCATCATCAGAGTTTATTCTGTGGCTCTGCCTATGGTCGACTTCATGGTCGGCTTTGCTCTCTGAGGCTGCACTGGTGGGGGTTACTTTCTATGTCCGTGTGAAGCCCCGTTTTTGGAATCGTATGAGATGCGGCATTTGACCCCTTGAAGTTGTGTGCGTGACCGAATGTGAGACTCTGTCCTGTGTGAGACTGGCCACATGAGGAGAATCTCTCTGTCAGCCCCCTGCTAGTCCTGTGGGATCGATTGTTTTTAAGAACAAACATGATCTGGCACTAAACACTCCACTTTGGGTTCTTGACAGCAACAAAGAAATGGATAACTTCAACCAAAAATCATTTTATAACAAAATGATTTTTTCCCCCACTTTAACATGAAGTTTAATCTGTTCTCATGATAACCGTAACTTTCCCCAGCTCTTGGCTACAAGCAGGCCTATTTAAATTTAAGCAAAACTTTTCCAGTCTGCCTGTTTAAATTGACTCATTTCTGTATTCACATTACACTTAAAAATTATATCTTTTCATTTTAATCCTTCTGAAAATGACCTAATGCATTCATTATTCATTGACTATAGAGAACACTGAAGAGTTCAAATGTAACCACATTATATAATGACTATGTGCAACATTTAGCCTACTAACGTATGTCACAAATACACCCTGTACTTATAAAGCGTTAAGGTACAGTCAGAACACAGATTCTTTACTATCAAAATAAAACAAAATGATAGACTACTTGAAAGTCAGCAGCGAGATTAATAATAATGTCAAGTAGTAGGATCTCGAGCTGGTCTCCAGCTGGGACTTCATGGGTCTTTGCGTCCATAAAACTAATGATCAAATGTCTTCCCAGCTAAGACGCCAATTTACCTTCATCTCTGCCCTTGGCAAGAACTGCGCATATCGCAGCTTTCAAGAACATCTGAGAGAATCTTGACAGAAGCAGTATTGATTTGGGGAGGAATACCCCGACTGGAGAACAGATTATATGACACGTGTTACTCAACAAGACACAATATTTTTCGTTAAGTTCAGTTGCTAAGCTATGTCAGTACTGGCACAGGGTATGAAGAGCTGCAGGCGGTAAAACATTACTATTTATTATGAAAGATGAATTGCGGTCTCAACGCCGTGTTTGAAATCTCAGCCGTGTAATCTCACTTTCTCCAAGAGGGTCATTTCGTGGCGCTACTGAAGAAGTAGCCCCTAAATATTACATTTCCGCTACAAACCTTGGCAATTTGTTCTGGTTCCCGTTCAGAAAAGATCTCTGAGAGGGGATTAATATTATACGGTGCTGAAATTCTGTACGTCGCTTAATGTGATGTTTACCGTCAGCTGTCACGTGTCCTGGGTAAGTGGACACATGCAAAATTTTATATAAAAAAGGAAGATATATTTCTTAACACTGCCCTATCCATACAAATAAATTTAATGCAGGGGCAAACTGGACATTTATAGTAGTGTTATAATTTGTCGCCTTAGTAATTTATTGCCCATATTACTTACTGTGACACAAATGCCTTACTGCTTCATGCTTGGATGTGTTAATCATTGTTATTAATTCTTGGCACCTATAACATACTGACGATATTCGGTCCGCAAATATTAATCATGTCAGAAAGCGTTCGTTCCGAGCTAAAATTAAGCCGCCAGCAAACCAGCAAACTATGAGTAATAACATCAGATGTTTTCTTCTCCAAGAGCCATAGATGGAGCTGAAATTTTATACCAGAGCCAGGGGTACGTGGTAGAGATGCTGAGATGGTGTTGATTGGTCTAGTCAATAAAACAAAACACTTGGAGGTGGGATTTCAGGTGGGTCAAAAACACATCGTGCGGCCTCGTTTCTTCCACCCGAGCTTTTATCTTTTATCTGGCTGTTGTAGGTTTAGGTTTTGGTCAAATTTCTGGTACCTCAATCTTCCACCCAAATAATGAGAATTGGTTTTGCTTTGTCTGAAGATGGTTAAAGAGAACATAAGGAACATAAACATCGCATTTATGCCAAAATGTTTAACAGGAGTCAATATCACCTAGATGGTTCCAATTAATAACAACGCAAAACTCCGAAATTATTATTGTTGATTTAATTTCTGATTAATTGTATGAGTATTTCAAACAATTAGTTTGTTTTATCAATATACGAGGAAATATAAAATTATACAAAAATATAAAACAAATATTTTAAAATGCTATATTTACCATTGCTATTGATTTTCATTTACATGTAGGCTACAGAACTATTATTAGTACATCTCTGAGCATTCAAAGAAAATATTTAAAGCTATGTATCTTCATGGGTAGTAAGTGTTATTTGCTCAGAATTAAGCACATTTTAACATTAGAACATATTTAAATAAATAATAACAATAAAAACTAACAAAATTAATTCTGTTCTCCAAAAAGTTACTGATATCTAGTTGGACGGCTAGATGAACATCAATTCGGTCCACAAACCTCTCCTCGGGGGCACCTCAGCCATTCCACGTGTTTTTTAAATTTCACCACCAGCTCACTTAATTAAGATAATTAGTATAAAAAGTCAGTGAGGTATTGATTAGCCAAACGAGGTGTAGTTGAGTTAAAAAATATATGTGTGTATACACCCTCAGAAAAAGTGGTAACTGGGACTGTACCCTTGTAATTGTACCTTTTAAGATATAGAAATTCATTCTGAGGAACATCCCAAAATTAAAAACAGCATTAATGTCCTACCAATGGTACAGAAATGTTCCTTAGATTCATTTTCTGTACCTTAAAAGGTATAATTGCCTACAACTAAAGCTACAACTGGCAGGCCCTTTAGGGTACAGCCCCAGTGACAAGCAAATTACACAATTTTACCCTTTTTTCTGAGAGTGTAGGGTGGTTGACTCAAATGCTGGGGTGACTTTCTTTAGCAGACACTTCTGACCAATGAATCTTCCAAATGTGGCAGGTAGCAGATTACAAACATACAACTGTCAAGGAGTTAACCAGGCATAAGTGCAGCTAGGGTGAGCTTCCAGCGGAGGCCCCATTACATGCAGAGAGCATTAGGGTAAGAGCTGTACGGCATCCTTCAAACGAAACAGGAACCCAGTAAGACAACTATTCAAATCAGCAGACAAAATGCAACATTAAGAGCATTCAGGGAAAGTACAGTGATGTCGTCTATCTACCAGAGGTGTTCCTGGAACAGATGGGCCTTGAGGTGCTTCTTGGAGGCGGAGAGGAAATCTGGCGACCAGATGTGATTTGGTGGCTCTTTTCACCACTGGGGAGCCACTCGTGAGAAACGTCTGGGGTGAGAATTTTCACGTGGTGGAGGGATATAACTGTATATGAGTTTGCAAGCTAAAACGCTGAGTTTCTTTAAATTAGAGCTAGATAAAATTTTAAAAACTCTGAGCTATTAAAGTTCTCCCCAAACAAGCCTGATGGGCCAAATCTAGTTTGTAAATGTATGTTCTTATGTTCAAATGATAACTTCAAATATGAATAACTGAGGGCGCAGGGGGTACAAATAACTGAGGGCACAGGGGGTACAAATAACTGAGGGCGCAGGGGGTACAAATAACTGAGGGCGCAGGGGGTACAAATAACTGAGGGCGCAGGGGGTACAAATAACTGAGGGCGCAGGGGGTACAAATAACTGAGGGCGCAGGGGGTACAAATAACTGAGGGCGCAGGGGGTACAAATAACTGAGGGCGCAGGGGGTACAAATAACTGAGGGCACAGGGGGTACAAATAACTGAGGGCACAGGGGGTACAAATAACTGAGGGCGCAGGGGGTACAAATAACTGAGGGCGCAGGGGGTACAAATAACTGAGGGCGCAGGGGGTACAAATAACTGAGGGCACAGGGGGTACAAATAACTCAGGGTGCAGTTGCCTCACACTTCCAGCATTGGGGGTTTGTATCCTGTCCCCATTCCCTGTGAAGGTTTCACGTTCTCCTTGTGGTCCAAAGATAAAACAGGAGAATTTGCATCTCTAAATTGTCTCTTGTGAGTGAGCCCTGGATTGACATCCCATCCAGGGTATAGCTCCGCTCTATGCTTTATGCTGCCTGGGAAAGACACCAGGTCCCTCATGATCCTGACAGAGATAAGCAATTGGACGATGGATGGATGTTAAAGATCCCCAGTGCAATGTGAAAGGGAAACCGGGTAATTAATGACAGCTACACTTACTCAGCAGCTGTTTCCATGGAAACTGTCTCGCTGCAAAAAAAAGGCATTATTTGTTTAGCAGATGCTGTAGGCCAGAGTGATTTACACAGTTTTTATATGTTTCACAAACATAAACCAGGACAATTTACATGTTATATATTACATTGTTCACAGTGATTTGCTTTGACATATTTTACAAATATAAACTTATCAATTTACATTTTTTTGTTTTTTTCCCAAATGACATGCATACGTCACCCAGGTTGTGCAATCCTGAATTTAAAGACAAAATCTAGAAAGCTCATAAATCACAATTAGTGCAGGTCAAAGGTTGCAGAAGACGAAAAAATGAAACGTATTCCATTTAGTATAATTCCCTGCCAAACCATACTCAAGCTGAATGGTGATAGAACTGATAATTTTCCATCTATGGATGACATCGGTCTGTAACTATAACATGCATCTGTTGGGATTATGGGAGGAAAATATATTGGGATGTACCGTAATAACACAAGTCAGGTGCAATTTACAAAACTGCCTGACCTTGAAAACAATGCAGAGACGGCCTCACATTGCCACCTAGCGGTTAAACTGTAAAATACAGGAAATAATGCGAAAGAACTATCAAAAATAGGAAAGACTTTTTAGTCTTATTTGCTTAAGTTAATTTGCTTGATAGAAAAACGCACCTCAAACATTACTAAAATAATTTCATATTATATCTCAACCATGAAAAGTCTACAGTTTCAATCGTCTTCTTCTTCGGTAAAATCTAAATAGCGATTTAAACAACCTCGATGGTGCACACCGCCATCTACTGACCTGGAGTTTAAGCGGTAAATGGAAAGTAAAATTCGATCAGATTCAAATTGTATAACAAACCCAAACACCCACAGAAATTCAGAACAGTCAATAGCCCAAAATGAGCGAGTGCTAAACATCAGCACATGCCATTCATTTCGTCTGCTCCGTCCGCCAAAAGGCGGAACTCACGGGCCGTGCATTCCCCAAATTGATTGGTCTGTTTTTGTCGTTTACTTATGACGACATGGACGAGAGACAATCGTTTTCGATGGTCTAACAACACCCGCCAACAAGGGGATATCTTTCCGCCGCATAATAACCTAATATTCAGAGATTTTGCAACATAAAAATGCAATATTTTTAAAGCTCCAAGTGGCATATACAACAACAGAAATGTAATAGTAACCGTTTATGTTTTAGTTTCTTAAAATTTTGAGCAAAATTTACAAACGGTTCATAGCGGTTTGATATTATGCACCGGTTCTCCACTCGTATGGGCGGAAATTGTAGCGGGACTCTTTCCTGTCGATTTGGTCGGTAAGTTCCAATGTGACCATCTCTCGCAAAAAAATGCTGTAATTTATCCAGTGCGCTGCATTTGGTAATGTTTCGTGGCGTGTTTACTTTGCGATTGAATCTGTAGCACATATATATTTTTCGTTTTTGATATTTGAGCTTCTGTGACTAAGGGATCACTGTTACGTGATCCTCTTGCGAGGCGAGCGGTGCGTGTGCGAGTTGGGGGCGAGGGGGCCCGGACATAACTGGTAGTAATTGCGGGACAGTCTATTGATCGTATGCGTGTGTGGGAATACGGATGCGTCAGTGCTTATACGGTTAGCCGTGGAATAGTTTCTGTTGATTTCGCGAGGACTGATACCGTTCTTGGCACTTGCTTGGAAAGTGCAATGCTGGGTGCTTGTCAGAGAGCAGCCCGGGCTGCTGGCTGGTCTTTGTTAGGCGCCACTGTACGCCTTTGCCAACGCGCTATTATTGCACGCACTTGGGCGACTCCCCTCTCTGCCGTATTATGGCTATTTATTCTACGTTGTGGTACCAGAAATATGCTGCTTTGGTGTTTAGTACTTGATTCCGCTTTAAAGTGCTGATCGTTAAGGTTGGCACAAGTTTTTATTTTTGACGTTTCCTAGCAAAAGCAGCCTTGACCTGAAGAATCTGTGCAAATGTCGTAGCAGCTAGCCTAGTACTTCAGCATCTCCTTTGGCAGCCCGAATGCTGCTGGCTGCAGTCTTGTTGAGGCATCACTGGGCAAGGTGCATGACCCGAATATCCCTGGTAGTATGTCCGGCTGCAAAAACTTCAAGTTCCTTTGAATTAATCCGTAAGTTTAGACCCAGAATGCTGTTGAGAGTTTAAACATATTCGGACAATCGGTGTCATTTTAACAAAATGTTCTCTAAATTTAATTGTGTGAAAATGTGTTTCTGAGTGTAGTTGGCGGACTTCCTGTGCTCTAGGTTTGTGGAGGACATGGATTCCCTGTGAGGCTGCACTTGCTGTCACTGTCCCCACATACACTACTGTGAGTCATGGCATTTGCACCGCCCGCGCCCAGCCCCACCGTGGTGGACCAGACCACCCTCATGAAGAAATACTTGCAGTTTGTGGCGGCGCTCACAGACAACAACACACGTGAGGCACTATCCTTGCACCCTATGTAGATTTCAGGTGGTTTAATAAATGGTTAAACTGAATGATTTTGCAGCCAAAGAGAAGCAATATGATGAGAACATTGTGCTTTAGTCCAGAGCCAGGTACATGTGTGTGTGCGTGCACGCCTGCGTGTGTGTGTGTGCGAGTGTGAGAGAAAGAGATTGTGCCTGATAATCTGGGCGCTGAAAGTAAAACTGATAAGATCTGAGTGCTTCTCTGGAAGTCATAGGCACGTCTAGTAAGGTCCCCCATTTCACCTGAATTGCTGAATTGCTCCTGTCCTCACAGCTGATGAGACCAAGCTGAAGATGATGCAGGAGGTTAGCGAGAATTTTGAGGTATGCCCCCCCCCCGCCCCCCCAGCTGTCTTTCTTGGGGTGTTTAGATGGTACAAAGCCTTTATAAAGTTGGAGCTTCCTGTCGCTTACCTGGTCCTTGCTTCTGCCCAGAACGTGACCTCCTCGCCTCAGTACTCCACCTTTCTGGAGCACATTATTCCACGCTTCCTTACATTCCTTCAGGATGGAGAGGTGCAGTTCTTGCAGGAGAAGCCGGCTCAGGTGAGTGAAGAGCGCTGGGCTGGAAGGAAACCGTGTGTTTGTGTGTTTGTGTGTTTGTGTGTGTCTCACACTTACAAGAGAGTATCCAACCTTCAGCACTTGGTGCTGGTGCTGTTTATGTAGCCATGAGACACCTTTTTCTCTTAACTTCCTATTTTACTTCCTGTCTGTGCTGCAGCAACTGAGGAAACTGGTCTTAGAGATCATCCACCGCATCCCCACCAACGAGCACCTGCGACCGCACACCAAGAATATTCTGTCTGTCATGTTCCGCTTCCTGGAGGTCAGCTGGACTCCGAAGGTGGGGGCTGAGGGCGGGGCCGCCGATGATTGACAGCTGCCTGACCGCGCGTCTCTTCCAACAGATCGAGAACGAAGAGAACGTTCTTATATGTCTGCGTATCATCATTGAGTTGCACAAGCAGTTCCGCCCGCCCATCACCCAAGAGGTGAGCGACACTTTGGATTCGGTTTGCTTTGAATTCAGGATTAGGGTGTTTTTGCAATGACTGTATTATTCACCTGATGTCAATGAATCACAAGCAAATGTTTAGATGTTTCAGGTAGTTTCTGCGTATAAATAAGTGTATTTAATATACTGCATGATGCTGATGTATTATTTGTATATAATTTGCATGCATGGTTTTAGCGTAATATTACTGTAAAAATAACCCATAATTTATGTTTCCTATAGATTCATCATTTCCTTGACTTTGTGAAGCAGATTTACAAGGACTTGCCCAAAGTGGTGGTAAGTTTAGTCATGTGGAGCAGCCATGCTTGGGCTGTCAGGGTCGCTGTCTTCCGCGGAAGGTCATCCAGGGGATATTTTGATTGCTGTCATGATGGAAGGTCATACTGCGATTATCTGGGTCACAGTTGTGATAGAGGGTCACGCTGCATTCACACAGCATCTCCCGCTCCCCTTGCAGGCGCGTTACTTCGAGAACCCGCAGGTGATTGCCGAGAACACGGTTCCCCTGCCGGAGATGGTGGGCATGATCACGTCGGTGGTGGTGAAGACGGCACCCGAGAGGGAGGACAGCGAGACCCGCACGGTGAGAGAGGACCCGAGGACCACTCTGTCGGCACACTCTCGCCCTGCTCTCCTTGACACGTCCCACTCTCTCTCTGTCCGTCCAGCATACCATCATCCCACGGGGGTCCCTGTCGCTTAAGGTGCTGGCAGAGCTGCCCATCATCGTGGTGCTCATGTACCAGGTGAGGACCTCTCGTCAGTACCCATCTTGGGATTACAGCTATGGTTATGCAGGCACTGCCAGCTGCATTATGCTCCCCTGGAATTTCCACTTCCAGCTGCATTATACTCCCTGGAAAGCCCTCAGATTCATTAATTAAGTTAATGTAAAGGATGTAGAGAGACCATCAGGCACAGGTTAAGCTCTCCACTGCAATGGCTGACCACCTTTTCACTTCTCTAGCTGTACAAACTCAACATCCACAACGTGGTGTCCGAGTTCGTCCCGCTGATCATGACTACCATCATGTTGCAGGTGTCTGCACAGGCCAGGTAAGAGCCGGGATTTGACTCTCGGGCCAGCACAGTATTTTTTTTTGGGTGGGGGGGTTGGCGTGTGGCTGCATGGTTTAAGGGTCTTTGCCTGTCTCCAGAAGGTTGTGGGTTTGAATCCCATGGCAGGTACAGTGATCATATCCCTGTTAGGCTCTTGGGCAAGACCCTTAAGCCCCAGAAGTGCTCTCCCTGCCCTCCGACCCCAAGCTTTTCTTTCACCCTTTCCTGTCCCTCATTATCATTATATATGACGACAATTAACAATAATGGTTAGTTGGAAACAGGTTTTATTTACATTCCTGAGGTTTGTCGTCTTTCCAGGCAGCACAAGCTGTACAATAAGGAACTCTACGCGGACTTCATCGCCGCCCAGATCAAGACCTTGTCCTTCTTGGCCTACATCATCCGCATTTATCAGGTAGCGTCCTGTCTGGCTCTACCCCATCCCACTGCCTCATCCCAGCCTGTCCAGGCAGCCCTGACCCTTGTATCCTTCCCTTCTCCCCCAAACCAGGACTTGGTGAGCAAGTACTCGCAGCAGATGGTGAAGGGGATGCTGCAGCTGCTTTCAAACTGCCCGTCTGAGACCGCCCACCTGCGCAAGGAGCTGCTGATCGCCGCCAAGCACATCCTGACCACAGACCTGCGCAGCCGTAGGTCCACGCGCCCGCCACCCAGGCGTCGTTTCGCGGTCGGCGCGCTCCCGCTGTAAATCGACGCCCTCTCATGTGTTACAGAGTTCATTCCCTGCATGGATAAGCTGTTTGACGAGTCCATCCTGATTGGCTCCGGTTACACCGCGCGGGAGACTCTGCGGTGAGATGGTCATGTTGGCTGTTAGAGGTCGTCTGTTTAAACCGGAAAGCGATCTCGCTCCCCCTGGGCGGTTTGGTGTCTAAACCCTGGGCGTGCGATGCTCTGCGCAGAGGATTTGTGTTAGTACAGTGTGTGGCTGCAAACTTGGCAAGCAAGTCTTAGCAGGGGAGAGTTTACCTTGTGTAACACGCCGCATCCTGCCCCTCCTCCAGGCCACTGGCCTACAGCACGCTGGCTGACCTTGTGCATCACGTCCGGCAAAATCTGCCCCTCGCCGACCTGTCTCTCGCCGTCCAGCTCTTCGCCAAGAATATCGACGACGAATCGTTGCCTAGCAACATCCAGACCATGTCCTGCAAGCTGCTCCTGAACCTGGTGGACTGCATCCGCTCCAAGAGCGAGCAGGAGAATGGCAACGGTCGTGACATTCTCATGCGCATGCTGGAGGTACAGGGTGCGGGGGGGGGGGGGGGGGGGAGAGGGTTACTGTGGATGGCTTGGTGGGGGGGAGGGTTTGGGAGTGTGGGTGCGGACACCCAGAGCTCTTCTGCGCCCCTAGGTGTTCGTGTTGAAGTTCCACACGATCGCTCGTTACCAGCTGGTCAACATCTTTAAGAAGTGTAAGCCCCAATCAGAGATGGGTGTGGTGGACACGGGGGTCTTGCCAGGAGTCCCTGCTACCCCCACTGCCAGCACGCCTGCCCTGCCACCAAGCACACCCCTTACCCCTGCTACACCAGCCCCAACCCCCGTGGCCTCCCTGGATCGTCCGGGGGATAAGGAGAAAGAGGACAAGCAGACGTTCCAGGTGTCAGATTGCCGCAGCCTGGTGAAGACGCTGGTGTGCGGCGTGAAGACCATCACGTGGGGTATCACATCCTGCAAAGCCCCGGGAGGTGAGTACCATCACGTGCAGCCTGGGAGGCCTCTCCTGTGTAAGGCACAGGGGGGGGCATGACCGAGCTCTGTATGCCCGCCTTGCAGAAGCTCAGTTCATCCCCAACAAGCAGCTACAACCGAAGGAGACCCAGATCTACATCAAGCTGGTGAAGTATGCCATGCAGGCCTTGGACATATACCAGGTAGGACCAGCTGTCGGTGGTACTACTCCTGCTTGGCATTGCCCATTCAGGTGATGTTCAGGTCATCAGGGCCTCCTTTGGCATTGGTTGACACCCCCCCCCCGTTTCATTGCAGGTGCAAATTGCGGGTAACGGGCAGACCTACGTCCGCGTGGCCAACTGCCAGACGGTGCGGATGAAGGAGGAGAAGGAGGTCCTGGAACACTTTGCCGGGGTCTTCACCATGATGAACCCCCTGACCTTCAAAGAGATCTTCCAGACCACAGTGCCCTATATGGTGGAGCGGATCTCCAAAAACTATGCACTGCAGGTATGCTGCCATGATTAAGTTGGGGTTGATCTTAGTTGCCAAAGCACTATGTTTTAGGGTTTAGATGAATATTATCATGCTGGTCATGCTGTGGTGAATTCCTGGCTGTACTCATGTTGAGTTTTTGATCCACACTTACCTATGTACCCATCTCCCTGCCCCAGATTGTGGCAAATTCCTTCCTGGCAAACTTGTCGACTTCGGCGCTCTTTGCCACTATCCTGGTGGAGTACCTGCTGGAACGCTTGCCAGAGATGGGCTCCAACGTGGAGCTGTCGAACCTCTACCTCAAACTCTTCAAGCTGGTCTTCGGCTCCGTCTCGCTGTTCGCTGCCGAGAATGAACAGATGCTCAAGGTTGGTTCCCTGCCGTCCGTTTAGTCCCATCGGTGCATGTGATCACCGGCGAGCCAAGCAGAATTTGCATTTAGTGATGAGCAGGTGTAGTTTTCTAAACTCATGAACATGCCTAGTTCTCTCACCACTGGTTTAGAGAGGTCAGGGCGGCTACAGGTTATTTTAGAAAAACCTGGTGCTTTCACACATTCCGCTGGTGACTTGTCTGTTTTTCTTCTGTGGATTGGGTCACAGATTATTAGCTCTTGGTATCTGTGCAGTCAGATCTCACTGCTGCAAAGGAGTTTGTAGATACCTTCAGGCTGATCTGCTGTTCTGGCAAACTTCGCAATGCATGAGTCGTCAGTCATGTCTTAGGCTGTGGTGGTTTTGGGTGTGCCGTTGTGCAGTTGGCCAGCTGTCCTTCTGATTGATGTGCTGGGGGGGGAGCTGCATTCATTTCCTGTAGGTTAAGCACAAGCACTGAAAGCCAGGTCTGTGTACTTGCACTCTTTGGTGTGACACACTGCCTATGGTACTGCTCTCACACATTCCGCTGGTGGCATGAGTTCAGGCGTTTTTTGTTTTTGAGGGGAAAATCTGTCAACAGTCAGACCTGCAAATACAGTGTGGAATGCATTTCTTGGCAGTTGAGTTATGAATTGAGAACATTACGATGACTTGGTACCTCTGGATTATTGCAGTTAAATACTGCTGGTGCTTGAATTTTCATGACCAGCTTGGGGGCTTCAGATATAGAAAATGGCATCTGTGTGGCCCCATCTGCCATGAATGGCTTGAATCTGTTGGTTCTTTGGGGAATTGCTATGTCTTAATGTGGTCTTTCTTCTCCAGCCGCACCTGCATAAGATTGTCAACAGCTCGATGGAGCTGGCCCAGTCGGCCAAAGAGCCCTACAACTACTTCCTGCTTCTGCGTGCACTCTTCCGCTCCATTGGGGGTGGCAGCCACGACCTGCTTTACCAGGAGTTCCTGCCTCTCTTGCCTAACCTCCTGCAAGGTGAGGGTCACCATCAGTTGGCCTGTATTCCCACAGCTGATTGATAGATCCCTGCCTAGTGCTCAGTATGTGTTACTGCCTCTCGCAGGACTTAACATGCTGCAGAGTGGCCTGCACAAGCAGCACATGAAGGACCTGTTCGTGGAGCTGTGCTTGACGGTGCCTGTTCGGCTCAGCTCGCTGCTGCCCTACCTGCCCATGCTCATGGACCCCCTGGTGTCGGCGCTGAATGGCTCCCAGACCTTGGTCAGCCAGGGCTTGCGTACGCTGGAGCTCTGTGTGGACAATCTGCAGCCCGATTTCCTCTACGATCACATCCAGCCAGTCCGTGCTGAGCTGATGCAGGTCCGTAGTCATGCCGGTATACCTCGCCCGTGGCTTTGCGCTTCACGCTCAGACGCCTCCGTCTGACTGGCCCGTGTTCTGCCCCGACCAGGCGCTGTGGCGCACCCTGAGGAACCCGGTAGAAAGCATCTCTCACGTGGCGTACCGCGTGCTGGGCAAGTTCGGCGGCAGCAACCGCAAGATGCTGAAGGAGAGCCAGCGGCTGCAGTATGTGGTGACGGAGGTACAGGGTCCCAGCATCACTGCCGAGTTTACGGACTGCAAGGCCTCCATCCAGCTCCCCATGGAGAAGGTATGTGCTGCATTTGAGAGAGGGAATACTGTGAAAATGGTTTTAATTCAACACAAATCAGCTGAATGGGGGAAATCATCTAAACATCTTTTTGGTGTGGCCTACAGGCTATCGAGACGGCTCTAGACTGCCTGAAGAGTGCCAACACAGAGCCCTACTACAGACGCCAAGCCTGGGAAGTCATCAAGTGTTTCTTGGTTGCCATGACTAGCCTGGAAGACAACAAGCATGCGCTTTACCAGCTACTGGCCCACCCCAAGTAAGGCCGTTGGCTTGGTCGGGCTGAGCCACTTGGGGTATGTGTCCCTCTGTTGACTTGTTTTTTAAACCTCCCCTTCCCCCTCCAGCTTCACGGAGAAGTGGATCCCCAACGTGATCATCTCGCACCGCTACAAGGCCCAGGACACTCCAGCGCGACGCACGTTCGAGCAGGCGCTGACTGGGGCCTTTATGTCTGCTGTCATCAAGGACCTACGACCCAGTGCCCTGCCCTTTGTGGCCAGCCTTATTCGGCACTACACCATGGTTGCTGTGGCCCAGCAGTGCGGTGAGGACCTGCTGGATGTTAACGGCTTAGCGGTCTCCTTTCAGACAGTTTATATCTTTCGGTTTTTAATTCTGTGTGTTTTGCAGGTCCGTTCTTGCTCCCGTGCTACCAATCGGGGAGCCAGCCTAGCACGGCCATGTTCCACAGCGAGGAGAATGGATCCAAGGGTATGGACCCGCTGGTGCTGATCGATGCCATTGCTATCTGCATGGCCTATGAAGAGAAGGAGCTCTGCAAGATTGGGGAGGTGGCCCTGGCTGTTATTTTTGACGTGGCCAGCATCATCCTGGGATCCAAGGAGAGGGTGAGACTCTGGGCTGGCCAGGCACTTTTAGTATCTTCTACCAGAACAGTAAAAGCCAGCCTTTTAATGGTGTCTTACTGGTCTCGCAGGCCTGCCAGCTGCCACTGTTCTCCTACATCGTCGAGCGTCTCTGTGCCTGCTGCTACGAGCAGGCTTGGTATGCCAAGCTGGGCGGCGTGGTGTCCATCAAGTTCCTCATGGAGAGGCTACCACTCATCTGGGTCCTACAGAACCAGCTGACGTTTCTGAAAGCGCTGCTCTTCGTTATGATGGACCTCACTGGCGAGGTGCGAACATTGAACGGATGTCACTAGCCCCATGATAACCAATGCGGTATTAGCCACGTGGCTGAGGTCTGTCCTGGTCTCTTCTAGGTGTCGAACGGCGCGGTCGCCATGGCCAAGACCACGCTGGAGCAGCTGTTGGTGCGGTGTGCCACGCCTCTGAAGGACGAAGAGCGGAGCGAGGAGCTGCTGGCTGCCCAGGATAAGTCCTTTCATATGGTGGTGCACGACCTGGTGCGTGAGGTGACCTCACCCAACCCCACGGTCCGGAAGCAGGCCATGCACTCGCTGCAGGTGCTCGCGCAGGTCACGGGCAAGAGTGTCACTGTCATCATGGAACCGCACAAGGAGGTAGATCCTGCGACAGAAGGTGTTTCTCTGAAGAGGTCTGCTGCTCTCAGGTGGCTTCACAGCTCATTATCTTTCTCTCAGGTACTACAAGACATGGTTCCACCCAAGAAGCATCTTCTGCGTCACCAACCAGCTAACGCCCAGATCGGATTAATGGAGGGAAATACCTTTTGCACCACGCTTCAACCACGCCTCTTCACCATGGACCTTAACGTCATGGAGCACAAGGTCTTCTACACAGAGGTATGTCTGAGGATGTGTATAGATGTGTGTAGTGATTCTGGTCAACGTTCTTTGGGCCGGTGTGGTGCAGGTATGTATCCATGGTAATGCCTCTTATCCCTGCAGCTGCTGAATCTGTGTGAGGCTGAAGATGCTGGCTTGATGAAGCTCGCCTGTTACAAGAGTCTGCCATCTTTAGTGCCGCTGCGGATCGCCGCCCTGAGTGAGTACTGCATGTAGCTGAGAGAGAGACTGCACGGCACTGGGCCATTACCAATGCCCTGCTCTGCCCAATATCCCTTCCACTTCCAGATGCTCTGGCCGCCTGTAACTACCTACCCCAGTCTAGGGAGAAGATCATTGCTGCTCTCTTCAAAGCACTCAACTCCACCAATGCTGAGCTGCAGGAGGCCGGTGAGGCCTGTATGCGCAAGGTCAGGACTCTACCCAAGCTCCTACTGTTGGTTCTTCTGAGTTCTTTAGATGTTCACCACGAAAGCTTATCCCAGGAGTTCTTGCACTCTAGGATTCTAAATGTAACACATGCTGGTGTGAATGACTCCCCTGTGTCCATTTCCGGCAGTTCCTGGAAGGGGCCACCATCGAGGTGGATCAGATCCATACCCATATGCGCCCCCTGCTGATGATGCTGGGGGACTACCGCAGCCTGACCCTCAACGTGGTCAACCGCCTCACGTCCGTAACACGCCTCTTCCCCAACTCCTTCAACGACAAGTTCTGTGACCAGATGATGGTGAGTGACTTGCTGTTCAGCAGTCATGGAAGTTGTCTAAGTGGTATTTAGACCTTGGATTAGAAAAGCAAAGATTTAAAATGGATCATCAGTAACAGACATTTTTGTGGACTCGGTTTCAGATAGTCATAATATAGAACTACCAAATTACCATCTAATTATGTAGTGACTATTGGTGTGGAAGAGATGCGGAGGCCAACTGTATTTAGGAATTGGGATTAATGGCTGGAATTAATCACTAAAATCCCCCCCCCGCAACTGTAATTCCATGGACAAGGCACTTTGGTGGCGTTAGAACGCTCTACTTCAACTCCAGCTCTTTAGTTGAAATCCCATTGCCTTTTTTTTTGGACCAACTTGCCTGCTGACGGCTCCTGTCTTTGCGTTTTTGCAGCAACACCTGCGGAAGTGGATGGAGGTGGTGGTGATCACACACAAGGGCGGGCAGCGCAGCGACGGCAGTGTGAGTGACGCCGGCTGCGTGTCCGGGCTGGGGCGCTGGTGGGGTGGTAGATGAACCTAGGGAGACCATTATTCTCACATGACCACTTGACCGGTCATGCGTTGGCTTGTTGCAATGGTGGCGGGTCTCTCTTCTGCCATGGGCCGGCTGCCATGCTAAGTGTGGCGGACTAGCATTAGCGTGTGAGGGCCATCTGGAGAACATGGCGGGCGATGGACAATCAGCTGCCTATGTGGGATCGCTTCTGGCTTTCTGATGGTGACCTGAATGGACCACTGCGGGTGGAGACTTTGTCTGTCAGGCATACTGTCGGCTGCAATTCCCCTCGGACCACTTGCGAAACGTCAGGCCTGCTCCTGGAGGTGCTGCTTTTTCTGACGTCTGTGGCCATGTTTCTGTTGCCCTTTGGAGGAAAGGGTGCAAACCTTTCTGCCAGATTTTAATTCTGGGATGTTTGGTGTGCGGTCGAGTGTGATTCCTCGTGGCTGAGCGCGGTCACGCTGGTTCAAACGTGTTCTTGCGCTCGCCTGATTTACTTTTGTTTTCCTGTTCTGGCACAGCCGGCCGCGGACAGCCTCGAGGTGAGACCTGTTCACGGTCACCTTCTGAACGCCGGTTTGGGAACTGTCGTCATGCTGGTGGTGTGATGTGTGTTTGCATGTGCACGTGTGTGTGTGCGTGTACGTACGTATGTGCGTGGTTCTTGCAGTACCTGGTTTGTTTGATGTGGTGCTTTCCCTGTCTTAGCCGTATTGGCGCTGTTAGCCACGTTAGCTGCTTCTGCTGTGGTAGCAAATTCATCACGTTGGCAGTTTTGGTACGTCAGCTGTTCGTGGTGTCAGGATATCAGCTGGTCTTTCGTAATTCAGATGCAAGTGGCCTTGTTCACTGATTGTAACTGGAGACCCTTGTAAGTGGAGAATTTTTTATCGTTTTGTCATCTCTGACCTGTAAGATGCCCATGGGTTGCAAGTTGAGGTTGTGTTGAAGTCTTGGTTCTCCTTCTCATTGTACAGTATGAGGGTGGAGGTATGTGAACTGAAAATAAAAACCTGCAGAGATCTCTCCAGTGCTAAGAACTGAATTTTAGGAGTCGCTTCCTAATTGTGTATGTGGATGTGCTTTCTGATGGACTGGCGATTGGCAGGTATTCATTCCTGGCTTATTTTGCAGGAGATGAAGATTTGTTCAGCCATCATCAACCTTTTCCACCTCATTCCGGCCGCACCCCAAACCCTGGTGAAACCCTTGCTGGAAGTGGTGATGAAGACAGAGCGAGCTATGCTCATTGAGGTAACTGCCCTGCCTCCAGGGGGCGCTGTGGTTTTGGGCTGATTTCAATGTCTTCAGTGTATTGTGTTGTCGGTTTTTTGTTTTGTTGCTGAGGTTGTGGCTGGTTGACTCTTCTGTGCGTTGCCACCCCCTTCAGGCCGGAAGCCCTTTCAGAGAGCCCCTGATTCGGTTCCTGACGCGTCATCCATCCCAGACGGTGGAGCTGTTTATGATGGAGGCCACCCTCAACGACCCCCAGTGGAGCCGCATGTTCATGGTGAGTGCGGCCACGTCCATTTTTATTTTCCATCCGTTCCTCGTCCGCTTGTCTTGAAACTCCAGTCTCCTTGCAGAGCTTCTTGAAACACAAAGATGCCAAACCTCTACGGGATGTTCTGGCTTCGAACCCAAGCCGCTTCTTGCCTCTGCTGGTCCCCGCCGGGCCGACTGCCACGGCCCGACCCGGCTCCCCATCCACCAGCACCGCCCGGCTGGACCTTCAGTTCCAAGCCATCAAGGTGAGTCATGAAGAAGTACACTAAGACACAAACATTCACAAAGCCCTTCAAAAGCACCTCTGCTGACATATGTGTGTGACACTGTCCTCTGCAGATCATCAGCATCATCGTGAAGCATGACGAAGCCTGGCTGGCTGGACAGCACTCTCTAGTCGGGCAGCTCCGCCGCGTTTGGGTCAGCGATGCCTTCCAAGAACGTCACCACAAGGACAACATGGCCGCCACCAACTGGAAGGAGCCTAAGCTGCTTGCTTACTGCCTGCTCAGTTACTGCAAGTACGGCTCTTGCACCAAACGCCCCAAATTAATTCTCTCTTGACACGCATGTACACGAGTGCTTACCAAATTCTCCCTTCTCTCTGCTCCTGTCAGACGGAACTACACCGAGATTGAGCTGCTGTTCCAGCTGTTGCGGGCGTTCACTGGACGCTTCCTGTGTAACATGACCTTCTTGAAGGAATACATGGAGGAGGAGATCCCGAAAAACTACAGCATCACCCACAAGAGGGCGCTCTTTTTCCGCTTCGTCGAAATGAACGACCCGCACTTTGGTGACGAGCTGAAGGCTAAGGTGAACTACAGCTCCGCAGCCTGTGAATCTCTGTCCCTCCTGCTCTAATTATATATAAACTTGTTCTACTTACTGAATTATGTCTGTTCTCCAACCCATCCCCCACCAAGGTTCTGCAACACATACTCAACCCAGCATTCCTGTACAGCTTTGAGAAGGGGGAGGGAGAGCAATTGCTTGGCCCCCCAAACCCAGAGGGTGACAACCCTGAGAGCATCACCAGTGTCTTCATCACTAAGGTAATCACAAGCCTGACTGAGCAGATCACGTTCCTTCATTGTTATGACTCTGCCCATCCATCCATTCATCCATCCATCCATCCATCTTCTAATCACTTATCCTGGTCCAGGTCACAGGGGGGCCTTGAGTCTATACCAGGGTAGCACAGTCTGGGGTCCTTCCTGGATGGGATGCCAATCCATCACAGGGCACAAACATGCGTGTACTTACACTTCAGGAGCGATTTAGAGCATTCTTTCTCAAACCGGTCCTCAAGACCCCCAGATAGCCCACGTTTTTGCTCCTGCCCACGTTTTTGCTCCTTCCCACCTCCCTGCCAGATAGCCCACGTTTTTGCTCCTTCCCACCTCCCTGCCAGATAGCCCACGTTTTTGCTCCCAGCTGGGAGCAAAAACGTGGACCGTCTGGGGGTCCCTGAGGACCAGGTTGGGAAACACTGCTTTTGTACTGTTGGAGGAAATCCATGCAAGACTTCAACCAACCTTGCGGGTGCTCTGACTTCTGCTGTAATTTTTCTTTTTGGGGGGGGGGGGGGGGGGGGCTGGCCTGTAATAGCCATACATCCAGGTGCTGACCTCTACCCATCGCAGGTGCTGGACCCTGAGAAGCAGGCGGACTTGCTGGACTCGCTTCGCATCTACCTGCTGCAGTTCGCCACGCTGCTGGTGGAACATGCGCCTCATCACATCCACGACAACAACAAGAGCCGCAACAGCAAGCTGCGGCGCCTCATGACCTTCGCCTGGCCCTGCCTGCTCTCCAAAGCCTGCGTGGACCCGGCCTGCAAGTACAGCGGCCACCTGCTGCTGGCGCACATCATCGCCAAGTTCGCCATCCACAAGAAGATCGTGCTGCAGGTCTTCCACAGCCTGCTGAAGGCCCACACCATGGAGGCTCGGGTGGTGGTCAGGCAGGCCATGGCCATCCTGACGCCGGCTGTCCCTGCCCGCATGGAGGACGGCCACCAGATGCTGACGCACTGGACACGCAAGATCATCGTGGAGGAGGGACACACGGTGCCGCAGCTGGTGCATATCCTGCACCTCATCGTGCAGCATTTCAGGGTGGGTGACCAGTGTGGTAAACAGCCCCCCCCCCCCCCCGACTAATTATCACCCCTGTACAGGTGTACCGCGATGTTAGACTAACAAAGTGAGCTCTTCTCTCTCTCTGCAGGTGTACTACCCTGTCAGGCACCACCTGGTGCAGCACATGATTAGCGCCATGCAGAGACTGGGCTTCACGCCCAGTGTGACCATCGAGCAGCGGAAGCTGGCTGTCGACCTGGCCGAAGTCATCATCAAGTGGGAGCTGCAGAGGATCAAGGACCAGCAGGTAGGGGCCGAGTACAGCCTACTGACGGTTCAGACGGGCAATAGGGCTGTTATGCGTTATTTACGGGCTATTTCCCGGTATTCAACGGTTGTTGATGGCCCAGGTGGCTCAGTCGATGCCCCAGTGTGAGATGTGGTCCGTATGCTTGGCAGTTGGAATCTGAAGGTGACGCGGGGGCCAGCGGTGAGGGGACCAGCGTGGCGTCTGGGAGTGTCAAACGGGGACTCTCTGTGGATTCAGGCCAGGATGTGAAGAGGTTCCGCACCGCCACAGGGGCTGCGGTTGGCACGGTAACAACAGCCCCTCCCCTTTTTGAGTTCATTTGACCGTAAGGCTCAGTTCCACATAGCGGGTTTTCCCAGTTCGCATTCTCCAACCACTGCCCCCCGGCTGTTCCGGCAGGTGTTTGGGCGAAGTCAGTCGGCGACGGGGGCGGAGGCTTTGCTGGCGAAGCCTGTGGAGAAGCAGCATACAGACACCGTGGTCGGCTTCCTCATCCGCATCGCTAGCCAGGTAACATGCGTCATACATTGAGCGGGGGGGGTTGGTGGTGGTCTGACTTCTGCGGGGGCTTCCCGCTGCCGGGTGTGACAGGGATCGGGTGTCCCCGCAGGTGAATGACAGCACGGGCACGGCGGGGTCCCCCGGGGAGCTCCTGTCCCGCCGCTGCGTGAGCCTGATGAAGACCGCGCTCCGACCCGACATGTGGCCGCGAGCTGAGCTCAAGCTGCAGTGGTTCGATAAGCTGCTGATGACTGTGGTGAGTGTTGGGTTGATACCTCTGGGTGTTGGGTGTTGGGGGGACGGTAACTTTGGAAGAGTGTGCTGGGGGCAAAATTCATCACAAAAGTGATGAAACGGTCTTCTCCAGACTATTGTTGGAGGGAAGGCTTTAGTCTTGGAGGATGATTCTCTCTGCTTAAGAAGCTGGGGGAACTGGGCCAGTACCCAGTAGCACCAGGGCATTGGGACCTGCTGTTTTTGTTCTGTGTGAACTGAGTCAGAAACTTCAGAAAATATTCTGAGAACTACTTTTACCTCTGATATTCCGTTCTTCCACTGAGTATGTTGTATTGTTAAATTATGCTGTTTCGTGCATCTAAGAAGAGTCCAGGAAGCCACGTTGGAGGTGATCCTTTATGTTGGCTGAGGCCTTTCTCTCTGGTCCTCCAGGAGCAGCCCGCTCAGGCTAATTACGCCAACATCTGCACGGGGCTAGAGATCCTCAGCTTCCTTCTGACGGTCCTGCAGTCCCCGGCCATCCTGGCCCACTTCAAGCCCCTGCAGCGAGGCATCGCCGCCTGCATGACCTGCGGCAACACCAAAGTGCTGCGCGCCGTGCACACGCTGCTGTCCCGGCTCATGAGCATCTTCCCCACTGAGCCCAGTGAGTCACGGCCCCCTAGTGGCCAAGTCAGGGATGGCCACAAGCCTGGGTGTCTTTATGAGTCTTGGCTATGTCGTCATGACGATAGCTGGTGTTTTCTCTCCTGGAGCTTTATTCACTGTTTGCTCACTTCTCTCTGACCCCTGCAGGCTCATCCACCGTTGCCTCCAAGTACGAGGAATTGGAGTGTCTGTATGCCGCTGTTGGGAAGGTCATTTATGAGGGCCTCACCAACTATGAGAAGGCCACCAACGCTAATCCCACACAGCTCTTTGGTAAGGGTTGCACCTCGCCATATCCTGTGTGTAGTTTCTTTTGTGCACTGAAGTGTTAGTCTAATTTACCCAGGTTGTTAGCACTATCTGCTTTTTAAGAAATTTTACAGAATATACTTTGGCTTTGCTTTTGCACATGCGCACTCAACGCTGTATCTTTCCGCCTTCCAGGGACGCTAATGATTTTGAAGTCGGCCTGTAGCTACAACTCCAGCTACATTGACCGGCTCATCTCTGTGTTCATGCGCTCCTTGCAGAAGATGGTGAGGGAGCATCTGAACCCTCAGCCCACTACTGGGGCTACAGAGACAAACACAGGTGAGTCCTGATGCCTGGCCCAGATCTGATTGAGTACTTTGAGAAATGCTTCATGTGTGTGTGTGTGTCTCCCTTCTTTATAGTAACTAGTGAACTAGTGATATTAAGTCTGGACCTGGTCAAGACACGGCTCTCCGTCATGAGTCTGGAAATGAGGAAGAATTTCATCCAGGTCATCCTCACATCGCTCATTGAGAAGTCTACTGACGCCAAGATCCTGCGTGCAGTGGTGAAGATTGTGGAGGAATGGGTGAAGAACACTTCTCCTATGGGCAACCAGGTGAACTGCTTGGTTCTTATCTTATCTGCTGTATCTCTATGCCTGGCTCACTTACTCAGGGGCTGGACCCATCTCAAGGCTGGAAAAATGCCACCCAAACCAAGAATTTTTTTCTTGATTAAGCACGGCGAAAGGAAGTCTCTTTTTTATCGAAGTCTTACATCAGAGAACATGCAGACGTGTACGGCACTCCAGTGTCCCCTAATTGGCCTCTAAATCCTCTCTATCTCTCTCCCACACTCTCTCCCCAGGTACCTAATCCACGAGAGAAGTCTATCCTACTGGTGAAAATGATGACCTATATTGAAAAGCGCTTTTCAGACGACCTTGAGTTAAACGCACAGTTTCTGGACCTCGTTAACTATGTCTACAGGTACTTTTCTTGCAAGATCTTCCACTTACCATTTTCTTAAATTCAATTGAGCAATCAGTTATACTGGAGTGAGTAGGATTATGACCTGATTAATGCATCAAGTCTTTGAATGTCATGGATGGCGTAACTTCACTGTATAATTGGGGTATAGGATCTATCATTCAAGTTTATAAAGTCAACATTCATATTTACCATATTTCTAAGAGATGACAGCCTCTCCGGAAGTGACATCACATCCAAGCTGGAGCCAGCGTTCCTCTCTGGCTTGCGCTGCGCTCAGCCACACATCCGGGCCAAGTTCTTCGAAGTCTTTGACAGCTCCATGAAACGCCGTGTCTATGAGCGGCTCCTCTACATCTGCTGCTCCCAGAACTGGGAAGCGATGGGCAGCCATTTCTGGATCAAGCAGTGCATCGAGGTAGGATCGAGAGTGCCAGTGCATGGTTCTTGCGGACTGAGCGTTTTGGGGGCGTTTTTCATAGAGTCTTGTGCTTCCAGCTTCTCTTGGCGGTGTGTGAGCACAACAGCACTATCGGCACAAGCTGCCAGGGGGCCATGCTTCCTGCCATCACCAACGTCATCAACCTGGCCGACAGCCACGACCGTGCAGCCTTCGCCATGGCAACACACATCAAGCAGGAGCCGCGGGAGAGGGAGAACAGCGAGACTAAGGAGGAGGTGAGGAGTCCTGCTTGGGAATCGCTAAATACGCTACTCTTACATGACCTGTTATACTTTGCGGTCTTGTGAAAGATCTCAGCAAATCATGCCGGGTTTTACCCTTCGTAGGATGTAGAGATTGATATCGAGCTTGCTCCTGGAGACCAGACCAGCACCCCTAAAACTAAGGAGCAGGCTGAAAGGGATGCAGGGAACCAGCTGCACATGCTTACTAACCGGCATGACAAGTTCCTGGATTCCCTCAGGGAGGTGAAGGTAATGTCAACCCTGCTGGTGTTCAGCTCATGGCCTTAACCCAAGCCTGTTTTAACTATGTTTGATCCTAGTTGGTGGCCTCTTCTCCAGAGTAGAACCATGTCTCCGGTAGGACTCCATTCTCAGTGTAATGAGTCATGACTGATGGTTCTTATGTCTTTCCTGTATGTCGTCTTGATGGGACCTGGCTCAGAGAATGGGTTAAATGTGCCGGAAATCAGGTCTTGAATGCGTGATTGTTTCTAAGCTCCGTTGATACTCCCATCAGCAGGACGGCTGTGGCTGAATGATCTCCTTGTTCTGCTGACAGACTGGCGCCCTCCTCAATGCGCTCGTCCAGCTCTGCCACATATCCACACCTCTGGCTGAGAAGACCTGGGTGCAACTCTTCCCGAGGCTCTGGAAGATCCTATCGGACCGTCAACAGCACGTGAGCATCGCTGCTGGACTGGTCTAAAACTGGAGGGAGGAGTAACTGGGTGCATGCTAATGGGTGTCTGTGTAAATGTCGCCCCAGGCTCTGGCGGGAGAGATCAGCCCCTTCCTGTGCAGTGGGAGCCACCAGGTGCAGCGGGACTGCCAGCCCAGCGCGCTCAGCTGCTTCGTGGAGGCCATGTCCCAGTGCGTGCCTCCCATTCCCATACGGCCCTGTGTGCTCAAGTACCTGGGCAAGACGCACAACCTGTGGCTACGCTCTACTCTGATGCTGGAGCAGCAGGCCTTTGAGAAGGGGCTCAGCCTGCACGCCAAGCCCAAGCACAGCAGCGACTTCTACGAGCAAGAGAGCATCACGCCTCCGCAGCAGGTATAGACGTTTGGGGCCGATTGGGCTACGTTACACGCAGATGCGCATTTGACTTATCCCTGACTCTGTGGCTTTCTTTGCAGGAGATTCTGGATTCCCTGGCAGAGCTGTACTCCCTGCTGCAGGAGGAAGACATGTGGGCCGGACTGTGGCAGAAACGCTGCAAGTTCCCCGAGACCAGCACCGCCATTGCCTATGAACAGCATGGTTTCTTTGAGCAGGTAAGTGTGGAGCATGCCTGGGCTTATGATTACTGTATGATGGTTACTGTTAGGTACATCCTGCAGTGTTAGTATATAGCAGAGTTTCCCAATCCGGTCCTTGGGGACCCACAGGTGGTCCATGTTTTTGGTCCCTCTGAGCTCCCTCCCAGACAGTCTACATTTTTGGTCCCCGCCCAGGGACCAAAAAACGTGGACTGTGTGAGTCCCCGAGGACTGGATTGGGAAACACTGTTCTGTAGTATTTCCTATAGTATCAGGGTTAGTTTGGGAGTCATATGGGGTCATTGTTGTAGTTAATGGCACTTCAAACTAATAGAGGAGACTGAACTTTCAGGCCCAGGAGACGTACGAAAAAGCCATGGAGAAGGCACGCAAGGAGCACGAGAGGAACAACGCCCCCCCAGCTGTCTTACCCGAGTACCAGCTGTGGGAGGACCACTGGATACGGTAAGGGAGATGTTCTTGCTTTTACCGTAAAATGTGCTCCTTACAGCGACCTTCCTATTATCGTGCGCTTACCTTACCGTGGCTCTGCTCTCCAGCTGCTCCAAGGAACTGAACCAGTGGGAGGCGCTGACTGAGTATGGCCAGAGCAAAGGTCACAATAACCCCTATCTGGTACTTGAGTGTGCCTGGCGAGTTTCTAACTGGGCAGCCATGAAGGACGCCTTGGGTCAGGTGTGTACATGCCCCCTTTCTCCTCCGAAGGCCAGAACACGTAATTCCAGGGTGTCCTGCCTCAGTGCACAATTAGATGTTTAGTCTGGTCTCTACAGGTTGAACTAAGCTGCCCCAAAGAGATGGCTTGGAAGGTGAACATGCATCGTGGCTACTTGGCCATTTGTCATCCGGAGGAGCAGCAGCTGAACTTCATTGAGCGGCTGGTGGACATGGCCAGTAGCCTGGCCATCCGCGAGTGGAGACGGCTGCCCCACATAGTGTCCCATGTCCACACACCCCTGCTGCAGGTGAGTCCCTCGACCAGCCTCCGGCCTCCCACGTCCCGGGGCTCCAGCAGAAAGACCTTTTCTGAAGTTTCTTGTGTTTTTTTGCCCTCAGGCTGCTCAGCAGATCATTGAGCTGCAAGAGGCCGCTCAGATCAATGCGGGTCTGCAGCCACCTAACCTTGGCCGGAACACCAGCTTGCACGACATGAAGACTGTGGTGAAAACGTGGAGGAACCGGCTGCCCATTGTTTCTGATGATCTGTCACACTGGAGCAGCATCTTCATGTGGAGGCAGCATCACTACCAGGGTGAGTGGGTCAGCTCCGTGTGGCCATCTATCCTGTCTCCTCTCTCCATCCAGGCCTTTCCGAAGTTCAGACTGTATTGTTGAACCAATGATTCTTTAGTGGAGAGGTGCCATTCTCAGTACTTTTGGTCCAAAAACTCCTTACATGAGGATTCTCCCCATGGTTCCTCCTACTACAGCTATCGTGACCGCCTATGAGAGCAGCACTCAGCATGACCCCAGCTCCAACAACGCCATGCTCGGCGTCCACGCATCCGCCTCTGCCATCATCCAGTACGGCAAGATCGCCCGTAAGCAGGGGCTGGTGAACGTGGCACTGGACATCCTCAGTCGCATTCACACCATCCCCACCGTGCCCATCGTCGACTGCTTCCAGAAGATCCGTCAGCAGGTCAAGTGCTACCTGCAGCTGGCGGGGATAATGGGCAAGAACGAGTGCATGCAGGTGAGGTGGCAGGAAATCGCCTTTAGGTCCAGGTTCATGTCCTCCACGTTCATGTCTTGGTCATTGTGAATGATGAGGATAGAGGTCCCTGCTGAGGATGGTGTTACAACGTTAGTCGAATTCAGTCTTTGTGAGTACGAGTGACCTGCTCCTCCCTCTGCCAGGGCCTGGAGGTCATTGAGTCAACCAACCTCAAGTATTTCACGAAAGAGATGACAGCTGAGTTCTACGCTCTCAAGGGGATGTTCCTGGCTCAGGTCAACAAGTATGTTCAGTTCCATTTCCATGTACTAGTCCCACTTATCTAATGAGATGAGCAGAATAGAAACAAGCTAGTAAACAAATTATAGTATTAAGTAGGCATGTCCACAAGTTTTGTTTTTTGAAAATATCTTTTATGATGGTTTAATGAATCTTCATTTTGACACTTTGTGGCGTTTTAATTGCTTGACAGATAAGTGCTCTTGGTAATACAGGATGAATGCAGAACGTTTATTTTTGGGAGATGTAACTGGTGTTTTTAGATTGAGGCGTCAGCTCACCCCCAGCATTAAGCACTTGTGATGGGTCTTGACGCTGCAGGTCCGAAGAGGCCAACAAGTCGTTCTCAGCTGCAGTGCAGATGCATGACGTGCTGGTGAAGGCTTGGGCCATGTGGGGGGACTACCTCGAGAACATCTTCGTCAAAGACCGACAGCTGCACCTGGGTGTGTCGGCGATCACCTGCTACCTGCATGCCTGCAGGCACCAGAACGAGAGCAAGTCCCGCAAGTACCTGGCCAAGGTGAGCGTCTCATGCTCAGCACTCTTGCTGTTGGTTTGCGCTTTTTCAACTTTGCATAACGGCACAGTTGTCGTACGGTAGTTTGTCATTCCTACTGTCTTTTGCCACTGTACTCGCCCCCTTGGTAAAGTTCTCTCTGTTTTTCCCTGCCAGTAAATGACCAAGCTGGCTATAGAATGAGTCTTTCTTTGGGGCTTCCAGGTGCTGTGGCTGTTGAGTTTTGATGATAAGAACACGCTGGCTGATGCTGTAGAGAAGTACTGCATTGGTGTCCCACCCATCCAGTGGCTGGCCTGGATCCCACAGCTGCTCACCTGCTTGGTGGGCTCAGAAGGCAAGCCACTGCTCAACCTCATCAGCCAGGTGTGTGTTCCCCTCTCCCCGTGTGTGGACTTGGTGCACTCTTGTTATCCTTGGTGCTCACTATTTTTGTGCGTCTTTTCCGCAAGGTGGGACGCATGTATCCCCAAGCGGTTTACTTCCCCATCCGAACCCTGTACCTGACGCTCAAGATCGAGCAGCGAGAGCGTTACAAGAGCGGTAAGTACGGACCTTCTATCCCAGGGTTCCCCGATTACAGACCTGGAGGGCCAGTCTGCATCACAGTTTGCAGATTTCCCTGCTCAAACATGCCTTATTCAGCTCACCAGCAGGGAAATCTGCAAACTGTGATGCAGACTGGCCCTCCAGGACCAGAATTGGGGAACCCTGCCCTATACTCTACTTCTGTCTTGATGCTTCAAGGCTAAAGACTAATCTGTAGTTCTGTCATTGCATCGTGTTTCAATCAGATCGGCTTGCATTGACCCTTATGTCTCGGCAGACTCTGGCCAGCAGCAGCCCAGCTCAGCAGGAGCTCCAGCCCACTCTGCCCCGGACCCGGGACCGATACGCGCGACGGCGCCCATGTGGCGCTGTAGCCGCATCATGCACATGCAGAGGGAGCTGCACCCCACACTGTTGTCCTCGCTTGAAGGAATCGTGGACCAGATGGTCTGGTTCCGGGAAAACTGGCACGAGGAGGCAAGTTCAGCCAGCTAACTTTAACCATAAGCCCAGTGTTCTGCTCTTTATTAGCGATGAATATCCTCCCTGTGTGCCCAAGAATTTGTCTCTCTGTACCCAACTTACTGTGTGTTGAAGTGCTCCCTGCTTCTGAGATCCATATACTGGTTTCCTTTGTAGCTAACAATTACGTTCTCTGGCAGGTCCTGAGACAGCTGCAGCAGGGTCTGGCCAAGTGCTACTCCGTGGCTTTTGAGAAGAGCGGAGCCGTGTCTGACGCTAAGATCACTCCCCACACTCTGAACTTTGTGAAGAAGCTCGTGAGCACCTTTGGAGTAGGCTTGGAGAATGTGTCCAACGTGTCCACCATGTTCAGCAGCGCTGCTTCCGAGTCACTGGCCCGCCGTGCCCAGGCCACCGCTCAGGACCCCGTCTTCCAGAAGATGAAGGGGCAGTTCACCACAGGTGAGAATGTGGGGTCAAGTGTTCCACCTCTGTGCATCGTTAGTGCATGGATGCTTATGTGGCCTATTAGGCTAGTTGGTGATATGTAGATGTGCTTTAAAAACTCTACTAATCTCTATATCTTAGTGACATAGCCTGATTTTTTCCTCAGCTGTCACTCAGGGCTGTGAAGTAGAAAATGGACAATTCTTCATGGCGGACAGTTCGTTCTGACACTGTAATGACTTGACTCTGAAAATATACCAGGAAGTAAAGGCATCATTGGGGAAAGGTTTATTTTTTTTTAATGGTCGGGCTTGACTTGAGACAACCTTTAAAAGGCAGTGATGAAGCCACAAAGATGGATAGACACGCAGCCTTGCTAAGACCCATAACAAATGTGTAAAAGGATGTGTGGCAAGGACTGGTGGGGCTGCAGGTTGAATCTCTTCTGTCCTTGTGGAATTTCCTTAAAGGCGTCAGTACTAGAAAGAAAAATGTTTTGTTTGGTCTTACGAAAGGTCATAGGAGACGTTTATCTCCTTTTGTGTTTTTGCAGTGGCTTAATGCAAGTTAATTCACCCTGTGGCCTCCTGCTTTTTTTCTTTTCTTTTAATGCCGTTAGACTTTGACTTCAGCGTGCCGGGGTCCATGAAGCTGCACAATCTCATCTCAAAGCTGAAGAAATGGATCAAGATTCTGGAAGCCAAGACCAAGCAGTTGCCAAAATTCTTCCTGATTGAGGAGAAGTGTCGCTTCCTCAGCAACTTCTCTGCCCAGACGGCAGAGGTGGAGATCCCTGGAGAGTTCCTCATGCCCAAACCTACCCATTACTATATCAGGATTGCGAGGTATGGATTTCTGTACAAATAGGCATGACTTTTTCCCCAAATGAACACAAATTCTGTAACAGACATTGATGATAAATGCTTAGCAAGAATTTAGCTTGGATCCTCAGACTGTTAACTGCTGGACAGGTTCATGCCACGGGTGGAGATCGTCCAGAAACACAACACAGCGGCCCGCCGGCTCTACATCCGTGGCCACAACGGGAAGATCTACCCATACTTGGTGATGAACGACGCGTGTCTGACAGAGTCACGGCGGGAGGAGCGGGTACTCCAGCTGCTCAGGCTCCTTAATCCCTGTCTGGAGAAAAGGAAGGAGACTACCAAGCGCCACCTCTTCTTTTCAGGTAGGCCTTCCTCATTTTTTCTGCCGTGTGAATCCGAATTTGGCTCCTGTTGGGAAACTGCAGCAATTGGCTGGTGCCGAGTCGATTGACAGGTGATTTGACCAGTATCTGCGTCTTTCCAGTGCCCAGGGTTGTGGCAGTGTCCCCTCAGATGCGACTGGTGCAAGATAACCCCTCGTCGCTGTCCCTGGTGGAGATCTACAAGCAGCGTTGTGCTAAGAAGGGAATCGAGCATGACAACCCGGTCTCCCGTTACTACGAACGCCTGGCGACCGTACAGGCTCGTGGGACCCAGGCAAGCCACCAGGTATGGGGAGGACGCTCTTTGCCGTATGGGCTCTCTCGGACTCCGGCCAAGTTTAACAGTGGCCATCGCATTCAGGGTTAACGTGTGCATTTGAATGCAGGTTCTGCGGGACATCCTGAAGGAGGTACAAGGGAACATGGTCCCGCGTAGCATGCTTCGCGAGTGGGCCCTGCACACCTTCCCAAATGCTACGGACTACTGGACCTTCCGCAAGATGTTCACCATCCAGCTGGCGCTTATCGGCCTCGCCGAGTTTGTGCTGCATTTAAACCGACTCAATCCTGAGATGCTGCAGATTGGGCAGGTAATGGTAATAACTAGATACTCTGAGCTGTATAGCAACCAGACGAAGGCCTCGCTAGAAATTGATCCCTCAAAATGGCAGGATGTCCCAAAAGTGTTCTGTTGATGTAGCTCTTTATTGGTATCGACAAGAATGCCTCAGGCGTTTCTAATCCTTGATTGGTCTCTGCTGCCTGCTCAGGTGCTCCACGGTCAGGTGTGAGGTTAGAACACATGAGGTATGGAAGGTTTGGTGTTTAAGATCTGCAAAGCTGAGGAAGTGGAACGTTTTGGATGGTGTGCTCATCCTACACTTCTCTCTGACAGGACACTGGGAAGCTGAATGTAGCGTATTTCCGTTTCGATATAAATGATGCCACGGGTGACCTGGACGCCAACCGGCCGGTTCCCTTCCGCCTGACCCCCAACATATCGGAGTTCCTGACCCCCATTGGCGTGTCGGGCCCCCTCACTGCCTCCATGATTGCAGTGGCTCGGTGCTTTGCCCAGCCGAGCTTCAAGGTAGCTGCCTTTCTTAGCTATGGCCTCATTGCTTGGCTTTGCAGTAATATGATAGTGTAACTGGTCCAGATTCAAACCCCTTCCTTATAGCTGCCCTCTGGCTTCCGCTTCCTCAGGTCGACGGGATCCTGAAAGCCGTGCTAAGGGACGAGATCATCGCCTGGCACAAGAAGACGCAGGAGGACACCTCAGTGCCCCTGTCCCCCGCGGGGCAGCCGGAGAACATGGACAGCCAGCAGCTGGTGTCCCTGGTCCAGAAGGCCGTCACGGCGATCATGTCGCGTCTGCACAACCTGGCTCAGTTCGAAGGGGGCGAGAGCAAGGTCAACACGCTCGTGGCGGCGGCCAACAGCCTGGACAACCTGTGCCGCATGGACCCCGCCTGGCACCCCTGGCTTTAGACCCCGTCTTTGTATTTGGCAGATTTTAGCTGTTGCCGCAATTAAGTGTTACAATTTTTAACGTACAAAACGATTCGCTTCAACAAAGGCATGCTTCTTGTGTAAGAAAGGCGAGGAACTCAAGCTGTATATTTAAACTGGAATGTGTTTGAAAACGGGAAACGGCGAGTTACTGTAGACCAGTTAGTCTTTGCATGGATATGGTCATGTGTCAGGAAGTGCTGTCCTTCCTGAACATGGTCTGAAAAGGCGTCTTTGGTAATAGAGATTAGACTGTATAGCGCTAAGTTTGGAAAACGCAGAGGTGGACATTTCAGGTCCAGAAAGTAAAAATCCAAACCAGGATTTTGTTTCAACCAACCATTTCAGTATATAGAGCCACAGTCACAGAGTACTCAACTGGTTGGTTGAAACAAAATCCTGGTTTGGATTTTTACTTTCTGGACCTGAAATGTCCACCTCTGGGAAAACGATCAACATGTGGCTGCCATTTATGCACAGGACTGTTTTATAGGCAGGGAGTCTGCTCATATAAGCAGGTGCCTGTTTACGTGGACGAGACGCCGATGTGATGTGGTAGAGACAGAATTTTACATTTTAATGTACAATCGCTTGTAAAGCTGTGAAAGAAGCAGGGGAGTCGTGTGTATATTTGACTGTAAACTGACTCGACAGAAAACAAGGCTGGATCTCTGAACAACTGCATTTGTATGTATGTGTAATAATGACTTTTTGTACTTCCGGTAGAAAGAGCATCTGAAAATATTTTCTCAACTTATTAAAACTGGCTATTTAATAAGTAAAAAAAAAATAGTCTGGGCATTCTCCTTTCGCCGCGCTCATTTTCAACGACAGAACTACTGCTGTTTTTTGTTTCACATCATTCTCCGAAACTCTTGATGTGTGGTATATCAAAATCCCAAGAGCGTGGCTGTTTCACCACCACGTCTCGCACCAACAATCAAATCATATTTAAAGTGAATCGCTGAATCTGAACTCTTCAAGTGCCAAGCTGTATTAACTAGATTGGTTGGAATTCTTTCCTCCTGTCTAATCCCAAAGCTTTGAGTGTTGAAGACAAAAGGAGGTCGTCTATGTGGGTGTGTGGTGTGTGACCATGCTAGAGAGGCAGCTGTCCTGTTTCCGGGGTTATGTGATCCAAATGAAGAATAGGGAGCAAGACTGAAAATAACAATAATAGAAGCCAAAACTTCCTCAAAACTCCAAGTCAACTTAACTCCTACCTAGCAAAGTAATTTCTGAGCCTACACTGTCAGAATGAAAAAAACAAACTTACTGAAACAATTCAAAGCATTCTCTGTGTATAGAAATGGCATATCGTGGTCTCGAAACATCAAACCTTGACGGCATACTTGTGTACAATTAGTACTGTGGAATGCAATCGCTTTCATAATTGGCTGCCACTGCAGAGTGCCAACAGCAGATTCCCAATATGCACACAAGGTCACAGGATGCTTACAGTGCAAAACATGCGTAATCCTTGGCCATCCAGCTCATCCAAAGCGCACTGTCAGCTAAGAGACGCAGGGTGTCAGATTTGATAGGACTGGCGTATGTGCTGCGTTCTCCCGCTGATAACATCTTGTTAATCTTTGCAGCTCCATAGCATTACTGGAACCATGTGACCTTGTTTCCTCCCAAGGTCGTGCTGCAAGGAGCCCACGTTAAAGATGGAACCATGTGTACTACTCAAAAAGCAGAGTTGGGAAATTCAGGTCCAGAGAGTAAAAATCCAGACCGGGATTTTGCTTCAACCAAACGGAGTACTCTGTGACTGTGACTATGCTCAACTGCTTGGTTGAAACAAAATCTTGGTCTGGATTTTTACTCTTTGGACCTGAATTACCCAACTCTGTCAAGAAGTAACAGTCACCATTAGCTGAAGCCTTAGCTAGTGCTTGTTGATCTATATCTTTCACAGCTGGGTTTAGCCAAGCTGTGTAAGACATGGCAGTGCACTGATTCAGACAATCTTCCCAGATTATATGGAGACACCCAGAAACTGAGCGGCATTAAAGGATTTACTGCCTGTAATTAAGGTTTTTTTTCTCTTTGTTAATTTACCTCTTAAGCCTCGTTCGTGACTTAAATGTTAAACCACGTGAAGGAGCAGAGAGGTGCCTGTCCTGTGTGACACTGGGGGCTGATGAGGATGTCCTTGGGCATGTCCTGTCAGGCTGATACATGGAGGCTCTTACATGTTTTCCCACTGGGCTGCTTAAATCCCGGGAAGGACCCAGAGCTAGCATGGAATCATAAGGTCATCAGATGGTGTGATTCATATGTCTCTCTGAAACATGTCCCCCAGCGTCTGGCTCATGGGAGTTATGCTTACACAGAAATGTGCAGAGGGAAGAAAATCCAAGCAACTAGAGGCAGCAGGACCAAGGCATCTGATTGGTCGGTCCCGCTTCCTCTACTTGCTTGGACCCACCTCCTCAGCAATCTGATTGGTTATTTCTCTGAACCAATCATTTTTCCTTCTACCCTTTGAACATTTTTGTGCAAGTAAAACGAGTGAGTGTCTGTCTCCCTTCAAACTTCTGTCTGTTCTCATGCCTCTCATGCATTTTACTCTTGAATCCAATTAGAATGATCATTATCATGTCATAGTTGTTAGGTTTTGTTTATACCAGGTGTTGTTTATATCATTTCAGTTTTTTCCTGTTAAGTGTCCATAAAAAAATCTTTGTGACATTTTCCATAATCTCACACTGACTGCTGATGCTCTGCATTTAGCAAGTCGTAGAATGGTTCTGGGAGGACATTTTATTTAACACAAAGAAGAAATAAGCAAAATGGACACAGCAATTACAACTATCTCACTCTGGTGCCAAAATATATATCACTTGTAGGAATAATTGTCCAAACAGGTCTACAAATACACAGGAGAGGAAACATCCTCCCATGAAGGAGGGTGGGGGGGGTTGCATTTACACCCCCATGATAGCTCTGAGCAGTAGCACAGTCATCTGTTTCATCCTAACACCTTAATGCAAAATCTTTCTCCAGGAAGGATCAAATACAAATCATTTATTCTTTCCTAAAAAAAAAAAAAACATACACACATAAATCAAGAGCATAACATTGCAAGACTGCCTTTCATTTTCAGTCTGGCCAGCATAACTCAAGCCACCAAAAATAACATATTTCCCTCAAGATCTTTCAATATTCAAACATCCAATATTCAAAGATTTTCTATCAAGGAACATATGAATTAGGCAATATAGTCTGACCAGGACCACACAGAAATGAAAATAATTTTTGCTCCAAAAGCCTGAAAGCTGTTTCAGAGGTTTTAGGAAAAAAAGCAACTGTACTCTGGCAGCATCTAACATTTATTAAACGCCAAAACTTCTGACACATGTGGTTATAACATAAAGCCTTGTTCTTTGCAGTGGTTTCTCAAACTTTTCATGCAGAAGTTGGCCAGATGTGAAGCCACCAGCTTCCTAATAAAGGAGAAATGTCCCATCTGGCAGCTACACAAACAGCTCATACATGTAATTCGTCCCGACCACAGCGATTCTTCGGCAAGCCCACAGAATCATTGCTTTGTTGTCCTTAGAAATTATGATTAGCGCTGAATATTTAAGATGCTTTTAAGATGTTTGTTATAAACAAATATTTGTCTTCCTTAGTTATATTGTGAAAAGTTTGTACAAATTAAGCTGTATATTACTTGAGAACAAAAATACTTTAAAAGGATAAAAAGGTGATTTAAAATATTTAAAATCAGCGCATGCAAATGGTAAGATATCAAGGGCGGACTAACAGTGGAATTCCGATCTACAGAACAACTGGTTCAATATCCGTCCTTCCATCTTACAACGAAGAAAGAAACTTTCACATTAGGAAAAATTAATCACAGCTGTGACTGCATGTATATATTGTTCTGATTATAGAACTAATATAGAATTATTAATGCACGATTTATAGCACGAACGAAAATTAACGTGTCACGCTACACATTGTTCTACGTTGCATTTCTAAACTTTAGAAACAAAAATCAACCAAGTGCATTATGTGAAATGTTCCGTCTTGTAAAAGTCCTAGTCACGTTTAAAAAACACTTTTATCACGAAACCTAGTTATACTGTTCCGGTGCAGCTGGATACCGTACGGTTGCCTTGAGAAGCAGGTGTACATAAATAATGTGAGTATTATTTACCGGGGAAACTAAAATAAAGACAAACACAGAGCGTTGGGGAGAGACATGTAACTTTACTGCTGTCCGTATGGCAAGCCCCTTAGGCATGAATATATTCCGTATGGTATTAGGCCTACGCTGTTTCCCCGATGAATTACAGCACCATTCAGTACTGGACGTGTATATATGAAGCGTGTATTTGTGTGACTCTCTAGACGTCCTTATGTATACAGGGGCAGCATTTTGTAGGGGGACCAAAATCGCCCCCGCTTGGCAGAATCAGCTGAGCGCAAACCCGAGTTGGGGGCAGGTTGACATTTTCTCAGGGGGCGGGATATCTAGCTACTCCCCTGTAGGTGTACCTTTATATTTTGGATCACGTCATACATTTTTTGGCACATTATCCAAATAATAATCCGTCAAATTTAACACCTCTCTGACCTTATATCGTTTCACAGAGATTATAGCTTCAGTCTACACTTGTCAGTTTGGCGCTCTGTGGACGCCCTGCAGCAGAAGAACTGGTATATTTCCGTAACAGAAGAGTTTCCAGACACTGTTAGTGGTTTTCCTTCTCGTACATCTGCTAAATCCGGTTAATCTTATCTGATCATCACGGATGAAAACTGCAGCCGCGACATTTTCAAAGGCATTTATTTATAATTTTTTGTAATGTTTTACTATAAAATATTTATAAAAATGTCTAAATTGTGTCCACGTTTACAAATTGTGTCTACGGGTTCAACAATTATTTTCTACAAAAACTTTAGATTGTTAGTGAAATTCAGCTGAGATTATTTTCAGTTGTATCAGAATATTTAAAAGGGGCTTTTATACTGATCTAATATACATTAGGCAATTGGCTGCTTTATTTGTGATCCCATCCTGAAAAATTAAGCCAGTGACGACAGCCGTACTCAGCTCAATCAAGCGTTCCTAATACAACTCCAATCACTATACGTTGTGCATCAGACAGCGCCACCTACTGAAGCTACTGTGAATTGCAGGGTAAAGTATTCCACAAGGGAGAGGTTTCGGTGTCACGCTTTCGCCGTCTTTTCATGTCATTATCGCTGCCCATGTTCAGACAGAGCCGATGTCGCCCTTGTGACGCCGAGCGAGGCTGCAGTCGCAACAGCTTGATTTATATCATAAGGATTACAGATGCGCAAAAGGGAGAACAAGACAATCGATAGCTCCGATCACCGTGTTTCTTTTTTTTAGCAGCGGTTAATAGAAACAGCAAATGCACAAATGTATTTAATGGCGGAATATTGAACAATTGTTTCAGGCTATTTAAACACTTCAGTTTTTTTCGTTTTTGCTTGCTTTCGTTAACTTATTTTATTGGTATACACGTATTTATTACCATATTTTACAGATATATATCACTCAAAAAGTTTGTCTGCTACTTTACCATGGAAAAGTAAGGTGATGTTTGCTTGTATTCATATATTCGTAAATAATGGACTCATCTTTTGGTGTCATATATGGTTTCTTGACGGAATTAGGTAACGCATGATCGTTCTGAATAGGGGCTGTCCGTCTACTTCAAGTTGTAGGCTATATTTCAAATGTATGTAATAAAAGAGTGATTTGCAAAACAAGAATTGCCAATTTAGAAAGACTCCAGTATTCCAGTATTTGGGGCACACATCTAAGTCTAGAAAAAAGGTAGATTTTAAGTCATCCAGTTGCAGAAATCATAATAATCGTTTCATAGATTTAATCTAATACAAAGCCTAGCCTATATGTATTATTTATACCGAAATGGTATCTCTCCGTAAAATCCGACTTTTCATTCTCGTGTTTTTCTTAATTGTGTGCACTATGCATATTATAATGAACTTGTTATTTACACTAGAGAAGCAAACAGCTGGACTGACCACGGGCGACACCGGCTGCTCATGCGCCCACAAACCCATCGCAGGAACGCCGAGCCGGGCGAAACCGCGAGGCAGGTCGGCCGTAGATTCGGGCCGCACCGACACGAATTTCATTCATGATCCCAGTAACAATCCGAGCTCAAATTGCACATCACTTTCCATGAAAAACATAGCCGGGCAACCGGAGCAGTACGCGCATGAAGGCGAGCACAAGACTCCCATTAAAGGCACCAGTAAGCATGTACCTGTTGACGGTTTCCAGCGCCTGGCGGCTCTTTATGACCATCCTTTGTATAATAAAACGCTGCCGGCTCTGGCAGATGAAGACACCTTGTTTAGCGTCAACAGCGCTACGACATTTTACTCACAAGCTCATGGGAATCAGAGATGGTAAGCGCGACGTTAAACTAAAAATCCAGGAAGTGAAAAACTTAGTCGTGTGTATTGTGGTTATTGACAAGATGCAATTTTGAACAGGTAATCGACAAATAAAGTCATGTATTTGATTCAGCACCAATAATAATGCATTTTAATTATGGATTTTGTTTTAAATGTATTGATTAAATTGTATTCACGGCTTTGTTCTTCACTAGGGATTTGTCAGTGGTTTGCTCTGTAAGGCTGCTTGGTGCATGTGTGAGTTGTAGCAAGGGGACAAACAGGAAACACTGTCTTCTCAGGGCCCGCGAGGGTGATAAAGAGGAAGACCTCTTTCCTGTGGGAATGTCTACCATCGACTCGTATCCCAGCTGGTTCCGATTCCACCTTGGGATCAACCGCTATGAACTGTATGCCAGGCACAGCTCTGCTGTCGATGACCTGCTCGGGGACCTGGTGGTGCATCGGATTGGCAATGTGGGTGAGTATGGGCGGCAGATTGGGGCACAGGAACCTGGGGGGACATGTCCCCCCCCAGTATTTAATTTTGGTTCATTCGTCCCCCATCCCCTAATAAATAGACCTTTGCATGTAGACAATAAAGTTGTATCAAACTCTCTCCTACACCCTTGGTGGAGCAGTAGGTGTGTGGATGAGAATGTGGATGAGAATGTGGATGAGAATGTGGATGAGAATGTGGATGAGGGTGCATGTGTGCGAGCTGCAAATCAAAAGAGAGAAAGAACACGAGGAGACTGGAGGGAGTATCGACGCTGTTTATATGAGCGTTTGGGTTTCATCGGAGTCAGTTGATGGTCTGCGCAGGTATTTATTTACTCTGTCTGGTGAGGCCCCTACAGAAATAATCACACTAATTAAAATATTTTAGCCTCATACCACTCAGTGTGCTGTCATGTTAAAGACATCTGGGAAATCTGCCTGCCAGAAGTGAGGCTGAGAATGACTGGAATGAGAATGATCTGGAAAACATAACATAAAGCATAATATTAGCAAGAAACAAAACAAAAAAAATAGCAGAAGCTATCGTCATAATGACATGCACAAATAATCCTTCCCGAGGGCTGTTCATAATAGATTAGTGAGTCTTTAAAGTCTGTTGTTCCACAGCGTATGTGACATTGGGTGATGACATCTCCCCCTTAATTGGCCGGCTTGTGTTTCCTCATATAACCCCTGAGAAAAAGACGCTGGATGGTCCTGAGGTGTTTCTTTCCCAGCTGAACTCAGACACTCAGTATGTCCTTGGACGCAGATACTGAATATCAATTTACCCTGAAAATTTGGCATACATGTGTATGTGGGTGATCTGCATGCCACAGCAGAAATGCAGCTGGTATATCCTCTAGTATTTGCACACGTGAATGTTTGTCTGTGTGCGTACTTGCATGAATAACAGCAGGTGCTTCGCTGTGGAAGGACCTTCATATAATGTCTTTATTTCTGTCTCACAGCAATTAAACCGGGTGGGACGCAGCTTAAGCTGATCCTGAGATTCCAGAACTATGGACAAGCGCTTTTCAAACCTATGAAGTAAGCTCTACTGCTGTATGGACTGTGATGAATCACGTGTGTGAATGAGTGTTATAACTATCACTGTATATAACTATAAAGACATATCGGGGTTTCCACCAAACCTGTTTGTGAGCAGCTCCACAGGGTCAATATTCCTGGTCAGGCTCCAATAGCCAAACCTTTGGTCACTCATGCCAAAGCCAAATGAAAGTTTGAATGGTGCCAGCAGCGGAAATCTTGGGCTGTAGACAAAGTGAAACATGTACTGTTCTCTGATGAGTCAATGTTCACTGCCTTTCCCACATCCGGGAAAGTTACAGTGTGGAGACGCCCCAAAGAGGCTCACCACCCAGACTGCTGCGTACCCAGAGTGCAGCACAGGGCTAGATCAGTGATGGTTTGGGCTGCAATCTCATGGCATTCCTAGGTACACTACTTGTTCTACAAGGATGCACCACTGCCAAGGACTAAAGAACCATTCTGGAGGACCATGTGTGCCCAGAGGTTCGAACACTGTACCCTGAAGGTGGTGTCGTGTATCAGGATGATGATAATGCACCAATACGCTCAGCAAGCTTGGTAACAGAGTGGTTTGATGAACATGACAGTGAAGTTTGACATTTTCCATGACCTGCACAGACACCAGATCAGAATATTATTGAGCCACTTTGGTGTATTTTGGAGGAGCGAGTCAGGAAACGTTTTCCTCCCCCAGCTTCACATAGTGAACTGGCCACTGTTCTGCAAGAGGAACAATCCCTCAGGCCACCGTGCAGAACTGTGACATACCCTAATGCTGAGATCGTCTCTCGTCTTGTAGGCAAGCCAGAGACCAGGAAACGCCACCTGACATCTTCTACTTCTCAGACTTTGAGAGGCACAACGCTGAGATTGCAGCCTTTCACCTGGACAGGTCAGTTCCTACCATCCCACGCATTCCTGCACTGAGCACACCTACAGATCCGTATTTTTGCCATGGCAAACCTAGCAAGCAGAACTGTATGCATGAATAATGACCAGCACGGATTCTTAATAATTTATAATAATAATAATATTCTAACATTATATTATATTATATTATAATAATATTATAATAATATTATAATTTATTATTATAATTTATTTTAGCCATTTTTTAGCCAACACTTGGCTTTCAAAATAATGCCAGTCTTGAATCACGCTTGTGTCTTTTATCCCTCTAAAGCAATGTACATAAATCATAATACCTACATAATACACAATATATTATGCCTAATTTATGGCTAATACATGGGTAAATGCCAGGTCCATATATTATTGTTTTTTGTGAAAAAATAAATGTACATAACAGTTATAATAAGAAAATAAACACAGAGGTTTTTTTTCTTCCTACTTGGGAGTTTTTGGTTCCTCTCCTTCCTTTGTCTTCTGGCTTTATTTATTTCTTTCCATTTCTTTCCTTCCTTTTTTCCGTTGTGTATCTCTCTCTAATTATGTTCTATGTATCACAACACAACCCGGTGAAGTGCTTTGTTGTGAAAGGCGCTATATAAAAAAATAAACGTATTGTATATACATTGCCAAGGACTAAACTGAGATTTAGAATTTCTTGATGATGAAGACAGTTTTTAGTGCAACACTAGTGGTCCCGGTTCGGTATTCATGACCATAAGAACTTACAGTCCATCTCTGTATGCAAACATCAGCTCATTTCTGAACACATACAGCTCATATGGTGCGATCTTGGGGACAGTGTGACCCCAAGAAAGACGCTCTTACGGAGGTGGTAGGAGTCTTATTAAAAGTATGACTATCTTACTGGTATTCTTTGTTTCTCAGGATCTTGGGCTTCCGCAGGGTCCCTCCTGCGGCTGGACGGCTTGTCAGTATCACAAAGGAAATCCGAGATCTTACCCATGACAAGAAACTCCGCAGGACCTTCTTCATATCACCAGGTACAAACAACAGTGGGCTTTTAATTACTTATATGTGGCTAAATGTGCATGGTGGGCAGAAGTAGCTATACAGCTTTTATTTTTCAGGACTGATTGGGTCGTGTTTAGTGTCTGAGACGTTGATACACGGCTGACACTGTGACACAGTTTAGCACACAAATCCTGGTTAGCATCAAAGTCCGCAAATGCTTGCGAGATGAACTCCTCCATTTCATCCACTGTGTGGGGCTTCCTCTGAAAAACCTTTTCCTCTACTACCCCCCCCCCCCCCCATGGGTGTCAGGTGGGGTGAACGTGGTGGCCAGTCAGTGCTGCCACGTTGCCCAATCCAATGCTGTGGACAATGTGTCGTCAAGGTAACAGAAGTGTGTCACAGTGTCGGGGACAAGCTGTTGGAATATCAGCATTGATGGAGGACATTTCAGATACCTAAGATCCATTTATCATACTGTAAAGAAACTGTATACCTACTTTTAAAAATAACTTTGTAAAATAAGAACTTTACTTTGTAAAATAAAAACTACATACATACTTTTGCCCCACCTTGTATATTTCTGTGTTTGTTTTAAACTATTTTCTTGGGCATGTATCCTTGGTAATTGACCTTTTAAGGATCCTATCCATCTCTTCAAGGGCCCAATGATGAAATCAGTCTACTGACCCTGGGATTGGAAACAATGACCTTCTGAGTGTCCTAACCTGCTAAGCCAAATACCGCCCTCAAAATAATCCCCGTAGTCGGCAGGATTCGAACCTGCGCAGGGAGACCCCAATGGATTTCTAGTCCATCGCCTTAACCACTCGGCCACGACTACAAGTTTCTGAAATAGAGGGCGGATTCTGGCCGTTTATAAACCTAACAGAGTGTTTCCCAACCCGCTCCTCGGGGAACCTCTCCAGTGCACATTCTTGCTTCCCCCCAGCTCCCATCCAATGGAGAACTCCAAATACCTGGTAAGGGTGTGTTGGGAGCTGGGAAAAAGCAAAAATGTGGACTGGAGGGGGGTCCCCAAGGACTTGGCTAGGAAAAACTGGCCTAAGAAACTGAATATTTTCATGGGGAGCCACTCTGTTCATTTATCACCTACCGGGCGGGGGCACAAGGCTAGTGTACACCCTGGATGGGATGCCAGACCAAACCAAAGGCTTCAATTAGGTATTTAGTTACTAAATAAGTACCATCCTCCTTAAGCGTTACTATCTGCTTTGCTCTGTCTCACAGCCAACAACACCTGTTTCTATGGAGAATGCTCCTACTACTGCTCCGTGGAACATGCTCTGTGCGGGACGCCGGAGCACATGGAGGGATCCCTGTCCGCCTTCCTGCCGGACCTGGTCCTGGCCAAGCGCAGGACCTGGAGGAACCCCTGGCGACGGTCCTACCATAAGCGCAAGGCAGCAGAGTGAGGCCTTGTCTTGCCACTGCATTGGAAAATGATCCGAAATTACCTATTTATATATTTATATATAGATTGAGTACTTTTGCACAAATTAACCAGTTAAGGCTTGGCTTGTTGTATTTAATGTAAATTACAATTCAGTTTTTTTCCATCTAACGTGGCCCACAGAGAAGACAATATACCAGAATTTTACCTCTGTCTTTTTGGGGTCTAATTTTAAACCCAGTACTAGTTGGAATGAATGAACAGTATATGTGTATTGCCTTTCTTGTAGTGCCCCCTAGTGCATATACACTGCCATTGCCTGTGAGGTCTTCTTCCTTCTTCTCCTTCTTCCATCCACTCATCTGGGTGGTTGTTTGCTTTGATGAAATGAAACATCAAATGTGAGCTTAGATGTTACATATTTACATATATTTCTGCATATATAGTTTTATATTATGTTTTATATTTAGAGAACAATAACATACCTCATTGCCTGTAACTTCTTTGAGTGTCTAGTGGTATATAAGCAGTAATTTATATGCCCACAGGTGGGAGATCAATCCGAATTACTGTGACAAGGTCAGACGGACGCCCCCTTACGATGGTCCGCGCCTCCTAGATATTATGGACATGACCATTTTTGACTTCCTGATGGGTGAGACCCATGGCTGATGTTCCAAAACCCGAAAATGTGCAGCACCCAGAATTAGCTCTCCACTCACAAGACAGACAACCTATAACCAGAGGTGGAAATTTCAGGTTCAGAAAAGTAAAATTCAGACCAAGATTTTGTTTCAGCCGACCAGTTGAGTATAAAGAGTCACAGTCGCAGATACTCAACTGCTTGGTTGAAACAAAATCTTGGTCTGAATTTTACTGAAATTTCCACCTCTGCCTATAGGGTGTGGAACCTGCTCTATGGAGGCCGGTGTGGGTTTTTGGGATGACCTCTCCATCAGCCAATAATAAAGCAGTGGTTCTCAACTCCAATCCTGGAGACCCACTGTTATTGGCTGATTGAGAGGTCATCCCAAAAACCCGCACTGGCCCTCCATGGATCAGGATCCCCACCCCTGGTCTATAACATATAAAATATCTTGTGGATTTTCACCTACCCCAGGTCCCCTGCCTTTGGACCCCTAACCCTATGTACTGGATTATAAAACTATATTTGAGTGAAATTTGCTGTGTTTCCAAAGGTAATATGGACCGTCATCACTATGAGACCTTTGAGAAATTTGGGAACAAGACTTTTATCATCCATCTGGATAATGGAAGAGGGTAAGTGTAAAAACATATACCAGCTGTATCACTTTTATTTCAGCCATATTTTACAATGCAGCTTGAATTCCATCCATTTGCTGAAAGCACGTATTCCCAACTGGGGTCGCGGTGGGGGGACCGGAGCCTATCCTGGGAACAATGGGCACAGGCAGGAACCAACCCTGGGCAGTCGCCAACACACCACAGGGCACTCACACTCACACTCACACTCACACTCACACGCACACTCACACGCACACTCACACAACTACAGGGCCAAACAGCCTATCCTTCACGCTTTTGGACCGTGGGAGGAAACCGGAGCCCCCGGTGAAAATGGGGAGAGAGTGCGAACGCCACACAGAAAGGACCCGGGACCGAACCCAGAACCTTCTTGCTGTGAGGCAGCAGTGCGAACCACTGTGCCACTGCACCAGCAGCTCGCATTATTTATTGTAATTATTAATAATTATTGTGTTGATTGTATGTATTTTTAAATTGGAATTTTTTGGTATCGTTGTATCCATCCAGTTAAAGGCAGCACACTTACCAGATGGGTCTGACTTTAGACTAAAATCTGTGCTTAATCCAGCATCCATCCATCTTCCAACTGCTTATTCCAGGGGTTTCCAACTCCGGTCCTGGAGAGCTACTATCCAGTCGGTTTTCTGTCCCACTTGGCTTCTGATGAGCCACACCTGCTCCTGGTATTTACCTGAGAACAGCTGTGGCTCATCAGAAGCCGGGTAGGATAGAAAACCTACTGGACGGTAGCTCTCCAGGACCGGAGTTGGAGACCCCTGGCTTTTTCAGTATGGCGGCGGCGGCAGGGGGGGCTGGAGCCTGTCCTGGACGGCATTGGACACAAATCTCATCCAGTTCATTCAATACTGATCATTAAATTTAATATGTGCATGTTTTAGAGTTCCTGCATTATGTATATTTATATTAAAATCTCTCCAGAAGGTACCAGGGCGGTATCGCTGTGATTTCAGGCTGATCTTTTGCCATTCCAGATTTGGAAGGCACTCCCACGACGAAGCCTCGATCCTGGCACCTTTAAGTCAGTGCTGCAGGTGGGTCATAAGTCCTCCTGCATGAGTGAGAACATCAGTGTTTCACCTACAGTTTTATAAAAGTATTTAATATTGTCGTCTTTGTAGTTTTCAGTATTTTATAAATTGACTGTTTTGAATAAATAGGCTACTTCCAGAGGTGGAAAGTTGAGGGTCAGGAAGAACAAACCCAGACCAAGATTTAGTTTCAACCAACCAGTTGAGTATCTGTGAATATGACTCTTTATGCTCAACTGGTTGGTTGAAACTAAATCTTGGTCTGGGTTTGTTCTTCCTGACCCTCAACTTTCCACCTCTGGCTACCTGTGAGTGTGCCTTCATGTATGCTCACTTCTGGCCAGGGTGAGGCGCTCTACCCTCCTGCGCCTTCAGCTGCTGGCCAAGGAGGAGTACCAGCTGAGCGTCCTGATGTCGGAGTCCCTGCGGAAGGACCGCCTGGCGCCCGTGCTCCTCCAGCCACACCTGGACGCCTTGGACCGCAGGCTACAGCAGGTGCTGTGGCTGCTGGGGGACTGTGTCAGGAAGACGGGCTACAGCCTGGTGGTGGAGGACGACGTGGGGGAGAGGCGCGCTGGCAGAGGCAGCTGAGGCCGCTAGCGCCACCTGGTGGCTCACCCAGCCACAGCACGTGTTTATTTACATCCCCTGGAATTCAGTGAGCTCCAAGCTTTCATTATGCATAACTACAAATGTTTACCCCAAAGGTGTTACTACTTTCAGTCTGGAGAAATATGGGACACCAGTCTCAGCCACACAACAAAATTTGCTTAGTCTGGGGGGGGGGATTATCCACGCCCCTACGCCACCCTCCACCAATATCTCCTACTTAGTATATGGATATTATGGATATACATGAAACGGGGGGCATGTCCAGTTAGAATAAGTGTATTCTAACACATTTTAATCATTCCTTTGTGTTTTTTGTTAGTTTTATTTGTATGAAGTTATTTTATTCAGAGTTAAAGCTTTAAATGCAGTGATGGCTTACTCTAAGAACTTTTGTTATATCTGTATGTTGCCTGACCAAAAAAAAAAAAGTCACACACTTTAATATTTTGTTGCGCTGCCTTTAGCTTTGATAATAGTGCACATTCGTCAATGCATTGTTTCATTTCTGCATTCATAGAAACAGAAATACTGTTTCTATGACATTCTGATAAATTGTTTATTTGCCATTTGCACAAGTAAAGTACACTGGAATTCTTCTCTTTGCCCACCCCATTTTGCTCTCCATAGCTTGGGGGGGGTCACAGTGCAGGGTCAGCCAATGTGGGGCCCCCTGGAGCTGGGGGTTAAGGGCCTCGCTCAAGGGCCCATGGACATGTGGCTGTTCTGCTGAGGCTCGAGCGGGCAATCTTGTGATCGTGGCAACAGAAAATTAGCATGCTGAGTCACTTAATTTTATCGGGGTACATTGCAATACCGTTGCTTTTTAAAATATCTTTTCAAAATATGGAATACTGCAGAATAATGTCTGAACGGTAAGACGGTATAAAAATAAGATACAGGCTGACTGGCATGGGTCTTAGGGGTGCAGGAAAACTTACTGAGTAGGAGGGGTGCTGGGGTAGAATTGACTGACTTTACTCATTCGCGGGTGTTAAGGGGCCTGGGAATTCCAGGGGAGGTGGGATGCCTGTGATTGAACTCTTAAGTAATGACTTTGCGGGTGACACTGTCACTATGGGATCTGAGTCATGGGTTTGAGTCACATATGCCCCAGCCTGGAAAGCCATATACAAAAGCAAATTACAATTAGTTTTCCCTTTTAGTTATTTTTTCAATCTAAAAGCAAGCAAAAGTAAAATAAAATACAACGTATATGTCTAGGTCCTGGGAGGGTCTTTGCCAGTGTCAATACAGACAAGCAGGGGTGCCATGGGGGGGAGAGTTAGGACAATTTCAAAGGCCCTTGAGTAACTGTGGCCCTAAAAAATTTGGAACATAATCCGATTGATCTGGTTTCACGGGGCCCAAAATCTTTATCGGCACCCCTGCAGACAAGTAAAGGTCATTTAATGAAAATTCATGCAAATACATGAGATTTCTATAATTTGTAAGGGTACAAGTTTTTGCAGATGGTGTAAAGTCCTTAATTACTTGAAAAGTTTAATGCTTTAATAGTTTAACACGGTTGATTCAGATCTTGTAGTGACTGGCACAGCAAGACTTTATTTGAATACGTTACAAGTACGCGTTGATAGTGGATTAAAACATCAAACTAACTGCATGGCGGCCAACAGAAAAGTATTTTCAAAATGTCAGCACCTCTTTTACTTAAGTTCAAAACATTTTATCGTAATGAAAATCTCCCAAGCGTTGAAGACTTTTAGTGCAATTTCATTTAGATCCTCCTGGTGTCGCAATAGAGACACTTAATCCATCTTCCAGAATCGCTTACCTCGTGGCGCCTATCGCAGAAAACACACATTAGCAGAGCAAGCGGGAGGAATGCCAGTTCAAACCGTGTCATGTAGCCGATATGCACGACGCATATTGTTGCACAAATGTCATGTTTTGCCGTTAAAACACTATCTTATAATATGCATAAATATCACAAATTTATTTCCTAAACTAATACATATCACGTATATATCAGAAGTTGCAGACGGCAACATTTTGTGCCGTGCAGGGATTTTCGCGGGGCGGTGCTCGATCCTGGTGGTGTGGGGGGGGGGGATCTTCTCGGTAAATTTTACCGATCGGGGGAGGGGGGGGTCCCCCTCAATAAAGTTCTCATAAATGGGGCAGTTTCAGTCATTCGGGCAAAAGAGCCAAGAGCTCAGGTTTTATCAAATTACAAACGTGTGTATTTTCCTTGAAGTTCATATTTCTGTAGTTTGACGGCTGTAAGCTCATGGTCCCCATTGTTGTATTTGTACCTTTTAAGGTACAGAAATAGACTCTGATGAACATCCCAATGGTACAAACAGCATTAATGTACCATCAATCAAAGTTACTCAGAGTTAATTTCTGTACCTTAAAAGTTACAATTGCCTACAGCTAATGGTACAATTGGCAGACCCTGGAGGGTACAGCACCTGTGACAAGCAAAGGTACAAATGCTTACCATTTTTTCTGAGAATGTACAGTATTACCTATGTCACTTAATGCTTTTATTTTTCACAATCTTCCGAGGAGCCAAATATTTATTCTCAAATCTGAAATTTATCAAAAAGAATTAATGGGAACTTTATATTGTGCAGTTTGGATGTTATGACAAAGCAGTTTTTGTTTGAGGGTCGTTCTTCAACTGGGGTGGGAATTCAGATGGATAAATACATGCATACTCAGATCTTAATTCCAAATATATTTTAATGTAAAATGCAAACTTTGTCACAACTGAACCTTGTTGTAACTAACTGTCCGACGTGTTACTCAAATATACACCAACTGTGTGAATATACATGCTGGCTCTTGGAGCTGCGGCTCATATTTGAAGCATGTTTTTCAGGCCTGCAGCCACTGTGTCATGGTTTGCCAGTAGAAATGGAGGATGACTATGCATTACCCGTGCTTCAGCCTGCTGTACGGCTGTGAGGCTTGGCAGCCGCACTGCACAGGACAAACGATCACTACAGCGGGTGAGCAGGTTAGGGCAGAAAATCACAGGGACACATCTTCCTTCTGCAGGACATCTGTGGCAGGAGAATCTGCAGATGGGATAACTGTGTCATCAGCCATCCCACCCACCCTGCCCAACAAATCTTCACTCTCATGAAGGTTGGCAGGGGATTCTGGAGTCTAAATACTAGAACATCTAGACCCCGGAACAGTCTGTAACCCCAGGTCATCAGAAGCGTCAGCATTTGCCCCCCCCCCATCACTATGACCATGGATACCCAACACCCTCCACTTTACATGCAGTTGCACATATTTTCTCACTGGACTGATGACATCACCCACTTTACGCTGCACATTTAACTTATATGCATGTAAATTCTCATGTACAAAATGTTTAGTGGACCAGCAACTTCATATATGTTACATTTTATGTACCGAACATTAGTAACTACTTTTATTTATTTTCTTCATTTTTGTATCTTTCTTATCTATGGTAGGTATGTATATTTTATATGCTATCTACTGTGTGATTATGCGGCTTTGGGAACTATCACAACAAGAATTTCATTGACATATGACAATAAATTGTTTAAATCTTGAATTACTCTTTCTCATTGCCATTCCATTCCTTCACCTTACACTATACAGGGTAGTGGTTATTTGAGATTCATATAATAAAGTCTCTTTATAACTTTATTTGGGGTACTTTGTAAATACATACATAGTTGATTAAAATCTGTGACAGGCATTGATAAGCTGGTAAGCCATTGGCAATGCATGGTCCCAGATAAGGGAGCCTGCAGGATTTAATCTCAGGTTACTCAGCAGGGATGGGAACAAGTCATTGCTTGGCGAATCTGAGTCAAGTCTCGAGTCAAAACATTGCAAGTCCGAGTCAAGTCTCAAGTCATTTGCTCTTAAGGCCAAGTCGAGTCCAAGTCTTTCCATTAGTTTTGCTGATGATTTCCGACACAAGTACCGTGAGACCTCATAAGTGTTGAACAAGCCGAAGAAATCTCTAGTCTTCCACTGCGGAAAATGGTTGATCTTCCAGTGCAATAATGCCCATCATTTCAGTGGTCATGTCTGTAGTTCTAGTGCTGCTAACTTTCAGCATTTAAGTTTAAATATCAGCTGGCAATATCGGTATATTAATCAATGTATCGTACGATATATATATATATATATATAGCCTCTTATTGTTTGTTCCGTCTTCGTAAGGGCAATATGTAATGTAAAATCGCGATGTGAAAAAAATTGCGTCATATTTTACTCAAATTCCTGCAGCCTTACTTGACGTTTAAGTTGCAGAAATAACAAGGTAAGAAAAACAACAGCTAATGTTAGTCAGATAACAACAAATCCAGATGTCAAGGGTACCCACAGTGGGTACAACCGCAGCTGTCCATGGTCCCAGAGGTACAAAGGGGGCTACAAAAGCCAGTTTTAAATGTTATAATCTTTTTTTTAAATCATATTTGAAACCTCACTTCAGTTGTAATTTTATCGTTTTCTTCAATCTCTTTGCTATTTTAGTTTGACCGCTGTTAACAATAAGTATACGATTCCGAATAGGAATCTAATAATACTTATTTAGTCAATGACATTGGCTCATACAAATCTCACACAGTGATTATGAATCATAATTCATTTGTGTATTGGCCATGCTTATAATTGTTTATACTGTAGATGTTTCACCAGCTGTCTTCCTATGTTACTTAAAAAAGCTACCTTGCTAAACCACTGCTTTTGATGGGAGATTTTCTTTCAGATTCGATCCAAGGTTGGTATCCCAACCTAACGCTGATGATAACACTTGATGAGAGTGGGACGGCTCAGCCCATTTCCTTCGCTTTAATACACGGCCGAAACCCAAGGGCCACCGCTTAAACGTGGCCCCACAGTGGACAAATTCTTCTGTCGCCACAACACTAACCATAACGTGTAAGGTGGTGCACTTCTTGACATTTGGCAAACATATTTTTGTGATTTGTTTGTGATTTATTATTACCAGAAACTTGTTGGACTCGTGTTCAAATAATTTGATACGTTCAGTTTGTAAGAATCCATCTAAATTTTACCATCTACAAAAAAATGTAGAGTCAAATGTTAATCATATTAATCGTATCATATTAAAATACACAAATCAATCTTACAATTTAAAAACCGATGCAGAAACAAATGCAATGAAATTGTGCATTTTACAGTTTGTTCATATAATAAGCAATGCAGTGCAACTTGTTATTGTTCAATAATCAGTTTACCAAATGAACAGTGGTCCCATATAGATTTTATATTAGTCAGCGCTTCTTGAATTTAGCCAATCAGATACAGCATACAGCAAGCTCGGACAGACACAAGTCTCTGGAACTGTATTTTTTTATTTTATGAAAGCAAAAAGAAGTGGTACCTTATTTCATAAAGAAAAGAATGAGGATATTCACTCCATTGGTATTTTGCGCTTATACATCGCACGCACTTACTCCTGTACGAACTCCTCGCGCTCCTTTCGGGGGTCGTCACGTGACACTTCCGGTTGCTCCTCGCGATTTCTATGGGTTTAACAGGGGCGCGTAGGAGGGCTTCTGCCACTGCGGCGGCGTGTGATATCCTTCCGCGGGACGGTGACGCGGTCTTTTTCCCCTTCCGATAACACGGGCTGAGAGTGAGCAGCGGCAGTCCTGCTCAGCCAGAAAATATTCACATCCAGATATTAAAAAACTGTGCATATTCACCGTAAAGTCGACAAGTGGGGGGAAAATACCTGAGCGTTATCTGCTTCTTCCCCTTTGGCGTTCTTTGCTTCATTACGTTCCTGTTACATCACTTGAACACAGAAGAAATATTATCCGGTTTGTATTGTGTGCTGCACTTTTGTGGAGAAGAGGCACGGACAGAATGGAGCTGATCACAATCCTCGAAAAAACTGTCTCTCCAGGTGATTATACAACGCCAGCGATTTCCTTACGCTTATTCCCTTCCCGCTGCTGTTTGGGGGTAGAGTCGTTATTTTAACTTTTCAAACGGGGTCTGTATATTGCTTCAGAATTAGGAAGTTGTGCTAGAAAAAAGGAGGGAGGGGGTTCCTACCTTATGGCCTGCATACTCCGCTTACCCGGTTTTTTTTCCTCAGTAATAATACTCACGATATTATACGTTTTTCATTCCGCAGACACGATCCTGCGGGTATTTAATTGATTTAGCACGTATCCGTTCTCCCTTAAACGCGTAGCCATTATTTCACCTGTTTTATTTGCTTTATGGGCACCGCGAGTAGGTCGGCCTAGCCTGCCTAGGAAGCATGTTTACGGGGAGCGCAGGCGATTCAATAATTCAAGGCCAAGTTCAGATCTTGCAGCTTTCAAATACGTTCCTGCCAGGGCGCACTGGCCCCGCGGCGACCATCTCTGCGCGACAGCCGGACGAGGCGACTGGCCGCGGCCGCCACCGGCGCGCTTGTCGGGTTCTAAGCCGTGCGGGGCAGCCCGTGTGCTACGCGCTAGGCAGGCTGCTAGCCTAACTACGGGGCGCCAGGCTGGAGGTTAGGGTGTTAGCGGATGGCTAGCTTGAAGTACGCCAGAAGCCGTCTGGCCAGGATTTAGCTGTAATGTTGATGTTTTTTAATGTGTTGCCGCCGCCTGGGGTTCGTCTTAGGTTGGGGGGCCCGGTATTTGATGGACTGCACGATGCATGGACACGCTACGGCGCTGCAGTGGCAGCGGCGCGGCGCCGTCAGGAAAGCGGGGCTGAGGTGGAAGTTGGGCGGCTAATGTCTTTCTCCCGCTTCGCTGTTTTTTAGATCGGAACGAGCTGGAGGCTGCGCAGAAGTTTCTGGAGCAGGCGGCGATTGAAAACTTGGTTTGTACATGTCCCACTTTCTCTCCCCCCTCCTCCCCTCCCCAGCATCGTTTCAGTTTGACCGGCATTCCCCCCCCCCCCCTTCACCCTCGCGGCAGCTTTGCACGTCTTGCATGTTGTTTTAAAAAAGCCTGTTTATTTTTCTTAATCGTCATTTCCAAGTGAAACTGCGGTATCGTTGCGAACCCCCACTGTTTCCCTGTATGTGTGTTTGTGCCTGGGAGTCCACGGTACCATCGAAAAGCCGGAGTCGGCATGCTTTAGCCCGCGGCTGCAGCGCCTTCCGGCACGCTAAGCCGATAGCCCCCGACAGTGATTAGCAACGCTTAGCCAATATGTCACTTCGAGGCTAACGATCTTCCCCCCAGAGAAAATAGCCCGAAAACGCATGCAGTTTTTTGCTGCCTGTACAGTATAGATGCTTGATTTGTCTAGTCACAGGGGTCAGTAGGCCGAATCGGTTCTGGGCGTGGCCTTGTATCGAAGAGGTTATCAGCGGAGTATTGTGATGGAGGGGGGCCGTTTTTTGTCTTAAGTTGTCATTTTACCATTGAAGCAGTACAAATATGAGACAATTTCATTTTTTTGGATAAAACGCTTTTGCTTGGTGTCTGCGATCGGTGCATGTCGGCTGCACGTTTGATTCACTTGTGATTTTTAGGATCTGCGGCATCGATCCGTCGCTTAATGTCAAATTTGGACACTTTTCAATTCTGCAGCGAGTTGCTTAAGATTGCAGCATGGACTGCTGTCACATCTAGATAATTGCAGATCCTCAAAACTGATTTGATTCGTTTCCCTGGGGGTGGAGCAGGCCTGGAAAATGCTCTAAATGCAAGGCTTGGATATATGTGGAATAGTAAGAGTGACGTTTTCAAAGCATTCAATTTAAAGTGGTATGAAACTTAGCTGGTGGGCATCAGCTTTTTGCTTGTCATTCAGTTGCATGATTAAGTTCCATATGTTTAGCTGTGGCTGCGGGAACAGGACTGATACTTTGGTAGTAACATTCAAATAGTTACTACTTAGATGATCAGGGTTATAAATAGCAGGTTGTCTGCCAGGTGTGGGTGAATTATCAGTGATCAGGAGGTCTGTCCTCCTTACCAGCTCCTTCAGCAAGATAAATCAAGGTAGAACTCTAAATATCCCTTGATTTAGAATCAAGTATTGGAACCACAGCCTAATGTGTCTGGTGCTTCTAAAAGTTAGCCTTTTATTTAAAAAGGGTTCTGGTTCTTGAGTTGTTTCTGCTGGCTTTGTGTGCCGGGCTGCAACAAACTCCTATAAGTTTTTACCTGGTATTTAAATTGTCAGTTCGTAATCAGTTACCGACGTCACATGTTTGATTCTTATTGCAGAATGTTTGCTCTGTAGTTAAGATGGTTCCCAAAGGTTCCCAAATCCTAAAATTGAAAGTACACTAGGTCGGGTCAAATTCTGAGTGAGGTGGGAAGTGTCCAGGGATATTGTCTGTCTCTCTGGCCCGTCCGTGAGAAATGTGCTGCTTATGTACTTTAATAGGAGGTGATCATTGGTTTTCTAATCAATATTTGTATAATTAGCTGAAAATTGTGCTTTTAGGTAAGAGCATAGTTTAGTCATTAATTCAAACTCCATTGATTGGCTCCGGACATTTAATCTGCTTTTAAATTTTGGCGGATTTAAGTTTTGTTTTCCGTAAAATGGTTTAAGCAGAAAATGATTACAAACATGCTTTTTTCCCCCGATTTGAGGTTCTCCGACATGGGGGAGACGTTCCGCTGCTTACGTGGCTCTGTTGCCCAGCTTACGTGGCTCTGTTGCCCAGCTTACGTGGCTCTGTTGCCCAGCTTACGTGGCTCTGTTGCCCAGCTTACGTGGCTCTGTTGCCCAGCTCTATTTTGCACACACTATGCTCCCAGTAAAAAATGATTCGGTTGCCCTTTTAGTCTTGTGCTGTTGCAAGTTTGTTGAGAGCACCGCCCCTTGTCCCCACCAGTGTTAAGTAATGCCATGATGGTCCGCCATGGCTGAACAAAGGTTTCTGCCAAAAGAGCACTTGGCCATTGTGAAAATGTTGATTATATGCAGGCGTGACTGATTTATCATATTGACACCGAGAGGCTGGTGGATGGAGGGCATGTGTGGGTTTGCTGGCTGTGCAGCAGGTAGTGTGACACTGCCACAGTTTGATTCCCAGGAGGGATCCAGTGCAGATTTCTGCATCAGTTTATCATGAGTGACTGTGAAGTCATAAGACTATTTCCTTTAAATACTTGAATGTTTTTTTTTAGTGTGACATCGCCTCCTTGAACCCGACTGCCTCATTCATGCCTCCGTTCTGCTTCCTCAGCCCACATTTCTAGTGGAGCTTTCTAAGGTTCTGGCAAATCCTGGAAACAGCCAGGTGGCCCGTGTGGCAGCGGGGCTGCAGGTCAAGAACTCGCTAACCTCGAAAGACCCGGATGTGAAGGCACAGTACCAACAGCGATGGTTGGCCATTGACAGCAATGCCCGGCAGGAGATCAAAAGCTACGTGAGTCTCCTTACTGTTACGAATCGATTGTCATCACTCGTCTGGCTTTTCTGGTGTGTAGAGATTGCCTGTTAGCGTTTTTGCGTGACGCAGTCCTCTTTGTTGCATTTTCAGGTTCTGCAGACGCTGGGCACGGAGACGTACCGCCCCAGCTCGGCGTCTCAGTGTGTTGCCGGGATAGCCTGTGCCGAGATCCCTGTGGCCCAGTGGCCGGAGCTCATACCTCAACTTGTAGCTAATGTCACCGATCCCAGCAGCACCGAGCATATGAAGGAATCTACCCTGGAGGCTATTGGCTACATCTGCCAGGACATCGTAAGTATGCCGTTAAGATGGTGTTGATTGCGGTCCTCCATAGTAAGAGTAATGACTAGAGTAGTGTAGATAATGGGGTGATTTTATTGGTACTGTCTGAAGAGGGTGAATTGAGCTATGCTCTGTTATTGGCTTTCAGGATCAATGCTTTGTGACACATCTTAGATGTTGCATGTTCCATGTTTATTACTGGTTAGGACCCAGAACAGCTGCAGGATAACGCCAACCAGATCCTGACAGCCATCATCCAAGGTATGCGCAAAGAGGAGCCCAGCAACAACGTAAAGTTGGCAGCTACGAACGCACTGCTCAATTCCTTGGAGTTTACCAAAGCCAACTTCGACAAAGAGGTGCGTTCGTTCACCTTGTCTATACAGACCTTTTTTTGTCTCCCCTTTGAATACATTTATAATGAAGGAAGCCTGCAAAATCCTGAGAATTTGTGTTAATATCAGTTTGTTTCCTCTTTGTATGAATTCATAACATGCGGAAAGCTGTCCGTACATCGAAAAACATTGTTTTTAAAATATTTTTTTCATCCAACAATAAACTAAAACTTTAACTTGAATACAATTTATGCTGCTAAATGTCCCCTTACACTGATATCATGCGCTCTGTCTGGTCTGTGATGAGAAATCATGCACCACGCTGATGACTGATGTAAAATTCATCTGTATCACCTGAGACCTGAGGGTGTGAAGAATATAATTTCCTGTAAGTTTAGCTCGGCCTGAAGCCCCCCAACCCCTCTTTTTTTTTTCCTTCCTAGACGGAGCGGCATTTCATCATGCAGGTTGTGTGTGAAGCCACGCAGTGTCCAGATAACAGAGTATGTATTTTAAAAAATGTAAAAATTGTTTTTATTTCACGAGACATTATTCTGATCTCCAGTAGTGCTGAGATTCAAAATGTATTCTTCATGTAAGGGATAATGTACAGGCAGCCGGTAGTTATCGCAGAAATAAGCCCCGCCAGTGTGATCAGGACCTGACGCGAAGCGGAGGGTCTTGTATCACACTGAAGGGGCTTATTTCGCGATAACTACCGGCTGCCTGTACATTATCCCGCTTATTACACGGCTACTTGCCACATAAGGAAAAAAACTGGACATGAATATGAATTTTAAACATTTTATTGGCATATTTGTTTTAAATTAACATTTTTAAACGGTAATCTTTGTTGGCGCGGAGGGATTTTAAACATACAAGTAGTACCGGCTATGCGTTATTACTTTGGAGCGGTTATTATTTGAAAAGAACGAACCTGCAAATGTCTCAACTGACCAATCAGAATCAAGCATTCCAGGGAGCCGTGTAATAAACCAAATAATACACAGTTGTACAGTGTCAGTCGTACTGTCTGGAATAACAATACAGGATTTTTTTGCTTTTACCAGAATATTCTAATGATAATGCTGGCGAAAAAAGTACAAACATAAGAAATGGAGTAGAATTTTAAAGTTAATACTGACAGACCAGTCGGTAGCTTGTCGTGTTCTTACTTGCTGCGATTGTAAATATTGATTCGGCTTCTCCCCCACCAGGTACGAGTTGCTGCTTTACAGAATCTGGTGAAGATAATGTCTCTCTATTATCAGTATATGGAGACATACATGGGACCTGCTCTGTTTGCTGTAAGTATCTGCAAACTGATCTACCTGTCATACAAAAGGGTGCTTTCACACTGAAATTGCAGAACCTGGTTCCAAGTTCCAGTGCCGTTTCGACTGGGAACTTTTGTAACTCCTAGCAATTTTTGAGTGCCGCTTTCGCTGTGCACAGCGGGAATTGTAAACTGTATGCTAGGTAAGTAGTAATGTGAACAGCTTGCAGGCTATGTCTTCGCGGGTAGTTTCATACATAACTGCCGGCACCCAAAACAATGGAGAATGAACAAGTCACTTGTTAGTTACTGGGGGGATTGATCACGATCAAAATCAGATACAGCCGTTTATTTATGCGACCCATGACATGTTTAAAATTCTTTATTAAATCTGACCAGCGGATCGATCTTTTGTTTTCCACCAAATAAAAAATGATGTAACATTCCACTAATAAGCACCAGCAAGCTTCACCAACAGCACCGGCGATAGACAATTAGATCACTTTTTATACTTTTTTCTAATGCATAGATATGGCAGTGTAAGCAAAAAGGCTTTTGCTCATGCATTCAATGAAATTGAGATACATAAAAAAATTCATACAAAATAATTTGCTAAATTTTTACCTCACTACTACTTTTCTCATCACTTGTGCATAACTTCCAGGTTGGTGCCAGTGCTTGTGGTCAACCAATCAGCAAGTTATCACTATAAGCCCCACTCGAGTAGTTTCTTCTATTGAAAAGTACCTAGTTTGGAGTAGGAACTAAAAAATGGTTCCAAAACTGACACTGAGTAACTGACTAATTGGACTGAGTTCCTGCGGTGGGAACTAAACTAAAGATCTTGGTTTCAGAAAAAGGTTCTGGTTGTGGTGTGGAAACGCCTAAAGAGTACCAGTATGGGAACAAGAGAAAATCATTCAAAATTGGATGCTCCGAGGTTAGGCCCAAGAGACCACTATAGTGAATATTTTCATGCCTCATTTTATATTATCCCAAGCAAACAGTGCCTATGAAATGTTGCCTTAAATTTTTAAAGATGTTACTGGTTAATTAAACTCATTTGTCAGGACTCCAAGGAAAAAAAAAAAAAACATTTACACGACAATATCAAGTATTCGCTCAAACACCCCTTGATTTGAATTATACGGACGAACCCTTCAGTCGTGTAGGGTTCTGGTGCTTCTCGAAGGGATTTCTGGCTATTGCTCAAGAGAAAATTATTCTGGGTCCTCCAGAACCTTCAATTTATGGGTAGTCTTGAATTTGAACCACAAATGTGTTATTGGATTGAGGTCTGCAGATTGAAGTTGCTGGAGGAAAACATTTTTGCATGTGGCTGTTCGTTGCTTTGTAGTTTTGATGTATGTTTTGGCCCACTGTCATGTGGGTGGTTGAGTTTTCTACAGTATTTTCTGGAGTTCGGCTACAAACGGGAATATTTTCTACAGCGCTAAAGTTATGATCTTCAGTGCTCTTTGTCCATTATATCTTTACAATAAGCTGCTGCATATAGGACAAGCAGAATATGCTTTAATGTTGTGACCAATGAAGTTTAACTTGAAGTCTTCAGCTTGCCAGGGACCCTTAACAGGCAACCATTAAAGGGGAAATTAGGCACAAATGCACAAGTATTGCTACTCATTCGAGGCTGAGACGTGCATATTGACATGGTGTCGAGTTGTCAGATACCGATTGATTCTGTTTTTAGTCGGCATCCCTTCATAAGTAAAGAAATGCATGGAATGAGGCAAGCGTGGTTCGTCGCTGGGAAACACGGGGGCATCTTTGTGTTGCCGTTCACACCATGCCACGTACGCTTGGGGGGCTGTGTTGGGTGGAATTTTGCAAATGGATTTTTGCGGAATTCTAGCTGAATGATTCTGTTTTGCATCACGTATACAGTTCTGTTAAATCGGCAAATTGTAGAGTGACTCCGACTGCATGTGCACAGCCTGTGATCATCACTTTAAATAAAACCATAAAAGCAAATAATTTGAATTGTGGAAAAATTCCCTAGTTGCGTGCTTGTCTTTTTTTTTTTTTTTTTTTTGTCTTTTTTTTCAAAAACAAATGACTGACAAGTAATGGGGAAGCTGATGTTTTTTTTTATTCAGATGAAGAAAATTTGTTGGCAGACGTCTGCTTGAACTGTTTATTTCAGTGGGTGTCAAGCTTGATTTGGTTGCTGAGTAATGAGTCAGCCGAGGTCATTGGCGGAGTACAGGCACGGGTGATGGTGAACGTACTGCTTATACTCTAGGCAGTTGTGGTCCTTTGGGGTAATGTACTCCACTTATAATTAAAAATAACTATTTTGTTTGGCTGTCCTCATTTGGGGTTTAAATGGAAGCGGTCAAGGTCAATGCAGTGTCAGTAAAGAGGAAAATAAATGGAGTCCTGATTACCGTGTCTCCTATAACTCAACATGGATGCACTGTGTAGTGAGTCATTCCATTCAAACTAACAATAGAAGCTTATTCAATACACTAACCCACCAAATTAATAGGCTTGAGTTTGTTGAAAATATTGTTTAGATAACATTAAGTGAAAGCAGTGGAATGCAGTGAGCTTCGAGGTAAGGATTTAAGCATCGCACTCTCTCCGTCTGTCTTGCAAGACTGATATGCTTTATGCAGTGAGTGGTTTGAGTGTATTTACGTGCCGGCCTTATCTTAGAGTGCGTTAGAAGTGCACATTTTTGGTGTATTTTGCTACGATTGTGAATGTTGTGTTTTTTTTATTTTTTATTTTTATTGGCTCGGAACATCAACGGTATCAACATTTAACAAAGAAATTGCTCTGATTGCGAAACGAATATGTTGGTTTTTTCTTTCGGGAAACTTATGATAAACTGATGCTAACTTGGGTCAGTATTGATAACTCTGCTTACCATAAATCATTGATTGTAACACCGGCCGTCATCCATGGGGCAAATGACGTGATGCTGTTTATTGACCGGAGATGTAATTATGTTTTTAAAGTCCATCGAATGTCTGACAGTTATTTTATTTATTTTTATTTTGGGAGATGTCACCTTAATGTTTTACAAATTCAGTAGTTCTTGGGGGCTTATTTTTAACTCTATGAAATGTAAGCATTTTGCAAACCCCTTGGCTTGCAGTTCAGATGTATGAATGGGATGATGCTGCAGCAGTCAATGTTGGGGGGGGGGGGGGGGGGTGTGGTTTTGAGAAATGGGGGTGGGCACGGGATTGGTGGGTTGAGGTCATCTAGCTGCTGCGCTTGCAGGTGTTTAAAACTTGAGTGGTACGACTTGTTCTCTGAATGCAGGGACATTCAGGCATAGAAAGGAGAAACAGGGACTGGAGGCTAATGCCAGATGCAGTATCTATAGTGACCCAACCTCCTTTAAGTAAGCCATCTTCAGCCTTTGTTTAAGTGCGGAGATTAAGGCAGCATCCGTTGCATTAGCTGGCAGACTGCTGCAGCCTGGGGCTCCTGTAGTTGAAAGATTTCCAGCTTTTCTTGTTTCCTGTCACAGGAGTGTTACATGTGGTGAATTTTTGTCCCTCCTGAACTTTATATGAAGACAGTGATGAGACCTGAGAACAGGTGCAGGTCACTAGGTTTTCCTAGGAGAGTAAACTACCGAGGGAGTCTGCTTCCCTGAGTGTGTACTTAAATTACATATCCTGATCCAGCTTCTCGAAGGAGGTTGCTGAATTTGAGAGAGTGGCGTCTGAGAGCTAAGCCATCTAGCGGTTTGTGGGGCTGACTTTTAGTTGACTTTTAGTTTTATTTTAAAGATGGTTATTAGGCAGTATTCCTTAGATCTGCACTTGCTTGCATTAAGTTATTTTTCTATTTAATGCTAAGGTTTTAAAACGATTCAGTAAAAGTTATGGTTTTGACTTGGTGAAACTGGATGTTAAGGGTAGCGATGCACCGATAAGGAAACTTCTGTCTCATGCCGATTTTATTTTGGAAAAACGATACCGATTGTTTGGGGTGGGTTCTGATATAAATAAGGGACACTCCTCCCAAATAATTACATTCCAAAAATATGAAAATAGAGTATTTTTGGTAGGAAAATGCCAACTCTGGAATACAACAGCAAAACCTGCCGTGGACGCACTGTCAGAAGTGCGGCCCTCACTGCAGTGGATTTAAGCGCCGTCAGAAGTGCGGCCCTCACTGCAGTGGATTTAAGCACCGTCAGAAGTGCGGCCCTCACTGCAGTGGATTTAAGCGCCGTCAGAAGTTTGGCCCTCACTGCAGTGGATGTAAGTGCCGTCAGAAGTGCGGCCCTCACTGCAGTGGATTTAAGCGCCGTCAGAAGTGCGGCCCTCACTGCAGTGGATGTAAGTGCCGTCAGAAGTGCGGCCCTCACTGCAGTGGATGTAAGTGCCGTCAGAAGTGCGGCTCTCACTGCAGTGGATTTAAGCGCCGTCAGAAGTGCGGCCCTCACTGCAGTGGATGTAAGTGCCGTCAGAAGTGCGGCCCTCACTGCAGTGGATTTAAGCGCCGTCAGAAGTTTGGCCCTCACTGCAGTGGATGTAAGTGCCGTCAGAAGTGCGGCCCTCACTGCAGTGGATTTAAGCGCCGTCAGAAGTTTGGCCCTCACTGCAGTGGATGTAAGTGCCGTCAGAAGTGCGGCCCTCACTGCAGTGGATTTAAGCGCCGTCAGAAGTTTGACCCTCACTGCAGTGGATGTAAGTGCCGTCAGAAGTGCGGCCCTCACTGCAGTGGATTTAAGCGCCGTCAGAAGTTTGGCCCTCACTGCAGTGGATGTAAGTGCCGTCAGAAGTGCGGCCCTCACTGCAGTGGATTTAAGCGCCGTCAGAAGTGCGGCCCTCACTGCAGTGGATTTGCTTTTCAGAAACTTCATATTTTACTGTCTGACCTTGATGTGAACGATCAGAGTTCATTTTCATTAGCAGACCCTCTTTGTGAAACTTTCTCAGAGCAGTGTTTGCAAAATGCATTTCTAATGTCCTGTCACAAAGAAAGTAATTCCACACAGCAATTATTTGTCCTAACCATTTAGTATGTGGGCGTTCATTATGTATGATGCTGAAATGTTTTGGGCCCCCATTTCAAAGGAGCTTACGGTGGTACATATTGCGTCATTTTTAACCTTCGGTTGATGGTTGATTACTGTAGTTGGTCCAAAGCATCAGTGTGTGTCTATTTCAGGGCCTCTAGACGTTGATTATATGCTGTATACAGTGTTCCTGAGGGACATGGATTTGACAAGTTTCTGGCTTTTTTCCTGCCTTTCGATTGACCTGGATTATAGGGATCTGACCAATGGTGTTACTGTGCATGACAAAGGGACATTTCAGGGAAACGCATTGAGCCCTGATGTCCCTGATCTGGGGGGTAACACTTTATGCCTTGTAGATTTCACTCTCAGGTCTAATCTTCTTAGCTGTGCTCTCCTATCACAAAGTTCTCCTTTCTAAATTGGCCTCTTTCCATACCGGCAAACCAAAATAGACGGTCAGCCTGAAGAAAGCCCTGTTCAATAGCTTAGTTTCATTAATTTTAACTGGCTTTAAATGGCATTGAAAGTATTGTGAATTCTGCATGCTATTGTTATGACAGTTGTATTTAGTCCTTTGTATTTTGACAGCCTATCAAAACCTTTGTAGAGGAATATTCCTTCTGTTCTGAAGTGTTAAAAGCCTGCTAAAGTCAGCTGTGTTTTATGCTGATTTTAATTGAAAATGTCTGTGAATCTCATTCGCATTGTTCTCCTTTTCAGATCACAATAGAAGCCATGAAAAGCGACATTGATGAGGTTGCCTTACAAGGAATTGAGTTCTGGTCCAACGTCTGTGATGAGGAAATGGATTTGGCTATTGAAGCGTCTGAGGTATCTTAGCCCATTGCTCTTCACCATCGCATCTGACCATATCTAGTGCCGAGTAAAGCTTTGTTGGCGCCTTACTGCAGCAAAGATGGACAAGCTGCTGTAGTCCCGCTGGGAGTGGCCAGCGGCTCGTGATTTGAATCATCCAGCCAAAATTTGTATTCTTCTTGAACTGCAGTGACCGGTCTGGACTTAGATGTTTAGGACACTGCAGCCCGTTTTCGAGTACTCATGAATAAACTGCTGCATTGTCTTTAGGAATCCTGTGTGTTCCGAGAATGTATCATAATGGCCCAAATATTTAATTAAAGATCAATGCTTAATTTGGGAGGCAACATGTAGTACGTACCTTAACCAGCTGGGCAGTGCATTGAAACACTGAACCGGCTGTTTATCTTAACCCCCTCCCCCCCCCCCCCCCCCAAATAACATTTCAAAACATTCCAGACCAGGTTAAAAATCATCCACGTTTATAGACATTTGCTTTCGGAGAGGTAGCTGCTCTGTAATCAGTAGCTTATACTGTACGCTCCTGTCGGGCAGATCCTTCAAAGGTAGATTTACTTCAGTGTTGATCACATACCTCTTAAGTTTCACTGGAATCCTGCACATTGTTTGCACGGTTGTAATTAAGGTTCTGCTCTCTCTACCTAGGCATCGGAACAGGGACGCCCCCCAGAGCATACTAGCAAGTTCTATGCCAAAGGTGCCCTGCAATATCTGGTTCCAATTCTCACCCAGACACTTACCAAACAGGTAAGGGTAAATCAGATTAAGGCGCTGATCATATTGCATGGTGTAAGGTGACAAATATGTGTGGCCTTGTTGATGTACAGAGAGATGTCTGTCATGTGTTGCCTTTGAGAGAAATGTAAATGTAGTAACTGATAAGTAGATGCATTGTAATCGTCCACGGCAACCATCTGCTTCTGTATGGCTTGGACTGTTAATCTTTCTTGTTTGTTTAGTGCATTTTGATGTGGAATAACCGCTGCTGCTGTGTTAAATGTCGTATGCAAAATTAAAAACGAAAAGTGGAAACTTGAATGGGAAGTTGAGTGAATCGTGTTGAGATCCTGGATCGCTGGCGTGGCGATTTACATGCTAATCGTGTTTTGGATGTTCTCTCAATATGCAGCCTGTTCAAGGGAAGGTTTCCATACTAATAAGCCTCCCGTCTACAAACAGGATGAAAATGACGACGATGACGACTGGAACCCGTGTAAGGCGGCGGGGGTGTGCCTGATGTTGCTGGCCACCTGCTGCGAGGATGATGTCGTCCCTCATGTGTTGCCCTTCATCAAAGAGCACATCAAGCACCCCGACTGGCGTTACCGTGACGCTTCTGTGATGGCTTTCGGTTCCATCTTAGAGGGTCCTGAGCTGACCCAGCTCAAACCATTAGTCATTCAGGTAATATGCAGTTTTTTTTTTCTTATTTTGCAATGAGGCCTGCCAAGCACATGGCTTTTTATAGAAACCCACAACACCATTGATGTAAAGTTAAAAAAAGAAAAAAAGTGCTATATCTGATTCTGTTGGCAATCCATAATTTTGACAGCTGTTACTGGACTCATTGAAGTGTTGTGGTTGGATTCAAGGTGCATTGAGTTGGTTGGAGGTGTTTGCCTGCTTGGCCATATATCTTTATGAATTTTATAAATATCTGCAAGTGTTCTGTAGCCATAAAATGGCTTTTCCCATCTCCTTGGAAGTAATTCTGTGTGTGGTCTATTTAGCCTGTCAAAGTCCCCTTTAAATTTTAACTTGAGGGTTGATGTGTATTTGCTAGGGGTGTAAATCATTGTCCCCAAGGAGATCCTATGCGGTTACGTTTCGATGAGTCGTCAATCTTTTGATCTCCATCACAGTTTGATTCCATTAATCGATTATTCGGTGACCTAAATTTCATTGTAATCATCCCCATTATTTTAGTAGTTATCCTAAGCTCTAGTGCTGCTAACGTTGAATATTGACTAAGTTTAAATGTTGTTCAAGACTTTTAATGAATATCGGCTGATACCGATATTATAACCAATATGTCAATTCTACTTAGTTTCCTTAGCCTGAAATGCTACTCAGATTTATAAACAAATGGCTGCCTCTTCTGAACCACAAAGATTCATTAAATGTCAGATCATTTGTTATACTGGTTAACCAGTGTTAGTGTCTGGTAGGGGAATGCTTATTTTTGTTGAGTTGTGCTCAAGGTCACCTGTAATATTTTTATTAATGTGCACAGGCTATGCCCACGCTGATTGAATTGATGAAGGATCCTAGTGTTGTGGTGAGAGATACTACAGCCTGGACTGTGGGTCGCATTTGCGAGCTGCTTCCTGAAGCGGCCATCAATGAGGTCTACCTGGCGCCCCTGCTGCAGTGTCTGATCGAGGGTTTGAGCGCCGAGCCACGTGTGGCGTCCAACGTCTGTTGGGTAAGCGCACTTTCCCCCGCTTGTGTAACGGTGAACGTTGCGTTGTGGTTTTTACCTGCCTTGACGTTGTCAGTTTTTTTTTAAACTTGAAAATGCTTGGTGGGCGATCTTCCCAAAAAAATCCACAGTCCACAATCTGAACTGCGATCTTTCTTCCCAGCTTTGATATGTACTGTGAAGAATACCCACACTCAAACAAGCTTAAGGACTTAGCTACTGGTGCCATTCAAAACACAATATTGCATTAAAGACACCGTTTTCGAAATGGCCATTAAAACTTGAGTTAATATTTATTTTAAAAACTAAAAGCTGTAATAAGCAGTCATTAGATACCATAGCCAAACCCCTGCCACACTGCTGATGTTCAGTCCTTTTTTGGCATCAGCTCCTTACCCTCCATGTCAGTAGCTCTCACTGGATTTTTTCAAATGCGTCACGCATGACAGAGACTGTATGACACAGACTGGCGATATAATTTGGCCAGTCAGCACCGGCATCTAATAGGGAGTCATTCTGTAGGTTTGACGTAGCACAGACCCACGGTAATACTGGCCAGCGGAGTTTCATGTGAAGTTTTGCCGCATATAAGGTCACCATCTACGATTCACATAAAAAGTAGATCATGGACATCTTCAAGATTGATCATGATATAAAATTCCAATCCCCCCCACCCCTACAAGCAGGTCTTTTCAGTTCTGGTATTTTGGCATATTTTTCTTGGCTTATCCCAAAATACTCCCTGGGCCTTGTTAGTGTCCCTGGTGACATCTCTAGTCAAAAGCCATAGCGGTCATTAAACTCAACTTGTTCCACTCTTCCTGTCGGCTTTATTTTGCCACTTGAGTGCGAGTTTGTGTCCATATCCTCAAGAGTCTGCTATATTGCAGGCCTTCTCCAGCCTCGCGGAAGCTGCATATGAAGCTGCGGAGACCACTGATGACCAGGATGAACCTAGCACTTACTGTCTGTCCTCCTCCTTCGAGATCATAGTCCAGAAGCTCCTGGAGACCACAGACAGGTAATGTCTTTGCTCAGACCCACTCCAAGAAAGAACGTTCTCATGAATGGGGTAATCAGATACTGCGTTTGTCGGGTGGAGCTATTTAATAGGTGTAGAAAAGGCGTAGGCTTAGTATAGTCAAATTGTGGTCCTTCTAGATTTTCTCCAGGGAGTAGCAGGACAAAAGGTGATACTTATTTGCAATAAGCTTGTTTTGGAGGGAGGGAGGCGCCCATTCATTTCTGGTGCTGATCTTTGGTTCTTTCCTTTCACTAAAAGTATTTGGAAAAATTGACTTTTCCTTTCATGGCATTACTCAGTGTTTTTATTTATTTATTTTTCTTTTTGTTTTGCTAAGTTTGCTGTAGCAGAGTTTATCAAATGACCATGCAGCAGTTCCAGCCCTAGGTGTTCTAGCGCCTCAGACGAGATTCTGCTGAGATTATGACATTTTAATACTAGAGTAAATAACGTAATGGAATGCAACTAGAGGTGGTACTTCTGATTTATTTATTTTTTAATTTCAATTTTGTTCCCTGCTTGCTTTTTTCCCCCTCTTGCTTGTAGGCCGGACGGGCACCAAAACAACCTGCGGAGTGCGGCGTATGAAGCTCTAATGGAGATAGTGAAGAACAGTGCGAAGGACTGTTACCCAGCTGTGCAGAAGACCACCCTTGTGATCATGGAACGGTTACAGCAAGTTCTTCAGATGGAGGTTGGTGTCTGCCGGCTCTTGGTGGTGTCAGATGTGCATTTCTCATTGAAGCTTATACAGAAGCAACTCTGAATTAGTGTGCCCTGTTTTCGCTAAGTGTTCTCCGGCTGGTCTGGGTCTAACTGGTAAATATGCTGAACTACAACTGCATCATTCATGCAAGATGGACTATTTATACATTTGCGAACAAACGGATTTAGTCCTTGACTCTTATAGTGAAGTGTTCAATGTGAGTGTTGTTCCATTGAAAATCTGGTTTCACTGGATCGTTACTGATTTTCCTCTGAAGTAAGATTAACTACAGCAAGATGACAGTGTGGTCCTGCAGTCTTGTCCAGCAGCTCTGTTTTCTCCTCTCTTGAGCTTCTGTGCTATTTAGGGCTGCCACCAAGGATTATTTTTCTGTCAGTAAATCAGTCGGCTATTTTACAGATTCATCTGTTATCTAAACAATTAGTTTCCTTCCTTCGTCGACTAATCGCGGCAGCCCTAATACTATTCTATTTGCAGTTATACAAAAAATTTTTTTAAAATTTAATTTGTGGGTTTTCATAAGTCAGCATTGTTTGTGTTACACCCTTGACTAACATGGATACATGAATCTCTGGTGGCTTCAGTCATGCTTCTCTGCGATACTGAGCCACTTACAGTACATAAAGACAGGGGAAGATAGAACTTTGGGCTTTTGTGCAAACATGGATGCATATAGCTGTTGTCTATCTTCCACTTGGCTGGTCAGATCACAACCTTGTGCACCTGGTCCACAAATACAAAACACTTGTTCAATAGCGGTAGCTTTGCAGAACTGCTTGGATGTGATGAACTGTGTGGTGAGGACCTCTGCGGGCTCACTGTCTACATCGGCTTCTCTGTGGACGCAGCTATTCCCTGGAGAGCAGTTTGTTTCCCCAAAAACCTCGAAATCACAATGGTTATCAAAACATTCTTCAATTAGTTTCTCCCATCCAGAAAACTAAGAGGTGTACTGAGAGGGAATGAACTCTGCGAAAGCTGGAGAATAGCAGCCCGAGTAAGACTGAACAGCATGGGCAGAAACATGAAGGTTTCTGCGCCATCACAGATCACCTTGCTGAACAGCCACAGTTCATCCACACCAGTAACTGCATGTCTGATGCAGTGCGAAGCGGCACAGCAGTGCCCTGAGGGACAGCACTGTCGACGTTCCCGTTTACTCTTAATACCACGGACTTCAGGCACAAGTCTGACTCATTTCCTCTTCAGATGTTCAATAATTGCATGTGAGTGGGATGTATTGGTGAAGGAAAAGGAATAGAGAAGGGAGGTGAAGAGAGCCGAGTGAGTAAGGACCACCTGTAGGTCAACGACAAAGATGGTTATTTTGAAGGCAGTGGACTCAAGGCAGAGCAGAGAGCCAGTGAGCAGTCGCTATCCAAGAGGAGAGCATAGATATTGCACTGTGCTATAAGTACCTTGGCGTGTATGTCAATGACAGGCCGCCCTGGCATGACAAAGCAGAGCCTACGGAGGAGTGCAGAGTAGGCTGTTCTTGAAGCGGCTTGTGTCCTTTGGTGTATGTGGCAAGCTGCTGCACTGCAAGCTGCTGCACTGCAAGCTGCTGCACTGCAAGCTGCTACACTTTGCCGCTCTGTTGCTGCACTTCACTGCTGTTTGCTGGGGGAGGTAATATCACTGCGCGGGAGTCTGAAAGCTGGCCGAGAGTGGACTCGAAGAATGCTGCCCAAACTGTACTTTTGAATAATGAGGCCCGTCCTCTCAGAGCTGGTACGGTTGAGGAGCACCTTCAGCTGCTGCCTCATCTCCTCGAAGTGCACAGCAGAGTACTTCATGCCCCTTTGATTGTTGAGTGCCTCTGGTCTCTAGGTCTGTAGCCCAACCCGACTTGGCCACGCAAGCACAAATCAGTGCTAACACAACACTGTACTGCGCTCTCTGCTCTACATCCATGTTTGTACCTTACTTATACTGTATCTTTATTTCTTTGGTGGGTAGCTAATTTGTTAGAAGTTATTTTTGTAATTCTGCTGGAAAATGAAAATCTGTCCTCCCCCAGGGAATCAGTTTTGGCCTAACATGAAAAATCCATCCAAACGGTTGCAAATTGCTTCCGGTTGAGGCTTAAATTAAGCAGCTGAAAAAGTCGGTCTTCAATGCATAATAATAATATGTTTGACAGAAGGATGTAAAGCTTCATCCCCGTCACAGACAGTGGAGCAGCTGTCTGCGTTGTCTTTGCGTGTAGCTGGTCATGGAAATTCACTGGGCTTTCTTGACTTACCCACAGTCCCACATCCAGAGCACTTCTGACCGAATCCAGTTCAATGACCTGCAGTCCTTACTGTGTGCCACCCTGCAGGTGAGTCATGGAATGGGCCTCACTCCTAGTTTTTGTTTTCAGTTTTAATGCGAGCTTTTAAAGTTGCGTAACTTCTCTGTACAGTATGCCTCAGTTCCGTTACGCAGCCTGTAGTGTTGCTCGGTTCCTCCAGAGTACTCCGTCTGTGTGGATTTGTAGACTTGAAGAACCTTGTACTGAAACTTGAGAAATTTTTTGGGAAAAAAAATGGTGCTGATTTATGTCAGTGTTTCCCTACCCAGTCCTTGGGGAACCCTGGACAGTCCACGTTTTTGCTCCCTCCCAGCGCGCATGTACCAGGTATTCGGTGTTCCTGATTGGCTGGGAGCTGTCCGGAGTTCTCCAATGACTGGGTTGGGAAACACTGGATTATGCTACTGAAACGAGGCAATAAGTTGTAGGACCAGTTGACCTCTGGGGAGTAGTTTTTTTTTTTATTTTTTTTTTGCTGAATATCAGATGCTGATAGTTTGCCACCCAACCCCCCCCACCCCGCCCCGCAGAATGTATTACGGAAGGTGCAGCACCAGGATGCACTGCAGATCTCCGACGTGGTGATGGCCTCGTTGCTGCGCATGTTCCAGAGCACGGCTGGCTCTGGGGGTGTGCAGGAAGACGCCCTCATGGCGGTCAGCACTCTGGTGGAAGGTAAGGCGACGCTTTCTGTGCTTTATGTAGTCTTGTCCCTCCATGATACTTTTTTTTACATGGCTATGCCATTCAGTCTGTGTCCATACTGTACAGAAGCAAGTCACCAGGGGCTTTAGGTCTGCTATGCTACGTGGTTTATTGTGGCCAGTGGCACTGTTCGATTCTGGATTTAGTAGTTATCCCATCTCTGCAGACTGTCGTTTTTGATGTCTGACTTAGGGTAGGTAGGTCTGTTGTATTGGTACGTTTGTGGTCTACATTTTATTTATTTTTTTCCTCTCATCTATTAGTGTGGGGGGGAAATCATGTTTTTACCAGGCCAGCGTAGGTGAGACAGACCTTAGATTCATTCAGGCCTGCACTTTGCTGTCTTGGTGTATGTGAATATAAGTATATTTTCCTCTTGTGTGACCTTTATGCGACTGTTTTGAAAATGTTAACCCCCCCTCCCCAGTATTTTAATCTGCTCTCGTCACAGTATAAATAAAATCAAGCATCTCCCCTTTTTCAGTTTTGGGCAGTGATTTCTTGAAATACATGGATGCTTTCAAACCTTTCCTGGGCATTGGGCTGAAAAATTATGCAGAATATCAGGTAGGCTTTGGTTTTATCTAACAGAACCATCTGTCACGTTTTCAGCATGTTTAAGGTTTCTCTGTCGGAAGCACACTAAGCACAGCTATATGCATATATGTGTAAATCCATGGTTTGGGAGGATTCACTTAGGGCACATTTTGGACCAGTATATCACACTTTCAGGAAGACGTCACTTAACCCTGCAGCAGATAAAATACAGAATAGTTCTCTTTCCTGTCAGGCTGTCATACTACACGCATGTTGTGGCTGATGCATACTGTGGAATCGTATTTTCTAGCTTCCGGTCCCAGTGCGTAAATGTAACATACATGTTGCCATAGCTGTCAGGTTTGTGCCCCCCGCTTAGGTGTGTCTCGCCGCTGTTGGCCTGGTCTGTGACCTTTGCCGAGCACTTATGACCAACATCCTGCCTTACTGTGACGAGATCATGCAGCTTCTTCTGGAGAACCTGGGGGTACGTCTCTCAGTACCAGCTCATCCTCTCATTGATGAATGCAGCCGGTATCGTCCCCTCCTGCCTTGGATTCAGAAATCTGTCTCCGTCACTTAAACGGCTGTGTATTTCAGTTAGGTCATTTATGCTTAATTCCAGAAACTGCTGGTTAAACTGTTACCCTGCCTTCAAAATAAGTTGTTTGGCTCCCTCTAGAGGATATTTACAAGACTTTTTTTTCTTTCTTCTTTTTTAACCAGGTTTAAGGGTTAGATTATGTTCTTGTATTTGTGGTGTCTAGTTTCTGACACCAAGCTGCTTCTCGCCAGTGTACCTGCACTTGCAGAGTGATCCATGTCTACATGCCTTAAGACAGGATTGTTTTTAAGAAGCCCGTTACCAATTACATACTCGGTGCATCTGTGTGCGCTTAGTGGTGACCCTGCTGGCACCGTGCTGCTGTAAAGTGGCCTCCTCTCTCTCGACAGAATGAGAACGTCCACAGATCCGTGAAGCCGCAGATTCTCTCTGCTTTTGGGGATATCGCCTTGGCCATCGGAGGCGAGTTCAAGAAATATCTGGATATTGTACTGGACACGCTCCAGCAAGCGTCGCAGGCCCAAGTGGATAAGGTCTGTCGCTGCCGTCCCGCGCTTACGCCACCCCGCTCTTCCCCTCCTTTGGCGTGGATTCTCATTCCCTGACTTCGTTACTGCAGCACCTCTCTGGCTTAATGCTGCTTTCCGGTTTTGCTCCTCTGAACCACTGGTTTCCTTATTTGAGGTGGGGGCCTCACTTCTGCTGAGCTTGAGCGACTCAGCCCTTTGGTCTCATGCCAGATATAGCAAATAACTGGCTGCTTATTGAATTAGTTCCCTCCCCCATTATTATTGCGCTTAAAAGCCTATTATTGCTTACATCCAGTGTATAAAAATGGCTGCTTTTTGTTTTGCTGCTTGCAGAGCCTTGTGAGTTACAGCATAATATAGATTCATTTGCAGGTCTGCTGACCGGTAAGAGTTAATGGTTCAATGAAAGCTGCAGTTTTAAAATCGTTGCAGTTTACAGTTGGTTATAAAGCACAAAGTTATAGCAGCCTGCTGCACTCTTAGCTCTTGGTAGTAAACCTGTGCACCATGGACACTAAATTGATTCTCTCCTACGTACACAAACTGATGTGCTCTTAATGGGCTCGACTGCGTACATTCCTGAGATTCAGCACGAAGTGAAATGCCTCAGTAAGCTTGAATTGCGGCCTGTGGTTTGGTAAGAGCACAGGAATGTCGAGCACTGGAAGCAGATTGTGCTGCCCTTCATTGTCCCTTTCAGCCCGTTACGTCGACTGGCTGTTTGGCTTTCCTTAGTGGTGGGGGAATTTTTCTCGGGCTGCGTCAGAGGAAGCCAGTGCATCATGGTGGCCTGGTGAAATTGATGGAAGCTGCTTGGGCTGGATTGGCTCTCTGTCATACTGCAGATTCTGCTTTAAACTCCTGTTCATGGAAAATCCTAATCATTGTAATACCATTGAAAATCAAATCCAGATGAACAGTTACAGTAGTATTACAAACAGTTGTTTTTGAGGTTGCCTTTAAAAATCCCTGGTAGTCATTTGTGTTGGATGCAGGCCTCTGGACGCTTAGAGTTGAATGGTTCCCCTGTTCTGTGATGCATTTCCTCATTCATTGCTGTGGTTTGAAGTGATCCCCTTTAATGTGTTGCTGCTCTCTGTATCTGAGCATATGCCGGTTTGCCCTTCATTTCCTTCAAATAATTCCCATGATTCATTCAGTTGGTGGAGTTGGGGTTGTGAATGGCTTAGGATTGGCAAGTCTGTCTCTCCGGCATTTTGTAAATATGCTCCTGTTCTGGCTGCTTCTAACAGACTGCGATGGGGGATAGTAAGACCGGTGTCGCTGCCTGGTTAGATGGACATGTGCTTCTCCATTAGGCACCTAGAATAGGCAATTAAGGTTGGAGCTTTACTCACTTGCGGGTGATAATGGGGATTTTGTGGCCAACATTCTGATCTTTCTCTGGCAGACGGATTACGACATGGTGGACTACCTGAACGAGCTTCGAGAAGGCTGTCTGGAAGCCTACACAGGGATTATTCAAGGCTTGAAAGGCGATCAGGAAAACGTACATCGTAAGTGTCCTGCCCATCAGTGGTTTTTCATCTGATTTTTGTGCTGGAGTCTTAACTTTGTATAGGCTGTTTAGTAGGGATAGGGATTTTTATAGCATTAAGGTGTAGCATTAATTTTAAAGCCGTGTTTCTTTGATCGAATTAATGCGTGCAGCAGTTTAATACCCGAATGAGAGAATAGTGTGAGCAAAGATTTTTAATAGAGACGTTTAATATTCCATCCTGTAGTTTAGGAGAGTTTATGGTGTGACGTTGCACAGAGTTCTAGAATTTAAAAGAAAATTAAATGTTAGCGTCTCAAGGGAATCTGTTACCTGGTTTATTTAGTTTTAATAAAACTTCCCAATTGAGGCATACATAGGATTAAAAAATATTGTTGTATTTGCAGTGTTTATTAATGGCTTTCACCTTAAAATTTTAAGATCAAGTCCAATTTCAGTAGACGCGCTTCTGTTTCTCCAAGCTATTTGTCAAATAGGTTTTAGACTTTAGATGGATCACATGGTAGGAATGTGTCGGTCCGCCTGTTGGGTATCTGCTTATGTACATGTGGTTTGTGCCTTTCTGAAAGCACTGAAGTCCTCCTTATACCTGCTTGGCTGTATCATTTCTATTAAATAAATCTATATTGGCTTAAACCATTACAAATATTAATATGGGTCATTCTCATAAATTGAGAAATTCAGATATATATTTTTTTGTGTTAAGAAATCGGCATTGCCATTACTTTCTGAATATATGAATATTGTAGTTTCTTGATCTGATTTTGACCATTTGACCATCAAAGGACAAAAACCCAGTTAATGTTTTTAAGCATTTCAGCTGTAACTCACAACGATCTTGCTTGTAGCCCCACAGTAAATAGTTTGTGTAGGTTTTGGGTTAATTTTTGGTTAGTTTTGTCTTTTTTTTTTTCTAACTCTTGCCCTGGGTTTGATTAAATACTTGGTTTATTACATAAATGGTGATATAACAACTCATTTAGCTACCTGAGGCAAAATTGATAGTTTAAACAATGAAGTTGTGTAACTTGAGTCAGTCTTCAAAATTATTTTACAAATCTGAAAAAAATGTATGCATTAGTGAGAGTGACCCATATTACTCTCCTTTTATTTGTACATTAATGTAGGTATTTAATGTGCAAATATTTGATTGTATAGTTTGGTGTGATTAATTGAAATTAATCAAAGAACTGACTTTTAATCGATTCACTTTTCTAGCCTTCGTTAGCTGTATCTTATTTGTGGCAAGGAAGTTTAACCAGCTGATCTTTGTGAAAGGAATGTGTTGGTCTGAATGTGTTTGAATCGCTCGGCCTTTGACGCGCTTTTCTCTCCAGCGGATGTGATGCTAGTTCAGCCCCGAGTGGAGTTCATCCTGTCCTTTATTCACCACATCGCTGAAGACGAGGATCATTCTGATGGTGTGGTAGCCAATGCTGCCGGCCTCATAGGGTGAGCGATATCTCAGGACGTCCATCTGCAGTACAACACTCTAGTTCTGTTTGTCTGAAATTCTCGCGGCCTTGTGAGAGACGACGGCTGCGGCTGTAGTTGCTTGCTGTCCCATCCTGCTTATAACTGCCATCTTTAATTGGGAAAGCCTGCAAAAATGAAGGTCATTCTTCCCCTGTGAAGCCATTAAATGTGGTGACCACTCTGCTCTTGCCTTGTGCATTTTTAGATGTGCAATTTGGTCTCTTTTAGTCTATAATCCATGTTTTCCAGCATACAGTTAAAGTTGCAACCTTCATGTTTTAAGATTACCATTTGAAGTCGAAGAATGGTTTTTGTATTTCTTGAAACCATTTCTGCTTCAGCTAATTTGTCATTCTTGCAGCCATAGTTAATGACTACAAGCATGCAGCCATCGCATGTCTTATGAAATTTCAATGATTTGAGCCTCAGTCCTCCCTTCTCCATATCTGATTTATTGCAGTTGCACTGCGCTTGACCGTACCACTGCCTCCAACACAGTCTGATACCTGAATTTCTACTAATTTTGGCTGGCTTATCTAGTATTTTGAAAGCTGCTGTTGTGGCCCCCTCTGTGTTAATTAGAATATCTGTGCTGTGCTGACGCAGCTGCTTCTTGTGATGAGTCGCTTTAGCTGGTTCTTTGTCTTGCTTTCGGCCATAAGATCCTCTCACAGACCCACATAACTGATGGCTCTTTTTTACTCACTTCTGCTTATTTTTCCCTAACCCAGCCACACACCGGAGCTGTATATACTGCTTTTATGTTTGCAGTCTCATTGTTTTGTTTACTTTGGGATTAAAGCGCCTAGTAATTAGAAAAGCCAGATGCATAGAAGCTCAGAGATTCAAGTGACTTTTGCTATTGCTTTAGTCATCCTAAATGATCACTTGGGAGATCCTCGAGTCATGCACTGCATGGACATTGTGTTTTCTGAGCCCTGGTGCTATCACAGTACACACTAATTGGCCAGGGCAGTGCAGGCATCTGCTTGGTGACACACCAGGGTTGCCCATTTTAAGACGTTCTGTACGATTCAGATATGCTGGGAACTGATAGTCCTGTCATAGGGAAGTCATCGATTCTGCCTGATTTGTCATCGCACATTTTTAACCTCCAGCGACATCCCATTAAATAGATTGTAAAATCAGCTGTGAAGCTTCCTTTTGTCGTCTTATTGAGGGATGTTGTGTGAAATTTGAATTGTTTTTGTGGGCATCGGTTGTGTTACTTTTAGTAGGTTTTCTTAAGGCTTGTTATTCTCACTTCCAGTTTTGAATGTTTTGCCTCCCTGTGAAACTGAGCAGTGAGCGTCTGTGCCGACGAGCTCTAAAATGTGTGTATGCTGAAGTATAAATGGACAAAGTCTAGGGTATTTTTGGAAGAACTTGGTAGGAGTTCTTGGACACTTCCTGAACCAGTCAGTTTTCAGTCCTCTATACTTGTCGTGTGAAATTCACTGTTGAGTCACCAAGCTTTACATGACTAAATTTAAAACTAGTTATTCAAGACTATTCAATGAATATCTGAATTAATTCTACTTCTGAGTTTCTTTCAAAAGGGCCCTTACTTTGGTCTTTTTTTCTGTATAGGATTATGTGCATGTATGTACTATTATCATACTATATAAGGTATGAAGGCAGTTTGGTGCCTAATTTCCACCAGACATATTTTCAAAAAGCTTCTGCATTGATTAATTTAGAGTAAGAGAAATACATTGATTCACATCTCCCCATCTGAGCCCTTAAATTTATTGGCTCTAGATACTTTGCATTCTTTCCATCATTCAGTTATGAGACAATCTAATCTTCTAACTTTCCATATTGTTTGTGTTGTTCTTGCAAAGTTCTCTGAATTTCCCGTTCATTTCCATATATTCCTGTTAATTCGCATGGAAAGTTTCCAACTTGGGGAATTTTGAAAATATCCCAACCTAACTTCCCAATGAATGGAAAGTTTCCACCCCTTTTGCAACCCTAGTGTGTGTGCATATACCAGCATATATATATAAATACACACACCCACACACAAAATGGTGTTAGTGAATAACCTGAAGGAGCTGCTGATCTGATAGGTCACTTGGCTGACTGTAGCATCCCCCTTCCCACAGTGACCTGTGCACTGCCTTCGGCAAGGACGTCATGAAGCTGGTGGAGGTGAGGCCCCTTATCAATGAGTTGCTGACCGAGGGCCGAAGATCTAAGACTAGCAAAACCAAGACTCTGGCCACTTGGGCCACCAAGGAGCTGCGCAAGCTTAAAAACCAGGCTTGGTGAGTGTCTCCACCGCAGTCCTGCACAAGGTCTTGGTTTGATGATCTGAATCGAATATGATGAAAGTCAGAAAGGAAGTGGTGTTCAGACACTTGCTGCACCTTGTGTTTTATGGCAGTATTTGGTCAAAGGAGTAATCAGTGGCTTTGCCCAGTTTATATCAGAGAGATTGTCAAGTAATACACTTTTTAATTTTTTTCTCAGACCGAACAAGAGATCATACTGAGCAAACCCCACTGGAGTTTCTTCTGTCTTTTGCGCTATTGGGTTAAAGCAGAAGTTAAGAGTGTGCTGAGATGAGTGTCTGCAATGTGAGAGTGAGTGAGTGAGGCTTGATATCACACCACCCGAGTACAATTCCAGCAGTCGCCCGCAGCGTCCATCCGGCCACCGTTGGACTGATCTGAAAACGACGACGTGAACATCGTATGGGACAGCCGTAGCCGGCCGGTCCCAAACTGACATTAGTCAACAGAAAAATTCAAGGATCATCAAAGAAGAAACTGCCAAATGTGGAAGACCACCCGCCCATTCCCCACCCTGAGAGAAAGGACTTGACGCTGTGCTGAGGTTTGACGTCCCAGCACTATGGATACGGACTTCAAGTTGGAGGTATGCGATTTTGCTCAGAACGGATATCAATTGGATAACTAAAATGGACTTTTGCTGCTGGAATTGAAGAAAGCTTACATGAGGGGAAAGAGAATCAGCAATTGGATTTGGTGGCCTGTGTCCCACAGCCTTTTGGAAGCCATTAACCTGTCCACACAAGGAGTCCTGCTGATTTTAGGCCTGGCTCATAAGAATCAAGTGTGAGAGAGTGAGGGATTCACTTCACTGCCCAATACTATAAATACAATGCAAATACTGAACGCAGTACTGAAACTACTTTGGAGGGGGATTTTGAGTAATGGCAGCATATGAGAAATTTGGTAAGTTTTTTTTTTTTTTTTTTTTCTTTCTCTTTAAGAAAATGACTAACATTCAGACTTAAGGTGTCATGGGGGGGTTCTCCTTATTCTGTTGGCCATCTGTTTCTTTCTTGCCTCTATTCCAAACTGTGAAATTTTAAAAGCAATTCAAATTCACGGAAAATGGGTAATTCAAGGTGAGGAACACACTTTGCAGCTGAAGCAAAAAGCCCGAAATTTCGACAGGTAACACTTAGCTGTCTGGATTATTTTAAATCTAGTTCCAAAGGTGGGAGTGTGCCAAAGAATTTATAACCTGACAGTAAAAAAATAAATAAATAAATAAAAATAAAAAAATACAAATTGGGTCCTCGTTTGAACGGATTTAAAGCCTAAAGAATTGGATATACAGTAAGCGGTCCGATAATAGGCTTATGAAAGGAAGTGATTGGTAGTTTGGGGCTTTTTGTGCTTGCATTGTTTCCATTTTGTCGCTGGTTTCCCCCCGAACTTAGTTGGAAAGGTACAGCTTATCCAACTTGTCTAGAGTAAAAATGGAGGCATTTGTATGAGGTTCTATTTTTCCACTGCAATGAAGAAAAATAAAATTCTATCAAACATTCCCCTAGCATTGTTTGCATTTGGTCTTTTTGGTGGGTGGGTTCTGGGGAGCTGAAAATTCCCGATGGAGTAAGTGGGCGTTGCAGCCAATCAAGCCCCCCCCCCCCCCAACTGGTAACTGGTATTACTGGCCGGTTTGCATATCCCTAGCCTTCTAGGTCGACAATGTTAATGGTGATGCGTAGTAGCTCACCGAATGGTTGCTAGCTTGCATTTTAGTTTTCCCTCGAAATTAAATGGCTAATAATTTGTATTCATATTAGTCAGGAGCCATTTTGCATGCCAAGCAGAAGATGTGAAGTAAAGGCGTTCTCCTGTGGGCCTCCAGGCCCCGGGGCCTCCCAGTGTTCACTGGGAGTCTTAAGCCGCTCCTCCTGCTCCTCTATGCCATTGAATGACCAAACTGGGGACTGCTCCTCCACACATGCACTTGGCATTCTTCTCTCCACCCTTTTTGTATAAAGAGTTTGTCTGCTTTGTGTCTTGGGGTGTAGTGAGCTTCCTGTGGACACGCTTTCTTTTTGGGTGCATAACCTATTTCATACTGTTTTTTTTTTTTTTTTTTTCTTTTTTAAATGTTTTTAAGATGCTGAAGGGAAAAGGTCTGTTTTAAGATCTTCAAGGGCAAATCGGTGTCTCCCCTGAGCTTCAGCTTAGCCCATTGTTCCCAGTGGGGAGAGGATTTCTCATCCCAGTTGCCAGTCGCAGTGTGTGATCCCCACTCAACCATAACATGAAGAGCATTTGTAGCCTGTGCCTTTTTACAAGCGAAGCTGGTCAGAACTGATATTGGGATTGGGAATGGGAATGGGATTCTCTGGCCACTAACGGTTGGATTTACAGCTTCACTTATTTTGATTGACTTTTAATGTGTTTAGTTCTGTTATCAATCTCCACAACTTGCTTTTGGGTGAAAATTGGTCAACTGCCAGAGGTAAAAGTAATTCTGTTACAATAAAACAAGAAAAGGTTCCTACTCTATTGGGTCGTTTACGCAAGGGTTTTTTTTATTTTATTTTATTTTTTTCCTCCCTCCAGTGTTGGAGTTGAATTCCTGGCTTTGATATAATTTGTAGTCATTGGGGCAGGATGGGGGAATTGTGGTTTGGGGCGGGGGGGTGTTCTGGAGATGGGGAATTTTTGACCATTCCTCAGTGCTACTTGTTTCAGTCCTGTGTTGCTTTCTGCTTTAGAACCCGAGAATAAAATATGCGGAGTTTCAGCTGGCTGAATCTCGTTCTTGTTTTGAGGCCTGCCTTCCAACTAACAAGGCACCACCGGCAACTTCCGCTGATCCAAGTTGCAGCTCTTCACATTTTGTCATTTCCGCCCACACTGTACTCCACTATTTGGTCGCTTCAGATAAAATGTGCAGCCTGTCCTAGATTCCAGTTGAAAACTGTGTGTGTCAACCCAGTCCTCGGGGGACCCATAGACGGTCCACATTTTTGCTCCCTCCAATCCCAAAAATGTGGACTGTTTGGCTGGGAGGGAGCAAAAACATGAACTGTCTGGATGTCGCCTAGGACCCGGTTGAGAGAGACTGTTTTAAACCAATAACAGGATAGTATGGGAACCCTACAGGTATTTCCACCTGGTGTGGCTTTGATGCTGTTAATGTAAAATAAATACCCCTGAAGACTAAATAGTGATGGGTAATGTCAGTAGAACCCTCCATTTGTTGGAAGAGAGGGTGAAGCAGTCGGCACAACGGTGCTGTTGGGTTTTTCCTCTTGAACTTGGTGCATTACAGTCAGAATATCTACACAAACTTCACAGGTCCTAAAGATGGATGCTCAGTGTTTCACTAGTCATGTTTGTAGGAATGGTTTCAACTATTCAGATAAATGCATATGCTGAGGTTTGTGGTGTTTGCCAGTCCCCCTCAATCAAGAACAAAACTGGACCAAAGATTGTCCCACAATAATCAATACATGATACATTCAAGATGCTGATCTGGTCAGATTGATGCATTTCTATGCTCCCCCCCCCCCCCGATATATGCTATGTAAACTTTGTAAACTACCTTTTTGATGGACTGAATGTGTGGTATTGCTGGTACTACAATGTTGTGCTCATCTTGTGTCCTAAGGTACAGAGACTTTAACCAGTCTAATGATGCTAACTACTTTCTTGCAATGACTGACAATTGTCTCATTCTTTTGCCATTGACTTCAATGACAAGCACCGAATCCTTATGAATAAATTTTAGTCAAGATCCAGGCAGCTGTTTTATTCAGAAAATGTGAACAAATCAGTTCAATCAGCCTAATCCATGGTCGTGTAACAACTATCTATAGCGTACAATAGCTATTCTCCAAATGTACAATAATTAGCTTTGTCTCCAGAACTGCTTCAAGGGAAGACGCATCCCTTTCTGCACACCATGATTGTACTGTTATTTTTGCACCTTTATTGAACTATGCCAATGTCCCCCGACCTCATTAAGAATTTCAGCTGCAGAAATTCCCTTGACTGGATATTTTATCATTACCCCGTCTGACTCAATAACTGCAGAGTTCCAAGCTTCTTCTGGCATTAATCCAAGCAAAAAACTGCCAGGAGCATCATGGAATGGGCTTCCATGGCTGACCAACTGCATGCAAGCCTCACATCCAGTGCACTGCCAAGTGTTGGATGGAGCAGAGTAAAGCACACTGTCACTGGACTCTGGAGCAGTGGAAAGGTGTTCTGTGGAGTAACGAATCACGCTTCTCTGTCTGGCAGTGAGATGGATGAGTCTGGGTTTGGCAGATGCTAGGAGAACATTACCTGTCTGACTGCATTGTGCCAACTGTAAAGTTTGGTGGAGGAGGGACAATGTTATGGGGTGTTTTTCAGAGGTTGGGCTAGGCCCCTTAGTTCCACTGAAGGGATCTCTTAATGCCTCAGCATACTAAGACATTTTGGACAATTTTATGCTTCCAACTGGGAATGGTTTGGGGAAGGCTGGTTACCATTCCAGCATGACTGTGCTCCAGTGCACAAAGCAAGTTCCGTAAAAGACAGTTTGGTGTGGAAGAACATGACTGGCCTGCACGGAGCCCTGATCCCATCGAACACCTTTGGGATGAAGTAGAACGGAGATTGCGAGCCAGGCCTTCACATCCAACATCAGTGTCTGACCTCACCAATGCTCTTTCGGATGAATGGGCAAAAATTCCCACAGACGCACTCCAGAACCTTGTGTAAACCTTCCTATAAGAGTGCCAGCTGTTATAACTGCAAAGGGGGGACCAACTCCATATTGATAACTATGGATTTAGGATGGGATGTGAAACGTTCCTGTAGGTGTGATGGTCAGGTGTCCTAATACTTTTGTCCATATAATGTCTGCTGGGTGGTATTTAATGTCATGCTCAGTTTATATACATTACCTTGATGTTTTGGAGGAGATTGGTTGAAAAGGGAGCAAAACCCTAGTCGAAACTGAAGCTGAAACTGTGTCTAGCTAGAATGTAATTGTGACAGTTTTATAAAACAAGCTGTTCATGTCAAGTTTTGGAAAAACTACACGTGTAGCATGAGAACTGCTCTCTGGTTGGTTTGTATGTCCAGTCTTACACAAATGCCTTGTGGTGATATGATTTCTGGAAATCAAATGAATCCGTGGGTATAGTTTTCCTTTTTTCTATAGCATTTTATTATACCATTTTTTTTAGAATCAATATAATTACCTCTTGCCACAAATTAAACTATAATTATGTAATAGGCATATTAAATATTTTTAATTGGATGACTACCATGAGTCAAGCATACCAATTCTGCACACCGCAATTGCAACTCGAGATGCATGCAGTCAGGATGACCAGGAGAATGGGGTCAGTTTCGGGGACTGGAAGCAGAACTAATGGTTGGAAGAGAGATGGAAAAGAACCAAGCGGTTATAAATGGTAGCACAGGAAGTCTGTGTGTATGACCGAAAGACTAGAAGACCTCCAAGAACCCAGGACACTGGCAACCCTTTGCTACATTGGTGGGCAGGGTTCTTCTTATCCGTTAATTAGCAAAGCTAACTTTTTCAGTAGTGGATTAGCGTTTCCACTAACTTTAAGAACTGTTAGCGGACCGATTAGGTTCTGCTAAGTTTAGTTCTGTAAACTAACTGCCTGCATTTTTGTGCAGGTAAAGTGATTAAAGTTTAAACGGTCAAAAATGTTTGTAAACCCCAAAATCATACATATCTTTCTTGTTTGTTGTGATCGTGTCTGCAGCAGTCTATCTGGCACTGTGTTGGCTGACTGTGTGTAAACACAAGGCGTGGTTGTTCAATTAAAATGAAATACATTTAAAGTGGGATATCATGAACAAAGCGGGTTTGTCAAGCAGGGTTTACGAAGCAGGGTTTCTCACTAATCCAGATAACTTGTCGGATTTAGTTTTTATCTTTGATCACTTAGATTTAATGTTAGATTAAATCTGACAAGTTATCCGGCTAAGCAAGAAATCCTGGGTGTTTCTCAATACCAAGAATGTGAAGTCTTGGTAGCTTGCCTCTCAAGAGCAAACCTGGAGTGGAATGAATCATGGCATTGGTCTTGTTTGGCAAGGATGCTGTCACTACAGTATGAGTCAGCTGTGGATTTGAGTTGTGTTTGTGCTGCAGATCGGAGTCAACTGTGTTAAACTATTAAAATAATAAACTATTCAAGTAATAAAGGACTTTAGACCATTTGCCAAACTTACACCCTTACCAATTATAGAAAGTTATGGCCCAACTCATGTATTTGCACAAATTTTCACAAAATAGACGATTTTCTTTAATTGTCTGTTTAGATACTGGCAAAGCCCTACACAGGAACTGGATGTGTTTTTTTGTATTTGGCTTGCTTTTAATTAGTTTTCAGTTTTTTTAAAAGATAGTTTGAAGTTGCTTTTGTATTTGCCTTTCAATACCTGTGTATGTGTGACAACAAATCCACAGTTGACTCAGATCCTGGGGCGTTTCTCAACATGCGTACTTGACTGTACTTGTGTTACTGCACACTCGTTTTATGTCATCTTCCATTGCTGAAAACCCGTTCCAGTATCCGACAGAAGGAAAGAGAACTGTAAAACCCCCAGATGTCATTCTTGTCCAGCCCCAAAGCTCAAGAAAGCATCACTTGCATCTTCGCCAAACAAGACCAGTTCCATGATTGATTGCGCCCATAGTTCATTCTTGGAGGCAAAGTTAGCAAGACCGGTCTTGCCAAGACCACAAATATGAACTTTGTTCTTCCTGGTATTGAGAAACACCTCAGTAGTAACAGATGCAACCAATGTATCCTTGATATTTGGGGTGGGGCATCTGTATGTCTGTACTTAAGTATTGGAACTGGTCTTAAGCAATGGAAGATGATGTAAAGCGGGTACAAGTTAACACAAGTACGCTTAAGGACGCATATTGATTTTCCGGGTTTTGATTGACAGAGCTATAGACTAATAAAGAGCTGAGATCCTCCTTCCTAATTCCGGGTAAGTGGCGCCATATTTGTAGTCCAAAAGTGGGTTTCACTGAGGCCGAAATGTCAGCATGGGTCAGTTGCGAAACAGGGTTTCTCTGACAAAAATGCTTCTGTCTCGAAATCGGAATATCACAGAAAGAACATTTCAACGCAGATTTATTCCAGAGACACGACATCATCCAATGACACTTAACTAAGTAAGTCCTAAATATCCCCTGGCAATCACTTTGGACCGACATTTGGGACTTAAGTGTTAGAGGTTAAAATTTTAGCGCTCTGTGTGTTTTTAAGGGTTTCAGAGTCAAAAACCAAACCAAAGCTAAATTCATATTAGTTAGTGGTTGTCGTTAACGCCTGCTAAACCAAAGGATTATCGTTTTAGCGCTATCTAATTAAACTTCGGAGTCAGTGTTTTAACCGTTATTGAAGCGAACTTTTCAGTTTGCTGTGCTCACCGCTCCTCAGATGCAATATCAGCAGGTGATATATTTAAGCAAAGTCATAAGAACTGCTAGAACTCCGTGTCATTAAGGCCACTTAAAATTAATAAATTGTTTTACATGACTCAAACTTCTAAAATGTTGGTGAGTAGGGGATTTTATATTTTTAGCGAAAAGACGATCGGCAACAGAGATATACTAAAACTAGAAAATTAAACTTTAATTTGTCAGTATCTCAACATTTTAAACTCTCAACAGTTCAAACAATTACAAGAAAAGAGAAACCTTCAAAAGAAATGCCTAGTCTAAGTGTTTAATGGTCTTGCCACAGAATGGCCCAATAAAAGCGTCCTCCTGACAATAGCAAAACAACAGCACTTCCATTGTTTCATGAGGGCACTATTATTGGACCACCCTACAAGAGACTACTTGCTCACAGTGCACAGGATATCAGGATTTGGCACATTGACGATCTCTGACAGTTTTTGAGGTGAAAAAAACGGATTTTTTGAAAAATATAAAAAATAAAAAAAATCGAGGCGGCACCAAAAAATTGAGGCGGGCGGCCATGTAAAACAATTTATTAATTTTAAGTGGCCTAAAGTACCGGCATCCTGTGTCGTTCTGGGTTCACCTTAATTAGAATTGGTTGAGTCTACTGTTATTATAGTGGTGATCCTTATGTTGTTTTAGATCGTCATTGCTGCCCACCTACGTACAACAGGTACCCTACAATTTTACTGTGGTGTTTGTTTAAAATTCTATCATGCACTCCATTTACAAATTTCTTGAAATTGAAAGTTGGAAGAAAACGCTTCGTTTTATAATCTGTTGTTCCATTCAGTTTCCATAACCAGTATAACAGTAGTGGGTTGTGATTTGTAAAATGGGGGAGGCACCGTGTGGACATTTGGCAGCATGACCAAAAAAGGTCTTTTTTTCTTAGGTCAGCTGCTTGTATGTAAATTCTGTTTATCATCAAAGGACTTCTTTAGGCATGTTGCGCTCTCTCTCTCTCTCTCTCTCTCTCTCACACACACACACACACACACATACAGAGCTTAGTTAGCAAACTATCAGACTAATCTACTAAAAGTCACTGAACTTGAAAATTATATGAACGATCAAACTCAATGATAACGACTTCATTTGCAAAATGTACAAATGCGAAAGATGACACGAAATGATAAACCGTCACTGGATTTAGACGAAATGCACCTGCGTGCGACAGAATGGCAGGATACTGCGAGTCAGCACCGGCGACGCCACGTGAAAACTCGTCCGAGCATTACTGTTAGCGGTAGTCAATCCTGTCTTGTGCAGAGAAGCCTGGCATCCAGGCGGGTCTATCTGTCCCATCAACGTTGCTTAAGCAAACGTTAAGCAAATGCACGAAGCTCTCGTAGACTCCCAGTTCAGGATAGCTTCCGGCATTCACTCTGCGGTTGGTAGTGTACAATTCAACTCAAAACCTCTAGGTGTCATGATAAGACCTCGCAATGCTGTATACCATAATGCGAATCAGTTTTCAGTATGTAATACTCAAAGATATTCCCACTGCTCCAATTTCACCAGATGGAGTTGAGATATAAAAAGGTATACAAAAAAAAAAAAATCAACAACAGACTGCAACGTACCCAGACATGTTAATTAGCTGCTGTTTGTTGCAAACAATGGAGTGAACATCCACATAATTACTAAATAGTGCAACATTTTCATACAATCATTTGTAATAAATCAGAAGTATACTGTAGAGCAGCTATTCTCAACCCATGGGTCGCAACCCAAATTTGGGTTGGCAGGCTCTGAATAGGTTACGAGGCAGAGTTGGAAATATAAGCATATTAAAACCAGCAAGCTCCTATGCCAGGGGTGGGCAATCTTACCCGCAAAGGGTCGGTGTGTATGCAGGTATTTGGGGTGACCTGTAGGTCAGCTGTTCAAACCCAGGTGTGAGGACTCTTCAGCCAATCAGTCCTCTAATTCGTGATATAAATAGGGAGTTGCAGGGAAAACCCGCAAACACACCGGCCCTTTGCGGATAAGATTGGCCACCCCTGTCCTATGCTGATCCATGATCAGATTTCCCAGCCCCAATCCTAGAATTAACCTATATAAACGGGTCTTGGGTCTGCAAATGCTTAGTGCAAAACTAATGAACAGTCAACCAATCCAAGAAGCCAAACCACAAACTTACATAATAAGTTTCCGTCGTTATTCGGGAAACGCACCCGGACGGCCACACCGGCCACATCGTGCGGCGCCGCTGCTCCTGTCAACACGCCCTCTCATAGAGAACAAATGACTTCCGGTTGCTTTGATTCTCTCGCCGCTCAGGGCGTCATTTAGCATCTGTGTTTAACATAAATTCTGGTCGTCCAAGACATCTTTTCAAGTGAAAACTGGAAGCAGGATTTGGCAATAAACACATTACTGGCAGTAGATGATTCGGTCCCAGGAAAGCTTAAAGAATCAGAATAAGCAGTTCAACATCTGTAAACAGAGTATTTTATTAAATGCATTTTTGTCCATTAGGCTTTATTTTTTACATTTTTGGTTTTCGGGACATTCTAGTATACCTAATAGAACACCTGCCTACTAAAAACAGGACGAAGACTGACGTGAATCCTGCATAGGTTATGAGAGTGGCTCGTAAGAAATCAACTGTTCTGGGGTCAGTGGGCTGGAACTGGTAGCCCAAAGGATGATAGATGCTAAGCCTGATGTCTGCTGCCAGTTTCCCCTGCAGCCAGCAGTAGTATGAGCCCTTGTCATTCAAGAGCACAGGGTGAAAATGCAGACGGCCTCCTCCATCGATGTAGACCCGCATGGTCTTGCTGACCCCTTCCATAAAGCGTCTGCGGAGCATCCTCTTCTCCCCTTGGTCCCACGCTACAGCATCCCTAGAGTTTGCTCCAGGACAGACCAGGATGATGTGGGCATTCACTGGATGATTCTGATAATATACTGGGAGCCCAGCTCCTTTCGTGGAATCACTGAGGAACTCCAGGATGGCCGCCTCTTTCGATGGTAGCCTGGGTTCTGCTGGACATGGCACCTGGCACTCTCTCACTTCCAGCTTCGCCCCTGTCAGAGAATCATCCAGCTGGAATCTGCGAGGCACCGCAGGGGATCCGCAGGAGGCAATTCCACGTTTGGAAGTCCTGTAGCGTATGTTCAGGTAGTCGCTCCGCAAATAGCACAGACCCACTCGAGTTAGTTCACCGGGTACACCGCAGCGATCACACACTGACCATCGCCAGTATCTGTTAAACACGATGAAGTGTGGAGATTGTTCAGATCCTCTGCTTGTTGAAGGATTCTGAGAAGAGATGTCAGATCCAGGAGACAAAGACACCTGCTGAATCTTCTGAATATCCAGATAGTAGGCATAGAAAAATCGGTTCGATTTTGTGCCGCAGATGTAGTAACCAGAGTCTGCTACCTGGCCTCTGAAGATGATCAGACTGAAGAGGCGGATTGACAAACGGTTCTGAAGGTCTGTTTTATGGCCTACCTTAGCCGTGTCTATCACTGACACGCCTTCAAAGTCAGTGATAACTGTACTGTCCTTGCTGGCAAGATGTCTCTGGTAGTGCCAAACAACTGAATAGGCCTCTTCAGATTTGCAGCGACATGGTAGTTCAACTGTCACATCGGCCAGCGACGCAACATTTTCAAACCGGAAAAAGGCAGGACCAGCCTTCTTGGCAAAAATGTTCTCCTTTTCTTCTGGGCTCTCCTGGGCAAAGAGCAGTACTATCAGTCCAAAATAAAATGGAAAGAGCAACATTTCTAAAGCAACTGTCATAACGTACGATTTGAAAAATACTGATGAATATATCCTTGCTTCACTGGAGTTTAAAGGTAAAGTGCTGGAGAATTCTCAGTGATGATGTCAGAGTTGCTATGGAGATAACCCTAACCGACAATTTTTGATTCTAAAGCATATAGTAGCCTGAACAATAATATATGGAGGGTTTTTTTTTGAGACATCCTTAATTTGTCAACCTATCTTTAATTATGTGTCTATTGTCTAATTAATACATCAGTAATTAAATATATCAATAAATCATTCAATTATTGCAAAGCTTATATCAATTTTATTATTTATTGAGACATTTAATGAGTGATATATTGTAAGATATATTGTAGGATTGATTGCAAGATAGACTGACTTTGAAGTATTCAAGTATGCAAAGTAGGTGGGCTCTGATTGGTCTGTGAAAGCACAGTGGGCGTGTTCAAGCCGTGAACCTACAGTGTCATTCCTCTGATTTCTGTGCACGAAAGGAAGTGAATCTTTATGCTTTTGTAGGCAAATTTTCTATACGACGGCGTCACCCAGACTCCCTATGACTGCGCACGGACATAAAACCGGGCTGGTTATAGCTGCGAAATATATGGGGCGCCAAGTGTCTAGTGCTTATTTTCATGCACAAATTATATTCTGTGGCAAAGAAGCATTATTTAATGATGAAATTAAGTAATGCCTTGCTGCATTTTGTCCACAGAAAAACAAACTAAAGTTACATTGTGTCCACAAAAGCATGAAGACCTCACTTCCTTTCGTACACAGAAATCAAAAGGAACGAGACTGTCGGTTCAGAGCTTGAACACCCCCACTGTGCATTCACACAGTAATCAGAGCAAGCCAGGCCAATCCCAACCCAGCAGGCTATCGTGGGCCTTGTGATGTGCCGATTGCATGTACACAACGTGTGAAGTCGTCCACATCACTCCCTGTGCAGGCCTGTTTCACATCTACACACTAGTGCTATTTTAATGTTAGCCAATGAAAATAAATAGTTGTGCTCATATAAAATATATATATAAGGACCACTGAGCTTATGCTCACTGTACTTTTTGTAATGCATCTTATAAAAAATAACTAAATTCATCATCATTTATTTGTCTCCATATTAATAAGGTTTTTTTGGAGGATGTTCCCACATCTTTACTATAAAACAGAAAGGGCCACTGTGTATGCAGGTTTTCGCTGCAGCTCCCTAATTAGATGACTAATTAGAGGACTGATTGGCTGAAGAGTCCTCACACCTGGGTTTGAACAGCTGACCTAAAGGTTACCCCAAATACCTGCACACACACCGGCCCTTTGTGGATAAGGTTGCCTACCCCAGCTTTAAAGTATTACTAAATGCCTGGAACGTTCTGGAATACATTTTGTTTGATACCAAAACTGCATTTTCTTGAATTTTTTCAGGAAATTGAGTGATTAGACAAACCAGTCAGATGTCAGAAAATATACATCACAAAAAAGGTGACTGGAAATTCTGGGCCTCCATCCCCAGATTGCCGGCTGGTTTTAGAATCCCTGTCCATATATGGTCCCCTGAATCATTTTCCAACCCACTTGCAACACCCCTGCACCATGACATGCAGTATATTCTCTATTGTATAATCACAGACATATGTATAATATAAGAAATCTCAGGGTACTTAGTGAACACAGCTAATGGCTCATATACTGCATAGACCAGATGAATTACTCTAATAAAACACACTAAAACTTTTAATAGCATATTTATATAAAAACATCATAATTTTCCTCAGAACTTGTATTAGAATTTAGTAACCATAAAAGTAAAAAAGGACTCAAAATATACATAAAGTTTCTTATGTTTAGACTTAAATAGTAATGCAAATGGATAACTCAGTCTTTTACTTTACTTTTGTTTTTATTAAACAGCATCAGGATGAGTTACACACTTTTAGCTGTCTTGGGTAATGCAATCCAGTTGGGTAGCGAAAGGTTGTGTCTTCACATCATAACATTGCATTAAGTCTTTCAGCTTTTCAACATCAATCCCGTCCCCTGCAGTCTGAGCATCGCAAAAAGCTTTGTAATATTTCTCCTTTTCCCGTGTCTCTGTAGTATGTTCTAGGGCGCCGTCATGGCCGACACCTGTGTGCCCTATCTGAGCTTGTTTATCCGTTACATCAAGCAGCCTGGCAAACAGCTGTGAACACCCGTCTCTTTCTGCTTGGTCCAAGAAGGACACGTTGAGGCTGAAACGACAAGTTTGTGACAGCCCCTGCAGGATTGCCAGTACGTCTGCTTCATCACCCGGCTGCATACATTCTGCCATAATTATCAGGAACTCTCCCAGCAGGCCTGAAGCAATCTCAATGTTGAATATCTCCCTCAACTTCGGCCCGCCGAGGGATATTATGCAGTGATATTTGTCTTTGACCTTCCCCCCTAATCGCCGCCAGCCGCGCTGAAACTCCGAGGCTGTCCGCGGCTGGAACGCCGCTGCGTCACACTGTGAAGAAAAAAATCACATGGAGATGAACTTTACAGAAACGTTCAGCATCACATAAGTAAGACACCTTTTACAACATGAACCTTCATATTGTAAGTTTTCACAGCATTCATTTTTAGATTGTTTTAAATGGAATATCAAACAAAAATTGTTTTTGTAGTTGATGCTCAACAGGATCACATTTTTTGAACGAGCCAGTTATGTAGGTTTGATCTTGGCCTTTGGGGCATTGTTTTGGTTAGACGTGACCACGTTTTACCTTGACTGAGCTGACACACATAGCTAATGTATTTCTTGAGGTTAACTGATGGTTTACAAATGATCTAACCCTGATATAGACAGAGTTGGGTAATTCAGGTCCAGAGTATTCAAATGTTGAGCATAAAGAGTCACAGTCACAGAGTACTCAACTGGTTGGTTGATACAAATTCCCGGTCTGGACTTTTACTCTCTGGACCTGAATTACTCAACTCTGCTTATAGATCAGCTGTGAAGGAAGTAATGTGAATCTATGCCTAGTGTATCGTCAGAATTTGATAATATGGAGAATATCCACTGACCATAGTTAGGATTTTAATTGTTCCACCCAATGTTACTTGCAAATTTTCACAATTCGGAATAATATGGGCTTTTGAAAATGCACAATATAATTTATAAAACAGAAAATATTACAGTCATAATGTAGCTTTTTTGGTGATGTAAGATGGGTCTCCTAGGGTGGGGTAAATTCGGATAACAAGCCCCTCCATTGATTGTTAAAGGTATAAAGTAGCTGACATAAGCTGTAACTTATAGTTTTCCTGTAAGTTCATTTTATATAAATGGCTGTCTTGGATGTTTGCTCTGTTCGGCCGGATGTCGTGTCCTGAAGGTGCAAAAAAACTCCCTGTTGCATCCTCCAGTCTGTGTCACACGGACCTCTGCTGGCCAAGCAGACATAAATCTTACAGATAATTAATGGCATGTATTATTACATTACTAAATGTAGATTTAATCTGGCAAGACTTCAAAACAATCTTGCCAAATTCAGAACAGACTTTAGAGCAGCTAAATAATGTGAGATGTAAAGTCCATGAAAATATTTAATCCCTGGACGTGGGTGACTGTGCAGCTCTCACACTGAATTTGTTTTGTTCCACATCACCACCCTGCTTCCCAGTCAGCTTCCTGCAGGGGATGTGAACAGGTCGAGTAAGGCAGCTGTCTCTCTTTCTCACCTGAAATGCATCCTTTTGCATCAGTTAAGCACATTATCCGCCAAGCGTGCTGGAACATGGAGCAAGGGCTTAAATAGCTGAACTTATTTAATATTAACTCATACCTTAATAGACTATATTGGAATAGTACGGTGGCTCAGTGGGGTGCTGATGATGGGCTTTCGTATCCTACCTGTGCTCTATTTGTGTCAAATTTCCTCCCTCAGTTAGAAGACATGGGTGTTTCTCAATACCAAGAATGTCGAGATCGTACCTGTGGCTTACTCGCCTCCCAAGAACGAACTTGGGGCACAATGAATCATGGGATTGGTCTCGTTTGGCGAGGATGCAACAGATGCATCCTTGATATTTGGGGCGGGGCAAGAACGACATCCGGGGATGTTTACTGTCCACTCTACTTCTGATCTTAGTATTGGAACTGGTCTTCGGCAAAGGAAGATGACGTAAAACGGGTACGCGAGAACACAAGCATGGTCAAGTACGCAGATTGATCAGCACCCATGCACTTAGGACAATTTGTATGTCCAAATTACCCGTAATGCATTAGTATGTGTTCTGAAATGGACTGCCATCCTATGTAGGGGGTTCCCACCGTTGGTTATTTAAGGTTCCAGGCTCCCAGTGATATGGCACTGGATAAGCAGTTAGAACCCTGTAACCATAATTACATATTAGATCCCAGTGTCCGTGCTCCTATAATTAATTCGGTTACTTGTCACTCATCATCCGTCAAAACAGCTTGTAAAAAAATTCCTGCCTGCTTTTGCGTTGCACCCATCCCAGAAAGAAATACCCCCAATTCCTTGTCCCATACATGAGTTTTATGATCTGACTGAAGCAGTCCCCACATTTGTGATTATAGTCAATGTTGGCATCTCTAACCCTCTAACCCTACCCCCCGTGTGTTTGCGGGCTGTGATGCACTGGCATCCTGTCCTGGCTGAACCCAGCCTGATGCCCTTCACACCCTGGACAGCCTCCAGGCCGGCTGAGACCCAATAAGAAGTCCTGCGAAAGTAAAACGGATGGATGCAAAAGTAGTGTTTTCATTTACCGATAATCCGCTCTTGAATGCTGATTTCATTCTGTATATTTAAATTAATTAACTTTTGGAATTGTTTCCTTTTTTTTTCTTTGAAACATTTTTGCGCCTCTCTTCAGAGGCTTCGCTTCTTCAAGTGCCCTATTCGGATTCTGTGGTACAGCTGGAAAACTCTTTATCTGGGCAATCAGCCAGCAACTCGAGAGAACTCAGCCAGATCTGCCAAGAAGAATAGCTGCACACTGAAATAAGCTTGGTAAAAAAAAAAGGAAAAAGGAAAAAAAAGATTTACTCACAGAAACATTTGGTTGTAAACGAGCTGTGATACAAGGGTCTAAATATTTTCTCACAGTAGGTGGCAGAAATACTGACTTCCTTGACTGTTTTTAATAAAGGTATTTAAAATGTGTATCAGTTCTCAATATCAAAATCAATATAAGAAAGTCATTTGGAATGATCAATACATCTTATCATGAAGAGTTGGGTAATTCAGGTCCAGAGAGTAAAAGTACAGACAGGGATTTTGTTTCAACCAACCAGTTGAGTACTCTGTGACTGTGACTGTGACTCTATGCTCAACTGGTTAGCTGAAACAAAATGGGTCTGGACTTCTACTCTCCTACCCAACTCTGGAAATCACACACTTCCATCCAGCTCATGAGTCTTCTGGAGGGTTGTGGTGTGTGAAGCCTTTCCTGGAAGCTACAAGTGCGAGGCAGGGAATAACCCAGGATGGGCCGCCAACCCATGCTCCGCAAACATAGTGTTGGGGCGGAGACTCGAACCCTGGACTTCAGAGGTATACGGCACAATTGCTGTCCCCTTACAAACTTTTATAACTATAAATATAACATCTAAGCCATCTTCAACATCCTCACACCCACTGTAAGCTATTAATTGTAGGTATTTAGTATTTACTGCCTTGACTGACCTCCGTCACCTCACAACCAACCGTGTCCTTTTGCTTTGTAGCGGAAAAAACGGAATTCCATGGCTGTTTGCGTGGGGCTTCTGTCACGTCACTCTTCTCCAGAGGTTTCAAATGGGAGGCCAGGACTATGTCCCTGAAAAGTAAAACATCAACTTATATTGGTATAAGTTATGATATATCAATATTAACTTATTAAAATATTAATTGAGGATTCAGGGCTTAAAAATATGCTTAAAATATTATGGACAGCTCCAAGAGTCAGCCTGTATATTTATAAAGGTGACGTATGATTAAATAATACATTTCCCTCATGATTTTTCTATTTTTTATTATCTTGTGTCAAAACCACGTTTCAACATTTCATTCATTTAATTTTAATTCCGCCTCGATTCCCGCTCCAAATGGAGACCGAGCCGTGTGAGCGTATGTAGCATGTGCATAAGTGACGCTCACCTGAATTCCTCGTAAGACGCCACCCTTTGATGTACAGCTCGAAACTTGGCATTATTTTCTCTTTGATACCTTTCGTCGGATTCCAGGGCGGCATTCAGAGCACTCTCCACTGATGCAAAATTAATCACCTCTGGGCCATCCATACTGCATATAGATAAAATAATAATAATAACAATAATAATATCAGTTAGAGATATTACGGTATTTCAGTTTTGTTGTTTCCTCTTTGTCTAACTACTATACGTTTCTCATCAGGTTCGTCCGTAACTGACATTCAAGCTGGATAACGTTACCTTGGCTGTGTCTTGGTTAGTTTAGCAGTTCTTGCGTCCGGTGGTAAGTCTTGCTTTAAAATTTGAGTTTTTTATAAAGATAACTACTCAGAACTATCAAGAATTAGATTAAGGAAAATAATTATTTGTATTATTACTGTTATTATTTGCTATTGTTTTATACAATAAGAAACTAAGTTATGGCTGTGAGTTTCAGTTTAACTAGCTTTCCTCCCTGTAAAGTAAACAGCTCGTGTCCATGGCAACCACTATAGTAATCGCTGTGTCTCCGTCAGTATATTACCGGCCTGGTGGCTGCGACAATCCAAAGCAGCTCCATTGGTAGTCTACAGTAGCTAGACAGACTAGTGGATATTACAGACGACGCCACTTTTTGTGCAAGGATAACGCTAAATGCGTTGATGAGGGGAAAACGGTCTGGCGATACGTTTAAGCAAATGCTGCGCGATCGGCCGGAATGGGCATGCGCAATGTCTAAAAGGCAAGCTGGGAAAACTGGGGTCTGGAGTCTGGACTCTGGGTCGCTAAAGCGCTACACTGTAAAACAAATAAACGTGAACGGAGGAAGCCCGCGAGCTGGACCGCGCAGTATATTTTAGCGGCGTATACGTCATCGAAGTGCAGACGTAACGTTTCATCACCTCCAGGTGGAAAACGTGCTTTGGTGTTGCATATTCTACAGCTACTGAAATAAATACTTGCAAAATGAGTGTCTTTTAACTCGCTATCAAAACGAAATTACGTGAATTACGTGAAATTTCCTGGACACATTCTGGAAATATAAAAATTATTATTATAGTTGTGTACAGGACAAATAGGGTTTCATGCTCTTGGGAAAATTCATCTTTTAATTAATACAAAGTTTGACATATAAGTTTGAATTGGTTATTACGCAATCAACAGATTCATCCAGCGTAATTAAGAGTAGCATAAAAGTGTACGTTGTTTATCCATAATGTCTTGTGCGTGCCTTTAGTTTTACCCCAAACACACATTTTGATATGTGGATACAGTAATTTTATCCATCACTTGAAATAGGCCTATACGTGTTTGTGTTTGTTCATTTGATTAAATCAAATATTGAGCCATTGGCAGCTGCATTGTAATTCTGCATTGTTGTTCCTGATCCTTATCTGCATAATCAAATATTTTATAATTGAAAACTCAGGACTTACCATGAAATTACTTCTATTGTTTCTATGTTTTTCAGGCTACGTCACGAACCAGGGGCGGAGGAGGGGTCTCGGGGGAGGGGGGCAACAGGAGTGAAATTTGCTGACCCAGGGAGGAGGGGTCCCACTTTGTAAGTTTCTTATTGCGAATTTTGCATGATCGTCGGTTATCAAAAGCAGCATCCAATAAAATCTGCTGGTCGGGTGGGGGTGTGGGGTGTGGGGTGTTGCCAATGGGGAAATTTCGCAGTGGCCCGCCCACGCCGTGATGGGCTCGTTGGCGGTTTAAACAAATTAGTTTTACATTTAAAAAAAATTCAAGAACAACTAAAATGTACTCTAATGAGTGCGTATTTGTTATTAAATAAGGTATTAAAATGAGATTTGCTGATTGAATCACACAGGAAATGTTATCACAATTCTGTCCAGTAGGTGGGGCTAAAGTACTAGAATTTCTGAGAAAATAAGATAAATAAACAGATATATACAACATATCTGGAAATAATCTGTATGTAGTCTGCAGAGGTGTTTATTGAATTAGTTCATGCCATTGGTTCACCCATCCTTCTTCTAACCCGTCTGGTTAGGGTTGGTGTGGTTGGGGGAGGGGGGAGGGGTATGCTAACCTGGGCAGCACAGGGCACAAGGCTGGAGTATAATCTGGAAGGGAGAATAGGCCCACACTCTTTGTCCAAAATGGGTTCCATTGTTTTAGTTGTGGTTCAGTAGCATCATTATTAATGACAGGCACCAGTATGCTTGTGTATATTCCAGATGTTTGTGTTCTATTAATGTCAACACCAGGGAACTACTGTATCATGTTCTTATTGCATTTTCAATAATGATGATTGGGGCTTAAAAAGAGAGTTAGCAAACTAACCTCCTCTTATAGTTGAACTTTGCTTGCCTTTTGGCTTTGATAATGAAATGGAATTTATAGATAAAAGAAACTTTGCTGATTTGATATAAATTGAAAACTAAAGGAATGATCATCAACTTTGTGTCGATCTCCTCTGAGTGGTACAGTTATGGATATCATCCAGTATGATCTGGCCAGAACATGAAATGTTTGATCATATATTTGCAGTGAATTTTGTGTAAAAACTGGAAAAGAAATATATTACTTAAGTTTGCTTCTTTTACCTGTTCACACATATGATCCCCGTTAAATCCACGTGTGCTGGTTCAGGCTGCTGAACTATAGTGTTCCATCCATCCATCCATCCATCCATGTTCAATACCCACTTGTCCTATGCAGGGCTGCATGGGTCTGGAACCTATCCTGGAAGTATTGGGCACAAGGCAGGGAATTACCCAGGACTGGACCCTAACCCATTGCAGGACACACTCACACACCATTCACTCACACATGCACACCCATGGACAGTTTGGTAACTCCAATTCACTTTGGCATGTTTTTGGACTTTTTTGGGGGGGGGCATGGGAGAACTCTTGAAGAAACCACACAACTACATGGGGAGAACATACCAACTCCACATGGGGTCAGGGTGGAGCCTCAGACCTTGGTCCCAGAAATGTGAGCCAACAGTGCTAACCACTGCGCCATCACACTGCCCTGAGCTGTGCTAACCACTGCGCCATCACACTGCCCTGAACTGTGCTAACCACTGCGCCATCACACTGCCCTGAGCAGTGCTAACCACTGCGCCATCACACTGCCCTGAGCAGTGCTAACCACTGCGCCATCACACTGCCCTGAGCTGTAGCGTTAAAGTGTCAAAAAACAGAAAAGAAATAGATGACCTAACAAAAATTGCCATTATCTATTCTGCTAATTCCAGAATTGTAATGTTGACAGGAAAATACCCAGTCCCTCCATCCATTCATCCATCCATCCATCCATCCCTTCATCTGTCCATCCATCCCTTCATCCATCCATCTATCCCTTCATCCATCCCTTCCTTCATCCATCCATCCATCCCTTCATCCATCCATCCATCCATCCATTCCAGACAATTTTAAGTGCCAGTTACACTCAGTGCATATCGTCGAACTGCAGGAGGAGAGCCACACCACACAGGGAAATCATGGCAAACAGAGAGAGTGGTGGCAGGAGGGGAAAAGGAGGAGAGCCACACCACACAGGGAGATCATGCCAAACAGAGAGAGTGGTGGCAGGAGGGGAAAAGGAGGAGAGCCACACCACACAGGGAGATCATGCCGAACAGAGAGAGTGGTGGCAGGAGGGGAAAAGGAGGAGAGCCACACCACACAGGGAGATCATGCCGAACAGAGAGAGTGGTGGCAGGAGGGGAAAAGGAGGAGAGCCACACCACACAGGGAGATCATGCCGAACAGAGAGAGTGGTGGCAGGAGGGGAAAAGGAGGAGAGCCACACCACACAGGGAGATCATGCCGAACAGAGAGAGTGGTGGCAGGAGGGGAAAAAGGAGGAGAGCCACGCCACACAGGGAGATCATGCCGAACGGAGAGAGTGGTGGCAGGAGGGGAAAAAGGAGGAGAGCCACGCCACACAGGGAGATCATGCCGAACGGAGAGAGTGGTGGCAGGAGGGGAAAAAGGAGGAGAGCCACGCCACACAGGGAGATCATGCCGAACGGAGAGAGTGGTGGCAGGAGGGGAAAAAGGAGGAGAGCCACGCCACACAGGGAGATCATGCCGAACGGAGAGAGTGGTGGCAGGAGGGGAAAAAGGAGGAGAGCCACGCCACACAGGGAGATCATGCCGAACGGAGAGAGTGGTGGCAGGAGGGGAAAAGGAGGAGAGCCACGCCACACAGAGAGATCATGCCGAACGGAGAGAGTGGTGGCAGGAGGGGAAGCGGCGATAGACCTCTTCACTGAGCCGCTCTGCTTCCTCTGAATCAAATATACAAATTGGATTCATGAGGAAACATGATCAATGATCAACTCACAGACACACATCTGAAGATCGATTTGTGGAAAATGAAGGCAGTATCTTGCCAAACAGAAAACGCTTAGCGACTCCCCTTCTGGCAGTGAATGAATTAGCAAAATATGTCAGTCCAGATCCTTTAATTATTGCAAGTTGTCGACCTAGGGGGGTTGGGGGGGGCAGTGGGGGCGGGTGGTGATGGTGAAAGTTGTCGACGGTGGTGGGGGAGGGCATGGAGGTCAGCGGTTTATTAAGTCAGCCCTCAGAAGGCCCCAACCTGGCCCATCTTGCCTGGGTTTGCCACTGTCAATAATTCAGAAATTGATACATTAAATTTATATAAAAAATGCAGCACAAGCGTTACTCTTTGCACATACATGTATCTAATATACGGTATTGTGCAAAAGTCTTAGGCAGGCAAAGGAAATGTTTAAAGCTATTTATTTGGGTTTGCTCACAACTAAGATCGCAATTTAACATTAGAAAATATGCAGATTAACAGTAAGACAATAAAAAAAACTGCCAGGAATTTCTTCATAAAATCACTGGTATCTTGTTGGATGGTGAGATGAACTTAAGATGCTTGAGATGCTTAATAAATGCATTATTGATATGCTTAATAAATGCATTATAATGCATTGTGAATGTGTTTATAAATTACTAAAAAGTTGTGTTACCTATATTTTTTGTGAAAGTGTCCCTGAAGCAATTACAGGTTAAAAGCCTTGCATGACAGCCCACCAGTGAATCCACTCTGCTGACCCTGCAATTTGAACTGCTGACTTCCTCACCACAAGCACAGTGCCCTATTTCACTGAGCCACACTCCCCCCCCCAGTCCTGCTTAGATTTGTTGCACCACAGAACCAAAGCCAATCTCAAGAGGCTGGAAATTTTTTTAAATAACGTCCCATTAAAGCAGTTCTTCAAAACAATACTTCTTGTTTTACAAGTTCATAAAAGAAAAAAACTCCCCCTTCCTGTGACTAAGGGATTAATGGTCAGAATACTTGCACAAATTCCAAACAATCCACAGTTTGTCCACTTTCTTGACTCTGCTAAGGACATACACCTGTGTTTTCCACAGTTAATATTCATCAGCTTTATTACTTTACCAAGAGTTCTTGTGGCTATTATATAGCGTTAGCCACACATTATTTTTGTGAACATGCTTCACTTCTGGGGCCTGTATCACAAAGCCGGATTTCTTGCTTAGCCAGATATCTTGTCAGATTTAAGGTACCCCAATTTAAATGAACTTAATCTCCCTTCACTTACATTTAGCCCGACTACCTTCCAACAAATCCAACAAGTTATCCGGCTAAATCCCTAACTCCAGATAGGGATCTGTGGCATTGTCGGGAAGCTTGGCTGTGTCTTCACATCCAATGGCTGTCAGAGTAGTTGTATCGCAGTTGGGCCCTTAAACTGGGACCTTAACCTCAGTCACTTCAGAGGTGCTGGTTGACCCTGCTCTCTATGTTGCTTTGAAAAATATAATTTTAGTATGTAAGTGATGTCTAACTTCAGATTTCTATCCTATAATAACAGAAGCAGCACTATAACTGACGTACTATTTCATGCATCCCTTGACTGAACCAACGCCCCTTGTAGGCAGATCAATGAATTCAAGAAAACACTTAGATACTTGCCTTTTAAATACATACAAACCTGCCGCAAACACCATCCTCCCCATGTTTGTTTGTTTATGCTTCTGTTGCAAATATTTAAAATAAACTCCCTGCTCTAATTATGTCACCTTTTTTCCTGCTTCCAACAGCAGTTTCTGTACATTTGGATTTATTTATGGTAAAGCTGGATAAATGGATAATTTTGTAATCTCTCCCTCTCATTATGCCCCTGTAATTTAGCTTATACCATAAAAACTATTTATTTTATAAGTTTCTACCAAGTCTATGAAACTAGCAGCCAAGGCCTGCATAGAAGCTTATTCTGAATTCCAATGAAATCACAAAGTGAGTCCAAATTATATAAGCTATAGTTATTTAAATTAGTATGTGAGCAATTTCAAAACGACTAACTTTGCGCTGGGCTAATTTACTCTCATCTGTGCTCCTGACAAATGCTCTTTCACAATGTTACATTAAAAACCTGGAATTCTGCACATGAGATTTTAGAGAATGGAGAATACCAAATAGGGGAAAAATCATTAGAATTTTTGACATGATGAAAAAGTACATTGAGGCAGTGATATAAGCCATGTGGTGCATAAATCTTTAGACATTTATATTTTAAAGTGTATAGTTTAAATAATATATGCCACAAATGTGGTAGGTGATGTTGGTTAAGTGTGATGAGAGGTAGAAATTTAAAATCCTGACCATGATTTTGTTTTAACCAGTCAGTTGAGTATAAAAAGTCACAGTTACAGAGCACTCAACTGGTTGGTTGAAACAGAATCACGGTCTGGATTTTTATTTTCTGGACCTGAAATTTCCACCTCTGGGGAAGAGACAGTATGATCTCCATGGGACCTAGGCTATGTCAACGTTTTTCTCCAAGGTGGCGGGGGATAGTCTGGAAAGCCTTGGAATGGTAACTGAATGCATAAAAAAAAAAAATCACTGGTTTATAAGATTGTCTTAGGATCAATTCAGCAAAGTCTGACACTGTTACTCGGGTGTCTGAGGAAGAGCTGATGGGCGCAGATTCTGATAGTGACGTAAAATTCTTCCTTCCTTGGCACGACGTTTGTTACACGCCAGCATCTTGTTTTGAATTTTTGCTACTGCAAGCTAATTGTAGAGCTTCTTTGTGTCATTGGTACAACTGTGTCTTTATTGGTCTTTACCGCGGCTAAAAGAACACATTTTCCCAGGGTCTGTATTCAGATAGTATCACGCCTCGAACCCAGAAACGGACCAGCTTTGGTGAATTTCCATGTGCAAATGCACAGCTCTACATTTTTGGGTAATTTTGATTTCTTGAGATAAAACACCACAGTTTTGTGAAGTTTTTGCGTATTGCTAACATATTTAGCACCGTTGTAGATGGCCAGTGTGTTACAGAGTAATGACCTGTTATGATATTGTAGTCGTAGCAGTGGGCTGTATTGCTAAACACTGGGTAATTACGCTGCCAGTGACAGGTATCCTCACCGTAGGATTTCAGCTGCTTTCTGGCCCTGAGGAGCTTTTCCTGGGAGAGCAGGGTTTATACAACCTTCTGCAGAAGCTAAGACAAGATGTACCACAAGGCCAATGTGGGGATTGGTCAGGTTCAGGGTGCAACAGTGCACCTGAGGAACTTCAACAATGTACTAAACAAGTAGGGGCAGGTGGGTAAAGCAGTAGGAAGGGGAAGGGGGGGGTGAAGATAATTATAAAAGCTGGAGTTGTGTAGCTGGGAGGGAAGGCTGTGGCCTAGCAGGGGGCCCGCATCTGCTTTGGGGAATAAGGGTCAAATTTTCAAGTTTTTTGATGGCCCCCTGTATTACTATCCAACCCAACCAAACAGATTCCAATTGGAACAGATTCTATTCCGGATTTTCAGCTTTTCCCTAAATGTTGATAGCATCCCAGCTCCATCTGCATTGTTTTGGTTATAATTTCTAAATGGCTTAAATGATGTTTTAATCGCTGTCTCAACTTGATAGCCAGGTGCAATTTCATCAGCGGACTAACTCAACAAAAACGTATCGTCATCCTTATAAGCATCTGTGTACAGATGCAGGCAAACACACTAGGGCCTTAACAGCAAATGTTGGAGTTGGAGTACGAGGGGTAGTAGTCTATGTAAGGAATGCTTTCTGCTCAGTGCCTCAACATGTCTAGGTGGTAGGTAATGGACCATTTAGCTTTTAGTGTGACCACTAGCTGTTTCCAACTTCTCTGTAGTGTGTTACAGCATTAAGATGCTTAGTTTCGAGTGATGAAAAAAATTCTTAGAAACAGATGGAAGACTGGATTGATGTATGCATTTTATTACAGCTTAAACTTTGCCTGTACAAACAAAATGAATTTCTTAGGGTCATTGGTCACGGAGGGGTAAAGACTTACTGTTTGTGTTGTCTGGTAATGTGAAATTCATTCATACAAATCTATAAAAGTGAAAATCTGGCTTATGTAGAGCGATAACATGGGTAATTTAACAGAAAGCTTTTCAAGAAAAGGGGAAAAATCAGCCTTGTCTCAGGCTTGATATCCTTGAAAATTTCATCTTGATTGCAATGGAGTGGTGAAGACCAGGGCCTGAATTTTCAGACAGAATTTATTTTCCAAATATTTCTTTCATTAGTGCTAAACAAATGCAAATGAGAAGCAGTATGATTGGGTTTAATTTCTGGGAGCTCAAAATAGCGTTGAAGTATCAAATAACATATTTGTTTCATAGTGAAAAATATCTTTCTGTTTTTAATACAGACTGTATAATAGGGATGTTAGACAGTTTTAGAGAGGAACTGGAAACAGTAAGAAAGTAGATGAATGAGATGTTTATCTGTATTATAACATAACACTGACTGACCGCGTCTTCAAAGAAGTTGTGAGAACATTTGGTATAAGAAAGGAGGACACTTTGAAGATACCCAGGACACTCTGAAGATAACCAGGACACTCTGAAGATACCTAGCACACCCTGAAGATAACCAGGACACTTTGAAGATACCCAGGACACTCTGAAGATAACCAGGACACTCTGAAGATACCCAGCACACCCTGAAGATAACCAGGACACTCTGAAGATAACCAGGACACTCTAGAGATACCCAGGACACTCTGAAGATACCCAGCACACCCTGAAGATACCCAGGACACTCTGAAGATACCCAGCACACCCTGAAGATACCCAGGACACCCTGAAGATACCCAGGACACCCTGAAGATACCCAGGACACCCTGAAGATACCAAGGACACCCTGAAGATACCCAGGACACACTGAAGATACCCAGGACACTCTGAAGATACCAAGGACATTTTTCTCCATTTAAACAGGCACATCGCTGGAGTGCCTTCTTATAACCTGCACTTTTCCTTGTATTTACTTTTTCTTAGCAAAAATGGGGTAATAATCATTTTAGCATTATTTTATTGTTCTGCTGGCATGTAACTGTTTTTCCATTGAATATAACTAAATGTAGTTAACCAATTTATTTATGGGTACTTAAATGAACAAAACTATACAAACAAGCCTTGAGACTTGAAACATCAGGTTTGATATAAGCGACATTGGGCAGAAAGAGACATTACTCTAAGGAAAAAAAAACATTATTCCAAGCCCAACAATAAATAATATGGCACAACTAAGAATAGAAAAGCTTTTAAACATAAAATGCATCCATCTGCACATAATGGTAACCATCAGGAAAGCAGAATGCAAATGTCATTTTATTAAATTAAACTTTTGCATCTATTGTAGTAATATTAAAAATGCATGCTAGTACTGCGGCTTTTGCTGAGATATTTGGGAATAACGGAACCAATAACAACAGAAACCCATTTAACTGGCTTCTTCAAACGCAAAATTGTGAAGGTCAGAGGTACGATCCCAAGTTCCTACAGTAAATACCAATATGTACAAAACATCTAGAGTCATTTGGACCTCACAGTCATTCTGGCTAAATGTGATACTGTATCTGTGAAATTAAAGAAGGTTCTGTTGTGTCATACAAAGACATTTCTCTTATGGATTTTTGCCTCATTAGGGTGACTCTCCATCAGAAGCCACATCTGCTCTCAATCATCAGGGATGAATGTCCCAGAATCGGCAAAACTAGAATCCATTTCGTTTTAGGTAAGTAATTCAACATCTAAGCCTGTGTTTCCGAATCCGGTCCTCAGGAACCCACAGTCGGTCCATGTTTTTGCTCCCTCCCACCTGCCTGCCAAGCAGTCCACATTATTGCTCCCTACCTGGTGCTGGGTGGGAGCAAAAACATGGACATTCTGTGTGTCCCTGAGGGCCGGACTGGGAAACACTGACATGAGCCACATGACACCACTGCTAGAAAGGCATAACATTTCAGTGCATAATATAATAATATAAATGTTTGTTGAAAAATGTATTTATCCAGATTAATTAGAGCTTTTAGATCTTTTGCTTTTAGTGCTTCAATGCTTTTGGGGAAACTCGGCCCTGTCTGCATCTCTGAATTCTTTCATTTTATCTAAGTTTTTTCTAAAAATTGATTGACCCATAGCTGTGCCACTGAAATATGACCTGACCCAGGGGTCTCCAACTCCGGTCCTGGAGAGCTACTATCCAGTAGGTTTTCTATCCTACTTGGCTTCTGATGAGCCACACCTGCTCCTGGTATTTACCTGAGAACAGTTGTGGCTCATCAGAAGCTGGGTAGGATAGAAAACCTACTGGACGGTAGCCTTCCAGGACCGGAGCTGGAGACCCCTTTAATTAACCAATTAAATGCTTCTGTCCTCTCATTATGGCAACAAACGCACTGTTTGATTATTGCATTCGCATGGTTTTCTTGTTCTGTTTATGGAATAATCTGTCTGCACTTGTTTGGGATTGAAACACACTCTGTATATTTAATCCTAGAGTAAAAATCTCTTATAGCTGCAGGGGTAGAGAGGATGTGTCCAGACCACAAAACTTTATGCCATCCAAGAAGCCTCAGCTATTACCCCAAGATTACGAGCAATTGCCTCATTTGCTGCTTCGTGCCACCATTCCAAGTTGGACAGTCTCACGTAAACATCTTGTGTGTGTATATGCATCACATCTGTGACACATGCATAAATCTGTGTCAACGAAGTATCTCTCTGCTAGCTATTCTGCTGTGATCTGCTGTGACGGTCATGTCATAAGGCGCGTTGGGATAATCTCATGCCCTTTTATGGCGACTGACCGCCATCTCTGTGTCCACGGACATTTCGATTAATGAAAATCCAGCTGGACCTGCTTATAATAATTGAGTTGGCAGGGTTTATAAATGTGGTCAGCTGGGCGGAAGTAATGAGGATAGAATCTGGCCAGATGGTGTTTCCGAGTCGAAATGCAACCTTGTAGATAAGCATTGATCAGGGCAAACGTTTGACTGAAGGGGTTCCCAAACCAAGTAAATGTTGCATAGATAAAATTATTAAAGGGGTAAAAAAATTCATGGGATATTATGAACTTGCATTTACAATCAAGATGGGAGTAGATTTATTTGTCTATGAGACAGTGGTTCACAGAGAGATGACAGATAGTAGTAGATCATTTGTGTACTTTGACTTTGCTTTTGTTTACTTTTGCATTGTGCATCATTATATAAGAATTTAAGCAGAACAGCAATTCTGAAATCCACGCCGAAGAAGCCATGTGCTTAAACTTATCATCAGGGCCATTTTCCTATCTTTTCACATCTCTGTGAATATGCCCGTGACCATTTTCCACAAGTAGCACTGGAAGTAATTTCATGACGGCACTCAACCTTGAGAATGCATGAAGAATTCATGTTTGTATTATAGACAAATGTAGATTTTTTATATATATATATTATTTTAGTACCTCCAAGCAGATAATTCACTGATTGTGGGGTGAAGAAGTAAGACCTGAATCCGGAGATGTATTGGTAACAAGCTGTATGTAGAATCTCTTAGTGAAAGATCTTCACCTTTGATTTTCTGTGTCCTTCATTGTTTGTGCATCTGACCTTTAAGAGTTCTGATCTGTACCTTTAAGAGTTCTGCTCTCACAGCACTTTACTATTAAGTGCAATGAGAGTCGATCTTCATCTTAGGGGCTGAGTTCTGACAAAGCCTGTTGAAATGCGCCGGATCTCCTGTGCTGCTTCGCCAAGGGCCCTCCTGCTGACAGCTTTCTTTCCTTTTAATGGGCAGGGCTGAGGATGTGTGAAAGCGTTCAGTTTGCAGCTGCACATCACCCACATCCCCTGTCAAATCATCGGTTTTTACAACATAGTGGTCATGAAGAAACTGGGAATTTCTCATGTTATTTAGACAGGATTTCTGAACAAACAAGGACCTTGGACTTAATGTCAACAACGAAGTGATAAAACCTTTCTAAGGTGAAAAAATATTAAAATCTTAGTACAATAATATGCCTAATTAAAATCTCTTTAATGGTTCTTACACAATGAAGTCTTTACTTCCTACATTATAGTTACTAAAAATCCTAGATAACGAGTATTTTGGAGAGAGAGAGAGAAAGTGAGCCGTTTAATTCAAAAAGGATCCGGAATAGTCTTCAGGAAGGAACGTTCTTTTAAATAAATACTGGAAAATACCCAACAGGGATGCACAATGAACTGGTGGCACTGTCTCGACGTGGGTATCTGAGCTCAGACATGCTATATCATTAATACCGACTGACTCATGGTGTGTTATATGTGCTCTGGGCTACTCTGAGTAATTTAATGCATGATTCATGACCATATGTTTCAAATGCTACAACTGAGGTCATATTCAGCAGCAGTCAGGCATATTAACTGTTCATATAAGGTTTGTTTTATGTAATATTGTGATTTGGTTCTTTATTTACCAAAAAAAGCCGCAGTACTATGAGTTGGCAGGAGTTACATCAGTGGCACTGGGCTTGGTTTAGTTAATGAGTTCCTCCTGACTCTGCCAGCACTGATTATCCTCATCACAGTTTAAAGGCGTCAGCTGGATGGGTTTTGCCCCCCCCCCCCACGTCTCAGGGAGTCTGTGTACCCCTGGTGAGTGCTGTTGATGGCCCAAGCCCCCATTTTTCCTCCGTTGCAGCGTTTTCCCTTTCTTTTGGCACCCCTTGTGATCCCCATAGAGGGCCCTGTCCACACTTCTGCCGCTCTCTCTAATAAAGCCCCTTTGTTTGTGTGAACCTTTCTGTCCCGTGTCTCTATCCTCCCCTTGTGGCAGAACTCCACCCCGCAGCTTGCCACATCAGGAAACGACCACTTAGAACGTGCGAGGAATGTTCCACTAGTATTGTTAGATAACTTGGAGAGAGTCGAGTAAAGCCTTGCTGAAATTCCGAGCCCGTCTAATAACTGAATTGCATTGTTAGATGTGCAGGTTTTTAATGCTTTTTGAATGTTATGCTCATATGACTTATCATCAAAGCCATAAAACAATGTCCTCCTAAGTTATTGATCTTTCAGCTATTGTTAAAATAAAAGTATCTTTGGCTTAAAAATGTATCGACACACGTGTCAGTGCTTAGGCTCATTTTGGGTGATGTTCCCAATTGACTGCCGAGTTACGTAATTACAGGTCAAGACTAAAAGGAGGTGTGACGGAGCAGTAGATCTTATCTGTCTTAATGGTGAAACTGCGTGTGAAGGTTCTACTATTCTAGTGCCTTAGTCTATTGTTTGAATTTCACGTGCTTTTTCATGCGATTGAACTCCCCTTGTGGACACAGAAACCAAAGCCATAATGCCCTGATCTCCAGTGAAACTCTCCTCACGTCCTATACTTAAGCACTGGTCGATTTCACTCTTTGCATAGGAGAAATGCTGCATATGACTTTAAATTGACAACTTATCAGAATCCCTTTTTGCTTTTCCATTCAGGTCCAGAGAGTAAAAATCCAGACCAAGGTTTTGTTTCAACCGACCAGTTGAGTATACGCAGTCTCAGTCACAGAGTACTGAACTGGTTGGTTGAAACAAAATCTTGGTGTGAACTTTCACTCCCTGGACCTGAGCTACCCACCTTGGTTTGTATTTTTGTTAGGTTTTATGGGAGTATTCTCTTGATTCAGCCAGTTCTAACCCCCCCCCCAATTCTGTTCAAGTTCCTTATCAGATATTATGCGATCTCTGAGAAATCAATTATGTGTTATATATGGCTATATTTCTTTTAACAAAGACGATAGGGACAAAGCAGTAGGCCATGCTGAGATTTTTTTCTGCCCCCAGTCTGTTGAGATTGGCCCAAGGCAGGGGCTGGTTCCCATAACCCAGAACACGTGGCAATACTTTCCCTCCTCGCGTCCTGCATCCACGCCGACTCCCCTTCGAGTTTATGTGCTCAGTTCACAGTCTTTGTTTGTTTCTACTTCCATTTCCCCTTTTATTTATTTGGCAGCTTCGTCTGGCCCAGGTGACCCGCTGGTAACGAGCATGCAGATGAAATACCAAATACGAGGAGAAATGAGGCCATAAACACACAAACAGACACCAGACATAGTAAGTTCAGTTATTTAGACAGTATTTTTTTTTTTCCAGGAGTATTCAAGGATAACCCACCCGCCAACAAGGTTACTTTTATGTGGTACCATGTTAATATAGAAATATCCTAGTAAAATTACTTAAGAAAGTATTTAGGTAGATAGATAAACACATAAATAAATGTTATTAATCCTCAAAATAAAATTAAGGTATCAAACCCAAAGCAATATGTTTACTATTGTGCTGCCTTAAGCAATTGGGCTCCACTACAGTTTGTAGGGGGGGGTCTTATAAGGGAGGTTTTGAGTCTTTTGAAATTTCCTATGCATGAGTTTCACTGAAGGAGACAGCTTCCTTTGAAAGAGACGGAGATTATCTCTGAACTACGTGTGTCTGTCTTTGTGCTTAGCTGAGGAAGAGTTGAAGGCAATTCAGGCTCTTCTTTGGGATGCTGTAGTTCAGCCAAGGACATAAACAAGGAGGCTGAGTGGATTTGGTTGCAATCAGACATCAAATTAATGGCTAATGAGTTCCAGATCTACCGAATACCTCTGTGACCACACCCCTCTTCCTGAAATGCATTTTTTTAATTTCTCTTCTCTTTCTTTAACGTAAATTTTCTTTCCTAAAACTATTGCCTGGAATGTGTTGATAGAGATCCCAAGGCAACACATGTGAGGATTTTGTGGGCCCCGAGACGTCTAATGGTTTAAAAAGAAGAATGTGAGGAGGGGAATCGAAGCAAGCAGGATCTTGCCGGGGAGACGGAGCCAGTGAAGTGGGAGGGGTCTCTCTCTCTCCACAGAAGCTGCGATTTTTTTTCCGTTTCTTTGTTGCTCCTGGGTGTTCCCCTTTACTCCGTCCTTCACCCTCGGATACCGCAGACATGGAGGCTTGAGGTCAGGAGCATCCCTCAGACTGCCTCAGCAGTGTCGTGCACATACTGATTATACAGTAGCGGCACATGGCAAACTACAGCAACTACGTGTTAGCTGGAACCTTGATATCATGCTTTATGAATTGTATAGAAAATAATATATCTGACTGCTGAGGGAGATGGGACAGAAAAAACATGCGGGTACAAACTAAAAAAAAAAGACATTCAATTTGAATATGGGAATATGAAAAGCAACATTCCATAGTCTCTCGAGTATCTTATATGCTCAAAAAGGCAAATAGAGATTCAGTCATTTGTGAATATTATTGTACCAATAAGTGCAATTAGAAATGCACTGCTAACTGTAAAGATAAATTCCTGGATTAGATCACTAGTCATAGCCGTGAACGTGAGGTACAAATAACTGGCCAGGGGAGAAAAGTTAATCTGAAAATGGGGCATCCCCAGTCAGCCAATGAGGTGCCTGCTTTTTCTCAGTTACTCCCCCTCCGAAATACTCTTCTCTGTCTTGAATTACGATTTCGGGCTTGTGGGCAGATTGGAGGAGGGAAAAGCAGAGTAAAAAGAACAATAAACAAAGGCAACAGCTAGACAGGTTAAGGAATAATGTCAGCGCTAGTTAACTATATCCAGCAGGAAGTTAATACTAATACTTGGAGTATAGTCACTTCCTGTATTTCTAGTACTAATTGTCTGGGTCACAGATTCGCAATAAAAATATTTTTCATGACATCATATGCAGTTTCAAACACAAATTATTTTTTTTCCCCAGATTTTTCTGCATTTTTTTCTGATCAATTCCAAACCCTAATGAATATTTTTCTGATCAATTCCAAACCGTAAGGAATAATAGTTCTTAGGTACAAAAGAAAAAATAGCAACAAATTAAGTAAAGACACAGATGTGGTTGTGCTAATAAGTTGTTGCTATTTATTGTACGATCAAAGTCAATCACTTTGGCGCAACAGCATGAAGATATTAGGTCTGCTACTGATGCGGGTTTAACTCGGGTCTGGTCGGCTGCCACGTGCGTTTTTCTGTCTGCCGGAGTGTTTATTCACTCAGCTTAACACATCATTATAGAAAGTAAATCAGTTTAGTGTTTTCTCAGTTTAGAAAAGAAACCTGGAACCCTGCTTTGAAAGTAACCTGTACGTTCCAGATAATTATCAAATACTAGAATAGCACTGGATTTATAGCAGTATACTTAAGGTATTTGGCTGGCTGAACTACCAGATCTATTCCAGCAGTCATTAATAATCTAAAAGTGACGGCTGAGATTTTAAGTGGCTTGTCTTGATTTATGTGATTTTCCTTAACGTCCCTTATTATCCAGATTGATGCCTGTCATTCGCAAATTATCTTGGCAATGCAACTAATTTTTATGAAATTATTTGAATTTATGAACACAGGGCAAAATGTATTCTATGGTACATGGTATCCGCTTGGATAAACTTCTGTGCCATTCAATATCAACAATGCAGGCATCTATATACACCGAAATCCTTTGTTTTGTTGTCAAGGAATGTGCCGTAGACTCCTGCTCAGAAGTCCGTCCTTAATACTCTGAATTGTCGTCACACAGAAGTGCTTTTGCCGCACAACAGTGCAGAAGTAGGAGTGTCTTCAGCTGCCTAGAGAGAGTGAAGGGATCACGGTACAAATGCCTGACTTCTCAGTTTAAAAGCCACAATTCCCTACTGCCTCCCCCCTTCCTGGCCATCAAAATGAGTTTACAATCTGCAACCCCCAGCCACACCCCCCCTGCTCCTCCCCCCTCCTCCCCTACCTCATCTCAAGAGATCCCCTATAATTTAATGTATTTTTTTTTTTTTAAGATCTGGACCTATTTATCGCTTCTCTGCAGTGTTTCACTCTACTTCTATATACTGTTATATGTGTATGTTTATTCTTCAGTGGCATTTCCTCTCCGGGGTCACCCTTCATTCCCGTGAGACTGGAACATTCCGGGGCCGTCTGGACCGGCCTGCCGAGGCACCTTCCTGCCAAGGGATTCTGCCGTCACCCCACCACTGGCTCCTGACGGACATGGATGCAGTAGGTCCCAGGGACACATACAGTAACCGTGAAAAAAGGCGTCTCCTGATTGGCAGGGCTGTCCTTGCTGAAAAGTCACATGGGCTGTGCTCGTTTTGTGACTTCATACCTGCAGTTTAAAGTTCACCAACTGCTGGAATCAAGCAGCTAAAGTGGGAACTTAAAATTTTGCAGAAAATTATAGCACATTTATTCTGTTTAACCCCATTTATTTTGAACACTTATGTAATGATTTCCAGGGCTGGCAATTTTTATGCTGTTATGAGCTGAAAAGCAAATGGATGGGAGACACAGACAAAATAATAATAAGACAGACAAAACTGAGTTAATAGTAAGGAAAATGACTGTTTGGACTTCCTTTAAAAGAACTATTATGTAATCGTACACAATACTTTCAGCTTTTCTCTGAGTAAAAAATTAATTGTCCCCTTTATTTTGATGCCACTGACTTTTCATGTAATTCTGGAGTGAAAATGGGTTTTATTAAGCTTTTTTACTGTTCATAATACTTCAAAAGTTGTTTTAATACTTTCTTTTTCAGAATGTAAGACTCCTGGGAACTTTCTGGAATTTTGTATGGCTGTGACAGTCAATAGTGACTTCAGACATACTGCGAGAACATCATTTGTAAATTAAAAGTATCAAAAACATGCAAACTGTTTTAATCCTGAAAGAGTTTTCTCTTCGCAGCTGCGCGGCTGTGCTGAGATGCCCTTGCAGGGTACAAAAAAAACGTTTTTTCCAATACGAATTATTCATCTTTTTTGGTACAGTGGTGAAATCTCTTTGCAAAGAATAATCTTTCATCAAATGTGCTGCCAGCGTTCCGTCCTGCTGCTGTTGAACTGAGGACTGACCCACACTGTTGTGTCCTTTGCGTGTGTTTGTTTGAAGCATTCCTCCCCTCTGGGGGGCCAGAAAGACAATAGTGTACAGCGGGGGTGAAAAAAAATACCCTTTATCTCAGGGGATGGAAGAGGAGCCGCTGGTTTGTGTGTCTCTCTGCTGGTGCGTCTGTGTCTGTTGGAATGATCCACCCAGGTTTCACGGGGCTGGTGCTGCAAGATGAGAGCGGAGCCCTGATACTGTAGGTTTGCAGATCCATGGCACATCTGCAAGTTTGGACACCCATCCGAAACCTGGACCGTATCTCCCCTACAATGAACTTTTGAGGAACATACTATAATATCATGCTAATAATTATAATAATCATCATCGATCCATCCATTCATCCATGCATCCATCCAAGTATCCATCCATGCATCCATCCTTCCATCCATACCCACTTGTTTTATGCACTGCTGCTATTGTACAATTGTACGGCTTGTGCTTGGGTAGTATGATAAAGCAGAATAGGTAACAATAGAACACATATTCCAAACTTCACATACACAGCTCTGGTTGTGCAGTAATTCTTCTATAGGACCGAAACTTTTTGTTCAACGAGAAATGTGATGGAAACTTGTTTATGCAACGGTAGTGGAACATTCAAGGAACACTTTATTTGTAGCATAAGCATTTAAATCTCTGGAAATGTGTTTATAAAATGTGCTCTGTTGTGCTGAAGTCTTCAGAGGGCTGCTCTCCAGAGTGCAGGGTTTGTTTCCCTCATAGCTGGGATTTTGTTTCATATCATAATGTTTAAATGAGGTTGCTTTTTTCTGTGAGCAAGGCCTCCGGAATGGTTGGTAGTTTTCTTGCTCTGCGCAACGAGAGTTTCGAGTTTGATTAGGGCCCCAATAACTGTCTGTGTAAGGCTGCTTCTGCCCCTTGTGTTTGATATTTGCTGCATGTCAAGGGTCGATTCTGATGAATTGCTGTTTGTTGCTGTGCGATGGATTTGTCTGCTGGTTCTGTTCAATGCTGCCTACCTTAAAAACTGTTTGTTAAAACTGGGCAGATCAGCTAGTTACGCGTTGCACAAATCAGTGATTTTGGTTTTCCATGTTGCATGATCCTTGGGCATATTTTGATCCATTTTGGTCTTTCTGATTATGGGAACAATGTCATCTCTGCAGTGAGAAGCAGATCACTATTTATTCATGGAAAAAAATCCATTACTGTGCTTTCATTACTGAGGTGTAGAATGCTAAAAAAACAAAATATTTCTTTATTTCTCATTCTCCTGACAATCTGACAATTTTTGTCCTCTTCTTGGACTTAATCACTCTAAAGATTATTATGTTTTAGGTATTTTATTTGCTCCTATGTAGTAATATGAATCATAATTTCTGCGTGGCTAAATCTGTGTGAATGGATGGCCAGTGTTGACATCATTCTTTTGCCAGCTCTGCTCATTAAAAGTGTTTCCCTTGCAAGCTGACAATGCAACTCTGTCAGTGTAGCTCTAGTGTAGTGTTGAAACTCAGAGTAGCAGATCCCGTGACTTTCCAGCCTAGGTGCCATGCAGGCAGCTGAGGGGCAACACTGCTGATTTAACATGAAATTTATTTGTGAGTCAGGCATTTGTTTGTCTTTGATGGTATTTTACGGGGAAATCCCCTGGGGGTTCCCAACAGGTAGCTGATAGGCTCCTGTGCAGACTCTGCACTTTAAGCCTCCTCTCCCCTAAGCCTGACTGACCATAAACTGAAAACAGGCTTCCTTGCTGGTTGATCCTTTTACCACCCTGTGTTGCCTATTACCTAGAAAGGCTTAAATGGGGGCATTTATGAAAACATGTGACCATGCAAACTGTGTTCTGGACTTGTTTGATCTCTCATTGTATTATTTCGAGCCCACAAGTTTAAATGATCTAAATTACCTATGTGTAAATGACCTCCCGGATCCATTACGGCACAGACTGCCTCTCCGCCATTTTCATTTTATGGTCTATGCAATGTGACATGTGATTTAATCATGCAATGAACAAATGCATTGTATAAGACCTTTGTTGACATTTTATCAAAGCTTTGTCATCTTTGGGAGATGTGTTTTTCCATAAGTGCAGACATATTAAGTAAAAGTTGAATTATTTTTTCAGTGGCTACACCATAAAGTTTATTTGCAGTGATAATGAACATGTCCATAACTGCATGGACTTTTAATATATGTTTAAATTAAATGCTTTATATAAGTCAGGTTTTATGTCTATGTACAATTTGTCTATATTTTATTTATAGGTTAACAATACATTTATAGGGTTCCTCCAGGTATTCCAGTTTCAGTCATAGCTCACAGACATGCAGTGCAGTTAGGTGAACTGGTGTATGTAAGTATTTTGTGCAGTGGGATCTCAGAGGAGGGTGCATGTTGATGTGACAGATTATGGTTCTGCAGTTTAAGTTTCATCATCCAATCTGGGTTACGTTTACCACCAACTGTCTTTCCGTGACGGCACTCGGCTGTGGGCCGGTGTGTGACACTGAAAGCAGAGGAACCGCACTTTTTAGGTCTTCTGCAGAAAGTCGGGTAGAAATATTACATTTTGTCTTCTTATCAGTTGATTACAGATTATTGTTCAAATGTTCGCCATTCCCAAACCACCCAAGGCAACCCTTCCACTGGTCGCAGTGCATCTCAAGTTACTTTGGCTACTAGATGATAAGGGCTGTTTGTCTGTGACTTGTCTCCTCATGCTAAAGATAATAATTTTGCAGTGAGCAGGGTCTTCATTAAGTGGTCATTTATTTAGTGTCTGGCATATTACTCTCAAAAGAGCAGTTTGCAATTATATGACTCTGGTGGCACAGACAACATGTTCATTGCTGTTTTCTGCAGCCTTGTGGGGGGGGGGGGGTAGTGTTTTAAAGCTAGACTTTAGTGGATCCCTAGGAAACACCATCTCTTTGCTCGTTTATACCAACCCCATGCTGCGTTTTGGCTTCTCATCAAAGAAGACCAAGACCCAGGATTATAAAGCTAAAATGTCCAATACACCTACTGCAGTTGCTCCTTGATCTTCCCATTTATGAAACTTCCGCAGAAGAAAAGAGCATGCATAGTGGAAATGATGAGGGGCCTTATTTGACATGAACCCAAACTCATTAGTGCTTGTGTAAATAACCCCCCCACCCCTTCCCCGTTAAAACAAACAGGTCTTTGAAGTAGCAGAGCATGTGAAAGTGAAGTATATTTTAAATTATGTCATTTGAATGTTAAAATGACAGTTTTAGAACCCAGAACTTAAAGTTTATTAAGTAGAATATTCTGTCATTAACACTGCTGGATTCCAGTTTCAATTCTGGAAGATCCAGCTACAATCAGATTATAGTACCAACGTATGGTAACAAAACTGGTTAAAACTGTAGTTTGCTGCTTGTTGTGGTTTAATTAAATTCACCAACTTCATTTCATTTGTCTGTAAAGTACAATGTCATCTTCTTTGATATCTTGTAACTAAGAGCAAAATCTAAATGTTTCAAGGAAATGGTTAGAATGACCATGGATGACTTGTCTAAGGCTGACCCGGGTAGCCAAGGTCGAGTCGGTGGTCACTCACATGCAGATGCACTGCGGGACAAAATACAGTTCATAAGTTGGCTTGAACTGCACTTCTGCCGTTTGCTTAGGAAGACGGAAGGTAAGACAGAATTGTGGAAGAAAGTCAAAGAATCCTGAAGAATCCCCCATGAAAAACAGAATGAATATCTGAACTCCTTTACTTTAGTGTGAGACACTATTCTATGTCAGATGTTTCCCATTATGAAAAAGTCTTGGATTTCTCTCCGTATTTCCACTCTCAAGCTGATTTTTCGAGGCAGACATTCCCAGACTTTCAGAATATGAGGAACTCAAAGACCTTGTTGGTACTGTCATATATGAAGCTGTATATGACTGTCCGCTGCTGTCTTCTCTCATATACGTTCATTTGGTGCATTGAAGACCTCAGGTTGGCTGGCCTGCTTCTGACATCACCCCATTCTTGTGTGCTGCTCTTCACCAGGCCTGTTTTGATGGTTTGGAAAAAATGTCCATCTGCGTTTGTCATTTAACTTCAGCTCTCTTTGTAGAATACAGAAAATGAACCCAACACAAGGAGACTGAAAAAAATGAAATCTTTTACTATTCAGTTATGTCTATAGCGGTATCTTTACCAGTGAGACTGAATTAACTAAATCAATATTTAAAAATGTATAAAAGATGTTTACATTTTAATTATGACTATATGACTAATTATAGAAAACAGTTCTGCCTGTGACAATAGAGACATGTGAGTTTTATCATGTTTCAAACAGACATAACCAAGCAAATGAACAATATACATCTAAACACTTAGCCACTAGCTAGCTAAATGACTAATTTTTTAACATGAATTTATTAATGAATTGCTGTGAACAGTCTAACTAATCATTTGCTGTGACGCTAGTGTGAAAGTGTCCCCTTGGATTCTTCTGTGGGTCCTACAGAGTGTCCCCTTGGATGCTTCTGTTGGTCCTACAGAGTGTCCCCTTGGATTCTTCTGTTGGTCCTACAGAGTGTCCCCTTGGATGCTTCTGTGGGTCCTACAGAGTGTCCCCTTGGATTCTTCTGTGGGTCCTACAGAGTGTCCCCTTGGATTCTTCTGTGGGTCCTACAGAGTGTCCCCTTGGATGCTTCTGTTGGTCCTACAGAGTGTCCCCTTGGATGCTTCTGTGGGTCCTACAGAGTGTCCCCTTGGATTCTTCTGTGGGTCCTACAGAGTGTCCCCTTGGATGCTTCTGTGGGTCCTACAGAGTGTCCCCTTGGATGCTTCTGTGGGTCCTACAGAGTGTCCCCTTGGATGCTTCTGTGGGTCCTACAGAGTGTCCCCTTGGATGCTTCTGTGGGTCCTACAGAGTGTCCCCTTGGATGCTTCTGTGGGTCCTACAGAGTGTCCCCTTGGATGCTTCTGTGGGTCCTACAGAGTGTCCCCTTGGATTCTTCTGTGGGTCCTACAGAGTGTCCCCTTGGATGCTTCTGTGGGTCCTACAGAGTGTCCCCTTGGATGCTTCTGTGGGTCCTACAGAGTGTCCCCTTGGATGCTTCTGTGGGTCCTACAGAGTGTCCCCTTGGATTCTTCTGTGGGTCCTACAGAGTGTCCCCTTGGATGCTTCTGTGGGTCCTACAGAGTGTCCCCTTGGATGCTTCTGTGGGTCCTACAGAGTGTCCCCTTGGATGCTTCTGTGGGTCCTACAGAGTGTCCCCTTGGATGCTTCTGTGGGTCCTACAGAGTGTCCCCTTGGATGCTTCTGTGGGTCCTACAGAGTGTCCCCTTGGATGCTTCTGTGGGTCCTACAGAGTGTCCCCTTGGATGCTTCTGTGGGTCCTACAGAGTGTCCCCTTGGATTCTTCTGTGGGTCCTACAGAGTGTCCCCTTGGATGCTTCTGTGGGTCCTACAGAGTGTCCCCTTGGATGCTTCTGTGGGTCCTACAGAGTGTCCCCTTGGATGCTTCTGTGGGTCCTACAGAGTGTCCCCTTGGATGCTTCTGTGGGTCCTACAGAGTGTCCCCTTGGATGCTTCTGTGGGTCCTACAGAGTGTCCCCTTGGATGCTTCTGTGGGTCCTACAGAGTGTCCCCTTGGATGCTTCTGTGGGTCCTACAGAGTGTCCCCTTGGATGCTTCTGTGGGTCCTACAGAGTGTCCCCTTGGATGCTTCTGTGGGTCCTACAGAGTGTCCCCTTGGATGCTTCTGTGGGTCCTACAGAGTGTCCCCTTGGATGCTTCTGTGGGTCCTACAGAGTGTCCCCTTGGATGCTTCTGTGGGTCCTACAGAGTGTCCCCTTGGATGCTTCTGTGGGTCCTACAGAGTGTCCCCTTGGATGCTTCTGTGGGTCCTACAGAGTGTCCCCTTGGATGCTTCTGTTGGTCCTACAGAGTGTCCCCCTGGATGCTTCTGTTGGTCCTACAGAGTGTCCCCTTGGATGCTTCTGTTGGTCCTACAGAGTGTCCCCCTGGATGCTTCTGTTGGTCCTACAGAGTGTCCCCTTGGATGCTTCTGTGGGTCCTACAGAGTGTCCCCTTGGATGCTTCTGTTGGTCCTACAGAGTGTCCCCCTGGATGCTTCTGTTGGTCCTACAGAGTGTCCCCCTGGATGCTTCTGTTGGTCCTACAGAGTGTCCCCCTGGATGCTTCTGTTGGTCCTACAGAGTGTCCCCTTGGATGCTTCTGTTGGTCCTACAGAGTGTCCCCCTGGATGCTTCTGTTGGTCCTACAGAGTGTCCCCTTGGATGCTTCTGTGGGTCCTACAGAGTGTCCCCTTGGATGCTTCTGTTGGTCCTACAGAGTGTCCCCCTGGATGCTTCTGTTGGTCCTACAGAGTGTCCCCTTGGATGCTTCTGTGGGTCCTACAGAGTGTCCCCTTGGATGCTTCTGTTGGTCCTACAGAGTGTCCCCCTGGATGCTTCTGTTGGTCCTACAGAGTGTCCCCTTGGATGCTTCTGTGGGTCCTACAGAGTGTCCCCTTGGATTCTTCTCTGGGTCCTACAGAGTGTCCCCTTGGATTCTTCTGTTGGTCCTACAGAGTGTCCCCTTGGATTCTTCTGTGGGTCCTACAGAGTGTCCCCTTGGATTCTTCTGTTGGTCCTACAGAGTGTCCCCTTGGATGCTTCTCTGGGTCCTACAGAGTGTCCCCTTGGATTCTTCTGTGGGTCCTACAGAGTGTCCCCTTGGATGCTTCTCTGGGTCCTACAGAGTTTCCCCTTGGATTCTTCTGTGGGTCCTACAGAGTGTCCCCTTGGATTCTTCTGTGGGTCCTACAGAGTGTCCCCTTGGATTCTTCTGTGGGTCCTACAGAGTGTCCCCTTGCCCCCCCTCTGCTTGCTCCCTGGCAGGTCAGCAAACACAACACAAGGTGGAAGGGCAGCGCACTGCAATCTGTGTGGGGCGAAATGGCAAACGGTCATTTTCCAGACCCTCTCATTTGGATTTTATTTTGGGAGCTTTACTGGGTCGGCTTCTCGTGCTGAGGCACAGGGCATTTACATTGTGTTATTTTCAACTCCTTAACCGCAGTCTAGGCCACGCAAAAGAATGGAAAAAGGGAAAGAAAATGTTGTTTTTCTTTGTAATTTAATGTCAAAATCAAGACCTCTGAGCGCTCAGTCTGTACAGCAAGACCATACTCACACGTAACCCAGATTCAGGATAAAAATTAGCTATATTTCAAGCGTAGAGGCAAAGGGTTAAGTTTCAGGAGCGTTTCTGCCGATGTTAAAAAATGCAACGGCTGCAGCTTCCAGAAAGCCGGGCAGAGAGTGGCGCTTTATTACTTTAGCAGCTTTTTTCAGTGTCTTTCTCACAGTATCTGTACTATTCATACTCAAGCTTACTTAGACATCCCTACTTCTATTCTGCATCTTTTTACGCTAAATATTTTTCTTCTGATGTGAGTATTTGATAGCTATCCATGTACAAATTACTCTATATACACGTGATATGCCACAGGCATGACATGGGAGGGAAGAAAAAACAACTAGTAATGGAAATCTATTTTTAAGGGCATTTCTGTGATTTGCACAATTTAGCAGTTGAGTCCAGGCCAGACATCAGAGCTTTACTCTGATTTAATCTTGCAGTAATGAATCAAAGTAATGAAGTGTTTATAATGTATTTATTTATTTTCTTTGTACAGACTCCACAGTTTTCTAACTTTGATGTTCTGATCTAAGCCTTCAACCTTTCTTGTAACATCAGCAACAACAGAGAATAAACATACATGTAGTTCTGTGCTTAGAATATCTTCCCAACCCTGCCCAGGACAAGGAGTAGGAAGATGGATGGATGGATCTTAGGGTGTATATTTATGTATATTTATGTATGTACATGTTCTCTATCTTACCCGAGTTCAGTAGGATGGTCTTTGTCATTCATTACCTAAAATCCTTTATACAGATTCCCGGGTTGGACCTTCTGAATACCCGTCTCTAGCGTAGGAAAGCTTAGTATAACTATTCCAAACGGTAGTCTGTAATACATAGGGCTCCTGGCCTGAAATCTGTGGATCTCACAAAATACACTCAGCAAAAGTGATGACCCCAGCTAAAGGGGGCATTTCACTATGGACCACTCTTGTATAAACAATTTTTTTATACCGTTGTAATGCTTAGAGAGGCAGCTAATGAAATCATGTAGTTTCAGAAACACAATATGAGGCAAAGGAATTTTTTTGTCACCCTTTATGGTGGTCATAGATTTTACTAAAAATTATATTTCCTAATTTGTTCGACTTCAGATATTAAATAATACAGATTTCTTTCATTGCTTCTTCATTTTTGGCATTGTTTACATTTAACAAAAAAGAGATCTAAACATACTTTAAGGCACTAGGTGTAATGAACACATACAGTTTAACAATTATTTTGTTTTTGCAAGTTAGATTAAACAGTTGTAGGATTGGGTCCAGGCAGGATGACTAACACTATGGCATGGAACAGGGATAGGAGGGATGAATAGGGACTTTACTTGGGGATGGGATGATGGGATGATGGGAAGATGGGAAGATGGGAAGATGGGAAGATGGGAAGATGGGTTTGACAAAAGCAGCGGGTAGGAATAAAAACAAAAGACAGCTGTTTCAGTGTCAGCACGGGGAAATACTACACAAGAAAACAAAATGGACGGCGGGTCAGCGCAGGGCTAAGATGGACTGTGGGGTTGTGAACCAGCTTCAAGGCAAGTTTACTGGGGACGAGAGAAAACAACACTCAATCTTACTGGATAACGAGCAGGTGAATAGAGTGGGATAGCTTAAGCGAGGCCCAGGAAAATACGATGTTCTGGCCAGGCTGTTGCCTGTAAAGTCCTCCATTGTTCCTCAAAAGCATTTGCATACCCATTTCAGATCTTGCCGATTCAGATTACTTTCAATTTTTCTGGAAAATCTTTCTGTGCGAGGTTGGCGCCCCATCCTGGGCTGTTCCCTGCCTTGCGCCCATAGCCTCTGGGATAAGCTCTGGACCCCCTGCGACCCAGAATAGGACAAGCGGTTTCAGAAAATGGATGGATGGATTTCTGTGCAAATCCTGAGATGTCTGGTCACCCTTTAAATTATGCTACTTTTATAATCTTTATTCCCAAAATAGCCAGTGGTGGCCTAATGGTTAGGGAAAGGCACTTGTAATTGAAAGCTTGCTGGTTCAAATTCTCCACCAGCAAAGTACCACTGAGGTACCCTGAGCAAGGTACTGTCCCCAAGCACTGCTCCCCGGGCGCTGAATTAGCTGCCTCCTGCTATGTCGCATATGGGTTAAATGCAGAGGACATATTTTGTTCCTCAGATTGTGTCTCATGGTGATGATCTCCATGGCAACAGGCCAAGTGGGTCTCCTTCCTCAGACTGTATCTCATGGTGATGGTCTTCATGGCAACAGGCCATGTGGGTCTCCTTCCACGGACTGGATCTCATGGTGATGATCTCCATGGCAACAGGCCAAGTGGGTCTCCTTCCTCAGACTGTATCTCATGGTGACAGTATCCATAGCAACAGGCCGACTGGGTCTCCTGGCAAGTGTGATTGGGAAGGACCTAGACCTGCTACACGTAGTTGTTTAAAGTTATTTAATTTGCAATGGACTGGTTTAATGTAACCAAAAATGATTGTCTGGGATTAAAGCTGGCACTGAGTAAGAGATCTCATCTATCCTATTCTTTTTAGTTATGAATTTGTATGCATTTGTTCTGTTTTGACCTATATCATCTCTTAACAGTCATATTAAATATTTTACAATCATTAAAATTCCACAATACCTGTAAGTGAAGTAGCTAGTTTATTCCATCAGCCCCCACCCCCCAATGCATGACACCCATATTAGCTTGGGGAGGGGGGGGGGGGTTGGCTAGAGTCCCTTTGTTTACAGCCCAGTAGGCAACCAGAGATCTAACCCACATGAAAGGACTCATATGGACCAATGCAAAACTGGGAGGTCTAAAATGATATACATTTTTATTTTGATACCCGCTTTGTGTGCATGATGCTGACAATTTGCTCGACATTATGTATTATGTGTGCAATCAGATTTTTGTAATGGTCTGAGGCAAATTAACCACAGACGTCATACTTTTTCATTCTCTAAATAAATTTTTCCCGAAATATATAATTTTTCAGCCAGATGACAACTTCAAGTGAATAAGGACGTTTTGTACTCAGGCACAATGTAATGTTTCATATCAAAGCTTTATTTTTAACATGTGTGGACAGTCCCTGGACTCTCTTGGGTGTCCTTTCATGTCGTCCATGAATTGCTGCAAGTGTCCATGCATGCATGTGACCAGCAGGTGCATTTTCGGCAATCGTGGCAGTGCGTCCTTAAGTCATCCTCATTGGGGCGGTCCTGGCACCCATTTCCCCTGGGTTCCCCCTGGGTTCCCCCTGCTGCAGGCCTCAGGCAGGGCGGGTGCTGGAGGCAGTGCTGCCCATCGCACAAACCAGGCTGCAGATGGAGTTCTGGGAGCCGATTCCAAGCTCCTCACGGAGGAACCTCCTCTGGTGCAGTTTCCTACTGCTCCCTCCAGCATCCGTCTCGGTTTGGTTCAGTTCGAATGCATTGTGTGCTGACGCGTCGTAAATGGTGAAAACAAAAAAAGCCACTACACCAGTGTTTGCCAATCCAGTCCTCGGGGGCCCGCAGACAGCCCACATTTTTGCTCCCTCGTGGCTCCTGGTAGGACTGCCTGGCAGGGAGCTCGGAGGGAGCAAAAACATGGACCGGCCGTGGATCTCTGAGGACCGGATTGGGAAACACTGCACTAGACCGTCAAGCTCTAGCAACCACGTCCCCAGAATTGTGTTATGGTCCCCACAGTCAGAGTTATAGTCATCACTTTTTTTGGATAGTAAGAAACAAGTGTTGTGGGGAAAAGACTGTCTGTCCTACATTGTAAGTCTTTCATTATCAATTTTCATCTGTTTCGAAGCTTGTGGTTTGAGGTCAGGGATCCTTAATTATAGTAAAATGACAGCAAATGAGAATCCCCCACCAAACAAAGCTATATGCAATGTGTGCATCACATAAAATACTTACCCTTCAACTTCTGGTTTCAGATTTGTTTGCTTTTGACCCAAACAGTATCTTTTTCACAAAGACTCTCAGTTTGCACATCCCATTTTCATCTGGGCATAACTGGTGGGTGAATATACAGGGTGTCATTATAAACACAATTTTAACGTCTTAGACCCTTAAGACGAGCTGTATTAAATTCTTTACAACATTCGATTTGGGGAAATAAAATAGAAAGGGCCAAATATTGCGAATTCAGCAAAATTACTTTGCATTCTTGAAATACTGTAAAATACTGTAAAATATATTGTAAGAAATGAATTTTAGGATGGGAAACAGCCTGATCAATTAAAACAGTCCAAAGTTTTTTTGCATCCAGATTTAAACCTAAACTGCAGAAAACGCAAATTACTTTTTTTTTTTCCTTCAAAAATACAGTACTGGCAATAAAAACACCTGAACTGAAGATAATATTTCTTTAGAGGCAGCTCTGGATATTCTTCTGGGAGAGGAATTTGTCTTTCGTCCAGGTTTGTAAATATCAGTCAGTGCCTTGGAAGTGAACTATGGAAAATAATTCCATACCACGCTTTTATTTTACTTTTTTTTTATTCTGCCATTTTCTCCGTTTTTTATTTTAAAAATCTGCATTATATGGTACATTTATATTTGTCTCTTCGCTTTTATGCTTGTATGCTGTTGCTTTAAATAATTAATGCAGCACGTCTAAAATTTAATGCATTTTCCGGATAATGAATTTCAGAGTTCAATACCTGGACCTGCGAGTCTGATGGTTTGAACATTTGCCTTATTAAGCTGTATAAAATGTTTATACCGTGACCTATATATGAGTTTCCTCTCATGATCCTGGTGACCCAGAAGGTATTCTGACTTTTAGTTCTGAACGACATTTTAATTAATTAGCCAATTAGCTTAATGGAGTATTTAACAATTCTTACTGAGTAATAAGTTAGCGATGTGTTAAATTAACTTAATGGATAATGGTACCTATTTAGCTCTTAGAGTGAAAGCAATTGAAATAAATGCTTCATTAAAGTATAAGCATTACTTAACTGAAATTTTGAACAATTAATTTAATGACAATTCTCCTCTGTTGCACTATATTTAATAAGTTCACTTAAATAAATCAAAATTTTTAAGTTTAAAAAGCTAGAGTGTATTAGACTGCTTTGGGTAACTGTAGCCCAATTATACTTACGGAAAACTGGAGGGGATCGGTTAGAATGCATGGTATGACAATAAAAGCCTTTGACTTGGTAAGTGGTAACACTAATTCCTTATGTGTACTACGCTTGATCTTAGCCAGAAACGGCAAGAAGCGGCACATGTAAACAGCGAAAATACCGCCAGAGTGTGGAATATTAAAGCTGCTGTTCACAGCTTTAAGTTAAACCTACAGATCTGCAGAAGGCCTGGAGGAGAGACGAGGGGAAATGGCGGCTGTCACAGTAAGGCAATGACTCCTGTAGGGCTTTAGACAAACAAAGGCATTCAGGGCTGGTACATCCATCACGGCCCGAAGGGCGTCTTTGCTCACGCAACAGCTGTTATATCAGTTAAAGCATCTGGAGATTAACGTGGCACATAAAATGGGATTCTCTCTCTTTCCAGTATGAGGTGTCCACAGGAAGCCAAGTGTGCCTCCGCATCCAAGGCTGAAGGGACCTGAGTTTGAAGGTTTGAGGCTGGGTTAGGGGAGAGTCAGACAAAAGCATGTGAAAAGGCATAAAGAAGTAAAGAAAATAGTTTTACGGGCCTGATTCTTTTCTTTGGCAGGGGAACGGAGTACACTAGCAATAGGGAATGATGCAGATATGGGATGGAAGAAATCCCAGTTGGGCTATATTGTATGGGTTGGCAATTATAAGACGCAGCACTGAGTAGTGGTGATTTGTTTTATTTGGGATATCAATATTGACCGCCAATCCACCTACTTTCAAAATCTGAAATTAAACAAAAAACTTAATTTAAGCTTTTTTTTTGGCTAATTATTATTTTTTTTCTCACAATCAGAATTGGGAATCGAATCAATGCTTTCATGAAATGGATGGATGTCGGTTAATAATTTAATCATGACATTACCATTAGCTGCGACTTGCCGTCATTAGGGAACCCTGCTATTGGTGGTGATGGATTCCTATTGGTGGGTGTGACGTAGACTTCGGACTCCACATTTAAAGGGGAGGCTCAAAGTTACATAAGATAGCTAAAAAAAAAAAATGAGGGGGGTATTATTAGACACATCTGGGTCCGCGTCGTCAGCGTACGAGTTAACAGACCGGACCGGGAACAGGCTGTAATTTCCTTTAGCCGACTTTTTGCAGGTAATGGAAATTACAGATCTCTCCGAAAGGCGGTTTCCAAGCGTTCGAAGCTAAGTGCACATTTTTGCACGGTGATTAATGGCATATCAGAAATTCCAGAAGCTGCACATTCCTTTTGCTGTGCACTGCAGCAAAGGCAGAAGAAATATTTTTCTTATATATCACTCGAAAGTTTAGCATTATTCCATTTGTTTTGATGGTGTTTATCATTTATAAATCAAAAGAAAATTATGCACTATTTAGCGGAGCGCCTTCTTACAACCACTCATCCGGTCCCTGGTTATTGTATATTTTGTAGACCCAAATGGATGTGCTGTCAAATTGAAAATTACTCTGTGACTTGCAGTAAAGTAATAATCGTAGAAACTGCGTATAAAGGTGCATTTCTCAGAAATGCAGTTATGAAGGCAGTGGGAGTCCCTCCATTATGACTGACAGCATCTGCTCAGGTGGCCCAGCTACCGGAAAGCCGGGTATTTCGAGAGGGGAGCGAAGCAGATGATTGAATGCGTAGATGAACTCAGGCAGACACGTGGATCCGTCCTCGAATGTCCCAAGCTGGATGCCCGGGTCCACCTGGTGATCCATCAGCTCAGGATCTGATCGCCCTACGCAGGATACAAACGATGAAGCTAAAATAATATGGATTTTATCGACAAGTACTTTGATTATACAGAAGTAGTGGGAATAGACCACATAATACAGAAAGAGTCTGAAGAAACTAATATATGTCGAAATTTGAAAGATACGAGACATGGAATATATATAACCATGAGGTCAACCCTAAATCATGACATGACATGTCTAGGGAGAATCCATCCAACTGTGAAAGTTTGATATGCTTAGTCCACAAATGTTTTCAGGCAGAATCTTAGGTGATCAGTATTTTATATTCAGCTGTGAATTTGATAAGAAGGCTATTTATGAAGTTGAGGCCAGAACTAATTTTGTTTCAAGTGTAGACTGCATCTGCCTTGTTCAAGCCATCTTGACGTAATGAGCGGCCAGTTCTTCTGTAGTGTACGACACCATCATTTTCTAACTTTCACTATATTTCCCAGAATGCACTCTCCATACATTTCTCATGCACTCAGTATTAATGCCAGATGCATTTCATTGCAGCCTCATTAGTAAAATATACATGCCCAACAATGGCTTAAGAGTATAATCTGAGCTCCTGATTACAGCTGCTACAGCAGCTTAGACAGGCACCAGAAGAGCGGTGGTGCATCTCTAAGAGTTGAGAAGCAGCAAGCTTGAGTTATAGGGCAACGCTGATCATTTCACAGAATGGCATCTCTCTGACAGGAGACACCTACACCTGGATCTCCTTTCCTCTCCAGTGACTCATCAGGTAGCACTAAAGCTTTCAGAGGCTTTTGGAATTTCATTCTTCTTTATATTTGCATAGATCTTCTCTGGGTTCCCCAGTTTTCTCTCACGAAGGAAAGTGTGCGTGTGTGTGTGTGTGTGCCTGAGAGACGGTTCTCTGCAGTGTCCCATACCATCCCTTATGGGTCACGGATTAGGTTCTGTGTCAATGTCACCACAGTCGAGAGAGTGTGCACTGAGAGTGTGCACTCATCACCTCCATATCGAGTGTCTTAAGCACAAGTGTTTAGCAAAGGAAACCTGTAATTATGATCAACTTTTGAAAATAATTAAAATGAATAAAAGGCTGTTTGGCTAATATTTTAAACAGACCCCACTAATGTGAAGCCCCCAGCTTGGATAACGAGCTGAGTTTATTTAACACATGTTGCCCCCTTCAAGTGAAACAAAGAATTTACAGGCATTTAAATGCCCCAACTATAAATTCTTACTCTTACTTACTGTTTAAAGTCCAACTGGTTCTCTGTCTATTGGGTGTTTGCTGACTGAACCCACTGGCAAACCAGACAGAAATCTATTTAGCTATAATTTAAATGCGTAAAGGGAATGATGTCTTATTACGCTGAAAGAGTAATTATAAGGTGTCTAAAGTTTTTACTGAGGTGTGGGGGAGGTACCAGTCAGAACTGCTTAACACGTGGAGGTTCTCCTGAACACTTGTAATGTGGATCCTGAACCCATCTCTGCCCAGGCAGCTGAGTGGTCAAAACAGCAGTAAAAGTCTGACCTAAATGGAAAAGAATGCAAGAGTGTCCTATACCCCCCCTTCCACGTTTAATTCAAACAGTATGTGCGCCTGGTAACTTTCCACTTCCAAAAAAAAAATAAAATCAAATAAAAAATATCTAAAACTGTTATATATATATTACTGTATTTTAGGCAATCCTCTCATTTCCGCTTTTCCTAATTTCCACTCTTTCCACCTTTTTTGTTCTAAGTCCGTCATCCCTAAAGCTGCGGCCATATCTTGTATATCTCACTGCTACATTTCCTCTGAATAATTTTGCCCCCCCCCCCAAAGCATGGAAAGAAAATATATAAAAGCAAAAACAAATTAATAAAAACTGAAGTTAGAATGACTTTTGTGAATTGTCATTTTCAGCATTGTTATGTCATTTTTTCCCTAGTTTTTACATAAATTAAAAGTTTGCATGTGTTACTAAAATGATTTAGTGTTTTATTAGCAAAATAATCTTATTTTTCCATTGTTTAAATTTCCGGTTGGACTTATGCTTAGTTGTGCTGCAGTTGGTGTCCAGTGCTTTGATTTCTAGTGTTTACATTCTTAGAAGGATCACTTAGCTTGTGGCAAAGATACTTTGCTGAAAATAGCAGAATTGGCTCCATAACTGCACTTTATAATGCATACCTACATTTACACTAAGAGCTCTCTTCCAATTAAAAAAAAAATTAAGAACAAATATGACACTATTATCAGTTGCAAGAATTACTGGGGGTTCACTAAGGAAAGACCTTCACAGACTTTATAAACTTTGGAAGAACATCAAAAATGATTAAATATATGGCGACCACATTACAGACAAAATAAACAATATTTCTGTTAATATCAACAGCCATAAACAAAAGAAACTGTGTTACCCTTAATATAGTTGCGTATGTAATATTTCCTGATGTCAAACAAAACTTTAGATAGATAGATAGATATAGATATAGATATAGATAGATGAGCCCTTGATTTGCCATGTGACCTATTTTGCACTAGAATTACAACTGCATGGTATCTTGGCTGAAAAGACACTCTGACTTTGTATGGGGGATTGGGAAATATTTTTTCGCAGTAGTCTCAGAGTAGAAATTGGCGACTACTGTGTATCACTCAGACAGGAAACTCTGTTTAAGTTGGCAAATTCAAAGCAGATTTCAGATTGGTCCTCTTTAGCCCAGTCTTCATCTTCACCGCCGTACGCATAGCGGCCACAGCTGCGCAGCCACTCTGAGTGTTGACTCAGGAAGAAATTCAGAACCAGCAGCAATCAAACCTGATTTTAAGTGTAATCTGGGAGTCAGAACAATGAAGCAACAGCTGCGTCATGGAATCATTCAAAAAAAGTCGATGCCTGTGATGAAACTACAATTTTCACGTGGGTTGCCTGAGAATGAAAGTGCTATCTGTACTTCTAGGTCTGATTATTCAAGATTGTAGCAAATTTTTTAAGCATTTTCCGCACCCCTCTCTTCTGTAGAAAAGCGCCTTGCTAAAAAGTTCAGTTTAACAGTCTCCTTCTCAGCATATGTGAACTCCAGATATATTCTTTGGCTAGACAAATTTCTTACAAAGAAAAAAAAGGAGACAGTTCATCCCCGTTCTGCGCTCATGAAAATTAGCTTAGCGAATAGGTTTCAACGTCAGGCCTGCAAATCTCATTAGCTTCCTGCCGCGATGCTACATTCAGTCGTAAGTTCTCAGGGCTAGGGAGAAACATTCGATAATGAGAATGCACAAGAATGAGATCCGTGGGCTGGGTGTGATTCTTTTCCAGAATTTATGTGTGCATCTTTCCGGTGACCTCTGACATTCCTGCAAGCTGCGCAAGCAACTCCTCCGGGGGATAGAGTCAGAGGTCGTTATGGAGACTTCTCAGCTTCCATTTCAGCCTTTGCTTCAGTGAAAAGTTCACAAGGAAAGAATTCAGCCCTAGAGGTGCAGTGCTGCGAAAAGGTAAAATGTAATTACACCAGGTGACACGCAACTTGCTCTCCAAAAACTGTGGCACCATTCTAAACATTCACTCTCTTTTGCTAGTCATGCAGTCAGCTGCCGTGTTGATTTTTCTTCTCTCAATATGCTGGAAAAAAATCCACCTTCAAAAGTGGGCCCCATCTTCGGCATAGTACTGCATCACGATCCATGACGTCACTACTGTAAGTGCAGTCCACACTGACCACAGTAACTCCATGATTTGGCCGCCATCCAAGCAGTCTGTGAAATATAGGGCTGCAAAAACTCCTATTTGCTATCACGACTCGTAAAGTACTTTTTGTTAATCTTTTGGTTAATGTTTCCTGCAATAAGCAAACCCTTTCCGAAGGAGAATGCAAAGCAGAAAAAAACAGACAACTATTCAAATTCCCTTTCGTGTGTGAACAATGCATTCATAAAATAGACTAAATCTGAAATTAAAATGCAGTTAATTAGTATATACTGCTCAGCATTTGTTTCATTTGCATCTGGTTATGTTCGTTTACATCCATTAGTTGTTTATAAAAAACAAAATCTGCATCAAAAGTAACATATTTTAACATTTTTATCAGTATACAATCCTTTTTCCAAAGCTTGCCTTTGTGCATGATGCATTTATATTATAGCGCTTATGTTTACAGTATACTGCATGAGCGTCTTGGTCCGATATTTTAAGCCTCTAGTATTTTAGCCCCCGATGCCAATCTTCGTTCAAAAAAGAAAAAAGTCAAGTCTCAGGTAAGCATGCCTTAGCCCCTGGTCTCTTCAATAGCTAGAAATTCCCTTGCTGTACTGTAAGTCTGACATTTGATTTACTTATTCACTAGCTATAAACCAAATTCATTTTTTCAACCTACACTGATGCACAAGGACAAACAGTAAAAAGAAAAGAAAAAAAAACAGTTTAACTTGTATTGCTTGCAAATTTTGGAAGGTTCACGACTCCTCTGTAGTCATGGATACTGCACATCACATTCCTTCCCGGGATTTGTCGAGTACGGCTTCAAAGCGCCCTCCATTGCACAATGTACAAGACAAAAGAATTATGTGCCACTAAATCAGTTTACTGTGCTGGCTCACATACTTGTTTATTATTTCCAAGAATAAAAAATATGATAGAGGAAGATGGCTTAGGGCTATGGTACAATAGAAACTGGTGATAAGTATCTAGTTCCATAGCAGGCCAAATGTTAGTGCCCTGATGAACTTTCTCAGCTCATGATTTATGAATGTTTTTTTTGTTTTTTTAATATCAATCTTAAGTTTCTGAGTTAAGTTTTCCAGTTTTTCCTCCCACGGTTAGGAATTTCTACCACGGTTAAAGTAACTCCGTGTCTATAAGTTACCCCTTCGCGTCTGTGTCCTCTGACCTAACCCTGGTCACTGCACTTCCTGGGATGCAGTCCAGACTCACCACAAAGCTGAACTGGGCGGAAGCGGTTGTAGAAGACAGATGAGTAGATGTTATATTAAGTTAATCTTAGCTTCCTCTATGTAATCTACTGGTTTTCATTTGTAAATGCAATTATAGTTACTGGTGGCCAAATTTACATATTATTTTCTGGGTGAACTCTAGCTGAAGTAAGACCCGTCCACATCACGGGGGTTAGGGGTGCAGGCCTGCTGTAATCTGGAATAATAACCACATAAAAAATTTTTGTTGTCTTGGTCTCGGAGTTTAGTGGTAGTTTAGGGCACTAACAGGACACAAAAGATATGTGAGAGAAATGCGAGATACAAAGATCGCTGTGAGATATCAAGTGAGTGGCTGTCATAACCGCGCTGCCCCCCCACAAAATAAATCCCACTTAATTCCTTATGCCGACCCGGCGATATATCGATACCGCAATGGGGGAAGTCGCGATGCGGATGGGTCGACTGCATATAGAGGAAAATAATGAGCCAGCCAGTAAGCTAACTAATGCTAGCAAAATCAGCTAATGGTAAACCTCCTTATGTACTGATGATTACGGTTTGAGTTTGTAAAGGTTCATAATTTATTAGGTTTAGGGTAAGGTTCCCTCAGCCCAGTACTGGAAGATGGATGGAGAGATATATGCAGAGTTGCCAATACTCAAGAAATCTTACGGCAAATCAATATTGTTCCATTATAAACCTAAAAGTAGCTACATTAAAAGCATAGGGGTAGTTTTCAGACCCTACAGACAATTTACAAGGTAATAAAACTGCTACATACATGTAAATGCGTGTGCAGACTAATATCGGACTGAAAATCTCACTCCAGCTGGGACAGAATGCAGCCACTTCTTTGGCTCCTTTGTTGTGGATTCACTCTGTCCAGGTTCACCAGGCAAGCAGATGTGAGTGCGGCGCACGGCGTGTAGCACGATTCACCCGACACGCCGTGCTAATCAGTGCTGCTTCAGTGTTATCATGTTAAACAACATTGCCTGAATGAATATGCAGGGTTTCGCAGAATTAACAGAGAGCCCCACACTGCATGATTGTTTATGGTATCTATGCTTTCAAGGCTGGTTGTTAGTTTTGTCAGTATGTCATTATTGTTTGGGTGAATTCCAATATTCCATAAATTATGAAAATAACTACTTATAATGTTGTGCAAGTACTCAGTACTTAAAGTACCTAAAATGGAGGCCTTACTGTTCAGTGTTAGGCCTCTGGTACGTCTTTCTTTCTTAATATTGCCAAAGATTAAAAAAAGACAAAATAAAAAACTATTTTTTGCAAAGTTAACCGCAAATACGTGTTACTTGCATGAAGATGGCACAATTTTTAAAAACGTCGGGATAGGCAACAGAACACACTGCTGATTGGTCCTGGCTGGGAAGGTGAAGCAGCCAATGGGAGTTCTGGCATGCACTGTAATTTCAGTAGGGACGTGCAGCTCTGTCTCCTGATATTTAGAGTCTGAATCAAAGAATGTGTCAATGTCATCCTCTAGCAGTGAGAGTAGTAGTTCTGTTATTTTGAAAATAACAGGGAAGTGACGTCACTGACAACCCTATATTGTAGTGTACAAGATGTCTGGAAAGAGGATAGTAATCTTTCTGTAGGCCTCTGCTATTCTTGAAATGCTTAATTGAAGTTTAAAATGTCAGTTGCCTTATGTCATGTAACCAAACAACCTGTTAGTAGTCTGCATTTTGTACACAGAATTCCTCAACATCCTGCCTTTCCTGCATTTACATGCAGACCTTCTAGTAAAAAACAAGCATATATTAAACATTTTAAAATATGTAAGAAGATTAAGATTCATAGAATTTCTAGTAAAACAAAAAGAGAAAAGACAATTGATTTGTTGAAATTTGAACTTTGCAGGTAAGTCACTTAATCCATTCCAAATCTCCAAGTGACAATAATAATAATAATAATAATAATAAATGTCTGATGTTCAAATCTTTCTTTTCAGAAGTTCTGGTGTTAAAAAATAGTTTTATTTTTATTTTTTAACTCTAAGGGCATTCTCACCATTTTGGCATTTATATAACGTTACATCAGACCAGTAGCACTCTTGTGAAGGCCAGGCTTCCTGCTCCTTCCACTTGGGTAGAAGCTCCTTCTCTGTTGGAGATTGTCCAGCCTGCAGTCAGGTACGATTCCTTCTCTAAACTTGGCTCTTTGTCTTGCCTAAGCTGGACGGTGGCAAGCTGACTATTCTGTTTCTCTGCCCTGAATTACACACACACACACACACCCACACACACACACACACACACACACACACACACACACACAGATTTATGATTTGTGATTTTTTTGCCAGGCCCTGAAAAATGGTCCACACAAGGGAAAAATTAACAGGTTTTCATTTCATTGTGGGACACACACACACATACACACCATACACACATGCGTGCACATTTTTCATTCTCATTCTCACACATAAACATTTTAAAGGCTGGTAAAAATGGTCTGCGTTACTAATTTTTTCACAAATAATTCGTTTCCAAAACGTATGTATTTTCCAGTATGACACCTACTGGATAGCAGCCCTCTGTTTTCAGCTTTAAAAATAACAATACAAACAGGTCCATTGTGTCCCACCTCTTAGCCCTCCTGCTGCACACAAGAGGACAATCAATGGCTATCAGGAGATGTGTCAGGAGATACTCATAGCTAAGAGAAAATGGCATTTTGGGACGCTGAATTTTGGAGAGGAACTAAATAAGAATAAATTGAATCGAACAGACTGAAAACCTGTTGTGCTCCACCAGAATAACTGTGTCATTCCAGCTACTCCTAGTCCTGTCGTCCACGTCAAATATTTTGGTGGGCTAAATACGATCAGTCTGGCCTCTCCTCTCCTTCTCCGTTGCTTATGTTGTACCTGGCAGCGACTTGCAGTTCCCTCTAATGACAGGGAAGAATTCACTCACAGTTTCCATTCCCTCTCTCTCCCGCTATCCTTCATACAGCGTCTGAACGGGAGGAGCAGTTGGCCAATGACAGGTAGCCAAGTTGCCAGGAAGCTGGGGTCTCCGCCTCTCTCTCCTCCTGAGTGGCACAGAAGAATGAGAAGGTGAGAGAAGGAGAGAGGAAATATTCGAGCTACTGTAGGTTTGCTAGAGTCATAATGGTACCAGTGCCTATCCACAAATACAAATGCTCCACTGAAATGCTCCACTGGTGACCTCACTCAGAAGTTCCAGTATCTGACCCCACTCTTGCTTTTTCCATCAATATTCATGAATAGGTTCCATCATTCTGCTTTGTTTCAGCAATCCTTTCTCTAACTTTCTCAACAAATCAAGCCCTTGAGGCATCTGAAGTTACAGCAGAGGCATTCGCCGGTATTATACTGTGGAAGTTTTGGCTTACGGCCTGCCTTTCCTTGGTGGATGCTGTTGGGGATCCTTCTCGAGACATACAGAATGCCAGTTTTCACAGAGGTACCAGTTGTGTCACCTTTGTGACCCAGATTACTTGTGACACGTCTACACAGATATAATACACATAGTTTAACAGCACAGTGTGTTTCTGCTTCGGGGTATGCTGGATGACTTGTTGCTCATGGGTCGTGTCCTTAACCCCCACATCATCTGCCGTGTGACGTCATAAACCTGCAAGCTGGCTGCACACAAGAGCAGAGGCAACATGGGCAAATATGCCACAGAGAAAATGGTATTTTGGGACTCCGAATTTTGGAGAGGAACTAAATGACTTCTGTCTTTCTGAATTTTCTGGAATAGGTGAGACCTGTGTCAGAATTTCAAACCCCCTTTTGTTCCTGTCAAACATCAATGTGTTAGTGTTTAATAACATATTCAATACCTCCCCCCCCCATAAAACCAAAATGGCTCCTTCTAAATGTGGATAGTAACTGTGGCAGGGGATGGTAACGGCAAACCCTCAAACAGGAAGAGGGTGAGGAGCACTTGGCTGCTGGAGGTCAGGCTCAGTCTGGGGACAGTGGAGACACAGCCATAATAAAATGATTGCAGCTTGCAGTTCGCTGGTACAGTGCTGCCGGCACCCGGATGGGGAGCATCCACCCTGTAATTGAACTTTTTTGCAGATGGGAGTTGGTCCTTTCATTTCAAACCACTGCTTTGTGCTGTGGATGGGGCCAGCAAGGCACAGCATTATTATAGGGAGCCTTGGGTGTGGATTCCCTGGCCAAGTTTGCCGCTTCCCTAGTCCTGCTTTAGATGCTGCTTATTAGTGAAGCCTGTGTTTGTTTGTGGAGTGGGGTTTTGAGCTCGGATGAAGGTTGGCTGTTCGATGGGCACCTTGACTCAGCCTCTAGTAAAGATGGGGTGGGTGGGTAGGGGGGGGGGTGGGTTTGCTTTATCCCACACAAAAATCAGGTCATGAAGTTCACGCCAAACCTCATAAAGGTTCATAAATTCCCCAGGTTCTATTTAGCTTTGTCTACAAAGGATGTAGTTTTGAAATCTGAATCTGGGCATGTTTTCTTAAAGAGCAGAGCAGTGAGGGGAAAAAAAAAAATCTCCGCAGCTCCTGCTGGTTTCGATCAGGATTCCTTTAAAACATTGTGCTTCGTCTCTACGGTGTCTTTAGCAATTCAGATAGACAATAAAAAAGAGTAAGGTCATTGTTAATCTCATGCCTCATATTGAGTCGTCATTTTTTTTCTTCCACTTAAAAAAATAATCATTGCTGACAATTAAATCTTTATGCATTTTTAGAAAAGGGGCACAAATAATCCAGAAAAATCACCTCCACAAACGTAACATGAACTAGGTTTTCATCACTCCTGACATGAATTATCAGACGTAGGAATCCTGTGAATTCAGTAATGATATCCCTACCTGGGCTGTGTAAACTGTAGCTAGTGATATCAGATTCAATATATTAGATACAATGTACGCAGTATTAAGAGACGTAGATGATTTCAGAGATACATTTTTGAAACAAACCTAGGAGATGTATCCAGTTATCAGTGTACTGAGGTGGCACAGCAGCTGGTGACGCTTCTGGCAAACCTCCAAATGTATCACATATGTCAGCGATTTTCCAGTAAAGGCCTGTTTCTTATTAGTGTCTCCATTCTAACTGGATGCAAACAAACGGCCTGCCTGCCTGTGAGCAGCATCCTGACTTCGCTCCTACGCTCCTATAATGTCACATCGCAGGAGTAGCACTTTCCCACCTCCAGCCCATTCATGTTGCAGCCCGGAGTCTTTACAAAGGGGATCCCTTTACGTTGTCATTAGAACCTCAAATTGTTATGTACTGCTATTCCTAGACTGAAATTCAGCAATTCCACTATTAGCTTAAGGCTTACGTAGGCACAGATACAAAACCGAACAAATACATTTTCCTACAACGGAACCCACTGCTCAAATCAAAGCAAGGACCAAACATCACTCAATACTGAAACTTTATACATAAAACCAATGAATCTTACGTTGAAAAAAGTCAAATATAAAATCTGAATTATCTATATTCATGATATTAATTTAGAAATCCATCTATTTTGGCTAAATGGTATGGAAGATGGATGGATGGATCTATGGATGGATTGATGATTTAGTGATCTCCTTTCTGACATACTTATGCTTTTCAAAAAAATATGGCTTAATTTGAACACAAACACACAGCATGTTTGGGTTTTGTGTTTGTGTGATTCATTGAACACATTTGCATAGTTATTCATCAAGCAACATAATCATTTGCTGTCCAAACTGGGGGATCTCATTCCATTAAATTTCTCTTTCTCTTAAATTTTGTACTGCTTCACATATTAAGGAAATTCCGAGATATCTGAAATCTAGTGCTTGTAGTCTAATTACTAAACTGAAAAATATAGCATCAACATCATGTAATTTCACTGGTGGGCTCACAGTCAGCTCCCATACAGTTATTAGAGTCAATGAAACAGCACTTCTGAACTGAAGGAGCCAGAACTGGAAGTTACTTTGGACTGGAGTGCAACAGCGGAGAGAGTAAAAGGCAGAGCATCAGACAGATCCAAAAGGTCTCAGCTCTGAAAGAACGATGCGTCTGACTGCAGCATCCAGGTGCACAGAAGCAGATGAAGATCGATGGATCCATCTGCTGTCTTCCTGTTAGATCCCACTGCTTCTAAACTTCTTGAAAATTCCTTTCAGGGTTTTCAAACTATATTCTTATATACAAAGACTTTCTCGTTATAATTTTTCATTTTGACTTTCAACATACCGACAGTCAGACCTTTACTCACTGTAGCTTAATTATTATATCCTGGCACAGCAGAGTTGCACAGGTTACACTGCATCCTTGATGCAGCAAAGGCAGGAATTATGCTCCTTGATCAAAGTGTTGCTTTTACTATACTTTTTACTACAAGTTTTTATTAAATAGTCTTACCTCATCTGTCTGGGCATGTTGCGAAATGGTTTTCTCTGAGAAACATTTTAGTATTTCACAGTGTGGTAAATATGTGTCATCGTTGGTTAAACATTAAGCTCCCCAGGAACTGGCAGTGTGACCAGCACTGTATCCCTCTATATGCTGCGACGTTGGAAGATCATGTAATATATTCTTATGCTGAAGATTCGCAGATACACATAACCCAGTCACTTTGGTCAAAAGCCTTTTTTTGGTTATTGTATTTTTTGCATTTTTGAATCATCCATCCATCCATCCATCCATTATCTAACAGCTTATCATGGTCAGGGTCATTAGGGGACCTGGACCCTATAATGCTTATTGCATATCCTTAAATGACAATGTAATTATTTTGCTCATTAATTATTAATAGTCATTGCACTTTCCCAATTTTTTGTTGAGAATGATTGCTAAGATAAAGCTAATTCTTACAGGACAAGTTACAATTAACACATGCATTTTTTGTAGGGCAGACTAGACTGCTGCAGTGCTTTACACTGAAGGAAAATAAATTACCACCAGAACTTCCATAAAATATGATTGCAGATGCACTCTCCAGTTGCAGAGGACCAAGGGATGCAGGATGCAAATTAATACCAGTGAAGGTTTTAGCGTATAGAACAACTTAGCCTGTTGTCTTGGCTGTGTTTTCCCCAGTCTACTTCAGAGAGTGCGTTTTAAACTGCCGATGTCCGTGCTGATGACTGTATATCTGTCTTAGTTATATCTGTTGTATTTTTGTGTGTGGTAACTGCCTGCTTGGCCTCCCTTGCCACCATTGGATGTAAATTGCAAGCACTGGAATAAACCTTCATGCCACAGAACGTATGCAGTACTACAAACTGCAAGCACTGGAATAAGCCTCCATCCCACAGAGCGTATTTCAGTGCTGCAAACTGCAAGCACTGGGATAAACCTCCATACCACAGAGAGTTTGCAGTGCTGCAAACTGCAAGCACTGGGATAAACCTCTTGTAGTGCTGCCACCATCTGATGCAATGATCATCACTCTCAGGCCAGCTGGAAGCCCAGTACATTCCTCCCTCCTGTTAAAACCAATCATACCTCTTTGTAATTAGCTCATGACCAATCATACCTCTTTGTAATTAGCTCATGACCAATCATACCTCTTTGTAATTAGCTCATGACCAATCATACTTCTTTGTAATTAGCTCATGACCAATAACGCTTAACCTTGCACTGTTTCTTGTGCTCTTTTGAATTTTCGGCACAGCACAATTTATAGTTATTTCGGCCTCTAATGCCGTTCTTACTTATTTTACTTTAAACCTGTTTAGAACATTCTTTCAGCTTTAGGAAGGGCACTAAATTAGATGATGTTAAAGAAGTATTTCTAACATTTTTAAACATGTAAAAATATCAATTTCCGTATATTCGGGATAAGTTAATGGATAATTTTTTTTCCCCATATTGTAATTAAATGTCTTTATTGACAGTTTCATCAGTGTCACTCTTGTTCACGTCCCTAACAGCTACAAAGCACCATCACACTGATACATTTTTATTTTTTTCTAAAGAAAAATTTCAATCCAGGAATTTTTATTTGTAATATATATTCTATTGTGCGCAAGCCAGATAATGAACTGACTGCTAGCACTTAATTTATTGTCATTTTGGGCAGATTACTGTTTCGGTTCCAGCTTTGTGCGAATCCTCCTTGAGTAATGATTTGCAGCTGGCTCGCATTTCTGGGCTAATTGGAAGAGTTTAAGATGAGCTCTCCCAAGGGGTTCGCATGAAGGGGAATCGGTTTCTCATTGGGGCTTTAAGTTCGCTACGAGCTATATACGTTTTGTTTTGTTTTGTTTTGTTTTGTTTTGTTTTGTTTTGTTTTGTTTTGTTTTGTTTTGTTTTGTTTTGTTGTCGATTTTATTTGCCCATTCTTTCTTTTCTCTTTCTCCTTGATATTTGTTCATCTACCTGGCATCTGGGGGCTATATGGTGTTTTGGTTTGGGTTCATGGGGTATAAATTGAACTTTGGTTCTGATTCTTGTAGGCATTTGCAGTATATGTGGAACAGGTGTGCTTGCACAAAGCCAGAAGAGCGTTCTTCTGAGTTGGTCTGCCAGCCTGGTCTGCAAGGGATCAGATGTGATGGGATCTCACAGGGTTTCTCTTTTCATCTCCCTCAAAGGGATTCTGCACAGTGTCTCATAATACATAATTTTATTGTGTATTAATAACAGGCATTTGGCATCCCTATTTAGAAGCTTAGATATACTTTATCACATCCCAACCTGTAATTTGTCTGGAACATAAAAAAAACAAAAATGACTACTGTGCTACAGGCCAAACGCATGTACATGTACTTCTGTCATTTTGCCAAACGGTGAAGCTGTAGTCTTCATAGCTGTATAATTAGTAACACTACAGACGCCAACGAAGTGCATTTATTTAGTTATTTTCATATTTAAAATTGCATTATTTAACCAGAGAACAGTTAAGACAATCTGGACATTGGAAATTGTGGAAATTTCAGGTCCTGAAAGTAGAAATCCAGACCAAGATTTTGTTTCAACCAATGAATTGAGTATCTGTGACTGTGACTCTTTATACTCAACTGGTTGGGCGAAACAAAATCTTGGTCTGGATTTGTACTCTCTGGATCTGAAATTTCCACTTCTGGTCCCTTGCATTGTGGGGACAGTTCCGAGATCATTGTGACTGAATGAAATAGATAATGCTGCTGTCACACCGCGACTAAATTGGCATTAGGTATTCCAAGGGGCATGTAAATATTTTTTTTTATAAAAATGTATCGTAAATTCATCAGGGAATTGTTTAGACCCCAGCCAATTAACTGGCTGTGTGGCACATCTCACCGCCCCCCCCCCCCCCAACTGTTTTTATGCCACAAGTGGGGAGGGGGGAGGGGGGAGGGGTCTCCCTCAGGCAGATGGAGACTGGTATGATACCTCCAGGGACTCCAAGCCAAACAAAGTTCCATCTAAGTTTAACCGTTCATGTGCAATGAAACATGAAGAGTTTAGATATGTCTGAGTATAACAGTTTATTTAGACTGGAGAACTTTTGTCTCGGTCGGGAGCACTAAGCTTGCCCAGCAACACAGTGTTCAGAATTTGTTATTTTTGAACATGTGTTTGCATAATAATTATTCAGTTTTACAGAATTTTCAGAGAACTTCGGTTAAGACTCGAGAATATGAGCACCACCTTGAGTGGAAGTTCAGATGTGTCGAAGCCATCTTTGGTCATTGCAACCAAATTTCCTTTGCATATTCACTCACTGCATCTACTTCATATATACTGATGGAGTGTCATGTGACACTGGTCACATGATGTGGTCAGATGTTACCTTTTAGACTAGCACACAATACAAGGAGTGTATCCTGTCAAACACGTGACAACTGGAATAATAAAAGAAAATAATATGTCAATGTTATGTAAATATATTATAAAACTGACAAATCAAGAAACAATGCAAAGCGCAACGCAATGCAATTACGAGCCATAAACCCTGTGATGTTTATCTTATACAACCATAAAACTGAATATAATTTGTGTTATTATTCTGATTCAAAAATTTTGATCTAAGACCTTATCAAAACTGAAAAATTCCTAAATGTGGCAGTGATCACTCAATGCCAATTATTCACGACTAAAATTCCTTTTTACTTTTCGAGGCAAAGCTCTCCAAAGCTTACGGACATACATATTTAGGAGGCTTAAATGAAAGACACGTGCTACAGTTTCAGCAAGTCTGTCAGTTGCCTTTAAAAGATGTGAATCCAGATGATTAAGCCCCTTATTAGGCAGTTTTTGTGGGCGCGACACAGCGTGTAACAGTGATGTCCATAAAACCAGTTAAAATAATTATAATTCTAGATAATAGTTTTAAAAAAGTCACAAAAATGCATTAGGCACAAACTTAAAAAAGCATAATTTTTTTATTCGTTTAGAATAATTATTCTCATTTTTTTTAGAGACTCAGACTGAGACATATGTGGTTTATTTAGTTCTACGGATTTTCAAAAATGTAAGTTCACAAAGTAATATTTATAACTTGGCTAAACTTTACTATGATTATGACTGACTATGACAAATGTACATGACATCTGTTAGCATTGGCACATTATATCACTGAAAAGGGACTAGAAACCTTGGTTACAATTATCAGCATATATCACCTCTAACTTTCACCATCCTAACTGTTGCCCTCAGGCCCCCCCCCCCCCCCCCCCCCACACACCAACACTTCAGGAAAGTTTGTCATAAAAATACAATCTTACAGTGCTCAGTTCTAAAGTGCAAAACCTCCTGAAGGTGAAGTGTAACTGAACACGGCTCTGCCACGTAAAGAACGGAGCCCGGGGCAGATGCGGGGGGTTCAGTGTGTGATTATTAGCCTTCATTCCCGCTGCCCCCCCCCCCCCCTTTTCCTGTGATATCCAAACCGCTTATTTCAGCGCACATGTGGCACCACGGACTTCAAACGTTCCAGTTCCGTTCATAAAACAGGCTTTAAAAGAGGCCTCTGAACACTTATTCTGTGTTCATTACCATATTCTTACAGGGCTGTAAAAAAAAGAAAAGCAGTGTCCCTCAGACAGTGAAGGCTGCCTCTCCGGGCTGCCCGCTCATGTCGGACAGTGAAGGCTGCCTCTCCGGGCTGCCCGCTCATGTCGGACAGTGAAGGCTGCCTCTCCGGGCTGCCCGCTCAGTGTCAGACAGTGAAGGCTGCCTCTCCGGGCTGCCCGCTCAGTGTCGGACAGTGAAGGCTGCCTCTCCGGGCTGCCCGCTCAGTGTCGGACAGTGAAGGCTGCCTCTCCGGGCTGCCCGCTCAGTGTCGGACAGTGAAGGCTGCCTCTCCGGGCTGCCCGCTCAGTGTCGGACAGTGAAGGCTGCCTCTCCGGGCTGCCCGCTCAGTGTCGGACAGTGAAGGCTGCCTCTCCGGGCTGCCCGCTCAGTGTCGGACAGTGAAGGCTGCCTCTCCGGGCTGCCCGCTCAGTGTCGGACAGTGAAGGCTGCCTCTCCGGGCTGCCCGCTCAGTGTCGGACAGTGAAGGCTGCCTCTCCGGGCTGCCCGCTCAGTGTCGGACAGTGAAGGCTGCCTCTCCGGGCTCCCCGCTCAGTGTCAGACAGTGAAGGCTGCCTCTCCGGGCTCCCCACTCATGTCAGACAGTGAAGGCTGCCTCTCCGGGCTGCCCGCTCAGTGTCGGACAGTGAAGGCTGCCTCTCCGGGCTGCCCGCTCAGTGTCGGACAGTGAAGGCTGCCTCTCCGGGCTGCCCGCTCAGTGTCAGACAGTGAAGGCTGCCTCTCCGGGCTCCCCGCTCACGTCAGACAGTGAAGGCTGCCTCTCCGGGCTCCCCGCTCACGTCAGACAGTGAAGGCTGCCTCTCCGGGCTCCCCGCTCACGTCAGACAGTGAAGGCTGCCTCTCCGGGCTCCCTGCTCACGTCAGACAGTGAAGGCTGCCTCTCCGGGCTGCCCGCTCAGTGTCAGAGTAAAACGGCTTCAGTATTTCTATGACCACACCTGCCCACCCATCTTCCAGCTGCATTTGGCTTATGGGGCCATGAGGAGTGGGCAGGGGGCGCTGAACCATATTTCATGTACCGCAGGGTTCAAGGCTGGGTTACGCCTCGGATGACATGCCAGGCTTCTGCAGGGCACATGCAACCACACACAATAAGAGACAGACACCAATTAGCCTGCCTGTATACATAATACACTCTGTCTAACGGCTGTTGACAATGGTGCTAACTCTGCTCTGTACGTATGTGGAGTTCATGTGCCCTGTGATGGACCGGTATCCCTCCCCCCCAGGGACTGTTGTATTCTGCCTGAGATCCCGGCATCCTCCTGAGTAAGATATGCAACTGGAAGAGTCCATTCTTTTGAATGGGGGAGTGAATGAGGAAGGGAAAAAGGATAAATAGGGTGTTTTAAATTGCGTTTCAGGAAAGCTAGTACTCAAAGCAACTATGCTTAGTGCTGTTTATAACAAACATAGAGTTCTTGATTAATTATAATGCAAATAATCACAATTACACAATCAACTCCAAGCATTACCTAACCAGCTTTTTGACCATAAAAGGGGGATTGTCTCTGACATCTTTAATTGTCCTCAAATTGGCGAGCAGATCATTGCAGTCAATTGTCTTTTAATGCAGTGAAATCCTTCTTCATTCTCTGGGGAAAAATCTGCGTTCCGCACGCAGCACAAACGACACGCTGTCGTCTAATGTAACTCCACCCTAACCACCAGGCTGAACTCTATGAGACACTGACCACAAAGCCCTGGATTCCAAAGGCTCTTGTTAAACCAGCAACACAGTAAATTACCAGTTCTATTTAAATACTGCCGTCCGTCCACTGGGCCTCGTGTCCACTTTGATGGACCCTGATACAACTGCCTGTAGCCAGTGTCCGTCCTCTGCCTCTCTGCACGGAACAGTTGAAATTGAAGTGAAGAGTGCTAGCATGTGATTTCCATGAACAGAAAGGAGAGTGCTGAGATACTGTTACACCCTGTTGGCATGGCGAACAGGAACATTTCACAGAACCCTCCCAGTCACCCTGCTGGGACGCCACGTATTACAGAAACGGTGTGTTTTCCACTCTGACATTCAAATCGGTAACAAAAAAACTTTTCCAAGACATTTCTGCTATGTTTATGATAGCCCCCACATAAATATGCATTGTCTGATTTTTTTCAGTTACTATTTAGAACCTTAAGAGACTCATTCACACTAGATCTACATACACCTGTCAGTATTCATGAAAAGAACAGATGACACCCTTACTTGGTAAAATTCTGTTATGGCAAAAAAAATCCAGTTTTGTTCCAGTACTAATTCTGACAATCATCAAATTGCTCTCAATCACTATTGCAGCTTGTGCTGCATTTTTCACTGCTACTGTTTCTTGTGCAGTTTTCATGTTCATAAGGTCAAAGAAAGAAATGCAGCGTCACCTTCATGAACTCTGGGTATGGGCTTGTGATTGTACTCACCTGTACTCCCCTGTACTCACCTGTACTCCCCTGTACTCACCAATACTCCCCTGTACTCACCTGTACTCCCCTGTACTCACCTGTACTCACCTGTACTCGGCAGCGGGGTCCACTTATTAGATCTCGTCTCCATCCATGTGGAAATATAGCTGATGACATTCAACATATCATATGGAGCCAGATGATAGCTACAGATAGTTGTATTTCATCAGTTATGCATTATGGAAGTCAAAGACATAATGATCGACAATGAAGTTCTGCAATCTCTGTGAAGTCACATTGCTTTTAGGCAATTTCTATTGTAACCTTCTTGTCTATACTGTATTTGTTTAGTACATCCGTCATATGGTTTACACATACAAGTTTTTACATACAAGTGTCAGGACTGAAGCGCTTAGAAGAATACATGGATAATATATCTGCCCAAAACACACACACAGACACGCAGACATACACACACACACACTCTGAATCACACCGTGCTAATGTACTATTACTTGAGCAATTACCAATTAAAGCTCTAAACCAAATGTAATTGACAATAGTAAGCAGTTATTAAGCTACATACAAAGCAGAAGACGGGAAATTGAGCTGTTAAAATAGGTATTATAAAGCAGGGATTGTGGCCTGTAAGTCCAAAGGTTCTCAGTTATAACCATCATAATCTAGGATTGCTGGGCACCTTGATCACATGTTTCCAGGATTGGGGAACTGACCTGTAGGGGGGGCAACGATGGGCAGACGAGGTGTTGCAGGCTCAACCTGAGAACTGTCAAGCAGGGACAATGTGGTGGTGGGTGGACATCAGTGTACGGCAGTGATAGCATGGGGGGGGGGCTGGTCAGGAGAATGTGGCGGCAGCAGATGCCGTGAGGCAGAAGATGGATCGTGAATGTGACTAGCTGAGACAGATGGCAATGCGGGTATCAAGCCAGCCAGAGGTGCGTGCAGCTCAGACCCTCTAACACGGCCACGGGGTAACGGGACGAGGATGTAAGGGGTGGATTCCCTGCGAGGAGGGGGAATCGTCAAATATGCATGGAGATTGGAAGTGGGACAAGTCGGAAATGAGCGCGAGTGGAGCAATCAGAGGCCAATGGAAGGGCAGCTCGGTGACAAGAATGTGTGGCTGAGGGCCACCGTCAGTGACAGGCCAGCTAGCTGGACAGCGGACGATAGCCAGCCCGGTCCCCAGACAGAGAAGGTCTGCTGGGCTCCTCGTGCCCTGTGAAAAGAACCTGGTAGATATGCTTCATATTAAAGAAGAGCTCCTCAGAATGTATCCAATGCAGCTATCAGAGTCATTAAACTTATTCACCTATATGAATAACATGGGATAGCATGAGTGACAGCAAAGCTATTATCCAATCAAACATTAATCTACCAACTGCTTATCATGGTCAGGGTCTCTGGTAAACTGTTATAATAATAATAATTATTATTATTATTATTATTAATAAATTGAGCAATTTCTTCCGGGATCAATAAAGTTTTTCTGATTCTGATTAATGTTGGAGTTGCTGCAGACGTTTGAGCAGGGAAACCACTTTATTTATGTGTATGTATTGTTTTACACACCCATTCACATTTAGCTGCTTGATAAACTGAAATTATTAGTATTGCTGCTGTGGCTGATGATATGGAATGTGATTCAAGCTGGACGGACCATTTAAAGCCCTGCGTAACAACAAGCTCTATGCTTTTGCTCATTGAAGCTTTCAACATCACATACGCTCTGGGTCTTAAAATGAAGAAACCAGCTGCTGAAATCGTTGCATGGCACCGAACTAATATTAACTGTAGCTTGCGGCGTTTTGAAAGGCCCAACACCTGTTCCGTTAAGGGGCACAGCTGACGGAGAACTCGGGCTGGTTTTTATTGCCGTTTTCTTCTTCATCGTGCATTTTCTTGACCGCTGCTCTTGGTGACGTTCCAGTTGCAGCCCTTGCAGTCACACCGTGACAACAAATGTGTTACCCATGGATTTAAAATGTGATTAAACAATACAGTATTATTTCATGAAAAAAAATGCAATATCTCTTCTTTTTTATTATTATTCAAAGGCTAACTAAAGGTATGTTCAGGATAACAATAATTCTAGCATTTTGATTCATCCATCTTCCAGTTGTTAATTCTGGTCATGAGGCCTGCAGGCCACGTCAGTCAGCACAGGGCACAAGGGTAGAGTCCACTCTGGATACACTCAGTCCAGCACAGGGCACCTGCAGGCACATACTCATACACTATGAGCAGTTTAGAAATGCCAAATAGCCTAACAGGGAATTGCTGGGGATATACCCAGAGGAAGCTACTGCACGGGGAGAAGAAGCAAAGTACATGGCCACAGAGAGGAGGTGAGATTTGAACCCAGACCCCTGGAGTCCTGAGGCAATAGGATCCCCTGGGCCGCCCTAATAAGGACCATATGTTTTAAATATGAAGTTATTGGAAGCATTCGTTTTTGTGGAAACGAATCTGTGAAGCAAACTTTATATACCTGAAATAGGCCGACTCAACTTGTACATGCGTCGTCTCTGTTGCATGTCTTTATATTGAAGATGCAGTTCCCTATTAATATCTTAGGTATCCATATTATTTGCGACAGTCATTCGGTTTCCGTTACTTCTCTTTATGGATTTTAAATATTTAATGGCGGTAAATCATCAAGGTTAAACGCGAAACTCCCTGTGTATCAGTCATCTCAGTCATCATGAGAGGCAGCGATGTCCCCAGATGACTTTATGATGGACCTTTCAAGCCCAGTCCTATTGTCCGTCAATTTAATCACCATCGCGCGTCTTCATACTAACAATCCTATATATGTATTGGTAGAACAAAAATAAAACAATCCACCGCTAGTAGAATTTCACTATAGGGATTATTTTCTTAGGTTCGAAATATAACTTATAAGCTAAAGAGGTACTGCGCCTTTTTCAGCTACCGAATTCCCCTTACCGCCATTCGCTCAAAAAAAAATTAAAGACAGATATCTTGGACCTCATACAGGCACGCAGAGTTGAAAAATGAAGGAAAGAGGAAGAGAAAGGAGCACGGCAACGTGTCTGCATCCAATGGTTTCTGAGATGCTGCCAAATGTGCCCTTTATTTCCATTAAGGTGGAAACCGAGAAGCTCTCGATTTGGCGAAGGAGTCTCCTACGTGTATTATAAACGTAGGAAATTTTACCTTAACCCTTTACTTTTGTCCACGACGCAGGGAAACTTTTGTAGACAGAACGCAAATTAACTCGTCGCAAAGCATACGTTGAATCATCTACATCTAAGATTAATTTCACAAAAAGCAGAGTCTGTGATCCATGTCTCGCGAATGAATTTAATTCGTCACAACTCACAATCTGGATTATTGTACCGATTGCTTTCTTTATATCATCGACAATGAACAGAAATTAATCAAGTAGTGCGAATGGAAAATAATTAATTTCCCTAAACATAATCAGTTATACGTTATACAGGTGTCCCAATCTCTTTCACTCGTCTGGTTTCTTCATGTCACTGTCGGTCCACCTGCAGAATGATACTTAAAGCTGGTCTGTATCAGTGGCAAGTAGTAATTTTAACGTACTGTAAATCAGCGCATTGATACTCCGTCGTAGGATATTTTTTGGACCGTTTTCATTTAATAATTTGGAAGTAAATTTTAGAAGAGGTAAGTTTAAAGGCTCCGTATTATTCAGCTGAAGAAACCTCTCCTGGGTAATGGAGATGCCGCATCACGTGGGAGATTTGGAAGAACAATCTGAGCTACCGTAATGCTTACCGTAAAGTGCACAAAATCAGCACACAAACTCATCAGTAATATTTATCTCGAACTGCCAATAATTTAGAAAATATTGACAGAATAGAAATAAGAAATGATATATTTTAAAAGTCTTAACTAAATGTATTGTGGAATAAATCTTCATTGAAAGTGCACCTGCGAGTATATTTCCAGAATATAACTAACCATATTCGTAGTTTGGGTTTAATTATAACCCATAAATGTGCAATATCTACCCAAAATCTAAGCTAAATGCGCGTCCACTTGCCAAAGGATTTTAGCAGTGGGTAGGCCCAGTTGTCTGTCTAAACTTTTTTAATTTTTGCAATCTCCGCCTTTTTTCTTGACATTTCATCCCAGTAAATAAATAAATAAGACAAACTTCAGAAACTGACGAATGAGGGGCTTTTCAGACATGCACACGCGTGTCATTAGGTCCACCCAGGACCTCCCCGAAAAGTTGGGAATATAAAAGCCAGAGTTACCACTTAGTTTAGGTAGTAGGGAGTTTCTCCTGGGGTCTGGATTGGAGATACGGAAGACCGGACCCTCCCTTGTATGACTGGAGTCTAAAGGAACAAAAAACTTCCCCCTCGCCTCAAAGAGTCTACATGTCTAATATTTAGACATGTTCAGCTTTGTGGATATTCGGCTAGCTCTCCTGCTGGCTTCAACGGCGCTTCTGGCAAGATGTCAAGGCGAGGATGATCGTAAGTAAAGCTTCCTAGGCTGTAATTGTAATGAAATAGTAAATTGTGATTTTCAGCAACCAGTTTCTAAATACTACCTAAACACACGTGAGGCCAAGTGTTAAATCGCTGAACTACAGATGGTAAAGTGTGCGGCTTGTCATTACCTTGGGAAAGCATTCATTTTCGAATATACAGCATATAATATCCAAATACAGCTTGTGTGTAATTTGACATTAGCATTAGTTTGTCAATGAAAATATTTTGAAAAAACAGCCTGTATTGTCTGAAAGTCTTATCATTTTATTTTCCGTTTGATGTCCTAACAAATTATATTTAACAAATGAAAAAAGCAAGAAACATTCAAAACCCCAGAAACGTTAGAAAAAAGAAAAAAGTGCTAGTTTTTGAAGCAACTTTGTGGTGATATAATAGCATGAGATATAATTAATGCATTTCTAAAGCGCACGAGGAGTAAGGTTCACAAAAAAGCACAGCACGAGGAACCGAAATGGATAGTGAAGTGTGCTTATTGGACAGAGATAAATAAATTAATGCACAATTCAATTTGGTGCAATTATAATCTGAATGTGCCTAATTGTGAATTAACACAAAGGTTTTAATCACCTTATTTGAATGTTTGGTTATTTTTCATGTGTCCTTTATATATTTAAATATATTATCTTCTGTCTCATTTTTGGAAAGAAATATTTAGGCCTTCTGCAAACTCATTAATCAATTAGAAATTCCACAATATGAAAAATACTCTTTAATTAAATTCGACTGTTTAGATACACAGATAGCAACCAGAAACCGAATGAAGACGTTATGAAGCTCTCCTAAAATGGACTGCTCTCAGTGCATTCTCTGGAGTATAAAAAGTATATATTTAAGATGCATTCACGGAAATTGTTGGGGCATTACTTCATTCAAAAACTGTGAGTCGGAACCGAGGAACATCAAACGGACTTATATCGCCACCATGTGGTTTGATCTGGAGCTGCAAGGTGATTTATTTAAATACAGCCCCACCTGTGTCCCCGCCCTCATTTTTACGTTAACTAATGGAAAACATATGTCGAGTACAGACTTCTCTGCATGGAAAATCTGAGTTGCCAGGTTAGCCGTTTTCAATTATTTCAGAACTAAACCACAAAGGACGTGGAACTTTTTTCTGCAACTGAAATATGCAGACGATTTATCGCGGTACACCATGCTGGACTGGGAGATTATCTACACCAGGGAATACTTACACTGCACACATTTTTACCCTGATGACTGCTCACTATTTCTCACTGCACATCCCCAATGAAATGATCATGAAATTCATTAACCGATTATTTATCTACTAATAATTTCTATCATTAAATAATGTAATTGTCGATAAATTATCATGCTACTGGTAGATCTACAGACTAACCTGTATGTTAATTCGCACAATACAGATATAGTACCCTTATTTCAAGTAATATTTGTGTTATATAAATATATTTCTTTGGAACTACACTGATACATATATTACCTAGCATTACAATATACCATCCATCCATCCAGCATCTATCCATCCATCCATCCATCATCCATCCATCCATCCATCCATCTCCTAACCTCTTAGAAGACCACAAAATAGTAATTTGTAGATTATATGTCACATATACACCTTATGAAATATTAATATAGAGAGTATATTTGACATTTATTCTAATTGGGAATCTTTTGAAAATTCCTGCTGTTCATCTTTTTAGCTTGCATGCCATGAACAAATGTTGCTATATAACGTCGCCTGCTTCAGCTTCTGTAGTTCATGGTTTATAAGGCCTGTTCCCTTAAGCAAAAAATAAATAAATAAAATGCACAGCAGCGGAGATGTCATAGATGCTTCACTGAAAATGAAGACTTCTGTTGACGGCGCTTATTAAAGGTCATTTACGGCCTTTCTTTGCCCGCTCTGCTTCCAGGCCCAGCTGGTAGCTGTACGTTGGACGGCCAGTTGTACAACGACAAGGACGTATGGAAACCTGAGCCCTGCCAGATCTGCGTGTGCGACAGCGGCACCATCATGTGCGACGACGTGATCTGTGAAGATACATCTGACTGCCCCAATCCAGAAATCCCCTTCGGGGAATGCTGCCCAATCTGCCCTGATGGTACATTTCGGAACGTTTTAACGTCTACATAGTTTTCCCACTATGACCTCCAGGCAAAGTTACTGGTGCCCACAAATTGCTTGCAGTTTTTTTAAGCAATGGAAACAAAACCAGGATTCAGCTGGTTTGATTAAGCGGATCGCAGCTCAGACCTTCAGCATGCATTAATAACCGAGACAAAGAAATGAAATGCTAAACTGAATCATAAAGTCATAAATGGACTTTAATTTTATCATAGATGCCAATGGCTCTGAACATTTTGTTATATAAAATACCAAATGAATATCTCATCTGTCGTATATTTGCACTTTTGCTGTAACCTGACTTGTAAAGTACCACATTATTGTCTGTTGCAGGCCCACAGGGACCTCAGATTGAGGTAATTTCTTTAACCTTCCCTCAACCTTTAAGGAACGTCTTACGTGCTGATAGAAGGACCACAAAGGATATGTTACATACTGTGCAAAAGTTAGCATGTGTAAGAAATACGAAAAGATCTTAGAATTTAATGGAGGTATAAAGAATGACTATTAGTTGTTTTTGGTCTGAGAAGGTCAGAAATGATTGATTTACCTCACGTCTTCTGAGTTACTGCTTTGCTTATTTCCCCAACTCAGGGACCCAAAGGTGACCGCGGTGCCAAAGGCGACAGGGTGGGTCATCATTGATTATTTATGCTGGTTTGCAGACTAGGCGATGTCTATACTAGGCGATGTCTATACTAGGCGATGTCTATACCAGATGATGTCTATACTAGGCGATGTCTATACCAGACGATGTCTATACCAGACGATGTCTATACCAGGCGATGTCTTTACTAGTCGATGTCTATACTAGGCGATATTTATACTAGGTGATGTCTATACCAGACGATGTCTATACCTGCCGATGTCTATACTAGGCGATGTCTATACAAAGCGATGTCTATACCAGACGATGTCTATAGTAGACGATGTCTATAGTAGACGATGTCTATACCAGACGATGTCTATAGTAGGCGATGTCTATACCAGACGATGTCTATACTAGGCGATGTCTATACCAGACGATGTCTATAGTAGACGATGTCTATACCAGGCGATGTCTATAGTAGGCGATGTCTATAGTAGACGATGTCTATACCAGACGATGTCTATAGTAGGCGATGTCTATACCAGACGATGTCTATACTAGGCGGTCTATACTAGATGATGTCTATAGTAGATGATGTCTATACTAGGCGATGTCTATACAAGGCGATGTCTATACTAGGCGATGTCTATACTAGGCGATGTCTATACTAGGCGATGTCTATACTAGCACTGCGGCATGAGCTGGTAAGATTTAGACTAAAGTCTTCAAGTGTGTCTGTTGTTTTTTTTGTGAATTTGGCACTCCAATCTGCCCGTGCAATGAATATCTCTGTGATCCTGTGATTAGTGTGTAGAACGTATATTTCTTCCCGGTTTCCATTATAAGATGTTTTCTGCATTTTGTAGGGTCTTCCTGGGCCTCCTGGTAATAATGGCATTCCTGGCGAATCCGGTCTTCCCGGCCCCCCCGGCCCCCCCGGACCTCCTGGCCTTGGCGGAGTAAGTAGACCCAGAAAACCTTTTTCAGGTTCTCTACACCTGGAAAGCAGGCGCAGAGATGTTGTATTTCCTGAAACACGTGCCCAGCCGCCCCGAGGCCCGTGTGCCTCTTCAACACGTTTCAGCACCGTTGCTCTGGACAGCGGTCAGAGATTTATTGTGATCTTTCAGCAACGGATAAGAACGCAGATATAACACATGTCACACAAGAAATACTTTCTATTTGCATACTCTTCTACAGAACCTTATTGCCTTTTATGGAGCTAGAAGTATTATGAGTTATTTTGATGTTATACTCAACGCCGTGATATTCCTGCAAAATCTCGGAGAATGCACCTCACCACATTATAACTGACCTTACCAGACACTGACGCTGTGTTTTCTTTCTCTTGTTCGCTACAGAACTATTCTCCTCAAATGTCTTTTGGATATGATGAGAAATCTGGAGGAGTATCTCTCCCAGGCCCAATGGTACGGACCTCACCCCTCCGTCTCTCTGGAATGCAGATCAAGAAAACACTGCAGCCACAGTTTACCAAATACCTCTAGAACTTCTTCAAAGACGTTCCAAACATCTAAGCTACATAGGAGTCATACAGAAAACTACGAATTTTTAATTTTACTTTAATGATCGTCTCTAGAAATATCAATTGCGTTTGAATAGATACCGATTTGTCAATAGGATGTAGATTGAACTACGGCTGATTTCTGATGTGAGAATGTGGGAAATAAACTGATGTGTTTTTCTACAGGGTCCAATGGGTCCCCGCGGTCCTCCTGGGCCCCCTGGTGCCAGCGTAAGTCCCTCATGAGAGTTTATCAGTTTGCCTGAGTTGTGTAAAGGTGACTTTCACTGTTGCCCACGACGAGTGGCAACGTGCAACTTTGGGCCACGTGCCTGTCAGTCCGTCGTTTTTTTCAGTCGTTACTTCTGTGAATTTCCATGATAGACTGCGGGTCTCATCTCCATCCTCCATCTCGTTTTAGGGACCTCAAGGTTTCACCGGCCCTCCCGGTGAGTCCGGTGAGGCTGGCTCTCCTGTGAGTACCCGGAAGACTCTCATCCTGTCACACATCACCAAGCTACCTGAGATGTGTCCATTTGCAGATAAGATGCATCACGCTGAATAAATCCCACTAGGCCAAAACGCAACCACGAAACATATTGTGGCTTAGCAGACTTAGGTTAGATGGGTTTAACCTTTGCCACATAAAAAAAAGTCCAGCAATTTTTATTGTCCTTCCTGTCAACAACTCCCAATCGTGCTTTTGAGCATTGTAAACAAACGTAACCTATCATGTGTGCACCACCATGCACACAAACACACATGCGCTCACATTTTCTCATCTCTTGTAGGGTCCCATGGGGGCACGTGGACCAGCTGGTCCACCAGGAAAGAACGGAGATGATGTAAGTAGCCGGTTTTTCCTACCAGTTCAAGCATATTAGCACATAAGAACTGGTGTCACTGTGCAAGTAATAATTATTAGCAATAGCTAACAATAGCATGTATTTCAATGATAGCCCATTGCTAATTTAGTTGATCGTCTTAGCAGGCCACAGCCTGCTTACTCGAGTGCTAGGATATAGAGAAACAATGTTATTAAAGCAATTAAAATGAGAAATATGTAAATACCGGTAGGTTAATTTAAGTTACAATTCATGTTACTTACCTAGGACTCCATTCTGAACACTCTAAGCTTCCTCCATAAGCATGTCGCTACCCACTGTGCTGTAGGCCATTTTCCACTATTTATACAACTGTCTAACTGCCCCCCCCCCCGCCCCCCCAACCCTCAGGGTGAGTCTGGCAAGCCTGGCCGTCCTGGAGAGCGAGGTCCATCTGGCCCACAGGTGAGAAAAATGTTTTAAAGGCCCTGTATCTTGTGCCTGTTTGTCGGCATTTAGCAGTTTGACTCTCGTGGTCTAACGAAACGGTTAATACCATGCTGAGAAAAATGATTATCACCCCTCATTAAGCCCAGCCCTTTAACACAGAGTCCACCCACAGACCTAACCACGAATCATGCAGTGCATTTAAAAAAGTAGTTAACAATCTAGATGAAGAAGACGTTTATACTTTTACAAAAAACTGAAAACATCCAGTCAGCTATACTGGGTCAATGCCTTTATTTCATTAAATAAACAAACTTTTTCAAAAGTAGGAAAAATGTCTCAAAAACAAAGCAGAAAAAATAGGCACAAAAATAACTATATGAAAAGGCAGTGTATATGTTTTTATCTGCAATAAAAATTAGCATTTCATTTTAGGATAGACTTCACAATACTTGGAATTATAAATATGAAACATAGATTAAATTAAAATATTTTTCATTTAATATATATTTGTATTGTTAATAGGTTGCTTCTATTAATTATAGTTATAATAGGCACTGCATTGTCATCTATGATCTTTGAAAAGGACTTACTGGGATTTCACAGTATCAGTACTGGTTCCTTGAAAACTAAATGAATTGTGAGAATATGTCAATTAATGATTTGTCAAGTGTAGTGAATGAAATGTAGATATGTAAATATAATTGTTCTACATGTTGTTTATATGGAAATGATTTTGAGATTTTATTGTATTTATTAAATAAATGCAGTGCTCAGAACGCAAAACAAATACATAATACGCAAGGGAAATGGATATTGATGAAATAAAACAAAGCAAATGTAATACAGATATGGAATTTTTGATAGATTTGGCAATTGAGGACTGGGTTCCCAATAGGTGATATTTCAAATTCTTGGAAGAACTGTTTTTCAATTCTTTGCGTAGGATGCGGTCAAGTTGGAGAATGGAAAACTGGCAACTTGCCAAAAAACATATTTTTTCTAAATCTTTTATAATATTATGTGAGTAAAGTGGGAAGCTAGAAAAAGAGCATCCTTTGTGTTTTTTATAATTATAATAATAATAATAGCTATAATTATAGCTATTTTCTAAATTACAGTAAAGGTTCATTTTTATTAACATTGTTATAATAAGTGGCAGTTTTATTTGATCAGTTGATTTTTATTTGCACCGTATGTGTCTGTATTACTTTAACAATAAATACAAACTGAAAGTTTTTAAAAAGTCATTGGATACATTTTATCCAATAAGAAGTTACAGTACTCTGTCCGCCGCCATAAAAGGGCTGTTACAGTGGAGCCTGAATGTCATAGCAGCTGATCTTTGTATGTGAAAGGCGTCCTGCAAGAAAGCCTGTCTGGACAAAAAGCTCGAATCATTTCTGCACTCAGATGAACTGGAATGGTCAGCATGCGCAGGAGGGGAGGGCCACCAGTTAACACTGGATTTTTCCCTACTGGTTTTTTGTTCCCTGTGGGTTTTTTGTTTCTCTCCTTTGCTGTCTTCTGGCTTTTTTGCTTACACTGTATAAGTTTTGCATAAGTTTATGTAAAACGGGGCAAATATATCGGAAAGGGCCCTTTATATAAATCAGTCTGAATACTTACGCATCAGTTTCTCACCTGTGGTGAAAATACAAAGAAAGTATGTTGCTAAAGGAAATCATTTTAATTTAGAATTTAATAGTAATAAGAATTACACTCTTGTCCAAAGTGACATTTATTTTTTGAATAATTAATGAATCGATTCAGTGTAAGTACCTTGTGTGATGATATTGCCGCAAGTGTCAAGATACAAGTCTGTCTCAATGCACAAATTACTGCCCTGCAGAACTATATTCACCTAATTCACAATCAAATCCTTTAATTCTGCCCCCAGGGTGCTCGTGGCTTCCCAGGAACCCCAGGTCTCCCTGGCATCAAGGGACACAGAGTAAGTGACTGCAGACCCTTCCGGAGAGGAAAGTGCAGCCAGGAATCCCAGCACCTTGTAACGCTGTCTGCTTCGTACCTCTTAGGGTTTCAGCGGTCTAGATGGAGCTAAGGGAGAGACTGGCCCTGCTGGTCCCAAGGTATGTGGGGGACCATCCAGTTTGTGACCACAACACTGTTTTCCATATTTTGTTGTGTGACGCCCTCACGTGTGAACCGTCCACAGGGGGAGCCTGGTGCAGCTGGTGAGAACGGAACTCCTGGCGCAATGGTGAGTGATGGATACCTGCCCCGCTCAGGTAACTTCAGGCTTGAGGGTATTAGGATCTAGGGATCTTGCCTCCATCTTCATTGGTGATCATGGACAGAGCAAGGTGCCTCTCCTAGTGGGCACCCAGCTTAGAGCCTCAGGGCGCTATGGTAACCAGCAGCCGGAGGTTAACCCGCACCAGTCACCATGGCTCACATCAGAGATGATGTATGCTGGTCTTCAGCCTTTTCCAACTGGCTCAATTGAATTATAGAGGAGAACTATAATAGAATTTATAGTCTTTCCAGAAATATTTAAAAAAGAATTCCAACCATCAAAACATCTGTCTAAACATTTACTACATTACTAACTGAATTAAACAATGGACTCTGTCCCCCGCTCTGCTGCCTGGCTCCACCCCCTGCTCCCCCTTCCATGATCCTCCAATGACAACTTGGTTGAAAGTCAGGCGGGTGACTCTATATATGCTTAAACTGGCATCCCATCAAGGGTCTCCCCCTTTCACCTGCCCCGTGCATTCTGGGATATATTTCAAACTCAATGCAGCTCTGTAGAGGATAAGCAGTTGGAGGATGGACAGATGGATGGATGGATGGATGGAAGATTTACTTGAATACATAGTGATACAAAGTGTAAGATAATCATTGCAAATAATTACTAGTAGTTTCCTTTCTGTCAGAAACTAATAAAAATGCTAGTAGATTGACCGGATTATTCCTGCGAATTGCCGTCTGATGGTGATGAATAGTGCGGCCTCTAATCGCACTAATCGCCACCTTTTTCTTATTTTCCTAGGGTCCTCGTGGTCTCCCTGGTGAGAGAGGCCGTGCTGGTGCTCCTGGAACTGCTGTAAGTGCCACCATGATCCATGTTAATCCATATGAAGTGGAATAAACCTTCGTGCTCTCGCTAATGATCTTAACGATGGCTGGGCTGTGAGGTCGCCGTCATTGAGCCCATCTCAGTAGAGGTTTTTGATTGTGTGACGGGGAGGAACAGGGAAATATATGTGTATTAGGGTTGTCCCTGTAATTGTTTAGGTGACCTATAATTTTTTTTCCTTTGCCTAATTTAACTACCTTTCCCCTTCTCCCATAGGGTGCTCGTGGTAATGATGGCGCAGCTGGTGCCGCTGGTCCTCCTGTGAGTATTCCAGATAAACCCCTGACATATTCATAACCAATCAGAAACGTCGCAGGTAATCCAATTAGAATTGCTGATTGACAATGTCAATGTCAATGTCAATGCATACCCTCATCAGACGGAAGGATGACATTAAAGATGAGAGAAGCTGAACATACAGAATCTATATAGAATATAACCCTTCGGTTTAGATGATCACAATTGGAGAGGAACAGAACTGAGCAGGTTACAGCATGAAAGGTTTACCCATGATTCCCGGCTAATGGTTTCACTTTTTTGTTCTTCAGGGACCAACTGGGCCTGCTGGTTCCCCTGGATTCCCCGGTGGCCCTGGAGTTAAGGTGAGTGGTTTTTCATCACAGCTACATCACACTGGAGATGGCAGATGGATTCTTGGAAAGCATTTCCAATTACTCAGTTACTTTATGTCAATTTACTATAGATTGACATAAACTTTATTGACCCCAGGGGGGGAAATCCTTTGAAATGTCAGGTTCTACTGAGACTTGAACTTAGATCATCTTGGGCAGAGGTGGGCAATCTTATCCCCAAAGGGCCAGTGTGTGTGTATGTTTTTGAGATAACCATTAGATCAGCAGTTCAAACCCACATGTGGAGACTCTTCAACCAATCAGTCCTCTAATTAATCATTTAATTGTGGATTTGCAGCAAAAACTCATACATGCAACGGCCCTTTCTGGATGGGATTGCCCATTGTTGGTCTAGAGTGTTAACCATTGAGCCACAGAACTACATGACTGCATAACACAGAGCGTTAAAACGCAGTGGTTTTCATTTGTTTCATTTTCACTTTGCTTATGCTCGTGCCTATAGGGTGAGTTGGGACCTCAAGGAACCCGTGGTGCGGATGGACCCCAAGGAGCTCGCGGTGAGCCCGGCAACCCTGGGCCCGCTGGAGCTGCTGGGCCTTCAGTGAGTACAGTCTTTGCAAGTATTGCAAGTCATTGTTCTGTATCCAGTGCGACTTAGACCTAAATCTGCTTTGCTTGTCATCAACAGGGAAACCCTGGTGCTGATGGTGCCTCTGGTGCCAAGGGCGCTCCTGTAAGTGTGATACTCCTCTGGTAGTGATTGTTTATTGTTTGTGATTTTTTCTGCATTGAACGAGCACTTGTTCTGGTTTCTGTAGGGCCCTGCTGGTATTGCTGGTGCTCCCGGCTTCCCTGGACCTCGTGGTCCTTCTGGACCCCAGGGTGCTGCAGGTGCTCCTGGTCCAAAGGGTAACACTGTACGTAGCTAACCCTAAACCTAACCCTAACCCTAACCCTAAGCCTAGTTTCTTCAAAAATTTTGGTAATTTAAAAAAAAAAAAAATGATCCAAGTTTACTCGTTGAAAGCATTGCAGAGTCTTGTTAATATTCTGTATTTAATGCTCCTTGATCTTTCCATTGCAGGGTGAGGCTGGTGCTCCTGGTGTCAAGGGAGAAGCCGGTGCTAAAGGAGAGGGTGTAAGTAGGCGGCGTGGATTTACACCTACGTTAAGATCAAAGTACACTAAGCATCTGTCGTAGCATCTCAGAACCAGCGATTTCAACATTCAGGGCATTTGACAACGTCTCATTATTAAAAACTGTAAACATAAAAGCGTGAAGTCAAAATGTCCTACAATCTTTCAGAGGACATATATGAAGAACATGTTGATGAGTTTCATTGTTATCGTTCATTCCCTGCACAAAAGTGTAATCTAACCGTGTTCATGATGCGTTTGTCTTGGTTAATGTGATGATCGCATTGATGATGGCGTTCAGAGCCAGTAGTGATCATTCGTTGTGTCCTTCTCCAGGGCCCCCCTGGAGTCCAGGGCCCCCCTGGCCCTTCTGGAGAGGAGGGAAAGCGAGGCCCCCGTGGTGAGCCTGGTGCAATTGGAGCTCGTGGAGCCACTGGCGAGCGTGTATGTCTCTCCTTCATTCCTTTTTTCTTTTCTCCCATGCTCATTCTCTGTAATTATTATCACTCTGGCATGCTTATGGTTGACCGTTTAAAACCAGACATGCCAGTTTCAAAATAGCTTTTCATAGCATATTTGTAATGCAACACTGCAATCATTTGTATTTGTACTATTTATTTAAGTCACAACGCAGCAGAAGATTAGCACAGTTTCACTAGCGACCTGCCATAAAGCGGCTGATTGATATTATTTCCACAAGTATTCAAAATGAGCGGATTTAGTGAATGGTTTCCCAAAGAGGTTATTGCAGTACAAATGTGTGACGAAGAAAATGTGTCTTCATCGGCAGGGTGCTCCCGGTGGTCGTGGTTTCCCTGGCGCTGATGGATCTGCTGGACCTAAGGTTTGTTAATTGCTTCCTGGAAGGGTCTGAAAACGGCTCAGAGAACGGATGATCTAAGTAGATTATCCTGTGTGGTAGGGTGGCGCCCCCTATTAGCCATTTGAAGAATAGCTATGAGTGAGCCAGCGAATTTGTTTTACTTATTTTTGCAAGCAAAGTCAGTCGTTAATTTGAACCAAGGTACTTCAACTAGGATGCAGAATGATGTCCATTTAATTAATTTATTTTGATTGCGATATCCCTGCGATGGGCTGGCCCCCCATCCTGGGTTGTTCCCCGCCTCGTGCCCGTAGCTTCCGGGATAGGCTCCGCCCCCCCCCACGACCCAGTAGGATAAGTAGTTTGGTAAATGGATGGATAGATGATTGCTATATGTACAAGTACTTACTTTTAATTTATCGCTTTGAGTGCTGGCCAGGGTACTGATTTGCATAACCTGCAAGGCCTGTACACAGATTCTCCTCATCGCTGGTTCCATCTCCACCTGCCATATAGGGTGTCCCCGGTGAGCGAGGACCTGCCGGACTTGTGGGCCCCAAGGGTGCCGCAGGTGAACCGGGCCGGAATGGTGAGCCTGGAATGCCAGGATCCAAGGTGAGGAATGTATTTCTCTCAGATTTTGCGCTCCGCTGGCTGTTATTTATAAGCTAGTGATTTATCGCTGACCTTTCTTTGCGATGCAAACTGTGCATCGAGCTGTAACACAACACACAAGGGAAATCAACAAGTTATATCGTGCCAGACGTTCTTTATGATTTACACTACTGTATCCGTTTGATTAAAACCAGAAAGTACAAATATGCTGTAAGATATTTTTGCTGTCCAAATAAATTGAACATTTTAGCTACAGTCGGCAGCAAGAACTTTCAGTAGCATTTCATGAGTTCTACAACCTGCAAACACGGCCTTTGTTGTACGGTCCATTTAGCTTCGCTTATGTCACTTTGACCAAAGATCGTCGTAGCTAATGTCGACCTCCCTCTGCCGCCTCTCCTTACTCTAGGGTATGACTGGCAGCCCGGGCAGCCCTGGTCCTGATGGCAAGTCTGGTGCTCCTGTAAGTACCAGACATCTCACTCACCTCCTGGTTCTGGAGTCCTGATTGGATGTTGAACAGCAGCTACTGTAGCTATAGTTAGAGTGGTTTTCCTGTTACATGCATGTTATTTAGGACTTGAAAGTCACAAAATGAATAAGCAATGGATACTGAAATGGTTGAGCCTCTTTATAGAAGATGTAGCTATGAATCAAGTGTATTAAGGTATCAGGGGAACTTGCTATTTCCATCTTAAGGGTCCTGCTGGACAAGATGGTCGCCCTGGTCCTCCTGGCTCTGTTGGAGCTAGAGGCCAGCCTGGAGTCATGGGATTCCCTGGACCAAAGGGTGCTGCTGTAAGTAGCGAAGAAATCGTATCAAATAAAAATGATGTATATGAACCATTTAGTTGAAGACAATCATACGTAAGTAATTAGACTTACGAGGAACAGGTAGTGGCCCTTCTGATGTCACTACTGACTGACTGCTGTGCAAACTGACTGGGAGTCACTACATGTGGTTGCCACAAGGGGGCAGCATTGTAAGCTGTTTGGCTGAGATGTAGCTTCTTCTCCTATGCAGGGTGAACCTGGCAAACCTGGAGAGAAAGGTGTGATGGGATCCATTGGCGCTACCGTAAGTATTGGTGTCTGCTGTAGTTAGAAACCACATGGGGTTTATATCACACAGGTGGCATTCTGATCACCTGCCAATGTTGAAAACGCAGAATTAAGATCTGAATATATAAGGTATTGTATTGAGGAGGAAAGAAAGCATACAAACTGAGCCAAGGTAGGGTCAGCTCTCCATATCCACGGGTTCCGCATTCTGCAGATTCAACCAACCTCAGACTCAAAATATTCGAGAGAAAAAATCCAGAATGTTCCAAAAAGAAGAACATGAATTTGCCGCACACTGACCCCTACATGAAATCCAAATGAATGAAGTGATATGTACGCATACAGACTTTTTTAATGTCAATTTTCTAAACGATACAGTATAACAACTATTTACGTAGCATTTACATCGAATTGGGTATTATAAGTAATCTAGAGATGATTTAAAGTATGCAGGAGGATGTGTGTAGGTTATATGCAAATACGACGCGATTTTATATAAGAGACTTCAGCACTCGTGGATTTTGGCATCTGCAGGGGGTCGCAGAATGACTGTAAAGCCCTTGACGACTGTATTTGCTTATTTGAAATATTTCAGTTTCTGATTAGCTTTGTTCAGAATTGCACGTTCTCACACAGAGATATACTTCTTTTACTCTTACGGAATATAGCTTCGGTATTTCTTGATTACCCTCATGAAATATTCATAATATCTCATGTTTTCATAATTCATAAAATATTCATCATATCTCATATACATATTTTAATCACGGGCATGAAAAGAAAAGATTAAAAGCTGCCTATATTAATATCTCAGTATATTTTGTTTATGCATCAATTCTGTCTCAACACAGGGTGCGCCTGGCAAAGACGGTGATGTCGGCGCCCCTGGAGCTCCTGGTCCTGTTGTAAGTTCTAGTTTTTAGAAGGTTCTTCAGTGATGTCCTCAAAAAAGTGAAGATAACTAAAAAAAAAAATAAAGCCTCTATTCTCAGGTTAGAATCATTTAGCATTGTGGCTTTGGTATTTATGGTAATCCGTGTTAAATGCATTCGTTTCATTTGACAAGATTATGTAATCGTAGTAGAACATGTGACTCTGCTATATAAGGCCATTAAAAACATCTGTCATTGTTGCCCCTCATCCATATTTTAGGGACCTTCTGGTGAGCGAGGTGAGCAGGGCCCAGGCGGCCCCCCCGGATTCCAGGTAAGCTATTTCCACCACATTATATCATTTATTTAATACGACAGCTTATATTCTCTAGTTAACAATGTACAGGCATTTTTTTGCATATACATCTCGATATTCTCCCTCCATTTTGGTTACAGGTGCTAATCACTCTTTTTTGCGCCTTTTTCATAGGGTCTTCCTGGACCTCAAGGTGCCAGTGGTGAGCCCGGCAAGCCTGGTGAACAGGTAAGGCTAGTGATGCACCGCTTTGCAGGAGGGTCATCTCACCACTGAACATCCTATCTCTGTTATATTCTTACAACGGACCTTGAATAATGAGTAACTGAATTGAATTGAATTGAATAATAATTACAACGCAAAGGGTGAAAAAAGATTTAACATCATCATTCGGGGAATAACTAATTACTCTTTGGTTACTCCCAACCCTGATCTTGGATGGGTGATGTTTGAACTCCCTTAGCATATTTTAAATATTGAGTAATAAGATTCAGCCTTTTGGTTATGGCCTTACTGATCTTGGAGAACAAAGCCTTTGTTAGTATAAATTGTAAAGGAAAACAATATTCTTGTTTGGTTTCCATTATTATAGTTTTGCTAATAGAACCCAAATATGTGCCCATTGTAACTATATATCCATCACATTTATGAGTATAATTGGATTAGTCCCTGGCTATTCTGCAGTCCATTATGCAACACATGGTAGATACAGATAAATGCTGATGAAGCTCTGAAGTTCATTAACAACCACAGCAGTTGCAGCTCAGCTAGAGCTCATGTTAACCTAAGGTTATCATCTTGATTGATAACAATTCTGTCCATCTCACAGGGTGTTCCTGGTGATGCTGGTGCCCCAGGAGTTGCTGGATCTAGGGTAGGAGGCTGTTTCTCACAGTCTTGCAGCCACCCTCCATACTGGGACTACCTCCTGTGATCGCTGACCTTTCACTTCTCTTGATCATCTAAGGGTGACAGAGGTTTCCCTGGTGAGCGTGGTGCCCCTGGCGCTTCCGGTCCTTTAGGTGCCCGTGGATCTCCCGGCTCCCCTGGTAACGACGGTGCCAAGGTAAGAAATGGAACAAACCAATCCAGAGATGAGCATCTTCAGATACACTGCATTGTTTGGGCAACTTTGAGTTCATGATGTTTCCCCACGGCTTCTTTAGCTGCCTGGAGAGAAATGCGGCCATGCAAGCATCTAGGGGCCTAAGACTTCACTACCTTTTGTAGCATAATTTTGGAATGTCTTCTCAATGGCACCATCTTTGCAGTTACATTTGTTTGTCTCGTACCACATATTGTCAAGCATGCATATTGGTATTGTAAACTCTTGCTCCTGTCCTCCCCCCTCCGTAGGGTGAATCTGGTGCTCCAGGAGCTCCAGGAGCCCAAGGTCCTCCTGGTCTCCAGGGCATGCCTGGAGAGCGTGGTGCTGCCGGTCTGCCAGGCCTTAAGGGCGACAGAGTAAGGAGCATTCTCAGAACGTACCTTCACAACAAGCACGTCTAACAGGCAGCCATTTTGACACTCTTTCCTTTACGCTCAGGCCATTTCAATGTCATTATTTTGTCTTTCCTGTTAGGGTGATCACGGTGCCAAGGGCACAGATGGTGCCCCTGGGAAGGATGGCATTCGCGGTATGACCGGCCCCATTGGTCCTCCCGGCCCTGCTGGTGCTCCTGGTGACAAAGTAATTGCCCTGAAATAGAAGCTAAATTGCAAGAATCAAAAAACATATTTCCTTGATCTACCCCAAAATACTCTAAAGTCCCAAAATATCTGCTGGACCCTAGGTATGCATGTAGAGATGGACTATCAGCTGGACACACAATTAATTAAATCTATACAAGCAAGAACATCTTTATAAAGCATATTAGTTTCTGTTTGGTCTTAATAACCTTATTGCAATAGGTTGATTGTGAATAGTCTTATATAACGAATTAGTCATTGGATTAGTTTTATAAAACTTGAACTAAGCTGGTTCTTCCTCTCCCTTTGTGCCCAGGGTGAGACTGGTCCTTCTGGTCCTCTTGGTCCTTCTGGTGCCCGCGGTCCTCCTGTGAGTACCGGCTCCTCCGTCATCACAAGCCTCATGTGTTTGCATGCTTACGTCTGAGACCCAGTTTGTGACGTTGGATTCGTGACCCAACTGACCAACGTCACTTCCTTCTCTGACCAGGGTGAGCGTGGTGAGACTGGTGCTGTTGGACCTGCTGGATTCGCTGGACCTCCTGTGAGTAAAAAAAAAATCATCTTAGGCCACATCACATGTTTAGATACGTTTCTGGAGACAGGTTACTGAAATGCTTCACTGCTTCCTGGATAACTAATGATACATTAGCCCCCATTGCCCTGTAGTGACAACGGATTTACAGGTGAATGGATGGACAAAATGATTAATGGAATGACTCCATTAGATGCTTTAAAACAGATTTACAACCAAGCCGCACATGCTGCAGTAAAGCAAACATGCAGCATGTTAAACTTACATAAATTTGTAAAATTCCATGCATCCATTATCCAGATGCTTAACCAGTACTGGGTCATAAGGGGACCTGGAGCCTTTACTGGTCAGCATAGGAATTCCTGAAACAAAATTCCATTCCGTTGCGGGGCACACATAATCACACTCAGTGGGCAACTTAGAGACACAAGACCCCCTAATTGCATGTCTTTTGGCCTGTGGGAGGAAATCCAAGCAACACGAGGAGAAACGTGCAAACTCTGAACACATACAGGGGGGGTTCAAAGGAAACACAGCGGCTTTGCTATCCACCGAGCCACAGTGCCGCTTATAATTATAATTATTAATTATGCATTTTCATATGTCAATTTTCACAACTATTTTGCCCTCACAAAAAGCATGCATAATGATCTACTTTCATAAACAGCTGCTTGTCAATATTTAATTGTAGTTATTTAACCAAAATATCTGCATAATTCAGGGCTGAAACAAAAACAAAAAAAAGAAAAACGTAAAAATATTGTAGCTACTTTCCAGGTCAAGTGCTCTTGTTTGTGTTTGACTGCAAACAATGATTGATAAGATGTTTATAAGCAGTTTCTGCTTCTGAAGGACCTCAGAGTGACTCTTTCGGGCTTCTCTGTCCCCCGCAGGGTGCTGATGGTGCCCTCGGTGCCAAGGGAGAGCCCGGTGACAATGGTGCTAAAGGTGACGCTGGTACCCCCGGACCTCCTGGACCTACTGGTGCCCCTGGCCCCCAGGTACTGTTTTCGTACGTAATGATCAGAGGTGGAAAGTCCAGGTTCAGAAAGTACAAATCCAGACCAAGATTTTGTTTCAGCCAACCAGTTGAGTATCTGTGACTGTGACTTTTTATATTCATCTCACCTAGTTGGTTGAAACAAAATCTTGGTCTGGACTTTTACTCTCAGGACCTTAACTATCCACCTCTGGTATTAATATTGTCCAATTTTTACACCCCTTAATAGAATTATAGGAAGGGAAAGAGAATTATGATCTATATTGCAAACAATTGATTCCAACAGGGTGCTGTTGGTTCTACTGGACCTAAAGGTACTCGTGGAGCTGCCGGACCTCCTGTAAGTATTCATCCTCCGAAGAAATATCAGACACAATGTAGCGTAACTGTGGATTGCAGTTAGTATCATGCACTTAATCATCATTTGTACCAATCAGTGTGAATGGCGTGATGCAGGTTCTTCTCTCTGACTCTGCAGGGTGCTACCGGATTCCCTGGTGCTGCTGGCCGAGTTGGACCTCCCGGTCCTTCTGTAAGTGTGGTTTTCTTCATCCCTGCTAGTTATACCCCAGCTGTACTCTTCCATTCGTAACTAAGCTCAGTTGCGACCCTATATCAAGTATAGGGTTTAAATTAACGCTATGATCAAGTGCTTAGTGCGCTCTGCAGATTACGCCAATCAATGCCTATTGCACAAATCTGATTGGACGCGCCAGTGAATTTTAAATTAAGCATCTGTGGTTTGGCTTCTTGGGTTGGTTGACTGGTTACCAGTTTAATAGTTGCATATCTACAGAATTTTGGTTGATTTAATGTAAATATTTTGATTTAAAAGTAAAGCTTTTTGTTAGATTTGCATAAATGCCTATTGTGCCTTTATAACCGGTTATCCTCATTAACAGGACTCACTTATCCATAATACCTAATTGGCTCCATTCCACAAGCTCCCCAAACAATATGCCGAAGGATTTAACCAGCTTTGTTTTACCGTGGTTACATCCAAAAAAGAACATGTAACTTACGTAACTTATAAATAACAGAAGTACCCGACTACCAGCCTCATGTCCTTCCTCAGCATTTATTCCCCATTCTGCTGTGTGACTCAGGGTAACGCCGGCCCTCCTGGTCCTTCTGGACCTCCTGGGAAGGAGGGACAGAAGGGTGTCCGCGGTGAAACTGGCCCTGCTGGTCGCACTGGTGAAGTCGGTGCTGCCGGTGCCCCCGGTACTCCCGGTGAGAAGGGTGCCCCCGGTTCCGACGGCCCCCCTGTGAGTCCCCTTCAATTCTGTCGTTTCTGCCAACGATTGTTTAAACTACATTCATTTGTATGAAATGCAGTTATTCTTCATTTGATACATGGAGACGAGTACAATGGTGCCATTTCACCTGTGTCTTGTGTCTGCTGCAGGGCTCTTCTGGTATCCCCGGACCTATGGGTATCGCTGGACAGCGTGGTATCGTTGGTCTCCCTGGACAGAGAGGCGAGCGCGGATTCCCTGGTCTCTCTGGCCCATCTGTGAGTAATCACCCAAAATCAGCAATTACAACTACTGAAGGTAGCTCAAAGTAGCTAATTATTCTACAAATATTTAAAGTCTTCTGTAAAAATCTGGGAGTGGAGATCCTCTCTATATTCTCCTTGTTTTCTAATCTGATTTATTCTGTGCAAACTCTGCAAAGCACAAAGCCACATGGGGTCAGAATATAATCACAATTATTAGAGGATTTCCATGATTTGACCATTTTTTCCCGTGTGTTGTCACATTTTACCACTAAATGTTATGATTAAACAGAACGAATCTCTGTCCAGGCTTGAGACTAATCTGTGATGTCCTGACCCCAACATTAGGGAGAGCCTGGAAAGCAGGGATCCAATGGACCCAGTGGTGAACGTGGACCTCCTGGACCCATGGGCCCACCTGGACAGTCTGGTGCTCCTGGTGAACCTGGTCGTGAGGTAAGTAAGCGTGTAGATATCTGGTAAGGGGTAAAGGCCATATTTCTCTCTGGCAGTAGCAGCAGAAGCCTAAACCACATTTGTTCGAATGCTAAAGTGTAGCGTGATTGATTGAAGTCTCTCTGAAACTTGTGTTATAGAAACTAAGCCTTTCAAAGAATGATAAGTGAACTGTTCTTTCAAGCCAGCCAGAAATACATGAATACCTATATAGCAGTGTGTCCCAATCTGGTCCTTGTGGATTGTCTGGCAAGGAAGCCGGGAGGGAGCAAAAACATAGACTGTGTGGCAAGGGAGCCGGGAGGGAGCAAAAACATAGACTGTGTGGCAAGGGAGCCGGGAGGGAGCAAAAACATGGACTGTGTGGCAAGGGAGCCGGGAGGGAGCAAAAACATGGACTGTGTGGCAAGGGAGCCGGGAGGGAGCAAAAACATGGACCGACTGTGGATCCTCAAAGACCGGACTGGGAGACACTGCTGTTGAGGACTGTGTGCTACCTCTCCGTTTAAGCTGCTGCTTATCAGAGACTTAAATTTATATTGACTTTATTTAGAAGATACTTTTGTGAAACGTGACCTACAAGTGCGGCAAATGTCACATTACAAACATGAGTGGCATCAAGGAGTCAACTAGCCATGGGTGCAGTTTGGCTGAGCTTTCAGTGTCATCAGTATCGGAGCAGGGACTGCACAACAACATCTATCAAAGCAAGAACCTAAAAAGACTACTATTCCATGACCAGAAAGTGCAACATTAATTTACCCTAAATGTATGATATTGCTGTCTGGTGTCAGATTTCAGTTTACTAAGTGATTCTGTAACATTGGCTCGCATTCATGTTCTTTAAGGGCAACTGACTGAAAGTGTCATAGCTGACCTTTTCCAAACCTGACTGACGTCTCCTGTGCTTCTAGGGCACTCCTGGTACCGAGGGTCCTGCTGGCCGTGATGGAGCCGCCGGCGCCAAGGTAACGTTCCTCCTTATTCGAGTCAATCCTATTTCCTCTTGCAGGTACTTACAGACTTTGCTGTTGGTGCAATAAAGCAACATTCACTGTTTCTCAGCTGATTCCTCCTTTTTTTGGCTTTTCCACTTCACAGGGAGACCGTGGTGAGACCGGTGCTTCTGGTCCCAATGGCCCCCCTGGTCCTCCTGGTGCCCCTGGTCCCGTTGGCCCTGCTGGAAAGACCGGTGACCGTGGAGAGACTGTAAGTGTTGTAATCTGTCATGTGGCCCCTTGTTTGATCCCAGATGAATGGATTCATTACTACAGTGTGTCCATTTTATGATAATGGAATTGTTTTGATGAATGTTGGTTATGGATTGCACGCAGAATACAAAATACAAAAATGTGCACAGAGTATCTAAGACCCATGTTATATTGATGAAAACTAACATTGTGTATTAATGTTACATTTACGGAAACAAACAAATTAACTCCGAGTGTTACGTTGTTGAAAATAAATTGCCAATGAATGTTACATTCACAAAAACTAACAAATTGTCTATGAGCGTTACATTGATGCATTTGGTTAATCACAAAATGAAACAACACAACATTGAGCTCTCCCTCTTGCTGTTCTTGCCTTAGGGACCTGCTGGTGTTTCTGGCGCCCTTGGCCCTCCAGGACCTCGTGGCCCCGCTGTAAGTGCACTTTGGTATTCTCTTAAAATACATGCAATGCACATATATACTACATATATGGTAGGTTTGGTAGTCCACAATGAACAATGTTCACTCCCATACTCCAGGGCCCTGCTGGTGCCCGTGGTGACAAGGGTGAGACTGGAGAAGCTGGTGAGAGAGGGATGAAGGGACACCGAGGCTTCACTGGTCTGCAGGGACCCCCTGGGCCTTCTGTGAGTAAATGTTACATCGTATAGTGTTGTGTATTTGTTTATAACGATGTTCGTTACTGTTATGACGTATGATGTAAACATATAGTATGGCCTTTCCCAGCATTAACATTTTTTGTCATTTTTGCACAATATGGCAACATATAAATGAATGGCAATTTCGTATTATAACAGGTGCGGTGACCAGATCAGTAGAAGTGTCTGAATGTTTCAGAGATTAGACAAATGAAATTTCCTCCTCCCAAATTTATTAGCATGTCATGCCAGTCTATGTCATCTAACATTTTTGATAAGTCAGATGAATTTTAATTCTTATCAATAGTAAATGAACACGATTTTCCTACTTACAGGTTGTGTAGGACTGTACTGAGCATACAGAGTAATTATGGAGTGTATTGTACTGGTTTAGTTCTGGCTGTAGTATGATGAGATACTGTGACATTTCTCACAATAGGGACCCAGTGGTGACCAAGGACCTGCTGGAGCTTCTGGTCCCGCCGGAACCAGAGTACGTATGCAAATATGATCATTTTTTGAAGGGTATAATCACACCATTGCAGAATTGCACATATTTTAATTAAAGATGAAACATGCATCTATTTATTTAACCACTTTTTGTTTATGTTGACTTGGGCCAAGTATGGTTGTATTTGCAGCTTGATAACTTCAGATGTGAAAGTCAGATAGACATGCCTGATAGCTGCATTATCAAAATTAACTGATAATCCATCTGAATTTTCTGCCACTCCAGTGATTATCTGTTATCTGGAGAATTTGATGTCTGAGAGGTACAGACCTGTATCCCCCTCCTAGGGACCTGCTGGCAGTGCTGGCTCTCCTGGTAAAGACGGCATGAACGGTCTGCCCGGACCTATGGGACCTCCTGGACCCCGTGGTCGTACTGGTGAAATTGGACCTGCTGTAAGTCGCCTACCTTGACCCGGCATTGAATTAAGACTTTTGCTATGGTTTTACTCTTCAACTTGTCTTCCTCCCACCACTTCAGGGTCCTCCTGGACCTCCTGGACCTACTGGACCTCCTGGAGCACCTGGCGGCGGATTCGACATGGGCTTTATTAGCCAGCCAGCCCAGGAGAAGGCACCAGATCCCTTCCGCCTCTACCGTGCTGATGATGCCAATGTGATGCGCGACCGCGACCTGGAAGTGGATACCACCCTCAAGTCCTTGAGCCAGCAGATTGAAAACATCCGCAGCCCTGATGGCACCAAGAAGAACCCTGCTCGCACCTGCCGTGACCTGAAGATGTGCCATCCTGACTGGAAGAGCGGTATGTAGCCAGCTCGCAATGGTCGACTCTTACTTAACGCTCATGGGAGTTTTACTTACACAAAAATGTTCTGAGGGCAGAGGGATAAATGATTGTTTCAGGGAGATCAGATCACCAATCAAATTGTAGTGGAGGTGGATCCAAGCAACTAGAGGAGGTGGGACAAACCAATCTGATGTCTTGGTCCCTCCTCCTCTTGTTGCTTGGACCCACCTCCTCTACAATCTGATTATTAGAGGTTTTCTCTCTGGACCAATCATTGTTCCTTCTACCCTCATAACATTTTTGTGTAGAGTAAAGTAACATGTCATCAAAGTCACACTGTTTCTGTAAATGTCTGTGCTCTAGAATGTGTACCCCTTGATTTGCACTAATAATTAGCTTCTTCCTTCCCTAGGTGAATACTGGATTGACCCTGACCAGGGCTGTCCTCAAGATGCCATTAAAGTCTACTGCAACATGGAGACAGGCGAGACCTGCGTCTACCCAATTGAGGCTGAGGTACCCAAGAAGAACTGGTACACAAGCAAGAACGCCAAGGAGAAGAAGCACGTCTGGTTCGGAGAGGCAATGACTGATGGCTTCCAGGTGAATGACGATTTCTGTAATATCTACCTTAATGACAAACAATTAAATATTGTATTGAAGTGTGATGTATTGAATATGCTTTTCTTGCTCCCTCTCCCCTGACAGTTTGAGTACGGTGGCCAAGACTCCAAGGTTGAGGATGTCAACATTCAGCTGACCTTCCTGCGCCTGATGTCCACTGAGGCCTCCCAGAACATCACATACCACTGCAAGAACAGCATTGCCTACATGGACCAGCAGGCTGGGAACCTGAAGAAGGCCCTGCTCCTGCAAGGATCTAACGAGATCGAGATCAGAGCCGAGGGCAACAGCCGCTTCACATACAGCGTCGCTGAGGATGGCTGCACGGTGAGTTCTCACCTCCCTACTCCTGTACTCAAAGCTTAAACACTTCGTAGTGTGTTTCTATGATTAATCATAGACTTCCCTCCCCCAACAGTTTAGTATGTCTAGAAATAGTAAACTGTGGTGGATCTATGTACAAAATGCTTAATTGGACCGTCACAACAATAGCTGGTAGGGAATCTCTTCAAGAAGAAGGTGCATTGTTTCCTCTAAGGAAGTGGAAATTAAAAAACAAAGCAGGCAAGTCCAATGTTTTAGCAAAAAAACAAAGGAAAAGAAAAGCTTTGTGACAGAAAATGATTTCAGACCACTAGCAGAACAATAATGATACATCAGTATATTTGAGGTTGCTTTTTAACTGGTTAAAAACTGAACTCCTGGATCTGACAAGCAAAATATTGGAGAATCACGTGGCTCACAGCAAACATTCTAAAACATTCAGCTGACTGTGGTCCTGGGTGGCTTAAGTTAGATCCTATGCCCAAAATGGGTACTAAAGTAGTGGCTCTAGCCAATGGTACTTAAGCTAATGTTCATTTTTCTCTCTCTTCCTGAAGTCACACACTGGCACATGGGGCAAGACAGTCATTGACTACAAGACAACGAAAACATCACGCCTGCCTGTTATTGACATCGCTCCTATGGACGTTGGTGCACCCAATCAGGAATTTGGCATTGAAATTGGCCCAGTTTGCTTCTTGTAAAAAAACAAATGTGGACTTGAAATTGTTTTTTTTCTAGCAGTTGTCTCTCTAAAAACTTTCCTATGCATTAAGAAAACGTAAACTCCATTTGGCCACAAATGGTCCACTTGCTTAAAACTGCACTTATGAAGACGGTGTTTGTGTGTTGTCAGTTTTGGGGGAAATGGGACCACTACTTTTTTACCAACATCTTACATCAAAGATACCAAAGACTCATTCGTGTCACCCGGAACAAGAAAATAATATATACGTGTAAAGTGTAAAATTCCCCTGGAGAGAAAAAAAACAGGTGATTTTTGCAGTTTTTCATACCAGTGTGGAAGGACAAAAAAAACCAAATGCTTTGTACCGTTTGCAGGTGTTAAATAAATTTGAAAAATGACAGTGAAGTGTCTTGTTGTTTTAACCACAATAAGAGTGACCAAATATATATTTTAAATACAGTGAATAACAGAGACAGAGGTTTGTTTTCATTTTATAATCTTATGGCTACCTCAGATAAGAAATTCACATGACCCAGTGTTACTCCATGCTAGGCTATGTGCAATTTCTTCATGGGGTCCTGTCAGTGGTGTATAATAGCCTACTACCTTTTAATAAGATATTGTCACAGATACTTACAGGACCTTTGGTGCTAAACAAAATGGCTTACTGTCCAAAGCAAAACAGATGTTTGTTTTCCTTGTGAAGTGTCGGTTGCAGGTCTACAGCTTAATTTCTTTTTTTGTAAACACGAAGCATACATTCTTGTCTGGTGTAGATTAAGCAGGTGGATTTGTTTTTTAAAAAATTCCGGCCCCTTTGTTGCCCGTTTTGCTTTTAGCGAGAAGACATCTTCACCCTTCTCGTTTTGCCTTTCTGCAAAGAGCTAAAAAAGCAAGAAAATTTTGAATTTTAAAATGAGAGAAACAGACACACTTTCTAAGGGGGTGGGTGGGGTAATGGATCATCTGTACCTATTTTGTATATGTATAATAATTTGAGATGTTTTTAATTATTTGAATGCTGAAATAAAGCATGTTAAATGATCGACTTAATTTTGTGAGATCTTGACTTTCCTGACTGAACTTCTATTGGATTTATTTGAAGCAAAATATAATCCACATAGTTTAATTAAAAAAAAAGCTGAAGAAGGATTGCGTTTGGGGGGGATGGGGGGTGGGGCACATTATTTATTGTAAACTGAATAATCAAATGTAAACAAAGCATTTTATTTAAAATAAACTTACCGGTTTTCACATATCAATTAAATCTAAAAACTAGCATTACCACTCTTGTTTATTTGGGGACCAACACTGTGGATACCAAGCAAGAATGTTGTGATTTATTAATATCTCTCACAGCATTTTAACAAGTTAATATTTTGTGTTGGTAAGTTTTTTTTTTTTGACATCGCTAAACATCCTGCAATGTTTTCAGATAGGAGTGTAATAGAAAGAAAGTCAATACTACTGTTTTACTTGCTGATTTTTACAGATGTGAATATTATATGGTAAAACCTGTTATTTTGCTTTTAAATAGTCCAGCTACACTCTGCTCATGATTCTAAATTAGTAGCACCTGTTTGAGGTCGTTAGCTGTCATAAAAACACCTGTGCACCCCACAATCAGCCAAAAAGTCTAAGTAGCAACATGGGCAAAACCAAAGAGCTGTCAAAAGACACAAGAGACAAAATTGTAGACCTTCACAAAGCTGGAAAGGGCTACGGGGCAATTGCCAAGCAGCTTGGTGAAAAAATAACTGTTGGAGCAATTGTCAGAAAATGGAAGAGGCTAATGATGACTGTCAATGTCCCTCGGACTGGGGCCCCATGGAAGATCTCTCCTCGTGGGGTTTCAATGATGCTAAGAATGGTGAAGAATCAGCCCAGAACTACACGGGAGGAGCTGGTCAATGCCGTGAAGAGAGCTGGGACCATCGTTTCCAAGGCTACTATCAGTAATACACTAAGACGTCATGGTTTAAAATCTTGCATTAAGTCAGCCCATGTCCAGGCCCATCTGCCAGGGACCATCTGGATGATCCAGAGGAGTCATGGGAGAAAGTCTTGTGGTCAGATGAGACCAAAGTAGAACTTTTTGGTCTTAACTCCATTCGCCGTGTTTGGAGGAAGAAGAATGATGAGTATCATCCCAATAATACCATACTTACAGTGAAGCATGGGGCTGGAGATCAAATACTTATTGACCTCACTGTGTATATATATATATATATATATATATATATATATATATATATATATATATATATATATATATATATATATATATATATATATATATATACACAAAACACAAAGTAGCATGAATAAAAACACACTGTCCCTAAAATAGGTTTATCAGGTTATGTGTTAAGCACAATTTGAAATGAATAATGAATTAGAGGACTGATTCTATATTGTAGAATTTAATCGTGGACGTTACAGGCAACTGGCAAACTTCCCCTTTCAGGGAAATACTCAGGATAGCCACCAGAGGGCAGCAGTCATCAGGAAGCTTTTCAGCTCATCTATAACGTTCCAAGTAATTAGGACTGATCATTGTTCCGCTGGCTCCCTCTGTCTTGTAATATTCCCTCTTTAAGCTACTTGTGTTTGTCACTTTGTTCTCAGACTTGATGTAGCCTCGATCATTGCAAGTAGTATATGAGCCAAACTAGTCCATCATGTTATTGGGGTGCCAATGGGATAATGTCCAGAACAGGTGACCACACTGGGGGTGGGGGCAGGGGTATGGGGGGGCTTCCCTCTTGGTATACTTTGCCACAACAGGTGGGGCGGTTCTGCCGACTCAGGCGAGTTTCCCAAACATGAGCATCATCCATTAATTACCTGGAGATCAAGTTGGACACCATGATTGACTTAATGATGGGTTGGGCAGCTCAAGTTTAGAGAATAAAATGCCCCATCCATCCGTCCATCCATCCATCCATTCATTTTCTGTGACTGCTTGTCTTCTTTGGGGTCACAAGGCCTATCCTGGAGACTACAGGCACAAGACAGGCAACAACCCAGGATGAGGTAGCAGCCTATCGTAGGGGGAACTGGAGTATCTGGAGGAAACCCCAAGACAACACAAGGAGAACATGCAAACTCCACACACTGAGCCATGATGGAGACTCAAACATTGGTCTCAGAAGTGTGAGACAACGATGCGAACCACTGCACCAAAATGCTGCCCAATTAGATGCCTCATATTTTGTTTTCTACCCCCTTAAATCCACCCCTAGTTCTATGGGTATTTCTTGCTCATTGTCATTATTAATTAAATCTGTTGTAGCTTCTTGAAGTAAATGATCAGTTACAAATCAATAACAATGAACGAACATGATTAATGTATGAATTCATTCATTAATCAAACTAATAGATAAGTAGTGTCTTTGTTTTACTTCAGAAAACCTACTAATTGGTTTATTAGAATCATAATTACCAATATCTGTTACGTAGATAATGATTTTGTGCACTATAAAGAGATGGTTAACAAAATTTTTATAACACTAAGACATAATCGATAATTTGCTTGTACCTAAGACTTAGTTTGTGGTTAAGTTGGTTCTTCATTAATCAAGAGTATAATTGCATATTATTGTTATATTTATTTGTTTGTGTATTTCTCAATTGGGCACAGTCAAAACATTTTTGTTCTTTCATGATCATTGCAGAATTTTATTAGATATGCTGAACAATATTGCAATGAACAAAAATAATCGAAAAGGTGTATTTGTCCCAGAATATAAACTTGACTCTTGAACAACAAACTGCTACCCTGTTATTTCACTGGTGACTGGGGGAAGGCCAGATTGTTAACTGACAGTTCTTTTGCTGGAAATTGTTGCAAAATTGGACACGCAAAATAAATCATACAATTTCTTCCACAATCATAATATGGACCAGGGTGTAAATCAAAATCACACCATTTGTTCATTCTTGGTCTTCCTTCCATGCTTTAGCTGTGTGGCATTTGCAGTAACACTGGTCTCTGCTACTGTGCCTGCAAAGCATTTACTATATATACACCTTCATTTCTGTTTTTCTGTTAATTTGAACATAGATAAGAAAAGTTATCAATTACTTGTTTTACAAAATATGCACCTTTATAAATGTGTTTTACTATGTAATAGGATTGTCACAACAAATATTAGGAATTTAAGGAAATTTCACTGAAATATGAGGTATCATTAAAGATCATTTATTTCAGGAAATGTTAAAATACAAAAAGTAGAAAACAGTCATATGAACAAAATGCATTGTCACATAAATAGTACTTCAATAAATAAATAAATAAATAGATAGATAAATAAATAAATAAATAAATAAATAAATCTTCCAGCGCCTTGTCCAGCACAGCGTTGTGGAGAACAATCAATAACCAAGATAAAATTCTTTTATATCATTCATGAATACATCAGTTTATATCTTGATCGCTTTGCAATTGTTTTAATGCCCTCTGAGGTTTTCCTCACATTTTGATTGAAGAAGCAAGAAGGTCTAGATGTTCCAGGTGGCTTTCCACTGCTTTTCTTACGAGTTCCCAAGACTGTGCGCTGTACTTCTGAAAATAAAAGTAAGAATACGGTTTAAGGGCGTAATTCAAATGGAACTGCATCTTGTAGGAGAGCAAAACATTTTCTTTATCTGTGACCCAAACTACACACACTGCTGGACAAAAAATTGGGCCAAACCAAAACTGCAAAATATTAAAGCTTTAGTGGTCTCAACAACAATTTATCGGTCAGACAATTAGCAACTGTGCCACCATCGACATTTTGTTGACCCAGTGCATTGTTAACGCTAAAACTACAGAAGAAGAGTACCACCAACAGCAAGATGGATGGACTCAGTCATCACGACAATGAATATGCCATTGGGAACCAAATGTCCAAGACAGAAATCAGGACAGTCTACATGAGTGCAATGTAAATGGTCACTGGGACCCCCCACCCAGTATAATATAGTCTCACCATTTCCTTTAAAACAGTCTTGCGCAGCTTCCTGAAGTGTCTTTTCAGTTTCCGCTCAGGCTTAGAGTTTGAAGAAACCTGAAAACAAAAATAAATCTGTAAGCACAGTAACATTTCGGAGACTTGTACAAAGTACGATTCACATTTTTTTAAATGTAGTCATTAACCATATAAGAAACTCACACATTTGTGCAGTTCGTGCGACTGCCGGTGAAGAACATCCTTGAAATGTTCCAGCGCTGTTTTGTTCCACGTGACAGTATCCATATTTTCACCGAAAAGATCTCTTATTTTATTGATAGTGTCAGATAAGAAAGCAATTTTCTCATCTGTCTGTCAAGGAAAAAAAGAAGCGTATGAGTTTCTAGTAACCAGAGGTGGAAAGTTTCAATTCAGAGAGTACAAATCCAGACAAGGATTTTGTTTCAACCAACCAGGTCAGCGTAAAGAGTCACAGTCACAGAGAACTTAACTGGTTTGTTGAAACAAAATCTTGGTCTGGATTTGTACTTTCTGGACCTGAACTTTACACCTCTGCTAGTAACGATGTAAAATACCAAAACATATACAAATTCCTCTGGTTATTGAGTTTGATCAAATATATAGGCATACCTTTTCACTAAATAGGACCAACTTATAGGCTTCGCTGGGGAAGCGGACAGGTACTGTGTCTGTAGTATAATCTCCGCCCTGCAAAACAAGCAATCCAATAAACTATATACATCTTTTCACATGGTGAATTACAGAGAAATCTACATTATATCTTCATAAAATATACAAATGCATATACATACACTCGGCGATAACTTACCATCCGCTTGAGCAGAGACAATGATTCGCTGTTGACAGTTCTGAATCGGTGCTGAATCCACCCGCATCCAAAGCAGACGCTTTGCAGACTGCAAAATACGAAGATAAAGTAAATAACTTTTCGTAGGTCCATGTTGTCGCTCCTAAACAATTATGTGTCGCAGGAGAGTTCGTGGCTGTTAATTGACACTTCATGTTGTACTGCTGTCAGTCTTATATTGTTAGTTTGAAAAGCGAAAACGTAAATTTCCCATACACCGGATCAAGTGACGCGGCCAACAAGTGCGAGTGTGCGACAAACTAAATACAAAAGGTAAGATGTGTATTGCTATATTTAATATATTGTTGCTTACCTGTATGTTATATGGAATATAGCGAAATTTACGGAAAAAACACATTTAAGTAGTGATGAGATATAATATCAAGATTTCGGAGCTCGCCGAACACCCGGGACTCGAAACTGGGAGGCGGAACATGCTTCGTTAATGCAACGTCACGTGACCGACAACATTGGCCAGTTTTCACAATCCAACAATTATAACAGTGACAGTGGGCATCGTCTGTTTTTTTTTGCGGTTTCAGTTACATAAAAGATTCATTATGGAGAATGGCTACGAATTATTAACTCGAGAGCACGAATTACTACGAGACATTTTTTTCTACAATTTTCTTTTCGATTTCTTTTTCATTTTCGAATTACAACTTCCGGTGTCGTAGGTGATGCAATGTGCGTTTTTTCCCAGCTGGAAAACAGTAGTCTTATCTAGCTATTGCATTTATGCAGCAATATTTATTACATAATCATTAAGATCAAGTCCAAATCTATACACAAGCCGAAAAACTGCCACTTTGCGTTTTTATGTCATAATTACATCATAGTTACATTCAGTGTACCATACCTGAAATGTCTGTTTTGGCTTAGTGAAGAAAACATTTTAGCAGCCACATGCATCAAACCAGTTGACCATTTACCAATATAAGTGTTTCAATGGCAAAAACTGAAGGAAACGTTTTTATCAAAACACATGTTCACCAGAAATAAAACTTCATATTAAGTTGTGTCTTTATTTGAAATGGCTAAGAAATGCAACCTCATAATTACTGATTTATGCGAGTCGCTTAGGTGGAATTCTCAGATCCCATTACCAGATCCAGTACACAGGGGCGCCGTAAGGGGGAGGAAAGCTAGGACGATTCCAAGGGCCCCTGAGCAACAGGGGCCCTAAAAAATTAGGAAAATAACTGGATTGGTTTAGACTGGGGGGCCTAATATGATATGCTTTCATGGGGCCCAAAATCTCTAGCAGCGCCCCTGCCAGTACAAGTGTAACGATCGCAGTCCAATGTTTAAAATACATTTGCATTTTTGTATGCGAACTATATATATATTATATGTGCTTCTTGGTAGGTAATACTGTGAATAGTAAATACCAAATAGTACCAATAGTGGTTGTGAATAAATACCATGGGACAAGATGATACTGTGGTTTCAGAACAAACCACCATATAGTATAAAATGAAATATTAGGAACATATACCGTCATATCATAAATGTGCCATGTATAAAACAGAAAAACACTCAAAGTACAAACGAGTAGAAACACTCTGACATGATAATATCATAACGTTATATATGGATCTTCTTTAAAATACTGAGAAACTATATAAGGGGACATTTTTACTAACTAAATTTAAGATGGAATCACGGGAGAGTCATTTTAGACGGCGCTTGACAAACCCGCTGCTGGCTTTGCCATACTAAGATCGACCCTAATTACAGTTGCTAAATTATGTTAACATAAAACTTAAAATAAACATATTTTATTAAGAAGGTTGTATTGGGCACGCGGGTATGGAGGAAGATTAAGGGAAATTCCAGAAGTAGGCCTTAAGGGATAGCAGATCAACCTGATAAAAAATGTCGACCGTTTTCCACATTCAAAATATGTGAAATGTTTAAAAAATGTTTGAAATGTTTTTAAAACGACGCTATAACACACTTCCGACAATACAAAAATATTAAAAATAAAAAACACCGTCTGTCCTGGCGTTAAGGGTCTTTGAGTCGCTGCTTCCGCCGCTCACGTCTTGCGTGGAATGATTAATATGCGCCTAAATTTGTGCTTTTAGTGTTCGGTTTTCAGGTGATCCGGTCTGTAATCCTAATTCCTGGTTTCCTACCTCGCCTGTCCCATCATCCACCGCAAACCTTGCTACTGGTCCGTATAAGATCTACATTTTCATTTCATTTACTACATTGTGAACTGAGCCTTCTGGTGTAATTGGTATTGTATATAGTGCATATATGAAGAGCATGCCGTTAAATTGCGTCCTTCCCAGTTTGCTCGTTCCCTGTATTACGTAACTCACGTACCTGCGGCTCACCTTCACCGTCCAGAAGATCAAGCTAGTTTATACAAGGCAATATTATAATACAAAAAACACTTTTAAGTATATTTTAAAATAGTTTTTTAATATAACGAAATAAAAACGTTTCTCATAAATTCCGCTGACTGGAAACATGTTAAAAACCGTCAAATTTTCGTGACTTTTGCGCTCATTTCTCAGTTAAAATTTGAGCAAATATTGCTGATTCAGACTGTAGAATAGTAAGTCAACTGTCAAGAATCAGAATGTTTTGAGTGTAACACGATGCTTATTAGACAGTGACGTATGGGAAAATATGATTAAATAGGATTAATCAGTTACTGGATTGTTGCGTGTAATGAAAACTTCAGTACATTTGTATCCAGTAGGTGGGAGTAAAGCATTGAATTGCAAAGAAGAGGAACTTCAAGCAGTATTTTAAGATTCATCTGAAAGTGCACGGTCAAACAAAATCAGGGAATGAACTCTACTTTCCCTCTTTTTCAAATCCTTCGTATTGTTCATCCAAAGCATTTTTTAGGTTTTTATCTATAGATTACTGATCCATTAGACGAATGTGTCTATTCAGACAGATTACTAGCTGCTAGCAATGAACGGTTGATACACAAATTTATTTCAGTTTCTGAGTAGTAGGCTATGATGCACTGCAGTGTGATTCCAGAAGAATGGTGATTTTATAATACAATAACTGATCTTTTAATAAAAGATAACCCACCCATGAGTACTTTATCTTTACTACCTTAAAATTAGCTCTTGCACACACTTCATGTAATACACACACTTCATGTAATAGCGAGCATAATACACATTTTATGAAAGCAATCCCCAAAATCTCATGACATTTTTCTGGAAATGAAAGCTAAGTAACGCCCTGCCAGATAGTGGGCCCTGCTCATCTCTAGAATCACTTTAAGGGTTGCGCATTTGTGTTTCTGTACACCATTGTTGTACTGAGCTGTTATTTTTTCACTTGTGGCGTTTAGGTTAGGTTAGGATTAACGGGGTGCTGTGCTGTGGGTTAAAGACATATCCGAGTCCATTTACAAATCAATCTTTATATAATCCAATGTCACAGCACTTGTACTCCAGTTCACCACTGTCTTCCTAATCTCATTTTCTGTTCTCATTCATGGTCTTCTGACCATAGAGCGCTGCATGGTCAAGCTCCTAAGTATATCGCTAGTCTTCTCCATCTCCACACAGCCAGTTGGGTTCTCGGGTCCAGTCAACAAGACCTTCTAGTCGTCCCCCGCAAACGACTTAAGACACGTGGGGATCGTGCTTTTCAGTCAGCTGCACCTAGACTCTGGAACGCTCTTGCTCTGGCTTTGCTCTGTGCTGAGTCCATTGACTCTTTTAAAATGCATCTTAAGACTTTAAGAAGGTCTTTGAATAGAGCTGAGTTAACGCTGCATGGGCTTTGTTTTCTAATATATTTTACAACTGTTTTTTCTTACTCATGTTTTCTTATATTCCCCTTAATATGCTCATTTTAATGTTAAATGTTATGTACAGCACTTTGTGACTTGTGTCTATGAAAAGTGCTTTATAAATAAATTTTACTGACTTATTTACTTACCTAATATCATGTACGTACACAACCATACTACAATGAACAATGGATTTTTCTGCAGTCAAGGCAATAGATTACTTACAGCAGCAAACTAGCACGGCTAGTCTGTCGGCCTGAAATATGTGCATTGCATCCTCCACGCTTACTCTGCGGAACCTAATTTTGGCACAGATTTCGAGTTCCTTCCCAGGCAGGAAATAAGGTAGATCCACGCAACTTCTGTGTCCTTTTTTCTGTGTGAGAGAGAGAGGCTGAGTGGGCAGTTCTGCAACAATGGGTGTGCCCAAATTAAGAAAGAACCTAATCAATGAAGGTACAGTTCTTGTCCAATTTGATGAACATTAAGACGTTTTCTTAAAAACAGAGATAGCAGTACCTAAAATGTTTTGCTAATGCATAAGAAATCATATACAAAGAAATATTTGTGGATATTTCTATACAACATTCTCTTCATTCTGCTTTGAAGTGATCAGCAGAGGTCAGAGTCCATGCAGACTGCGACTTGTTTTAAGACCTGAGAAAGCTGGTGACAGAGTGCTCTTATCTAGTTTGTAAGCATCTGTGATGACTTACAGTGTCTTTACATGTTTACTGTTTCACTGCAGCTGTTCTTCTTTTGTCTCTCGCGTGAGCCTCCATTCGCTAAGGCAGTGGTTCGCAAAGCATGGAACCACGGGGATGGGGGGGGGGGGGAGGGGGGGTGGGCAGGTTAGGGTTAGGGGTTATGGGTCGCCTAATCATTTTGAGGAGTTGTGAGATGATTTTCCCAATCTGCAGAAGTTCAGACAGTGATAAGCTGGATAAGTGATAAATGGGGCGGCAGGGTGGTGCAGTGATTAGTGCTGTTGCCTCACACCTCTGGGACCAGGGTTCGAGTCTCTGCCATGACTCCATGGGTGTCCTCTCCATGTCATCATGGGGTTCCCCCCCCCCATAGATGTACTTGCTTGCATGGCTGAATGGTGCATGATGCCCTATGATGGGTTGGTGCCCCATCCTAGACTCCACAGAAAATGGATGGAGCTAGTGAGTGATACTGGGAAGTACAGATACTACTTTTTCAGTCCAGAGTTGTGAATGAGTCTGATGAGTCACTATTCCCGGAGGCACAGGACTCAAAAAGGAGGACACCAGGGATGAATACATTGGTTGCATCCAATGATTCATTGAGTCCCAAGTTCTGTCTTGGAAGGCGGGTTAGCAAGACCTGTCTTGCCAAGACCACAAGCGCGGTCTTTGGGTTCTTGGTATTGAGATTCACCCCGAATGCCAGTACATGGCAGGTCACACACTCAGTTTTGGTCCACATGTGGGACACCAGCTGACCTATCTGCATATGGTACTTATCATAGGCATTACAGTAAATGCTAACAGTAAATGCTCCTTCACTAAGCCATTGGAGAATTTTTCGGCAGGCTAAATTTGATAATATGCACGTATGGTCAAAGAAATTTGGAATGTCCTTTGAATCTGTTTATCAGCTGTGCATTTGTGTTTTGTGGCGTGGTGAAAATGATAATTGGCCAAAAGGAAGTGGAAAGCTTGCTAACGTGCTTTGGGTAATGTTTACTTTGTGTCATTTGGATATATTACACAATCTCTGTAAGTGTGCCTGTTACTTTGTGTCATTTGGATATACTACACAATCTCTGTAAGTGTGCCTGTTACTTTGTGTCATTTGGATATACTACACAATCTCTGTAAGTGTGCCTGTTACTTTGTGTCATTTGGATATACTACACAATCTCTGTAAGTGTGCCTGTTACTTTGTGTCATTTGGATATACTACACAATCTCTGTAAGTGTGCCTGTTACTTTGTGTCATTTGGATATACTACACAATCTCTGTAAGTGTGCCTGTTGAGCTTGTACGGTATGTAGCCTTCCAGTATTTTCACTACGCACATAAGCCAGGAAACATGCTAGAACTCAAAAGATTAATTTATTCCCATAGAATCGGAATCATGCAATCTTCCCTAATCCATAGCAAGTGACAGTTTAAGCGTAATGATAATGATTGATTCCAATGATAATAATAATAATAATAGATGGAAATCTTGTCGGAAGTCAGTATTGCACCAGTATCTGGCCTCAGAGCGAAATTATCTCCTCTCACCTTTGGTTTCTCCCCTTTGCTGATCCTTCCAGTCCCTCTGTTCGTTGTTCTGTGTCTGGTGGAACAGGAAATGCGTGCAGATAGAGGCAGGCGTGTTGAAACTGGTGAACACACAATTCACGCGTACACAGTCACACCCAGCAGCTTCAGGCTTCTCAGAGCGGGGCAGGAATCCTGCAGAGGAAACAAGCACCAAAGGAAGCAGGAGAGGGACAGTGGGGCCTTAAATAAAAGGAACGAAAAGGAAATAGAATGACCAGCTACTACATTATGGGATTCTTATTGTGACGGTGGAAGGAATGGGATGTAGGGTGATCACACCGTTTCTGTCCAGGTAAACATGATTCCCGTTTTTTTAAACTGTTGCATGACAAAAGCCAAGGAACAATTTACTGTGCTAGATACTCTGGACTCTGTACTTCATGTTCTCTATATATTATCGGACTATTTTCCCTGAGTTTGATTTGAATCGTTTATCTGGGCAATGTTCTTTGGCGGGAAAGTTGTCCTTCCCTCTCTATGTATGTTGCAGGTTGAGATAGTTTGTACCTGTTAAATGGAGAGTCAGTTCGGGGTGAGAGGCAAAGCTAATTTGTTCTTAGTCAAACGGTGCCCTCGCATAGTCCGGAAGTGGTCGAGTGCTCATTCCTGTCGGCACCGTCTTGTCTGAGCCTTTTATACACACCAGCTATATTTACATTGCCGATCTGCAATCTGTTCTAAACCAGACAGTACATGTTTTGGATAAAGTGGGGAATAGTTAAAAGATCAAAAATTCCTGAAATTGCCCTCGGGAGGTGGGGCCAGAGGGAGGACTGTTTGCGACACGGTCGACATTCCAGTCTGGGCAAAAGTTATACATAGAACTGCTGAAAATATCTCTCATCACACTAATAAGGAATTAATTCTGTTTGGCATCGAGGTGACAACCTTGGACTTTTTTGTAAAGAGATTTTTTTTGTATTATTAAATGAAGAAAATGAAAATTAAATCTTAAGTGCATTTCCTGAATTAATGCTTCTGTATCTGTGTGTATTTACATATATACATATATGTGGTAAGATTCTGAAATTAAACACATACTAGGTAAATTGACACACAACATGCCACTGTTTTGTGTAGAAATATTGGGCTGTCATGTCCGTTCCCCGAGGGGGGGGGGCTCCTCTACCAACGGATGCAGAATCGGAAAAGGATGTAAAGTCTTTGTTTTTATAAACTCTATATTGTGTTTTTTTTTTTTTAAATCACATTACTTTTATAGTTTCGCTTGCAGTTAAATACACCGAAATATCCCCAAGAAAAGCAAGGAATAATTTATAACTAATGTCAGTTACATGTTACATTACATTCTTGTGGTGTTTCCCGAAAACAGCACATTTGTTGAATTGACTTCTGGTCAAGGTTAAGGCCCATAAGATGACTGAGGCTGAAACAGAGAAAGCAGAGTTTGCATATTTAGGCTACATGTGACCAGCCTGTGCTTGAAATAAATCTGGTACGACCAAGGCTGCAGTGTATGTGAATTTTCTGAATATTGTTATTTGGTCATATAGTAAAAATCTCCATATGTAATTTCCCTCCAGTCTTTCAAGTAATATCTCAGGATTCCGCACACAACGCAACAACGCCACGTTACATTAATGCTACGTTACAAAGTCACGTTAGTAAAATAACAATATCCAAAAACGCCACTTTTTAGCTTAATATGCATTGCTTTTTCAAACATCTGAAGCATCTGAAAATGACTCAGTTCTCCATTGTCTAACCAATACATGCTTCGTAATTGTTGTGAGTTTAGTCGTATTCTGAGTTTAAGTTCTTTCCTGGTAATTTTGCTTTGGGCTGTGTTTTATCAGGGATTCTCCCTAGGCGGCATGGTTGGTGTCCCAGATGGAAGACTCATAGGATTACGATGTCTGTTAGCATGCAAATGAGCATACAAGATGCACACTTCAGCACATTTAATCCTGCTTATTTGTCAGATTATGGGATTGTTTACAGGAGAGGATGTTATGAGGGATTATGAGACCGCATGAAACGGAGGGGTGGGGGAATGGATTAAGTCAAGGTTAGGGGCAGGGCTGACATACAGTGTCCACTTCTCAAATGTCAAGAGCTCTGGGACAGCTGGCAGGGTGTGTAGACTATGGAGAAGCACACAATTCAGACTTTAAAATGCTATTGACTTACATGGTGTGAAAATGACCTTTTGAGATGTTCATAGGCAAGTAATGTTTACCTGTTTACCTGAACGTGCCCACTGCTACAAGAGAAGAAAAGCTTACACGTACAGGCTGGGATGTATTGGTGAGAGACAGCATGAAACATTCCTGTTGTTCCTGTTTTCACGTTTGCCTCCAGGCCGTGGGTGTGGGCTGAGACACCTGTCAGGGCTGCACTGTGTAAAGAGAGGAATGTTCAAGGTACAGAGCTCACCTGTTTTGCATTGAACATTGACCGCATTTTCTGTTTTTCCCCTTCACATTTTTTTCCAGCTCCACCCCCTCAGCCATAACTGGCTTCGTTTGAGGGTCTTTGGCTTGGCAGGTCGCCACGACAACCATGACCAACAAAGGCCTGGTGCTGGTCGAGTATAAGTATGAGTACTTGGGCCGTGACGGCGACCTGGTGTCCATCAAACCCAATGAGCGCTACGTCCTCCTAGCCAAGACCAATGACCACTGGTGGCACGTCCGCAAAGACGAACACGCCAAGCCCTTCTACATCCCTGCCAAGTACGTCAAGGAGCTGCCGTCACATCTACCGTCTCCGCTGGACTTCATAGAGTCTATGAACCCCGAGCCGACCCAAAACAGGGGCGAGAAAAGGGCCACAGATTCACCAGAAGAAAAACACCTTGAGGTGGCCATCAGGCTGCAGTCACCGGCCCAGTCCAAGAAGACGGAGAACCGGATGTCCACCTTTGGCATCCCCCTGGACATGCACAACCAAGAATTCCGACGGGGTGGCCTTCCGGATTCCTTTCTTGCCCAACACTCTCAGGAACACGCGACAAAATCAGCCTCCGGTAAAAACACTTCCCAGAAGATACAGACTCCTAGTGTTTTTGACTGCCAGCTTCCCACTGAAGATTCGCCACCTTTTTCCCTTTTACCTCGTGAGCCAAGCTTCCGTCCGGCAGATCCATTAAAAAGACAGACAAAGGCAAAGCCAGTAGAGCCGGTCGTCATTAAGAGTATCAAGGTCACCCCAGAGGTGCATGAATCGGTGAGAACGCCCAGTGCGCCGGAGGACCTGAAAGAGCCCTCCTCTCTTCATCCCAAGCAACCACTGGAAGCTGATAATATCTATGAATCCATATTGGATGTCGGTCTACAGAACAGGGAAACGCCAGTGTTCGGAGTTGCTCCTGTTCCAAGTCCAGGTGCACCAGCTCAAACCCCTCCAACATCCGCTCACACTCCATCACAGGTACAAAAATCTCCCAGCACTCAAGTCACTCCCCAAATACATCTTTAAAAAAATACTGTAACTTAACTGACACGCAATGAGCTATAGAGAATTTATAGGGGTGAAAGTTTTCCAGTTGCATCTGCCAGTCAGAAAATGCCATTGTGTGCTTTTATACCAACTACTTTCTAACGAAATCGATTGAAAACTGTTTGTGTCACTTAAAAGAATCAGCATATGAAAATCATACTGAGTGAAACGAAAAATAAAATTAAAGAGTCTAAAAACCATTGAAAAATGTATATAACTTCAATTAATTCAGAATGATTTATAGATAATACCTAAGCATTTAAAAACAATAATGAAATATATCTATAAAAAAATCTTGCCACATCTAATTACGTGATATCAAAAGATTAATATCTTTAAGATGATACAGGTTTCTATGGCAGAGAAAAATTCATATTATTTAAAGATGTGTTTTTTGAGTTATTTAAATTTAGAAGTGAGGAAAATTAATTCCAAATGTCAAATGTTTAAAGACATTTGCTCATATGGCAGCAGAATAAGGCAGCAAAGCGGAAACTTAATTAGTCATTTTTATCGATATTTATTCTTTTGTTTAAATGACTAAAAAAAATGCATATTTGGGCCCGATTCTGGGGCTCTCAATACTGTGCAGCAGTGTGCAACCTGTGTGATTTTGTATGTCAATATGTAAATAGAGATTAGTATCAGGATGGCAAATTGCGTCAGCAATTGTCATTGTATCATTGTCACCATTGTTGTATTATTCCTCTGAGGCTGCAAAATGGTTTCCCCCAAGTGTTCATGTGTGCTTCAGCTGAATATGTCACTTACTGCAATATGTGCTGTGAAAAAGGTCTCTGTTTATAATACCGATAGCACACAAGGTTCTTAAATGAGGTGTAGCTGAGTTTAAAAATGTGAATCAGTAGGATACTTTGCTGGATTCTATGTTTGCTTTTCAGGGTCTTATATTAACACAAAATGTAGTGCATAATAATAATAATGTATTCATAATTTATTAAAGGGACAGCGACCCCTTTTCCCAGCAGCTGTTTGCCATATGAACATTACTAGCGACGGCGCTAGACTTTTCAGCTTGAAAGACAGGTTTAGTAAGAAAAGCAAAAGTCTGAATTTGGAATATAAAGACAGCTGGCATTTTATCAAATGCAAGATAACATCTCAATCATTAAATAAATAATCATTTTCATCTAAGCCTGTTTTTTGTATATATACCTTTTTATATAGCATTCTCTAGATAAATGCGCTTTGTTACTGTATCTTATAATGGGATTATAGCCAGAACTACTGGGATTTTATCAGCCTCTAGAAATACTGCAATGAGTAATATATTTATGTAATGTCTTTCCTGATGAAGAAGGGCCAAGATATATTTGGTAAAGTGAAGAATCACTTACCACTGATAAAAGCACAATCGGAAATGCTTTTACAGATTGGTGGTGTCCTCAGATTTGCATACCCATCTGATGGCCAAAGTTTAATATCGACCTCTTTCCGATATCTTCATTGGCTACAGGCCCAGATGTGAACTCAGCCGGCAAGGTGCTCAACAGGAACGTTTTTGGTGTTTTATTTTGCTTTATATATAAATATGTTTCTGTCGTGTCTTTGCGACATAGATTTCTGAACACTAATCAGGAAATAAGGACACTAAAACTTCTGAGAAGAACAGGTTGGGTTATAAAAAAAGCTGGAGCTCGGCCTTGAAGCTTTATTGTTATGCGGCACTAATAAAGTTATAATAGTTTCTAACATGAATAGGATATAGTATTTACAGCCCAGTATGAGTAACAATGAGTGCAGCTACTCTATAGTGTGTTTCTCAGAATTCTGTGCAAAAGCACAAGAACAGGTCTGACCTCTCTTCCTTATAGGCCAATTTTTTTAATAAAGTGAACTATCTTCTATTTACACTTTAGGCCTTGGTTGCTGCACCACCATGCATATGTCTGAATGCATTATATGAGTCCCCCCCCCCAAAAAATAAATCTTTAAATAACAACAATAAATCAGGTAAAAAGGAAGGCAGTAAGGACAAAATTTGCCTCTTGTTGGTCATATTTATAGATTCATTCTTGAAGTATTATTTCTAAAGATTGCAGCCTCTTTTGCATTTACAGATCATGTACTTAATTGTGTTTTAGTTTAGATGTGTTTCCTGTATGTGTTGGTATCAGATTATTGAGTATTTTCGTGATTTCTGTAATGACGATAAATGGCAGGGACAGTGTTGTCTTAGGTTGTGCTAGATGGTTTATTTCCTGCTACCTGAGACAAAGTCTGTTTATAAATTTACCCATGTCGAACTCACTCATCAAGCAGTTCTAGAATTCAAATGCAGCATTTCACCAGACAACATTTCCGAAAAGCAGTGTGACGAGTCATCGCAGTTTCCTGGTGTAAATATTACTGACAGAAATGTTCTGTAGCAATGAATGGGCTTGCAGTCGATAATAGATTTACGCAGTTCATGACTGGCATTGTGATTTTGTTTTGACAAGTTTGGTCGGAGTAAGATGACTCGTGGACTTCCTCACGGAAAATATGTGGCACATAAGTGACAAAGTCCCCGTGCACGACACATAAACTAGGCTTGACAACATCAGGTTTTGCTGATTTGACTGGGACCTACTTGGTGGAAACTTAAAAATATCAGATGCTATCGCATATTTTAATAACACACCTTGTGTGTGGAACTTTAACCATCGTGACTCTCAGATCAGGCTGGGATCTGACATTGCAGATCAAGACTGCCTACATTGCAAGCATTCCATAAATTTTAATTATATTACAGATCAATAAAAGAGTTTATGGTCAGCGGAAAGTTAAATTGCAACCAGATGGCCAGGTTCGTGTGGTTGTTTTCATTCAGCTGAGCTCTTTTGCAGCACATGACTAAACACATGATTAAGTGCGTTTGGAGACTCTGCTCCGTTCCAGGTCATCCTGTATTTCTTGGACCATCCCGTCCAAAATTTTACGTCTCACCTTATTCCCGTCATCCGTCGCCAGGCTTGTTACCTGTCTTCTGTATTCTGTAAAAATGCTGGAGGGAGGAGATCGCTTGAGCTTTGACGCTAGCTTGTTGCTCATGTGCTATTCTGAACATCTGCCCTGTCGTGCTTTGCGGTGCTGGGGGAAAATGGGTCGCTATAACCGACAGATTGTTTTAAAGACCTGATCAGGTCTATATTGTGTTTACATCAGCGATCTTTAATGGCAAAATAATGTGACAGGAGAAATATTGAGTGTGGGTCTCTGTTGATAGCAATCACCCGTATTTTCTTTTACAGACAGAGAATGACAGCACCTCTGTTTATCCCAGTGTAAATGAGCCCAAAAATAATCTTCCACAAGCATCGGTGAACTCATCTAACAACAATCACGAGACAGCTCAGGTCACCGCGGCCGGTGCTTGCAGTTCTCCCAAAGAGCAGCTACCTGTACAGGAAGCTCCTTCAACCCCTTCTGCAACTACCGGCACGACCGCCGACTCCAAGGTGGAGACAGATGGGACTGGTGGGCGCCATTATTCCTACAACCCGCCGACAGGGAGCACAGTCTGGCCCGCCAAGTCAGCAGAGCCCCAGGGGCTACCGAGAGTCCAGGACGATGTACCAGTAAGTTCCTCCTTAATTCACTGAACGTTGGATAATAGCTGGAATATAGTATAGATTAAGCAACAGGCTTTCACTCTGCATTCCCACACAGCTAAAATTTCTGTCCATCTATTAGCGAAGTGGTAGCATCCCAGGGGCCTGTACTACGAAGCGGGATTACTGGCTTATCCGGATAACTTGTCGGATTTAAGGTAGTCTGGGCAAAATGCAAGTGAACGAATATGAAGTCCATTTAACCTGTGGTACAAGTTACCCCGATAAGCCAGTAACCCCAACATTCAAACACTAGGCAGTAATAGTTATAACATTAATATGAAGAATATGAAGAAGAACAATATGAAGAATAGTTTTAGTTTATAGCTACAGTATTGTGACTTTTCCATGTCTGCTTATGCTGATGCTCCAGCCTCCCCTCCCAGAAGAGGACTATCCTGACGACAGCCAGGATGGCTGGGGGCCGCTGGTCTTCCCCGAGGACTTCCACCCCACCATCCCTCGGGCCGCTGTGGATTTTAACACGCTGTCTGGCTGGCGGCACACGTCGGACCCGTATGGGAAGCCGGCGCTCACTGGCGAGGTGAAGCAGGAGCAGGTACTGCACCGGGCCGATGCCACGGCCGTGACTCGCGGATGGCTTTTCTTACGTACCTCGGCACAGCATAATGTCATTCAGCATTCACTCGTGACAATACTCATCTCTACAGTCTTCAGTGAAACTCCATTCGTCTATATCTGTGACGTAACTCAGAAAATATGCTTTTCTTCTGTATTGGAGATGCAATTAGGTTAACGTCATGTGGGAATCTGCCAGGTTTGTTTGTTCAGGAGATGTATAGAGTTTGAAAATATAACTGCAGATTTTGATGAGGGAGGGAGGTGGAGTTGCGTTGAGTTGTTCAGCTACATCTTTAGTGCATCCTGGGTTCCAAAAAAATCTAGCAATAGTGAGGTGAAAAATACTAAATCCCATTCAAAATCAAGAATCACTTTTCATTCCTCTCAACTTTTATCTGAAGTGTCATTCGAATGAGGAAAGCTTGGTGTCGGACAGCAGGGTCTGCAGTATTCAGTGCCCTAAAGTGGTTATGTTAAGGGCCTTGTTCATGGGCACAATGGTAATGTTAAGTAGGTCTGTGGTCTTCGTCATTCTGTTGTCAGTAGGCAACAGCCATACTGAGCTGCTATGCTGACGCCATCTCATTCAAACAATAAAACTGTCCTCTCATTGGTTGAACTTCAACCAATCACATCATTGGCCCTATTGGTTTTTCACTTTGCCGTCAATCAAGACTCTTGCTTAAGTCCAGCCCGGAAAACTTGATCAGACAATGGCGGGAAGTCAAGCTGGGAAGCCAATTGTTTCTATCCCGTTTTTATATTTTGGCTCTCAGGCTTGTTGTTCCTGTCCTTTTTTAAGGCTAGAATCCTGAAAAAGATACTGGGGGGTGGGGAATGAAGGAAGTGAATAAAGTACCAGCCCCTCCCACTGACTTTAACCAAACATTTGGAGCGGGGTTCCCCAGTTCCGGGTTCTGGAGGCCAGTCTGCAACACAGTCAGCAGATTATCCTGCTCAAACACGCCTTATTCAGCTCCCCAGCTAACTGCCAGGTTTATGAGGTGTGTTTGAGCAGGGAAATCAACAAACTATGGTGCAGACTGGCGTGCCCGGGCTGCAGTTGGGGAGCCTTGATTTAGAGGCTTGTAGCATATATCCCAGAGGAATATATTGTACAATTAAAAGAAAGAAAATGCATGATGCTATGAAATAAAAAAATAAATAAGCAAACAAGCAAACAAAGAAACAAATAAAGTAAATCATCCATGAAAATATACCATCCCCCAGTCCATCCCACCTAAAGTGTTCTGTGTAATTGTTACTCGCATAAAGCTAAATCTACCAACCACAGCAGAGGTACCCATCTCTGATTGGACTGGACCGAAATTCAGACTGTGCAGTCACCCCCCCCCCCTCTTTCCAAAAAACTTTTTCATCTCTCCCCCCTTGCACCCCCACCAACCCCCTTGAAATATTTTTACCACTCGACTACTGTATGTATGTGTATGCACATGTGCGTAGATGTTTGCTGTAAGACGTTATTACGCTTATGATATTATGTTTCATTGAAGTTACAGTAAGTGCAAGCTTCATAAAACACAGCGATGGCATATGTGTGTTCCCAGCTAATGTTAGATTATGCTTAGGTTCTGGTTGCTTTTGGCTATTATGGTTTAATTTGGCCTGTTGTTGGTCCGTTACACTCTCCTCAGCTGCCTGTACCATCCGGCCAGCCGAAAATGGGGTTTACCGTCGATGGCGGACTCTCTGTCATGAAGAACTGGAGGCACAGCCTGTCTAACTTCAGTGGAAATCTGGATGATATAGTGAGTAGCCTGTAGGGGGCAGCAGCAGATTGGAAAAAAAAGATGCTGAAAAATTCACCTTAGTACCTAAGGTTGGGGTGAGCAAACCTATCTGCAAAGGGCCCAAACCCCAGGTGTGAGGACTCTTCAGCCAATCAGTCCTCAAATTAGTAATCTAATTAGGGAATTACAGCGAAAAGCCACATACACAACGGCCCTTTCTGGATAAGATTGCCAACCCCTGACTCAAGGAGAGGTGTGTAATTTTTCTGCATTTATGCGCTTCAGTGCTAGTGCTGTGAATGAATTGCGAAAACATTACCGTCTTTACAGAATATCCACGATAGTTTAAGTATTAATGAAGTTGAGTGGCCCTCAGTCTGCTCATAAACAATCCTGGATGTGATGCAGCTGTCGGCAGCTTGGCTCATGCTGCCGAACGGCTGCCTAAAAGAAACATGAAGTACCTTCTTTGTTTGGACTGAGAGCTGAAAGGCTGGAGATCAGCCCCCCTGTGGGGGGGTCAGCAGCAGGGGCGTCGTTAGGCCTATTTTACGGGGGCTTTAGCCCCCTAAAATGTTTTTTACCCCCTCCAAGTAAATGTGTATTTACCAGCTTTTATATTATATATGTTTGATTTTTCTATTTATGCTTATATTCAGTTCAATTTCCATTTGAAATCCAGATTAGTTTTAGTTAGTTTTCATTGTAGTTTTGTTAGTTTTTAATATATTTCTGTTTAAGTTATATTTCTGTTTAGTTTTTATATATGTTAGTTTCAGTTTCAGCTCAGAAAAGGCCGGCCCAGTGGTTCCAGTTTTGGTTATGTGGTCGCCAGGCATCGTATCCCGTATTTTATTTGCACAAAGCAAACAGGTGACCAGTGATGCAGGCCACAGGAGAGGGAAACAGCTGCTGGCTTCCATTTCCCTTGTAAATTTATTACACACAGCAACATCTTTGCCCATCCTGCACGACGCTACCAGACGACAATGAGCGCGGACTCGGACAGGCCTGTGGGACGTCCTCGGTCCTTCCTGTCATTCCTGGCTCGCTGACCTGTCACTTCCCCTCTTTCGTCAGAGTTTTTCATCAGCCCCCAAGAGAAGAACCTCAGACTGCTCAGGTGAAGAAACACATCACCATGTAAGAGAATTCCCCATGATTCTGCGTGCGGTCCATTATTCTGCTTTTATTCCTGTTTTCGGCTGTTAGAAATTTTTGACATGTTAGTGCTGTTACTGCTATCAACACACACTGTCATGCACTGTGAACTCAAGCTACTACAATGTACATGTTGGTGAACTCGGGTCTAATTCACCATCTCTGATTACAATAGACACTTAACATATATTTAATATAGTTTTAACAATATTGCACCTCATCCAATATTGCATATTACCATATATTGCACATTGCCATATATTGAACAATATATAATTCTTCTTAAATTGCACTATCCTACATGTCCTTTGCACACTGGATTATTTTCTTTTATGTTTATGTTTAGACTGTGGTCCCTGAACTTCGCCATTTCGTCTGTCTCTATGCTTGTATATGGTGGGGATGAAAATAAACTTCACTTTGACTGACTTTGAAGATGGTCACCTGATACATTTGTTACAGCACCATTTGTCTAGTATCTTGGTGCCAGAATATATGTTTGTATACAGTACTGTGCACAAGTCATAGGTAGTTAAAGAAATATTATCAGTATATTTGCAAACAAGAAAAACTCAATTTAACATTAAAATATGATGTCACAATGAAGGCTAAAAAGAATTTCTACTGTTCTCCAAAAAGTTACTGATATCTGGTTGGATGGCTAGATAAACACCACGTCAGGCCCCTAACCCCTCCTCAGGGGACACTCCACGTACTCATCAGATTTCAACACCTTATTGGATCTTCAAAAACACAAAAGTGCCCTAATTCTCAGCAGATCCACCTTTGCAAACCTGGAAATTGTACACTTTAACCATAAAATTGTAGATGAAAAATAGGTTCTAATTTTGTTGCAAGACCTTATGAGTTTTTTGATATATCACGGTGTGATATATCACCGACTAAGATTTTAAACTTATATTTTAAACAATATCCCCACCTGGGACTGTATATATTTTTGATTTGAGAGTAGCATTGCTGTGTATATGACAACTTAACACATTGGATGGATAATATTTACTATTCTCTTTAGAGCCATATTTTGGAGAAGGCAGGGATTGTCAACAAGACCAAGATCTCTGACAATGGAAAAAGACTGAGGTTTTTTTGCTTTTTTGCTTTCCTTGCTATTCCTGGAAGCAGCAGAGCTAAAGTTGGTCAATTAAACAGTTAGAATAGAACAAGATCCTTGTCTATGAACTGACTGCATGTTTTTATCTACAGAAAAAGCTGGTCCCCATCTTGGACGGTACTCCACGGTGGCATTCTAACATTTCACAAAGACCCCAAGTCTACACCAGCGGGAGCAATTGTAAAATAACTGAATCTTATGTATCACTTGGTTCCTAAAAAAATTAACAAAGAACCTATAATTACATATCGCTACTGATCATTAAACATATAGACAAGTTAATGTACAGATTTGTCTAATCGCAAAGTTTAAACTTAAAGCAGGGGTAGGTAACCCTGATCTTGGAGTGCTGGTATCTAGCAGGTTTTCCATCCTACTTGATGAGTTACTATCTGCCTGAGATCAGGTGTGGCTCCTCAGAGATCAGGTAGGATGGAAAACCAGCTGGACACTGACAATCCAGGATCAGGGTTGCCTACCCCTGACTCCCTGACTAAAAGTAAGGTTGTTTGTTTTTGTTTTTTTTTTTTTAATAATTTAGAAGATGTTTACATTACCTTTCTTACCTCAAGGCTCTGCCATCAGAACCTTAAATCCTAATGTTTTGCATTTGTAGAATAAAAGCACTCAGATCATCCCTGAGTACACGGTCGAGCTACGGGGAGCTACTATTAACTGGGCGACCAAAGACAAATCCAGCAAGAAGAACGTTTTGGAGGTATGAGACTGATTTTCTGACTGAAAAAACTCATGAGAAACATCCCTTGAGAAATCCAACTTCTCACCAGAGAACTGAAAGTCCTGGAAAACAGAAGCGATGATCTCCTTCGGGTGGCACTGAATTGATAGCTAAGGAAACGCTGAAACTGAATAAGAACAACAAAACAATTCATGGACTGTTGTCTGAGCTTGTGCATTAATTATGTTACGTCTGGTCCTGACAAAGTTTATTTAAAATATTTACTATTGACGGCTCTTTCCCCAGCTAAAAACAAGGCACGGTTCTGAGTACCTCATGCAGTACGACACAATCAGTATCATCACTGATTGGTACTATACCATTAAGGATACCATTCATCAGTTGGTGAGTCTCTGATCCAGTACTTTGAAACTTAACGTAGAAATATTCTACCACAGAGCTACAAATTGGATTCCTGAACTTGCTTAGCCTTGTCAAATGTATATTTTTGGATTGATATATAAGCCAGTAACACAAAACATTTATGATGCAGACTTGTATGCATTGTGTATGTTTTATGATGTAAAATCCAGCTTTTGCTCTAGCATGGACTCACATGCATCTATCTAATATGCATTCATTTCTCCAGGATCGGGACGATCAGAGTGATGAAGAGGAAGATGAACATGATGAGAAGGTCCCAGGTCACGGAGACAAAGACGACAAGAAGAAGAACTGTATGTTGAACTTTCAAAACTGGCTTCAAACGATCATCAATCCGTTTAATTTCTAATATATTTTTGCGAACAGGTTGCGAAGGACTTTTACGTTATATTTTCCAGAAAACAAAGCAAGCATCTTCTGCTTGCAACGTGTCTAGTGCTTCATCCGATGTTCCAGACTAGAAAATCAAAATATCTCATTGAAATTATTTGCATTTTTATGGACATACAGTTTTTGACTTATCAGGATAGCAGTAGTAGTATACGGTTTGAAGATTCCAATATTTCAGCGATCAAAACTACATACAGTAATGTTATAATAATAATAATAATAATAATAATAATAATGCATTTTATTTGTGGGCGCCTTTCTAAAACCCAAGGTCACCTTACATAGACAAACAATAAAAACAAATAATTAAAAACAGTTATTTACATAATCAGACAACATGAGGTCTAAAGCGAGTAAGCCAACTTAAAAAGATGGGTTTTGAGTTGTGACTTATGCATCTGACACAATATGTTAAGTAAAAAGTAACAAGAAAGACAGGGTACTCACAGGGTACTCACAGGGTACTCACAGGGTACTCAGATTCTGGCTGTCACATGTAACTTCTGCTCTTGCTCAGTTCCTGCAGTTGTGTGACACTTTGTGCACCACTTTGTGCACCACTTTGTGCGCAGACGGCAGGCACAGCACGCCTGTCTCCAGTACCGAGTCAGAACAGGGCAGGGTGCGGAACAAACTGCGCAGGTTCCTGCAGAGGAGGCCAACGCTGCAGTCTGTCAAAGAGAGAGGCTACATCCAAGGTAGCGCCCCCTGCTCACAGGTCCTCCTCTCTGCACTAAACAGCTATAAGGTGTCATTAAATCACATTACATACTGTTTATAGTTCACCAGTTATCAGATTCTTTTGCACCGGTAACTAGCATATTCTGTGAAACCCTGGCTGACATCATAGATTGCATGTTGATAATACTTTATCTTAGAAACTTATATATTCTTATTTTTTCACTTCATGTTTTTATTTACTTCTAGCATGACTCAACTGTATTACAATTTCACTGATTTATACTGCGCAAGACATGAAAAAACTGTTCTCAAATATGCAAGTCTGTATATAAGTATTTTCAAAGGTGCATTTTTATAGCTTATGCTGCGGTTATTGTTGTGCTGCAGTATTTGTAGCTGTAGGTCTTGTGCATAAGCATCTTATTTCTGGTTCACCTGCAGAGAATGTGTTTGGCTGTCCTCTGGAAAACTTGTGCACCAGGGAGAGATCCACTGTCCCGTCCTTCGTGGATAAATGCATCAAGTCTGTGGAGAAAAGAGGTCAGTCTTTTTTTAATACTTTCATTTGTTCTCATATGTTTTGGCAAGTCCAGCTATGAAGACTTGAAAGAAAGGGATCTGTGTGTTTCTTTTTTTCAATATATTGAAACAATTGATTGAAACCTTGTTTTAATCAATCTGATTCAACTGGCCTATATTTCATTGGGGTGAACGTGCGATATAATGCTAGGATTTTTGTATCCATTGTTTTTTTCCATCACTGAGTTACATTTAGAGTTGTCTTGGGAACAGGTCTGGATATTGACGGCATCTATCGAGTCAGCGGTAACTTGGCTGTTATTCAGAAATTACGCTACAAAGTGGATCACGGTGAGAAACACTTCAGCCCTCGAATGTTCTCTTTACAATTGACTGTAATTTGCATGTAATCTAAATATAAAGTTTAAATTTGTACACATTTAAATGTATGAGTGGGTCCCCCAACAGTGACGTTTGCTAACTGTGGTGGAGGGGGGGGGGGGTGTTAATTTTTGCTTTATCTTTATTGTGTGAAATTCTTGTTCCAGAAAGTATAAAAAAGAAACTGATAATTGACTATAGAAACAAAAAAAGATTGCCGATTTTGGGCAAAAAAGTGTCGTGGAAATGAACATACAGTACAAATGCAGCATCATCAGAGTGTAAATGTAACACTGCTTCTCGTGCTTGAGAACGGCCATCCTGCAGCAGCGGGTATCTGCTAATGTTCCTTGTTGTGTCTGTTCATCCCTTAGAGGAGAACCTGGACCTGGATGACGGACAGTGGGAGGAGATCCACGTCATCACCGGCGCCCTGAAACTCTTTTTCCGAGAGCTTCCAGAACCTCTCTTTCCTTTCAGTCACTTCAACAAATTCATAGCAGCCATCAGTGAGGGTTTTTCTCTTTACTTCCCCATGACCTGCGTTTGAGGCTCCCTGTCCACCTCATAGCTCCAGTTTACCAGTTTAGTGTGGCTTGTTAAGGTGGGTTTTTTTCCTGCTACAGACAATACTGACTATTCCCTGAAGATGAACACCATTTGTGAGCTGGTGAGGTCCCTGCCGCAGCCGAACTATGACACCATGAAAGTCCTCTTCGGGCACTTACACAAGTGAGTGCTTTGGTTCTCCAGCTTTTTCATGGCCTTCGTGGGCTGTGATGACATCTACATACTGCTGAATGTGCAGTTACTTGTTGAACTTTGGGAAATGTATCAATCCCTCTGGTGAGGTTTGTCCACAAATTCTTTCATGTGATTTACCCAGAGAAAGAATATAATTTTATTTTAGGTACTGAACAAATTGAATATCTCAATGAAGATCATCACAGATTCACCAATAAAACACACATACCCATACACATTATGCATTTGGGACCACAGGTGGTTAGTTCAGGTCAAGAAAGTAAAAATCTAGACCAAGGTTTTGTTTCAACCAGTTGAGTACTCTGTGACTGTGACTATACTCAGCTTGTTGGTTGGATCTTTACTTCATGGACCTGAACAATCCACCTCTGTTAGAGACACCAATAGATATATTTATAGACATACCCATAAACATACCTTGTACCTTGCAAGATATTAGGAGGGCCAGACTGGCTGTATTTGTATATATGTATATATGTATATCTACAAATACAATATTCCAGACGTCTTACATTCATTTATTGTTGAGGTTTTTCTCTCATTCCATATGTTGTTCAACAGAGTGATCCAGTTTGGAGAGAAGAACCGAATGTCGGCTCAGAGTGTGGCCATTGTCTTTGGACCCACGTTGCTCCGACCTGAGGTAGAATCAGCCAACATCACCATGTACATGATCTTCCAGACGCAGATAGTGGAGTTCATGCTGAAAGAGACTGATAAGATCTTCCAGGCATGACAAGTGGCGCGTCTAATGAAGGCGTCTCAAGGAGAGCTGCAGACTGAGAGTTGGCGCTTTTCCTGAAGGCCCTATGTACATATAATGTGTCTATGTCTATGCTATGAAGAATGGGACAGGTTGTAGACAATAGCTACCTACAGTACAAATGCAACATGTCCTGATTTTCCTGAGTTCCGCACGTCCCTGGGTCAATGAGGGAGGGGCTTGCATTTCACTTCATTAACCAATCACAGTCCTCATTGTATGACATCACCGCATTAATTAAAACTAGTGTTTTCTGGTAAGCGGCAAGGTGCACAGATTTGCTTACCTGCAAAGGCTGTACAGAGCAATGTAAGGGTGCATCTTTATTTCATGATGATGATGACGATAACAACCAGCAGTTAAGGACCTTTCTCAAAGGCCCACAAACATGTGGTTGGTCTGCCAGTGCTAGGTTTGGACCATCCTGAGCCTGCTGAGCCACACATTGGACCATCCTGAGCCTGCTGAGCCACACACTGTCCTGGTCTTGCTTACTGGAAGCCTTGAATTTGAAAATGAGGGGAAAAAAGCAGACTAACGTGGTGACATCATACAATGAAGACTGTGATTGGTTAAAGAAGTGAAACACAAGCCCCTCCCCTGTTCACCCAGAGGTGCAATGAATCTTGCGAATTCCTGCGAATGCATTCCCTGTGTTCCTGATATTGTCTTCCCTCAGAAATGTAATATCTCATAGAAGATTATTATTAATGAAAGCTTGCGTGCAATACTGTTTACTTTTCTCTTCTGTAAGATCGTAAGGAATCGCGTACAGATTAAATCATAGGAAACTGGTATTGTGCCAAGTACATATAGCCAAAATGGAGTTTCATTTATGTTAGATGGCCATTTGACTTTTACGAATGGTGCGCTGACAAAAAGGCTTTCAGTGGTCATTGTATTACTTGAAGGAATTGCACATGTTTTTCAGGTAAACTATGTGACTATTACTGCGATCATTATATTTGTTTGACATAAAATTTTTATTGTAATTTTCTGGAAAATCTGATTATCTTCATATTATTAAACAGGCAATAGAATATTTTGACTTTTGTACAGCTATTAAACTGGATTATTTTACTTACATGATTACTGTTGCTTCCAGTGAATGGAGACACACAGTTTAAATAAGCCTTATTAACCCTACAACTTAAAATTAAAGCATGTATTAAGAGAGTTAGTCAGTGTTGTGTATGGAAGACTGTAAGAACAAGAATGGCATCCAATGTAATGTCAGAACTGAGCTTCCAGGAGAAATTTCAGTACTTACCATCCATTTTGGACTAATTTCCCATTGAATCTTAATCTTAATAAAACTGGTTAACTTGCTAAACATAACGTGAGACCTCAGCTCTAGGGGTCCCTGCGGTTTGTGGCCTTTTTGAAACTCAGGAAAAATTAGTAGCAAAACCAATGAAACCATGTAAACGGCTTTATCCGTTTACACCAAAACTCTACTTCTGCTAAACGTTTTCATACAGCAAGTTGTGAAAGTTGATATAGAGTGAGGGTGGTGATAGTTCAAATATTTGTTGCTATATTGTATTTTGAGTTGATGAATAAACCTGAAATGTACAGTTATTTTTGCTGCCTAAATCTATGGTTAAATACTAACACAATAAACTAGCTCTATCATCTACTGGCGAGTCAGTTTCTTGGTATCACAAGTTATGTCAGGATATAAATTAATTTTTGTTTTTAGGGCAAAGCTTTCAGAATTAATAGCAACAATACACTTTATGTCCTGTTTGGGATGCCAAGTTCGCATGTTGTATTTCAGAGGACATACAGCAATTTGACAAAGAGTACAAAGTTTGCATAATATATTCTCATTGATGTACGCATACAAGGACCACTGAAAACTTTGTGGAAAACGTATTAACTTAAAAACACACTGTTCCATTAGCACCCAACAACCAATACAATGCATTTTCTTATGTGAGCGTTTGCATCTGTTTCTGATTAAACTGTGCGTAGCAGTGTAGAACTCGGGCTGTTTGAGGGACAGGGGCGAAAAACTGAAAAGGGCACCAGCTGAAGGACATGCACACTCCCCCACCTAATGGAATGGCACGCTGCATAGGGAGAAATAGTTATCATCCCCGATTATGGTTATTCAATGTCTTGTCGACTACAGAGGTAACCTGGGTGTAACATTTTCCTGTACATAAGAACACATACAGGGTACATTATTTCATCTGATTATCTCACAAATGCAGGACGCTGCATCTCATAGTGGGCTATCAGAGATCCCATCTCCATCCCAAGGGCACTTGATCATGTATGCTCACTTGGAAGGGTAACCTTAGAGGGCACTTCATGGAGTTTTTCCACTAGAAAGGCACCCATAGTGCACCACAAGCATTTTTGCTATTAACAAGAGCAGCAACATTTTTTCAGCCGTGGGGGCAGCAAGGAGGCACCCTGAGTCCACCAGTGGTCTGCAGTCCAGTAAAAAAAGAATCAGTTAGGTAAGGAGTCCCCTTTTTAGACTGGTGAGCCCCATCCTTCTGGGAAACAAGGGGGACGTCGTGTGATCAAAGGAGGGAACCACACAAGTCAAGATGATCCAGGCAAAAGCTGCTCACTAGAAAAGGCAGAAGAAAAGGACAACAAACATTTAAAACTGGAACTACGAAGGACAGGAATCTGTGTGTGTGATGTGGTGATATGAATGATGCCATTTAGCTTTGAGGTCCCATGCTCACCGTTTTGAAGGTCACTCCTTTGCTTGGCCTGTCTTGTGAGTTTTTCCGCACAGTCCCTGATGATGGACCACCTTATCAAGCCAAACAGTGGTATACAGTAGACAGTAATTAGCATATGCTTCATACATACAGGTGCCAGTCAACGCCCTTGTGGCAACACTGTTTACTATCCAGCTTCACTCTCAGACAGTGAAATGTTATGGGTTTGCTAAGTCTGGACCCACGCAGAAGGTAATGGGTTGAGCAGTTGGGTTGCACTGTGATCCAGGACTGCAAACCACTCATATCTCATCATTCTTTTTATGCAGTGTGTTCTGTAAAGGATGGTGCTAACTGAAGCAAAGGAGAAGCCTACCAGTGGGTGGTACAAGATCAAGTCTCAGTAAGCTGTTTTTGAGGGATGAGATGTAGGCTTTTGCCAAGTGCCGCTGGTGGTTGGACAGCATCGTAGCGGGGGAAACAATGCCTGCAGGGGGCACCTTTCCCATGCTCTGATAGAGTTCCTCAATCTCTTGCTTCTGGGTAGCTTGCAGTTCCTGAACCTCTAACTGGTGTCTGAAAACAGGCATTAACATTGAAAGAAAAACAAAACGTGAAATAGGTTGTTTTCAGAAAACTTGTACAGTACTAGTACATTACGGTCCACTTTTTTGTTTTAGTTACTTGGACATTCTATCCTGCTCTCTGTTTAAAAAAAAAGGGCTCAAAGCACGCCCCAAAGCAATCCAAGAGCACCATCTAGTGGTGTCAAAAAATACAGCAAATGGTTCATGAAGCTTCCATTTGGCCATTAAAAAGTATAAAGTAAGGAGTGGATTTCTAAGTACTCACCTGCTCCGAAGTTCCTCCAGCTCCTCCCAGATCTCTTCATCCTCAGTCTCTGTCTCATCGCTGCTCTGGTAGGAGCTGCCAGCATAGTTTATCCAAAGCGGCTGCAAGGTGACATTCTGCTGGATGCTTTCATCACAGCCACCCTCTGCATGGCTCTCTCCTGTTCCTTCACTGTACTGGCTCCTCTGCTCTGGCTCTGCTACCTCGCCTTCCTTTATTTGCTCTTCTGCTTCCATCATCCTTCTCACTGTGGTGCTATATTCCAAACTGTTCCTGGATATCTGACCAGAGAGCATCAGCCCAGTGTTCAGGCTCGCCTCCGAATCCTGTTGCTCCTCTTCGCTGTTCTTCGTCTGACTGGCCTGAGACGTGGAGCTTTTGTCCAGAGGGGATTTTGACAGAAAGGCTATGGTTTCCACATCTGTATGGGGTTAAATGGACATTAACAGTAAATGGATATATTAGCTAAAATAGAATAGAATAGAATCTTTATTGTCATTGTAGCAATGAGACATTGTACAACGAAATTAAAGTGCAATTCTCCAGTGCAAAATAAAAACACAGTCACTCTGAAAGAGCCTGAACGCTACTTTCTTTCGTACCTACAAACAAACAGTTACAAACAAACTACGTATTGCACTTGTTTCCTTAGCCAGTTTTGGCATGAAACATAAGGCTGTAATGTAACACTGTGACACGCCGATAGTGGTAATTTGAGATCATTATCATCACTGGTTTTATCATGCAGTTGATGTGTTTTGAGATTCAGACCGAATTGAAAATGTGTAAAATTAAAAAAGTGAGGCAATATACTGTGGTATTAGAATTGTGTAATTACTATGAAAAACAAAAAACTGAAGCAAATAATGTATTTTGCAAAGGACCACAAACAATAAGTAACATAACTAAAATAACTTTGAAAATGGTGAGCGTTCCTTTGCAGTCTAGCTGTTCTCGTTAACATTCTGCAGAAATTGATCCTATGAGATGCTGCATATATTAGTGTGAACGGCATCTCACCTTCACAGCCGACGGGGGTTTCAGGAATCACCTGTAGAAACATCATAAAAGCTGGCGGACTTCTTGCTTGTTTGTGTTAAATAGGTATATAGGTATGTATCTTCAGACTTAGCATAAAGACATTTTGCAAAAGTAGAGAAACCACATACTATTGTAGTATTGTAGTGCTTTGGTGTTCTATGTGCCAGTTAAATCAGGCGCTCATAGATGACCAGGATATAGAAGTAAAACACAGGCTGACCTGAGGGGCAGACAGAGTTCGGGCCTTTTTCACAGACAGCTTTTGGGAAATCCCTGCTGGGTCATCCTGGCCAGAGGGCTTTCTTCTCATGAGGGCCTCAGCCTTCCTGATGATGTCACGCAGGTTGAGGATAAACCCGTCCCATTCAGTTGGGAGTATGAACTTATTGTTGACCTGTGAACCATGAAGGGGACGCAGACAGCAACAAAGGGCTCGAAAGATGAGATACTGGGCCGTGAAAATAGTTAATCAGACAGTACATGTGCACTGTTATCTGTACTAACGCAACTTTTTTAACCTTCAACACTCAAACTGTGTATTTGACACAATTTTATCCTTATTTTAATACATAACCATGGTAATATAGCAACATCTTGTTTTCAGGTGAACACTCCCAGAGTTGATTTCCGAATCCTGTCGCAGGTGGGGGCTCACCATGACAGTGGCGATGTCCTCGGGACTGTCCCCGTCAAGGTCAAACTTAAAGGTCACCATTGTTTTGTTGTGAGTCTGTAACTGGCACTCCACCACACGGTCCTCATTGTCCGATAGCTGTGGACCAAGAGAGACTCAGCCTTCCAGTGACAGTCACCTTTCACGTTCAGAATTTAGGTGGGAAATTAAGTGTTAATTTTCAATAGCAAAATGTTTCAAAATCAAACTGTGGTAAAAAAAAAAAAAAATCACAATTCAGAAACATTTCCTTTTCACAATAATTCTTCATGTTGCCCTCTTTCTATATAACAGAAGTTCTGTATTTTAGTTATGTGTCTCAGTGTATAAATGTAACTTAAGACTACCAGAATACATAGTAGTGCTGGGTATATAATAATGAAGACTATTGATCATTGGTCTAGAAGACATTTGTAAATTGGAGACAGAAAATAAAGGCAGTGCCCAGGTTACGAAGGAGTTCCATTGCTTAAGTCTGTCTTTAAGTCGAATTTGTAGGTAAGTTGAAAAAAACATTATAGTTAATAACAATACGGTCAATATAATAATGAAATAGTAACGGTACTGTACTGTACCTTCATGTGACGAACTGCTGAAGACGCGCAATGTTTTCACGAGCGTTACAAAGTTATTCGTTATTACGAACCATTGCATTTAACCCGAAATTTTAGTATACTGCGCTTTATGGCCGTCCGTTCCTAAGTACGAGTGGTCCGTAACTCGGACATTCTTAACCAGGAGATTGGCTGCATTCACTCATAAATCTACTAATTGTTCTATGACCCTGAACAGTATAAGCAATTGAAAGATGGATGATTAGAAAGGTATTTATTATTTGGCTGTAACAGTATTATGGACAGACACCCACCCTGGTGATGTGTAGCTGAGGCCGGTTCCCCCCCCGGGAGATCTTGCCTTCCGTTAGGACTCCTTCATGTCCGTCACTGAGCATCAGGTTTCATGTCAGAATTGGAATCAAATACCTTATTTTTTTAATGACATCGAAAGATACTGGGTCTCTGTTAAGGACTGGAAATGTACCGTGTGGCTGTAGGTCATTTAATGTTAATTACTTGCACTAAGCACATCGTTTTGTTTATGCATATAATTTATTTTGTTGATTGTCCTTGATTGCTTTACGTGACACCCCAAAGTAAGTAGACTAAGCCAATGTTCTTCTGATTAATGAATCCGATTACGAATTCAAATCACAGACAGTGTTTCCCTACAGTTTAGTAGGGTATACACTCTATACCCCTATTATTCAAATCATGGTCCTCGAGGTCCGAGCCCTGCTGGTTTTCCAGCCTTCCTTTACCTGTGGGTCAGGTGTGAAGCCTCTGGCCAATCAGAATCAGCAATTATTAAACTAACTACCTGGGAGAACTGAAAACACGGCCTGGATTTGGAATCGAGGTCCAGATTTGAAGAGCCCTGCTCTATACTTATGCTGGGCCTGTGTGTGGGGGGTTATGTGTTCGCTCTATGTTCACTGAAAAGTCAAAAAAATAAATAATGTATAAATGATGATGATTGATACCTGTCAACGGGAGAGGAAAGACCGCTGCTTGATCCTGACTGACTGCACTCAGTATTATGGGACTCTGCAACACTCTAGGGATTTGCAAAATACGTTATAGAGAGATCAGAGCAATGCAGCTCAATATAAAACAGAAACGACTGACTCAGGAAACAACCTGAAATGACAAAGACACCCACCAGGGGGTAGCAAAGGGCTGGGATTTGTAGAGTTTGCTTGGGTGGGGCGGGACTTAGTGGAGAATGTTGAGGAGTGGGAATTCCCTCAGAAGAGCTCAGAAAGCCGTCTGTCTCACATTCAGCTGCCATAAAAACAGACACAGTGATCACATCATTGATGGACAAATAAAGAGGTGCTTTAACATTGCAAGTAATAATAATAATAATTAGTGTTGCTGTATTGCTTTATTTTGCACGACTAGATGCTCTATCAACATGTCAGAATTTACCGCAGTTCTGCTTTCATCCATACATACAATGTCATTTCATTTCATTTTTGCGAAAGGCTTTATGATATGATTTTTTTTTGAGCTAGACTGATACAACTATGTCAAAGGAGACTTAAAGTTTATTTCCGGTACGTTAGAGGGTAATATAGGAAGACGGTTATCCTCGGTAAGCAGCCACAAGATAAACCACAACACGTTTAAAACAGAAACTGACAGGCAATGCTAATTTGGTCACTTCTTTTCTCTTTCAAGTTTCAGTCTAACCTAATTTGAAACATGATTCAATGACGCCAAAAATAAAATTTAAATTTATGGGATTTTTCTTTTTTTTCATTTTCAGGCTGAATGAATTTTTATTTTCCATAAAATACTTGCACCTGTTAAAGAAGAATAGTTTACGCACAAAAGTATGTGACACGGGAATTTACCATATTATATATTATATATATTTATATTTATATATGTGTGTGTGTTTCTGGGTCATATAAGTAGGTGTGGTTACAACCAGCACAGGAATGTCAAAGCCAAATCATCAAGAAAAACAGGGACAAAAAAGGTATATAAAAAAAAAAGTCCAATATTAACAGAGGCATAACTTTATTAAGCTCCTGTAAGCCTGTAACGGCTGGCCTGATTGGTTCATTAAGAAGTCTCAGGTAGGCTTATTCACATTGTAGCACTGGCGGGGGTCACCGTATCCCAGCATGCTCGGCGGCAATCATAAACAGCCCCTGTCTGTGTCTTGTGAATAGCCCTTGTTATATCGTTGGCGTTGAAGGCTGTACTTCCCAGCTGTGGCGTGTACGTTGCCCCTGTCTTATGCGATCCCCGTGCACTACTCGCATGTCCGTAGCTTTGTGTAGCTTTGTACCTTACAGCTCAGCGTCTGACCCCCACGTGTCTCCCTATTATGTTCAGTTCGGTGCCCATTACATGCCTGCTACAGTCCTGTTCAGGACTATAATTAAGGCCCTTCACCTCCCTCGCGATGCCTCGGTCCGTCCGGCGCTGTGATATAGTAGATGCTCCGTCACCAGGAGCATTTTAATGCACGGCCTTGCCCACTGAACTATGCTAAAAAGAGGCCTCAACTAACCTTGTTTATTAAAATCTTAAGCCCACCCGTCGATGACTACACCATCGTACAGAACACTAGGGAGCTTCTAGCCATGTTAATGTGTCTTCTGTTAAGTACATTTCATTCTAGGGAGCAGGAAAGTAAAGGGTTCTGCTGTGATCCCTCTTTACACTCTGCTCCGTCAGTCCTGCGCAGCTGAAAATACCAAATTATGCTCTTACAAGTGAAGGGGGAGCAGCTGGGCTGCAGACTGAGGTCATGAGGATGTGCATCAGGCTCCTTGGGTGCCGAGCAGAGGAGTGGACTCATGTGGGAGTCTGCAGACCTGTCAGACGGGGGAGGGGCAGGAGCAGACACGGTGAGCATGGGCAGGATGCCCTCAGAAGCTGGGCCAGGAACCTTAGCAGCTGCTATCTGTTGCCCACGCTCCTCATCCCTTTCCAGCGTAGTCTTCCTCGGCCTGCTCAGCTTGTCCCTCTGCCGCTTGATGGCCGTCACCCGGTCACGGATGGATCTGGCCACGGGTTTGTAGTCGACCTCGGACACGAATCCTGAGACCACCTGGGGCGGACGAGGCCGATCGAGACAGTAGTGAGATCTCTGACCCAGGAGAAGCCGGAGACGGTACTGCACGAACGTGAGTCTCACAGCTGAAATTCATTTAATGAGAAATAAATGAAATTCTTCTAATGAATTCTGGAGAAGATTCAATATCTATGTACACTTCTAATGTACATTCTGTATTTGTACCTTTGAGGGTACAATTACTTGTCAATGGGGCTGTACCCTCAATGGTCTGCCAAGGACACCCCAGCTATAAGTAGATGTACCAGTTAGTCTAATTTAAGGTACAGAAATGGACTTTGATGAACATTTCTCTACCACTGATGGTGCATTATAGTTGTTTGTATCTTGGGGAACAAAACCAGGCTGCACCCCTTTTTATGACAGTGTATCTCCAATACTTCTATGTTGCCAAATAAACGAATGAATATACACTTTGAAATGCTTCTGCCCAAATGTCCAGTTTCCAGCCTTTAAAATGTCAGTTCAATGTAACTAATTCCTACACTGCACAGGTCCATTCCTACACTGCACAGGTCCATTCCTACACTGCACAGGTCCACTCCCGTCGTCCATTCTGCACTGTCACACAACTCACAGCATCAGATGGAGCCACACTCTGAGTACTGAGTGCTGAGTACTGAGTACTTTTCACATGAGTAGACCTCACCATCTCTTGCGCGACATCCTCAGGCACATCCTTGTAGAGATCGAAGAGGAACTCGATGGCGTTGTTGTCTCGATATTTCTTGGGGTCGTCCATGCGCAGCCAGAGCTTCAGGCCGCACTTCAGCATGTCGTCCTCCTCTGCCAGCTCCACGTGCATGCCGCCGTGCTCCTGGAAGAACGGGTGCTCCAGAAGGTCGTGGATGGTGTACCTGGGTGGCGTGACATGTGCAGCACAAGGACAAAATGACAAGGGTCATGAATGTGACTAACAGGGCACACAGGGCAGGAACTGTGACATACGTACAGTCATACATGAAAGGGTGAAACAAGGTGCCATGCCCCCCCCACACAGAGTAATACTCATACTCAGGTAGGTTAAAATGAGGCAAAACTACCCTTCCTAATTTTTTTTCTTGTGTTGTGCTTTTTAAGCTTTTTTGGATATGAAGATAATTGTTTTCTGCTGTTGCATGATGTTTATTATTTTTATACCTGATTTTTCTCATGTATTCAAACTTTATATGTGCACTTTAGATTCACTATATGGAGAAAATTACTGCGGCACATCCATGGGCATAAATTATGAGGGGGGTGGGGGGGGTGTTGTAAAACCAACCTATATAACCCACTGGACCCCCCTTAAATGGGAGGAGACCTCAACCCCTCCAATGCTCAGGCCAAAGTTATACCCTTGGACACGCCTCTCAGTTACTGGTTTCAGGTGTTTCATTCAGACCCTTCGCCACAGGTGTATAAAATCAAGCACCCAGCCGTGCAGTCAGGTCTACAAACATTTGTGAAAGAATGGGTTGTTCTGGAGAGCTGAGTGAATTCAAGTGTGGTGCTGTCACAGGATGGCGCCTTTGTAATAAGTCAGTTTGTGAAATTTCTTCCCAGGTACATATTTCATGGTCAACTGTAAGTGATATTATTGCAAAGTGGAAGCATTGAGGAATAACAGAAACTCAGCCATAAAGTGCAGACCACAAAAAGTAACAGAGCGGGGTCACCGAGTGCTGAGCCACATAGGCTCAGAATCAGCAAACCAACACTTTATAAAAATGAACACTATATAATACTGATATGACAAGGCATGCAAAAATTACCTTTCAGTTTTGTTCATCCGTATGCATCCTTCAATGATCTCCTGAAGCTCGGGGACTTTAACTTTGAAGAAGTTGTCCGGCTTGATTCCCTAAGCACATCATTAATTAACAAGAAAACACTGCATGGATAGCTGGACTGATAGGACAGAAACACATAGAACAGAAAATCCAGAAAGAATATGAAACCAATGAGGAACTTGAGAAAATTATACATCACTGTGTCATTGTGAAAATTTATTAGTCATTCTAGAACAATTATTTCAGTTTCTCTACTTCAGTAAAAGTGCAGATTCTGTTCTTTCTTGCTAACTTTTGGTTTGAAATGCTGCCGAAATCAATTTTCAGCTGTATAACAGAACAAACAGACCAGCTTTTCCTCGGACGTTCACACTCACGTTGGTGACCTTGCGGTAGATCTGGGCTGCATTCCGACACTCAGAGTAGGGGTATTCTGACGTGGTCATCTCCAAGATGCACATGCCAAAGGCATAGATGTCCACTGCCTCGTCATACTTTTCCTCATACATTTCTGGGGCCATGAACTCAGGAGTTCCTTAATTGGGGGGGGGGGGGGGCGGCATAATTTCATAGCACAGCTGCTATGAAGCAAATCTCTCCAAAGCATTTGGAATTCCAATGTCAGTGGTCACTAAATTCAGTTGAAGCCACCAAATTAATGTTGTATTACAATGTAGATCTTTCTGCACCAACTAAATACTATGACTTCACAGAGGTATTTTTTAGTAATGGCCAAAACAAGTTTCATGAACCATTTCCTCTATTTTCTGACCCCACTAGATAGTGCTGTCTGTTCAAAAAAGGGCTCAAAGCAAAGCAAATCAAGAGCACCATCTAGTGGGGTCAAAAAATACAGCAAATGGTTCATGAAGCTTCACTTGGCCATCACTGATATTTCTGCCTTACTGTGCAAGGAGTTATGGAAGATAGATGGATGAATTTAAAGAGAGTCTTAAATGCAAATATTCACTAATTTTCTGAGTGCAGTATTTGCTGATTTGTGGCAGGGGGCCTAGCGTGATCTTACCGATGACGCTTTTAGCAAAGGACGTGCTCTTGAGGGTGGCCAGTCCAAGGTCCCCGATCTTCACAGAGCCAGTGGGGCCGGTGATGAAGATGTTGTCGCACTTGAGGTCGCGGTGGATGATCGGGGGGCTGCGGCTGTGCAGGAAGTGCAGGCCTCTTAGGATCTGGCAGCTCCAGCGCTGCAGGACCTTCAACTTCATCTCCTTAAAGCGCTTCAGGTACCTTCAGGGTTCACCGGTTTATGTCAGTTAAAGGCCATATTTGGAATTAGCCTGAATAAACTCAGGCCTGCTGTGTAAGTTAGTTTATGCACAATGCTACACATTGGTAGTCTGTCTCTAACAGATAGGGCGACCAGATAAATCATGTCAAGGAGGACACTTTGAGCAACGACAGGGTTTGTAGACTGCAATTTCAATTGAAAGGACCTTGATTGCACTTAAGCATGGAGTTCTTGCCGTGTGGCTGATTAGTCAGTTTCCTATAATCAAGCATGTGTCACTAATGTTAACATGTAACAGCTGAACAAGTCTTTCAGTCAAGGAAACAAAGCACAATAAGAACTGAACTATTCAGCCAAGCACAGGAGACCTTTCAGTTTTTTAAAAAAGTCTGTGAAGCAGCTGAAAGGGTCCAGCCTTGATACCGATTATCTGGTCACCTTACAAACAGGCGTATCGGAAATACAATTCAGCAGCTCCAAAAGTCGTGTGGTTTTGTGTAACTTGGAAATGGACGAATCTCCCTGAGGGCCCCTAGATTGACATTGCTAGTGCCCTAGGATAGTCTATACATTAATCTGCCTCAGGTATAACCAAGCAGTGAGACGGTGTCACGTGATGAGGAGAAGGACTGACGTTTTTAGGGTTCCTGAGGTCATGAGCTCGGTGACCAGGATGATGCACTTATGGCCATTGACCGTGGACTTCCAGGAGTCATGGAAGCGTACGATATTGGGATGCTGCAGGCCCTTCAGCATCTCAGCCTCCTCGCTGAAGCGCTGCTTCTCAGCTTTCGTCAGCTTCTGTGTCTGCCGGGAGAAAGGAGGAAGGCCAGAAAATCGCTGCTACACACATCATACATGTGGCTCAGTGGGCTAAGCCTCTGGGCCTGTGATCACAAGGTTGCTGGTTCAAGCCAGGCCTCAGCATACCTGAGGGTCCTTGAGCAAGGCCCTTAACCCCCAGCCCCCTGGGAACTGCTATGGGTGGCTGCCCTCATGGAAAGCAAGATAGGGGATGTGAAAAGAGGATCTATAGAGTATCAATCAAACAGGGCCAATACTAGGATTTGATCTTCAATCCCCCCCGATTAAATTTTCCAAGAGGGGGGTTATGAAATGTATTTGAAAATACAGGACAAATTGCTCATTGGTTTTAGAGTAATTATTAGACAAAAATGAAATAAAGTAAATGCCATCAAGAGAGAAAATTCTAGAAGTGGGACTGAAGACCCATAAAGGAAGGAAGAAGCCCTTAATTATTGAGGAGCAGGGAAGAGCCAGGCTGCAGTTTGCAAAAAAAAAATAATGTATATTTTATACAGGCGAATACCCATAAATCAAGAAATTAGTGAAACTGAAAATTCTTAATTTTTTTCAGAGCTGTATGTAAAAAAAGGAACAGACAGGTATATGTGGGGTTTATAGGGTCATACAAATGTCTTCAGAATGAAAACATAAAGGTGCACATGTGACAGATAAGGAAAGCTGCTTGGAACAGATCAGTCTTATCAGTAGCTCTTAATATAACTTCATAACTTTAAAACAAAGCAAATAAATAATCACCTTTAGCAGAGAATGAGAAACGGTTTGGGTTCAGCCAAGCTGACAGAAGGCAAGTTAGTAACATTATTATGGAAACTGCAGATATTAAAACTAATTTTCTAGAACAACTAGGCTCCAATGACACCAAGGCATGTAGCTGATAACGATGAGATATCAGCCTGTAAATATTGATATTTCCATTAGAGCACCAGTGCAAGACAGGAGGTACAAGAGTGCAGGTAAAGTGGCCTGTTTTTGTACAGTACAGTCCCCAACATATCAAAAATACAGACATGATTCTAGTCTCTAAACAAGAATTGTGCATTTTGATCAGCCTTGATTCATACATGTTACTTCTGGCCCAAATCTATTATATTACAGTGGAATAGAAGATACTTATTTCTGTGTTTTTCCACCCCTCTGGGTTCCCCACTACTGTCCAAAAACAAGCTGAGGCTGACTGGAGATATCAAACTGCCCATAGGGTGAATGGTGTGTGAGTGTGTGTGTGAGTGAGTGTGTGAGTGTGAGTGTGAGTGTGCCCTGTGATGGGTTGGCGCCCCATCCTGGTTGTTCCCTGCCTTGCACCCGTAACCCCCTACGACCCTGAATAGGACGAGCGGTTACAGAAGATGGATGCATGTATAATTCGGTTGAGGGTTAGGGTTAGGGTTAGGGTTAATAGCGTGGACTGGTAGGGGGACAGAGCACTGCATTGTCATGCTCACTGTCACGCCGATGTTTCATTTCTGCAGCGTTTCCTCACCATCCCGACCCCCAAAGGAGCAGCGGCCGATGAAGCCCAACCGCTCATAGACGGGAACAGCTGGGTAGATTCTAGAGAATCAAACTGAGGAAGTGAGAGGCCTGCCTGGTGACACCGTCGATAGCGGATTCACGCCTACCAGCCTGTCGGTTTACCATTTTCACGTAGATGGTATCCCCAGTTTTGTTTTACGTGTTAATTATAATACACTGCCTTTATTTGGAATGGTACTGTTCTTTGTCTCTGTTTTTTCCATACGCTCAATCTCACTTTCAAAACTAGTGACAAGTTACGTAGTCATGATAGATGGATATTGTGTCTCGACACGTCACACGAAGGCTTTCACGGTTAAAAACACCAAACACATGAAAGCCTCAGTAGTGTCCCTAACCCTGGAATAGAAAATCCAATAACTGTTATCAAATGTTTTATGTTCTTCCAGTTTCAGAAATACATTACATATATGTAGTAGGTTCTTTCATCCAAAGTAATAAAAGTGCAGTTGACAGAGCATCCGGACCAGCTGAGATACACCGGAATTCTTCGCTATGTATATACAGTATCAGTCAAAAGTTTGGACGCGCCAAGCTGCCTACAAAGGACAGTGATAGAGTGTCGCATCACATGACCTGGCCTGACCTAGTCGCATCACATGACCTGACCTGACCTAAACACAGCAGAGATGGTTTGGGAGGAGTTTGACCAGAGAGTGAAGGAAAGTGGCCAATGAGAGCTCAGCATATACGTGGGAGCCCCTTCAGGACGGCTGGAAGAGCATCTCAGGAGGCGCCTCATGAAACTGGCGTAGAGGAGACAGTAGGATCAGCCAGTCCCTGGGGCCACTGGGGTTAAGGGCCTTGCTCAAGGGCCCAATGGTGGGATCACTCTGCCAAGCACGGGATTTGAACCAGCAACCTTCTGATCCCAACCCACAAACCCATGTTGTTTTATAGATTTATGTCTTTATAATTATTCGAAAACACAAAGAATGGTACAAATAAACCTTTCTATGGGTTGGTGTGTCCAGTCTTTTGGCTGGTACTATATAATTTCATAACAACCTAGTAAGCAAGCTCCTAAAGCAATAAATATGACAATATCTAGTGGCTTCCAGAAAAATGAAGGACTTACTTAACAAATGATTCTTAGCTCCCGGAAGTGGGGAGTATCCAAGTAGCCACATTAAATCTTTATATTAACACAGTAAAAGGGAAGGGCAAGTGCAAAACACTGTTTATGAGTACTCATGAGTACTCAAGTTAAACAGACATTTGGAGACTGGCTATCATTTAATTTTATGTTACTGTTGCTTTTGGTTCTCTGCATAGTATGCACTCATTTTATATTTGAAAAACCTTTTCTGAGCAAAACCTTAAATGTCTTCACCTTGTTAGCTATACTTTTGCAAATTATACATCGTATAATTGTAGATTCTGTTTGTCACAATTTTAGCCTGACCATAGTTTGTGACACAGTAATAGTAATAGTCCATTAGTAACAATGTAGCTTTATTTGATGCTTCCTGCTGCAACAACTGATCTGACAGCCGCTAATGATATGTTTATGATATAATTATGATAATAACAATAATAATAATGATAATAATAATAGTAATAATTATAATAATAGGGTAATGTTGCAATATAAAATTATAGTCTATAAATTTGTTACATTTTGTTGAGTTACAATGTCCACAGAGAATCAAAAAAGTAGTCATTCCAGCAGGAAGAGTGGCACATTTTACCACTAGCTCAGCCCTGCCCCCCAGTGTGCTGTCGGCACATATTACCTGTAGCACCCCCTGCTGGTCGACACGTTTTTATCGCCAGAACCCACCCCCTGGTTCTTCTTCATCCACCTCCCTGATATCAATATGCCTAAGGTAGGACGCCTGCTGCTGAACAAACTGCCTCTTGTTTTTTAATCAAACATGTATTGAAGTACGCCGACACCAAACCATTTCCTTGCCAACACCAAACCATTTCCTTGCTCTGCCATCCTTTACAATGAGGCAGTTGCTTGGTCTTGTCTAAAGCTGCACTAACCCTGGGACAGGAGGGGGTCCCACCTGCGTATGCAAACACGGCTCGGCATCTGGTGTTTGCTGTGATTTAGCACCCACTGTGCCGACTCTGTGCGTGGAAGGTGACCTTAAAGTCACCTTTCTGACTGATAAGCTGTTGTTGTGACTGTGTGCATGAGTGTACGTTTCCTTTGTACTCTGCTCCAATAAACAAGGCTTTTTGGTAACACTTTACATAAACCTGTCATCTATAATAAATTATAGAAACCTTCAAAATGTATTACAATGGACGGTATAAGAATTACAGCATTATAACATCTATGGACAGTCATAAGGCAATATTGTGTTGATTATCATGCTTCATAAGCATCAATGAAGCACTCATCTGTAATGCACTATAGATCAGATGGCTAGTTTCTTTCTTTGACAAGCGTAGGATAACCTAGGAAGGACAAAGGGATGGTTACACAAGAACGAAGTCATGAAGCTCTCAAGTAGTTAGGCCATAGAAGGGAATTCGCTATGAGAAAAAATGGGTTTCGGACAGATTGATATGAGGCTTGGCTTCTAGCCACTCACACATATATTTTTATTATAAATTGAATACCCCATGTACTAAGAAGGTCTCGAGGAAGGTCGACACTCCTGTGAGACACATGTTATCACATCCTTGAAGTCTCTCGTGCACTTATTAGGAGGGAATGAGTAATAAATCAAGAAGTAACAGAGGCAGCAGTAAAACATAAAGAGGGAAAGCAGAGTTAGAAACTCCCCAGGGAGTAAATAGCCGAGACATGAGAAGGTCACAGGTGAAGCAAAGGGGAGGATCCCCCAACCCCCCCCCCCCGATGGGGTGGTTTCAGCTTGCTTATCTGAAGTGTCTGTGCTCAAGAATTAAAGATCAAAGACCTTTGACTTGCCTTCAGGAGGCCCAGCCTGACTTCATGGGCCCCCCACTCTATAGGAGGGGGGGGGGACCTCACCCCGCTTTTCACAGGGGGCCCAGACTGCCTGGGTACTAGTATGGCTGCTAAGATAAACTCATTTTAATTTATGCAGAGTGCGTGCAGTGTTTGTGTTCATCTGGATACATTTTGCTATAATAATAGAGGAATATCAAAAATAAATTCAACAACAGTTGAACGTTTGGACAGATCTGCTGAAAATCATTTGTTTTCCAACAAGATAATGACCCCAAGCCCATCTTGGGGTTATGCAGTGAATATTATCCTGTGGACAAGGGAGGCAATGGAGTGCTGCGACAGATGACCTCCCCCCCCTCCCCCCAATCCCACAACATAAACCCTACAGAGTTACTTTGGAATGAGTTGGATCGTAGAGTAAGAGCAAGTTTTTGCGATATTTGTCATGTATTCCTTCATTGCCTCAAGGCGTTTACTCTTAGGTGAATAACACAGCTAAAATAGAGACAAACGCATTAAAAGCAGCTCTGTCCAGACTTTTGACTGGTACTGTATATAAGAAAACATACTTGTTACCTTACAAAATACTGCATTCACACTGGACATATAGATAATGTATCTTTTCCAGAAACATATTCTTTGTTTTACGAAAAACAATATTTATTACTATTGTTAAGAATCAAAGCACCGGGTAATTTTGATTGTTGGGTAAGATTGCACCTTAAATTCATACCTGCAACTCGCACCATGCCACCTCCACCGTGGTCTCCGTATCTAAGCCCCTATAAACAGTCTTGAACGACCCTCTGCCAATTTCGATGTTGAATTTAAGATACCTGCCGTCAGGTGAGGTCGCCACTGCTTTGGTCTCTAATTCATCCTTTTCTTCTTGTTCCCCTTTTCTTTCAAATGTGGCTGGCGATAAAACAGGATTTCTGCCGGTTATTTCGTCCTCCGAGTCTGAATTAATATCGGTTTTGTTTGCATCCGGCTCCTTCGCAGGCCACTTTTTTAGGAGGTGGAGGTGCTGAGGGCTTGGATAGCGTTTCACACTGATTCTTGTCCTCGAACGTAAGTCGGGAGAAGAAAGTGACTGGGACCCGTTATTTCCCTCTGTCATAGTTGCGGATTAAATATTTTCCTTTAAGATAGGTGCGTGGTAAAGTTGTGACTGCAGCGCCGTTGGGTTTATTTCATTTGAATACATTTCTACAGCTATCCCGTACTGGATACGCGGTTGGAAGTTGAATGGATGGCTGGCCAGATGGATAATTCCTTATCGAGGGAGCAGAACGCCACCCTTTCCTTAGTAACACTTTATCAGGCAAGAGCAGCTTGTCGTCCAGTCAAGTTGTTAGTACTGGAGTCTCTTAGGTTACCTTATCCGAAACATAATTATGACGTGTAATGCATGTGTGATTGACCTGCTGTGAGTTTCCGACCTGTCTTCGTGAATAACGAACGACGCTGGTAAAAAACGAGATTCGCGAGGGTTTAATTAACCTAAACCCTTCGTTATTCCAGAATTAACGAACAAACTTTAGTAGTATACTCTGCTGGTAGATGTTCCTAACAGGAACATCGATCCCACGTATTTCAATGGTGAAATATATCGCGCGGCTGGGGAATACCCAGGGCATCTTGGGGAACATGGCACAGTGCCAGTTGTAAATACGTGCACATGTAATAATCTGTGGTAATTAGCGTGTATTGTGTTGTATTTGCAATGCCACATGCGTGTAAATATGTTGCGTCTGGTAGTTATGGTGCTTTCTTGGATGGAGGCTAACCTGGAGGATGTGATATGAAATAAGACACAGCTGATCACTGCAGTTCTGTGTGACATTTACTCCACAGTGGTGTGGCTAGATCTGATATTACATTGGTTTTAGAGGTGAAGATAGAGATCTCCGAGATGTCCTAGGAGATGGAGAATAGGTGCATTGGGAGCTAAGCTTTGTACCTTTCTTGAGCATCCTGATGTCGCTGGTGCAGCAGGCTTGCCTCGACGGCAGTGTTGCAATCAGCCATATCAGGGAGCAAAGGAAACGGTGCGATCGGCCCTGACATGGACACGTCTGATCCTGCCACACTATGATGGCGAGAGAGCCCTGGAACCTTCCCTTTCCCAGGTCCAGGTAGAGGTGCAGCACCATGACTGCAAAAGTTCAAATAAAGAACGACGTAGATAACGAGGGGGTCGGGGCGTTAGTAAATTTATGAGCAAGATTACGAACTAATTTAGTTATGAATTAATCGATCTTAAGTGCTTAGCTGCTTAGTGTTGTCACGCCCGGCTCGTCTGATCCTCCTGTGTGCCACGCCCCCCTCGTTACCCCGTGTTACTTCCCGACTGTGATCGCCTGTTGCCTGGTATTTTCGGCTTGTCTTGTGTATTTAGTCCGAGTCTAAGTCCGTTTTCCCCAGATCTGTCATTAACGTTCGTCCTGTGATGCTCCTTGTCTACTTTAATAAAACCCTGTTTACCCGTATTCGCGGCTTCCTTAGTCTGCTTCTCCGCTCCATGCTCGTTCGCTCGCGCAGGTTGCAACAAGTGTTGCGAAGCTTTTGGAAAATTCACTACTATTTAGCAGATTTTGGTAACAGTATTTATTCGTAACACACAGGAAGGGTCAGTATTGAGAATGAGCAATTGAATTATCTATTATTATGAATTATTATTATATTTTAGAGCCTTTTGGTATTAATGGGAATCCATATAGGTTAATTGTTATGATAAACCAAAATATTTTATTGAATAGTGAATTCTCGTTTCAACAGTCATTGTATGAAATCAATCAGTATTTATTAGAAAATGTGCATGTTACAGGAACAGATGCCAAAAGACAAATAATTAAAACAATTAGCACGTGAAAATAAATATGAAAAAATACATTTAAATAAATAAATACACAACTTAAAATTTAATATGCTGCATACCTGGTTTCGCATTATATGTAGTTACTAATCCGAAAATAAGTTTTAAAAATGCGTAGAAAATATAAATATCTCTTGTATAGCGAATAATTGAAAATATAAATATATAAATAAATAAATAGGCACATAATTTAAAATTTAATATGCTGCATATTTGGCGTCACATTCTATGCACTCTGAAGTATCCATCGGTCATGATTTATCTGTTGTAGAGCGAAGAGTTCCCCCTATCGCTGACTGCTGCCGAAGAACTTGCTCAGATATTCTAGATTACGTAGCACCTCCATCCGCACAATTTCCCACGCGCAGCGGCTGTGTCCCTAAAAAAACAATGCATACAAACCAAGGGTTTCACTTTAGATACATATGTATGTTTATATATGTTTGTTTGTTTATTTATTTAAAAAGAAAACTGATATCTAATATACGTTACCTTATCTTCCAGAATACCGTTCAGCTTTTCAAAATATATCTTCAGGTTGGCATACTTGGTTTCAGAAGAACCGGACAATTGTTCTCCAACCTTTTGAAGGCAATAAAGAAAACTATTGATTGCAGTTGGTATTTAAACCTTTAGAAATTATTAACAAGAAGTGTTACTTATTACTTACGCAAAATTGTAATCTTTCTACTGTCCGATCTATCATATTTTGAAAGAGATTAAGCTGATGAAGGTCCCAAGTCGTAGAAGACAGGTCCTTCTTAAAAATGTTTTGCACGCTCTTCAGAGCCTCGTAAGCCATGGACAAGCGAGTGCTCTCATTCTGCAATACATATATCAGAAAACTGTAATGCAAACCAAGCAATGAATGTGATTATATCAGCGCATGTGCACGTTTTTAAGGTTTTACTGTCATGGTCCCTGACTGCTGTCTGCACGCAGAACAATGTAAAGTTGAAAGAACGTTCACAGCGTCAGAGAAGAAATTTAAAGACGGAAAAAGACAGCAAAACATGATATAACATAATAATAATAATAATAATAATAATAATAATAATAATAATAATAATAATAATAATGATGAATGGATAACTTACCGGTGTTTCATCAAAATGGTACACGGTGTCATCCAACATCTGTCCGGGATTCTCGTTAATGCACTCAGACGGAAATCTTCCGCCCTGTGGGGTAAAAATCAATTGTTTTACATGCTGTAAAAGACAATAATCCCCTACCATTTCTGCCCAAATAGACACGATGCTTACCATCTCTTCCAGCTTCTTTTTGGTCTCCTCAATCCGTATCTCCAGTGTGTTTTTCGTCCGCGTGCATGACATGGGACTGCCAGAGGTATAGTCTAATAATGATATAATCAGATAGGCGCTCAGTAGTTTCATCATCTTGCTTTCAATAAGTACTGTAGGCCCAAAGCTTAATCGAAATGCGACAGGCTTGTTTACTCGTACTGTTCCTGCATGGGGTTAGGTCTATACCTCCCAGGTTTATAAACGTTTCAAACTAAGAATTCCCCTTTGTGTTTCAGTAGCGAAAATGCTTACTCTACATGTTTTTTTATTCTAACTGACTGGGGTATTACTTAACCGCTGCAATTGGTTTCAGTGATGAAAATAAAACTATGAAGATTTTTTTTCAAATACAATTAATAAAAACTACATTTCGGACTTCCAGTATTTTTACTTATTGTATTTACGTTTTGTTGTATAAAGTAATATTTTATATTTTAATCAGGGGCGTCAGAAGCATTTTGAATGTGGGGGGGACACACTAGCGTAAAACTAATATTTTATGTTAAATGTGGGGGGGTCCAAACGAATAATTATAAAATGTGAGGGGGGCACGTCCACCTCAGATTTAATGGCGGCGACGCCCGTGATTTTAATACAATAATACTTTGTCTGTGACTAATCGCTCGATAAGGCAAATAGCCATGATCTGCAAAACCATAATCAGTTTATGGTTGTGATTTAAATTCATAAAAATAAATCCATAGATGAATTGTGTAGATGCCTGATTGTCATTAAAAAAATGTATATGTGATTTTGTAAATTTAAGTAATATCTTCTTGAAACATGCAGTCATTTTATGAACTATTTGTCTATATCTTGCTTCATTGTGCTAACTTTCTAATCATTATAAAACAAAAACCCATCAATTGATTCAATACTTTCATTGTTTAAAATTTCAGAACATCTGCTAGAAACTTCTCATGTTCTGATATACATTCTTTCTGACAATCATTTGGACAATCAAGTGTCACGATTGGACGACGAGAAGGAGTGACAGCAAGTAATATATTCAAAATAAAATGTAATCATATAGTATTAATATAGGACTAGGAGTAGGATGTGTTTCTTGGTTCTGTGCATTGATACTGTATGTAAAACATGTAATTGTGAAATGTAAAATATGTGTTTCTGTTTGTGCGTATATATGTTGAGTAGGTCTATATAGCACTGTTTTACATCTTCAATAATATTACAAATTCACGAATTATAATTACGAAATAGTGATTCTCCCTGCAGCTCTGAATTTCCTTGCTGCTGTTTTACTTACATCGTATTGTAACCCTTCGTGCTCTATAGTATGACATGCCTTTTTTCCATCTGATTTTTAAAGCATTAAATCAGTCTGGGCCAGGATAATATCACCTTTTCTATATAGTGGGATACCTGACGTGTACTGAGAAGTTCATATTTGCCTGATTGGGCATATTTCGGGGCCTGATTGGGAGTGGAAAGACGTTTGCGTTTGTCTCATTTTCTGATAAAATACACACATGCTATTACTGAATCTGCCCAGATATGTACTTTCCAAGTCAGTAGAATCGTGTTCAGTTAATACGAATCGAAAGCCAAATGAAGGTAAGCCTCGCTAAATTAGCCCCCTACAGGCGCAATCGCGTCATTGCATTCGGCTGCGCAGCATTTAAGGTGGACCGCAAAATAATAAGGAATAAGGAGCGGCGAATAAGGAGCCAATACCTACCTATAGCGGAAAACCCCAAAGCTGGCATCATTCATGCGTCACTATTTCCTTCATATAGGCCTATTTGTTTCGATTTTGTTTACGTATTCTCAGTAAGGGATGGAATTAATATATTGACGTTACATGTGCTTTTGGTTTAATTTCTTCAAATACGAAAAATTCTTTTCAGATTCGAGTTAAGGCAAAAGATCTGTTAACAAAAAAAAAAGTAGCCACAACGGTCACCGTCACCTTGTTAGTAGACGAATTAGGTTTTGTACATAATTATTTGAAGCTTAAATATTTAAGCTATATTATAGTAAATTAACCCTAACAATTAGCCATAAAACTATTTTTGTGACGTTTTATTAAGATGCATTAGTGTGCATAATTGCAATTGGAAATTAGTGCAATTAGCGCATTAATTATTAATATTTAAGCCTATATAAATTGCACCTTTGTGTATACGCAACTATAGTGAAGCATTACAGATAAAATCGATACTAATCTATAAATAGGGTACGAATAATATCAATAATTAGTATTTTATTGTAATGAAATCATCGTGAATTATGTCCACTATAATTGTGTTGTTTTTGGAATATTGTTTATCAGGCTCTGTAATTATTGGAACAATCGGGGACGCAGTACGGGCATGCATGGTATTTTGTTGCTGTGATGTTATTTATATTAAATATTTATATTTATATATAAATTATATTTAGGTTGTTATCAATAGTATTAATTTAAACGTACATAAAGATATGCGTGAAGTTCTGCATATCGAACGTGTTAAGACAAATAGGCGAACCAGGACATGTGGCCTACAGGCCAATTCAAAGTGCGGGAAGACGTTGCTGGAGAGCTCGTGTCTAAGCGGTATTGTTTGTGCATGGGACTTAAAAGTACGTTTATCCCTGAAATGATAGATTGGGATTTAGGGGTTAAACCCAGGGTCATACAAAAATGACACAAAGGTGATGCTGTTTAATTCGTTGATGAATATTTTGGTGAATTGTGTGACAGAATCCTGAAATCAAACTGCATTTTTCCTCCAATGTTTTTTTCTTTCAGTTAAAAAAAAAATCTTAAAATAACTATTTTTGGTAACACTTTTCTTCACGGGGCATAAATAATATAGTTATTATGCTATTGCTTATATATTAATTAACCACAAACTAAGTCTTAGTTACGTAGGCTACTGATCTGATGTCAATTCATTATTAATGAATCGTGACTCATGATTTACTTCAAGCAGTTACTATTGTTACTGTATCTGTCAATTCCACAAACCTTTGTTAACTACTTAAGGAACAAGTAATGAATAACACAACAAATACTGATCTCGTGTTTCCAGCCATCCATTTTCTGAAATTGCTCATCCTATTCATGATTGCGGTGGTCCGGAGCCTATCCCGGGGGTTAGGCGCACGAGGCAAGGCACTGCCAGGATGGGGCGCCAAGCCATCGCAGGGCACACTCACACACCAGTCACTGATATCATGTTTGTTCATTATTAATGAATTGTGACTCATGATTTATTTCAAGTAATCAAAAGTCACCAAAATTTCACCACTCACTCTAAACCCCGTGTGCATTACAGCTAACAAGTCGTATTTCAAGTCGTCCAGCCATAAGGAAAAGACTCTAGGTCGGGGGGGGGTGCCACCTTGCCACAGAATGCCCCCCCCCCGCGTCTAACTGTGGCTGGGAAAATCCTACATGCACCAAACTTACACCAGTTACTCATATGTATCCCTTATTTATGCTGTACAAATTACTTTGGGCTGGGATGTAAAGAAAGAATATGTATGTGTGTGTGTGTGTGGGGGGGGGGGGGGGGGGGGGTGCAGTTTCAACTCTGATTAGGACTGTAAGATATTATCTAAAAATAGAAAAAATTCCATAAACTTTCTCAATAACTCTGTTTTTAATCATTGTGACGAATTACAGGAGGTTGTGAATAACTTAAGGTTCGATTGTAAAATGGCATAATAAACCGGAGACGGATATGGATTAATTATTAAAAGTAATCATTATCCAGCTGATTGTTACATGTGTGTTCATAAATTAAATCTGAAATGGTCAGAGAATCATATGTCGTTTTGAAATTCTTGCATTGAGTTTTCCACTTAAAATGTGAAATTCAGAAGTTGTGACAGTTAGGCCCAGTAACGGTTCGTTGATGTTTCGTGCACACGGTTGACAACTAATTGTTCCAATGTACTTTAAGCAATTAAAAATTTCACAGCAAATAGACCATCAATTTACCGTATTTTCAATTTCAACATCATTCTGAAGTTCAGTTTTCAGCAATTAAAAATAAAATCACTGTAACCACAGCAAATTAGCTAAAATATCTTGGGTTATATGCACAATCGTTTAAAATACGTACAGTTTAAAGCTAAAAGCCTGTTCTTAAACGCGAAAATAGGTTGGGCCGTGCCGCAGTTGGGTGCACTGAGAGCTATGAGGTGAACGGCTAGATACGCACCGTACGCACCCCATGTCGAAAGTTCCGGGCTGTTTAAAAGTGAACATTATTTATTACATTTGTTTTACATCAACACAAGATCAGTGTATAATGGGTGAATTGTTCGAAACATTGCTGTTTCTTGTGCTGTAAAAAATATTTTGCATCTCCATATCATTATAATCTATAGTAGTGACTTGTTCAAAACAATGTTGTTGCAGTTTGCGATTGAATAATGTTAATTTATATACAGTGCATACAAGATAATAAGGCAATGTTAATTAATTATTCTCTTAATTTGTTTCTTTCTCTCTTTTAAATAAAAAGTTCCGATAAGAGTACTGTTAAAGTACCGGGTTGATAAGCAGTTCCAGTAAAGTAGTAGTAATTTTATCTTAATGATTCCCATCCCTATTACCTATAAAGTATTCGTGCCCTGTCAAGTAAAGTGCCACTATACTGTAGTTTCAAATCGGCAACCTGAATTGGTTAAGCGGTGTCATTGTATTAATGGCTCGTAAACGCTCGGTGAGGAAGGTGGACGTGGGATCTATCTCGACCAAACACATGACACACGCGCCAGGGTACGTCGCCGTGCGTGTTGACGTCACGCCCGACGCTTCGCTCTCCTCGCCGAGAAAATGGCGGCTACTGCACCTGGGGAGTACTTTAGTGTCGGGAGCAACGTTTCATGTCTCACCTGCCTGGGCCAGCAGTTACAAGGGGAGGTCGTGGCTTTCGATTACCAATCTAAGATGCTGATTCTGAGTATCCTTTTTTCTAGTTTAGGTCGACGCTGTGTCGTCGGCTCGCATGAATTTGACATGGGACTTTCCAGCTAGCTGTAGCTAATAGCGGTCTGTGAGTGTAATCTTTAGACACGTTATCATATGTGTGGCAGACTGACACTACTTAGGTTTAGTTTATTCGGTTTCACATACCTTGTTATCAGTGCGGCTTGAGTGCATGTGACGGGACATGAAGAAAAGGGCGCTGTAGCATTAGGCCTGTGTGTTCTGTACGCGCCCCTGTAAAGGGGACTTTTTAGTGCTACCTTCGTTTTAACCGTAAACTCGGGCAATTTGTTGCTGTCATTGGAAAGGTTCGTTTTTGGTCATTCAAAAGTGCTCTGTCATTGTTCTGTGTCGTCAACTAGCTGGTAAAGGGTTCGTAAGTTTTAACTGGACGAGATATTTGAAAAACTTACAGACGAGGAATACGTATCTCCTTTGGCATAATGATAACATTACGCCAAGTCTAGCAACGTGTGCGATTTTAAAGGGAGAACGGTAACTATGATGTCGGTAGTTAAGTTGGGGGGGGAAAGTTGTCTTCGTACCAGTTACGGCTTGCTTGTCCTTGGTTGCAGCACAGACATTATTACAGTGGTAGTGTATAACAATGAAGCTCCTCGGACAGAAATTCAGCCGTTATATTTTGTATATTATCGCCCCTTTACAAGATATGTGTGAAGTATCCAGCTGCTGGTCTGACTAAATCCTGTGTCTTGCTAATAAATTGTACACTCGCTGACAACTGATTTAAGTAACAATCAGGTACATGCTTTTTAGGGTTATGACAGACATCCACCAGGGCTCATTCTTCTACAAAACACTACATTCTTGAACGGATCGAGCTAGCTGTCCACCCAGAGCCAGTCTCAGCCCATGCAGCATCACCTAACCCTAACCCCCATCCGAGGCAGATAGGCGGCCGTCTATGTTGCCTATGGGATTGACTAGCTTTGTGTTCACATTACACTTATTTATTGCATATGATAAAATGGCTAAAATTGCACCCATTTCAAGCTTCATATCCTGGTTGGGGTCACAGAGCATTGTCACAGTGGCACAGTGGATGGCGCCGTTGCTTCCCTCAGTTCTTTGGCCAAACACATCACTAGCCCACCACTGTGGTTGCTTGCCTTGACTCTGTACCCTCCTCTCCTTCAGAATGTGCTCCCTCCAGCGGAAAGCCCAACCTAAGTGACATTGTCCTGATAAATTTAGCCTGTGTTTCAGAAGTGGATATAATCAATGACCGCTCTGAAACCCCTCCCCCTCTAGCCTCCTTGAATATTAATAAGGTAAGACCCACCCCCTTGTACCATCTGATTATAGTCTAGAAAACAGTTTACGTGTGTTTAATTTGTTATGAGCATTTTAATTGAAATTGAATGCAAGTAGTAGACTTTCCCTTGATTGTTAGCTGTTTTTATTAATACTGCATTTTCCAAGATCAGGTTGCCAAATACATTGCAACAAAACTTAACCCACTTTTACCTGCTTTAAATGAACTAAAGTTAGTTTAATATTAAATGCAGAATTATAAGGTGTTGTTCAGTAGTTTGTTTTCATTGAAATGCTATTGAATGGGAAGTTTAGCATCAATTTGTTCACAGCATAGATGCATTAATACAGAATGGAATTATGTAAATGTAATAGTGATTCTCCCTACAGCTTTCCATTCGTGCACGGACTGAGAAAGAAGACAAGCTGTCTCTGGCATATGCAGTTAGTGCTGGCGTTTCTGTTGATGGTCAGCAGCTTTTTCAAACCATACACAAAACGTAAGTGTGCAGCATCTCGCATCAGCGCTGTTTATGTTCCTGTGTGCTTATGTGTGGAAGCACTTCAGTGCCATACTCAATACCTGAATGGCACTTCAATGCCATACTCAATACCTGAATGGCACTTCAATGCCATACTCAATACCTGAATGGCACTTCAATGCCATACTCAATATCTGAATGGCACTTCAATGCCATACTCAATACCTGAATGGCACTTCAATGCCATACTCAATATCTGAATGGCACTTCAATGCCATACTCAATATCTGAATGGCACTTCAATGCCATACTCAATATCTGAATGCCGTTTCAATGCCATACTCAATATCTGAATGCCGTTTCAATGCCATACTCAATATCTGAATGCCGTTTCAATGCCATACTCAATATCTGAATGGCGCTTCAATGCCATACTCAATATCTGAATGGCGCTTCAATGCCATACTCAATATCTGAATGCCGTTTCAATGCCATACTCAATATCTGAATGGCGCTTCAATGCCATACTCAATATCTGAATGCCGCTTCAATGCCATACTCAATATCTGAATGGCGCTTCAATGCCATACTCAATATCTGAATGCCGCTTCAATGCCATACTCAATATCTGAATGCCGCTTCAATGCCATACTCAATATCTGAATGGCGCTTCAATGCCATACTCAATATCTGAATGGCGCTTCAATGCCATACTCAATATCTGAATGGCGCTTCAATGCCATACTCAATATCTGAATGCCGCTTCAATGCCATACTCAATATCTGAATGCCGCTTCAATGCCATACTCAATATCTGAATGCCGCTTCAATGCCATACTCAATATCTGAATGGCGCTTCAATGCCATACTCAATATCTGAATGCCGTTTCAATGCCATACTCAATATCTGAATGCCGTTTCAATGCCATACTCAATATCTGAATGGCGCTTCAATGCCATACTCAATATCTGAATGCCGTTTCAATGCCATACTCAATATCTGAATGCCGCTTCAATGCCATACTCAATATCTGAATGGCGTTTCAATGCCATACTCAATATCTGAATGCCGTTTCAATGCCATACTCAATATCTGAATGGCGCTTCAATGCCATACTCAATATCTGAATGCCGTTTCAATGCCATACTCAATATCTGAATGCCGCTTCAATGCCATACTCAATATCTGAATGGCACTTCAATGCCATACTCAATACCTGAATGGCACTTCAATGCCATACTCAATATCTGAATGGCACTTCAATGCCATACTCAATATCTGAATGCCGTTTCAATGCCATACTCAATATCTGAATGCCGTTTCAATGCCATACTCAATATCTGAATGGCGCTTCAATGCCATACTCAATATCTGAATGCCGTTTCAATGCCATACTCAATATCTGAATGGCGCTTCAATGCCATACTCAAAATCTGAATGCCGCTTCAATGCCATACTCAATATCTGAATGCCGCTTCAATGCCATACTCAATATCTGAATGCCGCTTCAATGACCGAAACACAGTTTTTCCAGGCTATAGTTGGGATTGACTTTTTCAGAGTGTGCATCCATATGTTAAGATGTGTCTTGTGTGTTAGAAAACAAATACAATTAAGAATCATTCAGAGTAAAGGATTCCATGCTTGTGAGTGTCTTACCAAAAATTCGGACGGAATGAATGGTATTGCTGGTAATACTATCCTCTCTTTCCAGTATCAAAGACTGTAAGTGGCAGGAGAGAAACATAATTGTGATGGATGATGTCGTAATCTCACCGCCTTATCAGGCAGAAAACTGCAAAGGCAAAGAAGGCAGCGCTTTAAGTCACGTACGCAAAATAGTGAGTATGATTGTTTTAATCTAATTGGTCAATAATTAAGTAAAGCAGTTGATGCGCAAATGAGTTATCAATCACAAGTGAAAGCCTTACTGAATGTCTGCTTCAAGAATTATACACATCTATAAGCTTTCATTTAGTAGGAAAGCTGTACTAGATAATTTAAATGCTGTTTATAGATTTGTTTTTAAAGTAGTTTAAGATCTATCATGTTTTAAGACAACTGATACATGTATTATTACAGTTTTTACTTTTGAATGACTTAACATTGACAAAAGAGCAGATTAATCTTTTTTTTTTTTCCGGGTTTTGTGACCACATGTGAAATTAAATGCTTCTCATTGGTTGATTTGTTTAATGTATTCCTTTACTTCCAGAGGTGTTGGGAAGGATTTAGGCTGTAATGCTTTTTATACATGTTACACCTCAGTTACCTCCCTGCAGACCTGTTTTCACTGATAGGAATTTCTATTTTGTTGCAGTGTCTGAACAGTGTTAAGCTCCGGCATACGAATGCTTAACATTTTGGACTGACTGATTTGGGTGCAAATGAATATATATCCACTCACAAAAAGCAGAGAAATTATTAGACTTGTCTACTTGACTGGGTCCCACCAGTAATGGAATACAGCCTAATTGGGGAATGTTTCTGATCTCAGCTTATAATAAATCCTGCATAGGATCAAATGTGTAGCACTGTCCTCTCTTATCTCTAAGGCAGATAAGAACATCTCCTGTGACTTGTGACTTTTGAACTTTTTAGATATACTTTACAAAATAATTCCATGATTAAAATTATTCTCACTCTTACTTCTTGGTAGGTAAATATTCAATGCTAGAGGCTTGCTTTTTAAAAAAGACAGTGGGATAGTGGAAATATCAATGGAATTTTAATGAAATGTTGTATAAATATAAAACAGGCACCAGTGTCATTCTAATCCCAGACTATTTTTGTTTTAAGAGGAAAAAGATATCCACTAATTACCCTAAAAATGAGTGATCAGTACTGGCTGATTTCTTTACCATTTTCTTGACAAAGGTAACCTGAACATTCATGTGTGGGTGTTTCATCCAGTGAGGTGGCTAATATGCCTTTATCATCTCACAGGTTGAGAAGCATTTCAAAGATGCGGAAAGCCAGAAGTCAGTGCAACACTCACCAGCTCAGCCAGCACACAAGGACTCTGCTTTGACATCCTGAGCCAGTGGTTTGGTTGCAGGGAAGACAAAAATTGGCAGTTATTTTATTTTATATATATATATATATATATATTTTCCAGTTGCCAGAAAAGGGTGGTTCTTCATCCTTTGCATCTGTGTGAGACCCCAAGGACCTTCCAGTTGCGAGAGGGGGAACTTTGATGGAAAACAATTGTACTTTCTGACAATTTTCCAGCTGTTCCCTTTCACGCTAGAAGATTCCATCCATAATTTTTTTTTCATGGCACTTATACCACTTTTTCATTTTAAGATAGAAGATGGAAACAGAGCATTTGACAGATCTCATCTTGTTTACATCATTATACGCTTGTACTTTTAAATTTGACTGCAAAGACTGACTATTCCTCCTAAAATAACTATGAAAATAAACAATTGAAGAAAATGGAAAAAAACGAAGACTGAAATCATTCAGTTTTACTACTTTTCATCTATTTCAGAAGGATACTGATACGTTTTAAAACCAGGATAAATAAATGATTAATGAATAAAGACATTTTCAAAATATACTTCCTGTGGGTTTTGCAACAGTTGTAATGAATTTAAATTGTTTGTAACCCTGTCTCATTTTTCATTTTCAAATTTACATTTGAAGGATTGGTGCCCTTAGATGCTGATATCTTGTTTTAACTTTGAAAATACCTTAAGCTGTGTAGTTATAAATGTGGTACTTAATTTTTAATATTAAAATGCCCATTTCGTTGTACCACTTAACTTCTGGGACCATTTCTTTTTGAAATTTATCTACTGTCACAACCCTTAGTTGTTTTTTTAGTGTTCAGAATCCCTACAACATTCCTTGCTGCTCTAGCCAATGACTGAAGTCACGTTCAGTATTTTTTTTAAGTCACTTTCTCTGGTGGTCTTTCTGGACAAATTAATTTTTTTATTTTTAAAAACAAAACAACATTGTTTCCAACTCGGAGCTCTTGATCTTGAGTGAAGTGATAGACACCCCTGTCATACTCAATCAAGCATTGTGAATGTCTGTTGTAGATTCTTATGAGTATTTTATTTTTCAATGGTAAAGTGAAAATAAAAAAAAATCAAGTCTTCACCCTTTTCCTTTGTCCTGTACAATGGATGAATAGATAAGTTTGAATGCAGAGATGGGTTTGTATAGACTGGCTCATTGACAACCGAGGTATTCTGTGTAATTCAGGAAATACTGTAGGCTATGTCAAAAGTCAAACTTAAGTATATAAATGGCAATTTAAATATAGAGGTTAATATTAAACAGATCAGGGTCAGTTAATCCTAGTGACACATACATCCGCCTACGGCTTCAACTTAGCAGCCAATTTCACGGCTGGGGGGAGGGGGTGCTGATGGTGATGCTTGCATAGGGCTCCCCATCGGCTTGGACCGGTAGTGGATCAGCTTTACAGAACACTGAGGAGTCTCGTGTCGGCCGCATGTATCAAAAAAGCTCTTAAAAAGTCCTCCCCTTCGTAGAGTGGGCCAGTCCACTGTGCGTAATACAAAGATGAAGACACGGCTGTGCAAGAAGACTAAACCATTAAGCAGGAAAGGGAGTTACGGCGGCAATAATTTTGGAAACCTATTTGAAATCTATTTTTTTTCCTGATGAAAGCGTGGTGGTAGACTATAACATCTGTATTGAACATGAACATGACAATCCTTCGACAAAAACAAAATGCTGTGAAACGCAGTGTTGGAATTTTTTGCAGAGCAATTAATATGACCTAATTAGCCTGGTCGGGAGCAAACACGTGTGGGGGGGGGGTTCTTACCTGCAATTTTACTATATGGCTACGTGCCTGTATACAGTTGACCAATGGTTTCTTTGTATAGTGTGAATAGAAGGTGAATTGTAATTCTCTTCTCGAATCAACCTACTTTTTTATTTGTTATCGAAACCCAACATAGAAGGGTGACTACATTCAACTCATAAAAACAAAAAAACAAACAGGTGATAAGAATGAGTTACAACATGTCTGCAACAGAGGGTGGCAGTGTTGACTCACTTCCAGGGTTAGGTGTTTAAATCCTACGGCTGCTCTGTGACTGAGTGATGGGTGTGGCAGCGTTAATCACAGCTGCTGCCTTTTCCCACGGCAGATGCATAAACACCAATGGGGTAGAAGAGAAGGAAGGAGGAGAGAGTTATGTTGATATGATTGCTGCCTTGGAAACGGTTCTACGTAGGGCTGCAAAAAACGATTCCTGGTCTTGGAGGAATGTCTTATGAGGAGAGGTTAGCTGAGCTGAATGTTCAGCCTTGAGCAAAGGAGACTAAGGGGGGACATGATCCAGGTCTATAAGATTCTAACAGGTCTGAATTCTGTTCAGCCAAATGGCTATTTCAATATTAGTTTAAATATTAGAACTTTTGGCCATAAGTGGAAATTAGCGGAAGAACATTTTAAACTGAATTTGAGAAAACACTTCTTTACACAGCGTGTAGTTAGAGTATGGAATAGTCTTCCTGCTAGTGTAGCGGAAGCTAAAACCCTGGGTTCCTTTAAATCAGAGCTAGATAAGATTTTAACAACTCCGAGCTATTAGTTAAGTTCTCCCCAAACGAGCTTGATGGGCCGAATGGCCTCCTCTCGTTTGTAGATTTCTTATGTTCTTATATCCTGTTTTAATTTTGTTCTCTGTTTTTGGCCCATGTTCTGAATTTTTACCTCACTTAAACTTATAGTCATATCTGTTATTTTGTCCTAATTTGAGAGACAAAATAACAGTGCAGGCTTTGAGAATAAAATGTTACTGTATTGAAGTTAAAATCACACCAAAATAGCGAATAGTCAGTTGTACGCCTGCAGAGTTAACTCCAGAAGGACATGTTCGCAGAGAGCTGACTGACGAGGAGATTTTGATTTTGAGTCAAGTCTGCACACTCATTACATGTATGTAACAGTTTTATTATCTTGTAATTAGTCTGTAGGATTTGGAAAACTACCTCAACGCTTTCATGTAGCTAATTTTAGTTTTTATCATGGAATAATACAGATTTGCCATAAGACGTCTTGTATATATCTTCTATATATAATAAACCTTTTGGTTTTCCAGGTATAAGGCTTAACTTTCTTTTTGTTGTGCAGTGCTGTGGCTAACTTGGAGAGTTAGGGTTAGGGTTAGGGTTAGGGTTAGAGTTAGACCAGGGGTCATCAACCTTTTTGAAACTGAGAGCTACTTCACGGGTGCTGAGCCATACGAAGGGCTACAAGTTTCAAACGCCCTCCTAAACTTATCTAACCTTCATGTATAATAAACATGTTTTAAATGCCTTTTTTAGATATTGTCATTTTCAAATCTCTATAAATGCAAATGTGATTAAAGAAGAATAGCAACAGGATCAAATCAAATTTTAGACGCTGCTCACTGGTGAGTTCTATTTTTAGAACGGGTCTGCGGGCGACTCATGTGGTCCTTGGGGCCGTCCTGGTGCCCGCGGGCACCATGTTGGTGACCTCTGGTTTAGAGAAACGCAAACAGCAGCGTGTGTCATTTGTTGCCTGGCTGTAGGATTCAGGTCCTATAGGCCTATATGACTCTAATCAGGACAAGCAGTTGGACGATGGATGTCCGCAACAGCTTCCTGTTGACCGTGTTTAGTATTACTTAAACTTGTGTTTTTGGAATCCATGTGAATTTATAGTTATAACAAACCAGATTATGGTGTATTTCATTAAATAATTAATACTCTCTTCAACAGCCAGTTACCATGAAAAAACTTGCCTTATTTATTAGAAATTGTACACACAAAAGAACAGATACTAATCCGAAAATAAAGTTCAAAAATATGTAGAAAAATATAAATATGCATATAATTTAATTAAAAAATATCTCCTAGTTGGGTTCATATTTTGCACAGACTTTGAAGTATTCTATTGATAGTGATTTATCTCTTGTATAGCAAAAAAATTAAAATGCAAATAAATAAATAAATAAATAGATAGATAAATAAATAAATAGGCACATCATTTAAAACTTAGTATGCTGTATATTTGGCGTCACATTCTATGCACTCTGAAGTATCCATCGGTCATGATCTGTTGTAGAGCGAAGAGTTCCCCCTATCGCTGACTGCTGCCGAAGAACTTGCTCAGATATTCTAGATTACGTAGCACCTCCATCCGCACAATTTCCCACGCGCAGCGGCTGTGTCCCTAAAAAAACAATGCATACAAACCAAGGGTTTCACTTTAGATACATATGTATGTTTATATATGTTTGTTTGTTTATTTATTTAACAAGAAAACTGATATCTAATATACGTTACCTTATCTTCCAGAATACCGTTCAGCTTTTCAAAATATAACTTCAGGTTGGCATACTTGGTTTCAGAAGAACCGGACAATTGTTCTCCAACCTTTTGAAGGCAATAAAGAAAACTATTGATTGCAGTTGGTATTTAAACCTTTAGGAATTACTAACAAGTAGTGTTACTTATTACTTACGCAAAATTGTAATCTTTCTACTGTCCGATCTATCATATTTTGAAAGAGATTAAGCTGATGAAGGTCCCAAGTCGTAGAAGACAGGTCCTTCTTAAAAATGTTTTGCACGCTCTTCAGAGCCTCGTAAGCCATGGACAAGCGAGTGCTCTCATTCTGCAATACATATATCAGAAAACTGTAATGCAAACCAAGCAATGAATGTGATTATATCAGCGCATGTGCACGTTTTTAGGGTTTTACTGTCATGGTCCCTGACTGCTGTCTGCACGCAGAACAATGTAAAGTTGAAAGAACGTTCACAGCGTCAGAGAAGAAATTTAAATACGGAAAAAGACAGCAAAACATGATATAACATAATAATAATAATAATAATAATAATAATAATTAATAATAATAATTAATAATAATAATAATAATAATGAATGGATAACTTACCGGTGTTTCATCAAAATGGTACACGGTGTCATCCAACATCTGTCCGGGATTCTCGTTAATGCACTCAGACGGAAATCTTCCGCCCTGTGGGGTAAAAATCAATTGTTTTACATGCTGTAAAAGACAATAACCCCCCACCATTTCTGCCCAAATAGACACGATGCTTACCATGCTTTCCAGTAACTTCTTGGTCTCCTCATTCCGTATCCCCAGTACGTTTCTCGTCCGCATGCATGACATGCTTGTGCTGCAGTCGAAGAACGACAGAATGATACAGACGCGGATTAATGTCATCATACTCATCTTCGTTTTCAGTGAATACTGCGCTTAATCTAAATGTAACAGGCTTGCTCTTTATCTGCAGGATTGACTTACCTCTCGGCTTTATAAAGCGTAATACTTTCTATGTTGTGGTTAAACCGTATGATTCTTGCGGTGAATAGAATAGAAATCGAAATTTCTTTCTAATTTGTTTTTAAACGACAAAACACATGTCACTCATTCACACAATGGTGGTCTTTATGGGAATGTTTGTGGGTGTGTGTGTTTTTTGCTACGCAGTGAATCACTACAACAAATCAGAATTAATCACATTTACCACGACATATTTGAATAACTGTTCATTAAAAATGAATAGTAAGTGATTCATGTACAAAATTAATGTTATTCTATGTGGTAAATAGTATTAGTACTAAATAGTTTCGACATTTGGATACTTTCGCTTTCGTAGTTAAGCTACGTTGTTTGTTTTACAAGGCAATCATCAGAATGAAGTTAACTGTAACTGTGCACCTGTAATTGTTAATGAAATTACAATTCGTGTTTTCTTGAATTGTAATTGATATAGTACTAAATTAGATACTTCAGGACAAGCATGATAAAGGCGTCCAGATGAAAATCACCGTGAAAGTTAATTCACTTCCTATTTGAAGAAAAAGTGTTAATACATATTTTCCCGTTTAAAAAACATTAAAATGATTACCCACAATTCCCCAATGTCGGCAGAAAACTCTTTTCTGATTATGTAGAACTTTTTTCGACCATCTGCTCAACAACACGGGAGTGACGACGGAGTCACACAAATCTCAATTAATTAAGACAATTGTATGGAAAACATACTACGAGTGAACGGCATCTATTTCAATTGTATATGCTGTATGCGTCTGTCTGTCTTAAAGGAGATTATAATAGGATATGCGAAAAAAAATATTCCCAAGCAAATGTACTTGTATAGCTGCAAATGGAAAATAAAGCATCGTTTCGTTTCATTTTAGCCTCCCCTGTCAAAATAACATAAACAATTTGATTCTTAAACAACCTGTAAGTTGAATACCTTGCAAACTAATTACAACACTGCACCAAAAGCTAATACCGATCGTCATTCTTAACACTGCAGGCGTGGAACGCGCGGGGGACGGACTGTGTTCCTCACCAAAGCCAAGAGTTTAACGAATAGATGTCTGAAGTAAAGGCACAACTGCCCTTCCAAACGGTTTGGCATCAAGGTCAGCAGATATTCACACACCAACCCACACCAAATAAGGTGGAGGCACACAACCCCTTAATCAGTCATGCACTCCAGCCCTTGCTATGGAAGGAGGCCTCAGGTCCTTAATCTCATATCTGTCTCACATTCTTGCTTCATAAAACCACCTTTTCTTAGAGTTATGTTAATTCTTATAGTCAGGTTAACAGAGGCCTAATTGTAACGGTTCATTACAATATGATGTTTATACGTGTAATTCTACATTAAATACAATATTCTGACTATATATGCATGATTATACGTGTTGCTTACAATATCCTTATTATATTAATATTGATTCTTAATAGTAATTAATAGATCTTAATATTCAGAAGAATAAGTTGTAAATTTGTACTTTAACTTCCAAAGATGGCATTATGATTAATTCTGAAGTTAGAGATAAGGCTAGGGTTTTCTTTAGGTTTAGCGTTAAGGATAAGTTTGGCATTAACTTTAAGACTGTTAGCCTTAGGGTAAGGCATAGGGTTTGGGGTAAGGATGGCTCTTGGGTAATGATTAGGACAAGGGATAGAGTTGGCATCAGGGTTAACACTACAGTTAGTGTTAGGGATGGTGCTAGGATTAAGCCTAACCCTAGCCTTAGCGTACGGAGGCTAATCCTTTCACTATGACCCTAATGCCAAAGCTATTTTTATGTCCTCTACCTCCAATACCCCTATAACGTGCTCTAACCAAATGTAACCTCACACCCTAAATTTAACTCTATAACTCTAAGAAAACCCGTTTCTGCCTCCGCTTAACTTTCACTACGCAAAACCACAGGAAATCCCAACGACACTGTGCAGGGTTCCCCATTCCCCATTTCCACTTCTGGTGGGTTGCCACGTGCGGAGGCTTAACAGTGTAGTATTAACAGCTGACAGCCAGTCTCAATGGGGAAAAAAGACTAAGATGATTTAACTCCAGAAGGTTTCATATTAGTGCCTAGCGATGCATGAATCGAATTACTTCATTTTAGATTTCATTTTAAATTTAGACAATGGATACGCGACAAATAAGATGAATGGAAAAAGAAAACAATATAGGTGCTACTGTTTATTAATATACTTCACAAACACAGGACAAAAAATGAAATTTGAATGTGTCAAAAAAGACACAATGTTCACTGTGGTACATGTGAGTAGTTCTGTTTAGGCCAAACTTTCACATTTTTATGGAAAACAAATGTGGATCCTAGGTACAGATTTCATAAAAATGAACAGATTTCAACGTTAAAAAAAGCAACTGGTCCTATAATACATATCTAAAATTTATACACATGGAGCTAATAAATTGCCAAAGATCAAACCCTACCAATATGTAAATATAACTGGGGGGGAAAAACTGCTCCTAACTGTCACTTTCAATTTTGATACAGATCATCTGTTGATCTGCTTCAGGACAAATCTGACAAATTCAGAGTCAGATCAGGAAAGTCTTCGTCATCCTCCGTGCCCCAGGACACGTTGTTAACCTAAAGATGAACGTAAAAAGAACCAACAGCAAATAATGTGCATTTTCTTACTAAATATACATTATATATATTATATCCCTGACTTTAAGACTTTAATAAGCTGTTTATGCAGTAGGATACATTAATGTCCCTCCTAGGTAAAATATACTGACATAAGTAAACATAAAAGGACCCTGTGACTGACAAGAAGGTCACCGGTTTGAATCCCATCCTTGGCAGAATAGTCACATGTCCATTGTGCCCTTAACCCCCAAGAACGCTCTAGATAAATGACCTGACCCTCGGCCCGGACCCCGCGATTTGCTCTGAACTGTACATATTTGCATGTATGTCTCAAAGGAGACACCTGTACTCAGGTTTGTGCAAATGGCAAATAAAGCAGACTTTCATTAATGAGGTGTAAGGGGTAAATGTTAGTATGCATTATATCCAACACCGCAAATGTGAATTCTATAACAAAAATACTACATATTCTCATTTGCATTACTAAACCACGATACCTTGATCATTCCTTCCAAATCTTCATCGGATGTAATCTCATCTGCATCTAGTTTACAATCGACCACAACTCTTCCATTTCCTGAAAGACAGAAAATGTGAGAACAGTGCCAGAATGTAACAGTACTAAACTTTCCCAGTTCTGATACACCCCCCCCCCCCCGAACACACATATATGCAGGCTGTGAGAGATCTCTTTTTTTCTGGACTAAGAATAGCAAAAATGCAACACAGAGTGCCACTCTCTGCAAGTACGAGTAAATCGCACTGTAAGAACTGGGCTGATGTACACTGATGTCCACCGACCTAAAACTATCAGCAAAACTTTTCTGAAGGCGTCCATCATGGCTCGGTCCCGGGCCCGTTTCGGCAGCAGACCCCTTTTGATGGCGACCTCCTCTGGGAACAAGTAAATAAAATAAAACAGGGTCACTGAAATGTTACCTAGACCCTACAAACATTTCCAGGTAATTGTGAATTAATACAGTGAGGACCAGCTAGACTTTCTGGGCCACCTGACAAAATGTCACCTTGAGCACCTCTGCCCCCCTTCTACATTATATAATTTTATGTATTCAGGGGCCCCTGTGAAGTGCTGAGCCCCCTGAAGGGGCCTCAACTGCACCCCTGATCCAGTGTTCAAGGCTGTCTCCCTCACATTCGGACACTGTGCACTTGCCAGCTAAGTGGCGCTAACAGCTAACAGGAGACCGACTAGGAAAGCTGGGCTGCTGCTGGAAGAGCAACGCTGTGCTCTTACAATGGTGCCGTCCTTTGGATGAGATGTAAAACCGAGGGCCTGACTCTCTGAGGTCGTAAAACATTCCGGGGCACCTTTCGGAAGACTAGGGGTGGTACCACATTATATAATAACGCAACAAAAAATGTAGCATTTTCATTAGATACATTTTGGCTTTCATTTTCCAGACACTTTTCGGCTTTTTCAATGTAGCCGTGACGAGTTTCCTTACAGCGATTAATCGAGCAGCATGTGCAAACTGGCCATCAAAACAAGAAACGGACAATACCGGAAGGCACCGTCACTGTGTGTGGAAACACCGTGCTGTCACTCACGCACACCTGGGCTGCCCTCGAAGACCTCTTCGGCAATTCCGACACCTCGACAGGCCACTCCGTGGTGGGGGAAGTTGAGTCCCACCACGCAGCCGTATTTCAGCGCGGGCTTCTGGGAGTCCGCATTCACCTGCAGCTCCCCAGTGTCACTGTCAGAAATGTTTTTTAGCTGCCCACAGACAAGGGGAAAAGTCAATATGCTTCCAAGTAAAAGGAAAAGCCCCGTTCCACCATTATATCCTAGATGCACATCTTACATATTTTGTAGATGCTTTTTATCTGAAGTGACAGACATTCGAGAAAACAGGGTCAACCAGACAGCCAGCGATTAGGGATAAAGGCCTTCGCTCAAGAGCCCGACGGCGAAATCACTCTGCCGACCCCGAGATCACAACTGGTAGCCTACCAATCACAGCCATAGCATTCTAACCTAGACACTAATTCCGCCACACACTACAGTATGGCACTATGAGCAAAGTGGAAGGCAAAAAAGACAGGAACTACAAGAAAAACTGGCATAAAAAACAATGAATGTCTGCGAGAGGCATGTGAGGATTAAAACAGGGCACACCATTCCAAGTAATCTCACACTTCCTTTTGTTACCGTAATAACTCGACTGGTCCATCCATTGAAGCCAAGGTAGTAATTGGCGAGCTCCTGGCATTTGCTGACGCTGAGGGATTTCACATTGTGAAATCCGTTTGAGCTCTGTCTGGTGCACAGCTGTACCTTCAAAAAAGGTTCTGTGTTAGAATTAAAAGATATTTGTCCGCCATTCTATAATTATGTTTTTGAAAAGCCCTTCTAGTGCTGGTCTTCACTGTCACGGCTCAAATTACGACGACTGAATATGCAAAAGCAGCACATTTTAATGCATGATATCAAACAATAATTCAGATATTTTACTATTTTAAATCTTAGTGTTTTAATTTGCCACAAGTCCATTCATTTTCTACCCCATATTCACTGTGCACCTACGTTCAGGGTACACCAGAAGAAGCATAAACTAAAGACAAACTACAGTCAGACACCTAACCTAGCACCTCTGTGGGTGACATTGTAGTTCTTAGTGGAACAAGAGAGACAGAACGTGGACATTTTATATAAATGATCTGAGGACTAATCACTTGTGATTTGTGTCTGGGACTGGTCTAGCAAAGCCTCAGACACAAATTGCAATATCCATTTTATTTGTCATTACTATTTTGCAAACAATTTCTAAATCAGAATTGTGGCTTGGTGGCTGCAAAGGAAATTTTAATTGCCGTTAGTCAGACATGAGTCAGTTTGCAGGTCATTCATTTAATGATCGCTCATTATTTATTGCATATCTTCGGACGTTACTTAACAGTGTACCTTCAAGGGGGATTTCTGAAACAGGCCCTTTGCATGCGTGGACTCCTGCGCCCTGGAGGCCTGTACCGCCGAGTAGAATTTGACAATCGCGTAGAATCCCGGCAGGGCAACCGTAGCGTTCGGAACCACTTTCAGCCAGTAGAGGGCGCCAAATCCCGAGAAAATATTCCAGAGCGACCCCTGGATAAGAAACAAAGCGAAAGACCGCAGCTATGAAAACGTTAATAAATTGTCATCTGTATATGTGACACGTTACAATATGACAACTGCATTTTTAGTTTAAATGATTCTTACTGTGCATTTACTAATTATACTTTTATTATATAACGTCAGCAGTTTTGCAATATGTAATTTGGACTAAGACTTATTAGCAGCGAACTTTCAAAATGCGAAAACAGTTTGCTAATATTCGCTGGCATAACTCGCGTTACCAGAAATGTTCGTGTTCATTATACCATACTCACGTAAATGTATGCTTCTGAAAAGGTTGGGAGAATTCCACATATAAACAATGTTTTGTTGTTTTCGGTGGGGACTCTAAATTCAACAACTTCTGCATCATAGTTCATAACCGTCTCTAACCAGAATTTCCCCGTAAGATTACTAGCCAACTAAACCATAATCCGGAACTTTGCCCGTGTGGCTGAACATTTACCGCCAAGCGATTCGAGTAAAAGCGCGCATAGCGCACTTCCTTTATGGCCATTACTTCCGCTCTTGACTTTTCAAAATAAAAGCTCCGAATGCTCCCTTATTTATTTGTTTGTTTATGTTTTGTTTTTGAACATGTAACTTAATGAATCATGATTTCTTTAAATTGTCTATAACTTGGTAGAAACCCATATTAAGACTATTTAGTATAGGATGATTCCATCTCCACCTAGATTCCTGTTGTTGACTAAATATTTTAAACCGCTATGCACTGGAAATAACAGCAGGACACATAAACGTCAGTGCCCCAGAGAAAACGATAAAAAAAACTGTTTACATAGTTGCAGATCTTTATCAAGCACTGATAAGTCACTCATTTAAACTGGTGTTACTAAATTTGTCCTTAAGTATTCACTGTAAGTATTGTTAATATCAGCATTTAAAAACATAATGTAGATGTTGGCTCAGTATTTAAGTAGTTAACACTACTGTACAGTTTACTGTACTATACGTTTCATACGTCAAGTGCAGGTTGGTTGAATTTTACGTTTTCTGTATGTGTGTAGAGTTTGCATCTTCTTGTCCAGTTTGACTAACTAAGTTTAATTAAGGCAGTATCCTCCGATAATAAAGTATATAACTTCAAATACAAGATTTCCAAATATATATTCCACAAAGCTCATGATATTTCAATATCTTAAAATTAACTTAATACAGTTTTGGCTTCGATCAAATTAACATTTCCATACATTTCTCCCCCACATCGATCTCTACTGTCCATATTGCCATCGACAATGTAGGCCTATATTTTGGGGAAGAATCAGCAATGCATAATTCTCAAATATTCGATAACGTGTATAACATTAAAAAAGTCTTACAATGCAATACTAAATGAGCTTATAATAAATCTTATTTACCAGAAGCACAATAGTTGTCACTTAGCTGTTCTCTACTCAGTTTGCGGTTCGTTCTGAGGTTTACCTCCATTGTTTTTGCGTTAGCTCTGCTTTCGCTAGTTTTCTTCTTTGCTCGCTTGTCGATTTTGTGAGAAATTTAACAAAAAATGATTGAGGCGAAGAAGCGAATAAGTACTGATCACCAGAAGACATTCGGCTTTTATTGCATGGAAATATTTTGGATCCCATAGAGCCGAAAGTGATTTTTCGGCAGTGCTTGGTGTTTGTTGGCATAAATCCTGGAAAAAAGTGTAAGAGAATCTGATTATGCTGCTGTTGTTAATTTAAATATACACACAGGGCGTCATGGTTGTCGTTAAAATGAAATCATGTTCTGTGAAAATCGATTTTTAAAGTAAATAAATAAAAATTAAATTGTCAGTGTCCTAGTAGAGACTTTTTGGCTAGTTAACCAGAATGTGAACTACTGCCCTGCTTTTCCCGTTAAAGATAGATTCTATAATTAGTAAGATAGATATAGGCCTACGTTCTATTTGGCTACAGTTAATTATTTTATTAATGTTATAATAATGTTATTATTATTATTATTGGCAGCGACGAGTAATATTTCATTTTGAATGGAAAGAAATAAATCTTTTGATCAATATTCCATACACGTTTCAACGGGTCAATCGAATATTCGAAAATGACTGCAGAAATCGACTAGTAATTCTACCTGAAATGCCCATCCCTAGTTCAGATATCCATGAATATTAACACAAACTTTTTATACTGCAGAAGACAACAGCTTTATTGAAAAAAGATTGCAGAAGAAAAATATCTTTTTGAGGAACATGTAAACAACCAGGTTAAAACAGATTTAAGGAAATGAAAAGAAAATTATACAATAAAACCTTTAAACAAAAGTCTAGCATTCTTTTTAAGTGGATGTAAATTATATTAACATTTTTCAAAAATATTAATTTTCTTTGGACAAAATGTTTCAATGGCATTTCAAACACACTGTAATTTTCATTTCACTTCTGAAAGGTAAATTTTATATAAATCTGAAACATGCACTTTTAAACCGTTGCAAACAAATCGTTTTTTAGTAACACACACCAGAATATTTACTTTCACATCTTTCTTTTTGCTCTTAATTTCTGTTGGAATGTGTTTATTAGGAGCTAGATTGGTTTACTATGGCACAGTGTGAGATGACATAATTTAAAACTAAAGAAAAAGTTTGTCTAAGCATTTACATCTCTGACATAAGTAGAAAACTTGTCTAAAACCAAGAATTTAAAATATAATCCTTGTGTTGCATTTTATTTTATATTGATACTGGTTAATCTTTTTTTGGAACCCCAAAACAAACAAATCAGAAAAGCTGTGATTGATTAAGCAGGGAATACTAAGTCTATAAGTATCTACGTAATAATATTATGTAACCTGGTTTGCCGGCTTTTAAAGTTATCCTTACAAAGTACAATTACTCTCCCCGAAACGCCTACACTTTGTAACCTTCAGGTAGGTCTCCACTTTGTGCATATCTTTCTTGAAGCAAGCCAGTAGCCCGTAATTCTTCATCCGTGCAGCATCAGTCCTCAGGATGACATCAAAGTTCTCATAGGGATCCATCAGCATTGACAAATGAATACCTCCTTCACCCAAAGTCTGAAAGACCAGCGAACAGCATGCAAAGAAGCACAGACAGGTCATGGTGAGGTTCACCTGAAAGATCTTTTTCATCATCAACTTCAAGCAATCTATTCAAGGAATTCTAAATGAACAGGTGAAGCAAATGAAACAACATACAGAACAACACGCAACAAGCATTGATTACAACTACAGGCTTTTTTCTGCTTAATGCTTTCATTGATTTGTCTTCAAACAACAAAAGGAAATATCTCGCTTTGGACCATTTTACTTTTGCAGACAATACAGATTTAACAGGTTGTGATTCTCCTCAAAGATAAGAAGTGATTTTCGCAAATAAAAAATGGCCTCGTCTCACATTAACGTCTCACCTGAATAACACACAATCGTGTATCTGTTGTTTGCACAATGCCTCTGTATTCTACCGAATGAATATTCAAATCATAACAACCATGCTGGCTCAATGGGCTACACTTTTGCTTCACATCTACATTGCTGGGGGGTTTACATCCCACCTGTGTGTGTGTGCGTGTGTGTGTGTGTACATGGCTTTCCTCCAGGTACTCCAGTATGCTCCCAAAGTCATGCAATTAGGCAGAAAGTGTGTGTGAGTGTATTCGTGAGTGTTTGCATGTATGTGCCCATTTTCAGCTCCTCTGTAACCCTGAGCAAAATAAGCGGTTAGGAGACGGATGAAATGCAATCTGCACATTAAACATCGTTCTGTGCAGAGTATGCTTTACCAGGTCCTGCACAGAATACACCGTGGAGGTTCTTATATATGTTCTTACTCTCATCAGTTCATCAATTCCCCTGCTGAGGTCTTCCAGCTTCTCGTAAATGCGGTCAGAGGTTCCAAACATCAGACTGTTAGAAAAGGCTTCGCTGAAGGTCTTGAGGGGATACACCCAGGACTCGATGAGGGCGGAAGAGATGCGCAGTAAATCCCCATCCTGACCAAAGCCAGTAAGAAAACCATGAGGGAGTCATTTTATCACAAAATGTCAGTGGCTTTGAAGGTGGATATAAATCTTTAATTGGCTGCGTTTTGTTTCTGCTTTAGGGATAATAGATATTTGTGGAATACCAACTATAGGAAAAAGTACATTGTCATCAGGCATAAGCAGACTTGTATTGCTAACTTACTATTCACTTCCTGGTTTGTAGGTATTGCTATTTCCTTATTATGCTGTACACAAGCAGACACCAGCTGCAGCATCACTTACGGATCTCATCTGTGTTTCGTCCTTCCCCGTGGGGGCGGGAATGGAGTCAGAGTAGCACCCAGCAAGTGGAGAGTTATCACCGAGCTGCCGTGACCCAGGTAACAGAGTGCGCTCCTGAGAAGCGCCGCATTAGGCGAAAAGTGCATTTCACGTGGTGTATGCAATACATTGAGTGCACAAAACAATTAATTACTTCATGGATTTTATAATTGACATAGCTGGAAAAGTGAACTAAATGGCTTTGAAGGACGACGACACGATTGACATACAACTTACAAATTCTTTGTAGATATCAGCAGCCAGCTGGTGTAGGTGCTGTGCTCTGTTGACAGCATTGTTGAAGAGATTGTACAATGGGATAGTTTCCACTGGAGTCATAGAAAGACTAACCAGAAGAACTGGCCACAGCAAGATCCCTGAATGAACGATGAAGCAAATGCACATCAACACAAGCCATTAGTGAACTGGGTCAAACTTTACCATTGATTTACCATTACCTCATTAATTCATCATATTTTTTCTGACTTCAAACATCTTACTTCCCTAGAGTTAGACTTTCATCTTAAGTCATTCTAAAAGGACATACAAACTGACAATAATATCAATGACTTACCTGCTACCATTTTAGTCGGTTTACCGTAGAGTAACTTTCACCTGTCTGTGTTAGCAATATTTGGCGAGTTCCTCTTTAATGTTCTGTATTTATACGTTGTCTCTCTATGTATGTATGCATCACAGGGGAAACCTGAGAATTTTGGCCTGTGTTCTGTGTAATGGCTATATTCCGTTTCATCGCATTAACCTGATTTATATGCATTTTTGCGATATATGATGCATATGTACAGATACTGGTATACCCTTCCTTAGCGCCAAAGGTTAACAGCAGAACAACACGTTCCGGTCAAAACAAAGCACTTCTATCAAGAATCTAACACAAAGCCTGCTTTTCTTCCAATGCTTCTGAAGTCACCTAAAGGAATATTCTGCTAATGTCAGACACCAGGGAACTACATTTCATACACTTTAATACCTAAATCCTTATATATTAAGCTATTAAATAAAATCCATTCAAAATCAGGCTTATGAAAAATAGTGTGGTGTGTTGGCAGGTGTATATGACGTGATACAGTACTGCACAAAAGTCTAAGGCAGTGTTTAAAAGACGTTTGTGTTGCGTTCTTCTCATGCTTGTTTGAGTTTCCTTCTGCGGTCAAAGAAAACATACGACTCAGTGAATCGGCACCTCGAAATAGTCAAGTTTGTGTTCTTCCTGGGATCGGCTTGATGTTCACAGTGACGATTGGAAACCAGAAGTTAAACGTTACATTCCTCCTCAGATGCAGTGATATCCCTCCAAAGTCATCAGATATTTTTGAAAGCAATATTTAACTGAATAACAAATATATCATAAACAAGAACAATATACTGGTATAGCTGCAAAAGGAAAACACATCTTTCTCTGAAAATGTTTTTTTTCCCCCAAATGTGTTTCAACATTTCCTTTGTTTATACTGTAGTTAAACACCTTGGGAAATGAAAAAATAAAAACTGTAGTGTCTACATAGCCAGTTCACGGATTTACACGGCAATAACTCACATAAAGGTTACACTGTCAATAAACATGACAGCAATGAGATCATGTCTAATCTATATCCAGGGGAAAAGCGGGATTCAGTCATATCTCTAGCCCCTGGAACATGTCACCTGGCTTCTGATCCTATCCGATGTGAGAATCATCCATATTCATCGTTTGGGTGCAACAAGGAAACAAAATGTCAGGCGGATGCCAGGATTAATCCCTGGATGGAAAAAAAAAAACAGAATCTGATATGTTTTGCAGCTCTTTGTCTTAGGGCCAAGCCTGTTATTGTCATGGATGATATTGTTTTGCAGACTCCATTTCAATTCAGATTGCAGTCTGTTTGCTTTTAGTCAAATATAAATGAAAATGCCTAAGTTTATGGTAAAAGGATTACAGAGGTTTTGGCAGGAATTGCCACGCTGGAGATGTAATAGTTTTGTATACGTCAGTTGGTGGTTCAGACATGCTATTGGAACAAGATGAGGTTAAGTGCGTGTGCTTGTGTTTTTCCAGCGAGAGTTATCATAGACAAAGTTCAAACTCTGCCGTTTATATTTTTAGACAGCCCAGTGTCTCCAAACTAAAAATAAATTCATCCTCAAGTAAATCTTTGCATTAGCGATTTGTATCCTTTTAAGTTTTACAAGGGGTTTTTTTTTTTTTTTTTTGGTTTTGTTTAAAATTTTTTGGCATTGGTCAAAATACTTGATTTTAACGGTACAAAATATTGCTTCTTGGTACATCTGTAAAATATCAGACTTTCATATACTTTTATTTTTTAATTTTTGCAACGTGTTTCAAGGTATGAAAGATCAACTCAAGTTACAGGTTCTGGACTTGATGTATAGCTTTGAACTTGGATTTAGACCTTTAGGATTATTATAAATGAACACTTCCAGATTCTCTGAAAATAATATGTAAATCTTTTACATATTTCCTATATTCTATCCTCCAGATTTCCTGCTTTTTTTGACACTACCACTTTTTTAGGGGCATGGGATAAAGTTACAGTTTTTCCATTTTTAATTGTTATATTTATAGTTTGTATTTTGGCTTTTCAGTTATGCTTGAAGTTTTTTATAAAACTGCAGAGGACAGAAATAGAGATAGTTTACTAGAGACTTCCACACAGTGAAAAGCAGGTCAATGAAGTCTAGACCCTTCCGTCCGATCCAACACTGAAGGAACATTATCCACTAAGATATTCAAGGAACCTTGTATCTAGATCCGGACATGAGAAGGAGAAAGATTACCACAAGGTCAACATCAAACGCAAGTGGGTGGTTCCTTAAATCTGAGTCTGCTGCAGAGTGTCAGTGTGTGAAGATAGTATTGCACGCTAGAGGACGGTGTAGAGAACTGCTGATGAGCTTGTATCTCACTGCCCAAGGCATCTGCTGGCTCTGCTCCATATGTTTTAGGACTGGGGGGGGAACCTGGGGACAGGCATCGATACACTAACAGCATACGTGTACTTAAAAACCCAGTTCTGTCCAACTGAAATAGCAACAGCTGTGGACAGCTAGTACCTGTGATTAAAAAGGCATTTCCACAGTTAAAGACCAACAGCAATTACAGATACTAACCCTGCTAATAATTCCAGATTTTGACCAGCGTAAGGAATTTGTTTTTGTGCACATTCAGCAAATTATCTTACGTGCACTCCAGTCCTCTTCATGCAGTATAACATTAATGTTCATGGTAGTATCCTTTTAGGTATGACAGAATTGCTATTTTAGAGGACTGTCATCCAACTCCGTAATAACATTTGAGACTTACTTCCGAGACTGACTCTAAAAAAAAAAAAAAAGAATTTAGGTCTGATGCAGGAACAGGTGTAAGAGTTATTTACTTTTCAACACAAATGTTTTGAGCCAGATCGAGTCCCTATTGGGAGCTGTTATTTCTTAACTCACGTAAACACACCAATAAAACTGGATCTCTTTTGAGTGCTCTTACTATTTCGTGTGGATGGTATGGTGGCTTTGTGGATTGCACTATATCCTCAAATCTGAAGTACAAATCATCACTAAATTCACATCCTAAATAGAACAGTAGTTCATGGCAGAGTAATCAAATCCATACATTGAAACAGTATGAGCATCACAGCAATTTGCCAGAGGATGTACTGAAGGTATACAATCACTACTTAAAGCACACGTGAATCTAAAAGTAATAAGTGCCATATAAGGGGTGTATATGCTCTTGTTTATGCCATACAGTCATACTTAAGATCTTGAAGGTCTTAATAGGGTAATGGAAATATAGTGAAACCTAGGGCAAAGGGGTTCATGCTAGAGAACCAGTTACGCAAGGACTGGGTTCAAATCAGGGGGTCATGCATGGCTCAGCAGGCTAAGCCTTTGTGCCTGTGATCAGAGGGTCGCTGGTCCAAGCTTGGCCTCGACAGAATCGAATAGTTGTTTGTGAAGCCTTGAACAAGGCCTCTGATTTCCAGCTCTCTGCTGGGCCCTGTAAGGTGACTGTCCCCCCCCCCACCCTCCAAAGCCTGCTCTGACCTGCATGGAGAGCAACATGGGGCAGAGTGAACAGAGAATTTCCCCACAGGGATTAATAAAGTATCACTATACTATTCTGTAAACTCAACTGCGAGGAGAATACGGCAGACAAAACAAGGGTTATTTCATGGATTTGTCATGCAGGAACCCAACCCGGGAGCTGAAAGATTTCAAACACCCAAGTACCGGCAAGATCGTTTACCATCAAGAACTGCCAACAAACAGATACCTAAATGGCCTGTTCTTGGCAGACATCTACTGAAGCCTCCACTGGGAAATAGAGGCACAGGACTTTAAATAGCCCACCCCTAGTGGGGATAATTGTTACTTAATTGCTGTTTTGTATCAGCTGGCCAGTGCCCATGCATGTCGTATGGTCATGGCATTAAACCAGAAACCCTAGCTGGCTTTTGGGTTTACTTTATTTCATTGATTTTTTTTCTTCAAACATCTAATGCTATTGTTTCAAGTTGTCTAGGCATGATCTTCATTGAACCGCTGGACTTAATGGATGAAAATGTTTTGTTTTGGTTTTGCCGTGCATTAAAATGATTTATGTTTGGTAAAGCCTCACCTCACAAGCCGGTGAGGACCCTTGCGATACTGCTGACTGATGACCTGTTAATCACTGAACACCAAAACTGATTTCTTCAGCTCGCTGGTGTCCAAATGGTATCTGTTCTTTCATTTTAACTCAGTTAATATATATCCAGGCACACATAGACACCCACGTGTTAAGAACATTCACAATTTACACACGGATGCCAGTGGTGAATACCACATGCCTCAGTGGAGCAAGTGTGAGCCCACCTGCATACAGAAATACCTCAGACATGCTTGAAATGCCTGTTCCACACAGAAGGAAATATCTGCCTGTTGAAATTTTGCCCAAAGACCACTGAAATTGGGATTAGGAATCAGACTAGTACCAATGGAGCTCTCCTCTTGCCAACAGTGGATCTCATACCTTCTGTTCAAGACCTCAGATGGAGATCTTGGAGTCTCTCAGAATGCTGTGTAACTTCCCCCATCTTCTGCTGCCACAACACTCGGGTCCTCTCATGTTGCATCTCTTGGACAGCTGTTAGGACTCTGGGCGGAGAGAGAAAACCCACAGGAGAAGCCCTGCCAAGCAATTTTTCCTGGTGGGACAGGATGTCATCTTCCGCCAGTATGCTACTATATTGGTCTGTAGTATTACATACAACAAAGAGACAGTGAAGAGTGATCAGATGAATGAATGAAGTGCTGAAGCTGGACATCCTGTCTGCTGCGTAACAGAGATTTGCTGGACGGGTTGTTGAAAGGTTACTGCCTGTCCTTAAAAACTTACACTGTTTGGAAGGAACTTGAACTAAATCCCTCACATAAAGACCAGCACACTATTCCAATGCCCAGGGGATCTACAGTGGGCAGAGCCAGAGGTTAAGAGACCCTTAACCTGATAGATTCCACCATAATGCTATTTTTAAATTCCCAGTTGGATAAGAAACAACTTTGGAACCATTTGTACTACTGATTGGCATTACTTAGGTGGAGGTCAAAGACTCAAGATACTTACCTTATGCATATTTGTGACTTATATGCTTCAGGAAAGATAAATTAACTCCATGGCATATCTCTTGTACACAACTTTGTTTTATTTATAAAGCAGAATCTCTCTTTTTTACTATGAATAAACCAAAATCTATGCACTGGGATTAATGCTTGTATGTCCTATGTTGGGTGTACCGCTGCCTTGGGCCCTGAGGTGAAATACAACCCCCACTCCACCCCCCATGACCTTGTGGATGAAAGATAGATGGATGAACATCTTTATCTCTCAACTATCCCGAGGCGTCTATGAAGGTGTAAGAGGATCTAATTTTTTTGTGGGTATTGGCAGCTGTGCTGTGTGACGCAAGAAGCTGGCAAATGAAATACCAAAATTATTTTTTGCATTACATAGCTAAACATTACAATAGTACAATGAATATAATTATGTATATTATAACAATAACTTTTGTCAACATAAAACCCAAGGCATACATTGCTTCATATTGATTGATCAAGGATTTTATTCAACAATATAGAGTAGTAAATGGCACATTAGTCAAAAGACTATGAAATGTAATTTCTAAACAAAGATGTATAACACTAAGAAAATATGTACAACCAACTTTGACCAGTCAACCAGTTTGATTGAACCACAAAATTGCATTTCATTTCACTAGTTAGAGATATTATGCATTATGTATTGATGATGCATGCTGGGAACCTTTATTTGTGTTTTTATTTTGAAAAGAACATTCTTAGTAATCACAGTTGCATTCACAGTAACATTGAAATACTTAATTCCTTAAAATAGAATGTTAAATGTGCCAGATGATTCTTTACATCTCACTTTTAGAATTGCAGTACTTGCGAGTTTCATTCAGAATAACGTAAATTGTATATTTGTCTCTGCTGAAGTGTAAAATTCGGTGTTACTTATTTATGCATGTGAGGATGGTACCGTCACTTGGGTGTGGTGGGTTTAAAAAGACAGAATCTCAGGTCTCCACAAATGCATGAGCATTTACCCATATCAGTGTCATTCTGTGAGTTTTTTCAGTAACAACTAACTTGAGGGGTCACAAGTAACTTTGTAACTTTGAGTTAGTACTCAAGAACAAATCATGAACAAATATACGAACTTCGTGAATTGCATTAATCATCATGTTGATTAATGATGAACAAACATGGGATTAGTATGTAACTAACACAAAATTTCTGGTTAATTAATACATTAAGTACTATATTTGTGCCCCCTCAAGTAAAGTGTAACCGTTTTTTTTTTTTTTTGTCTTGAAAATGACATAATACTTAGCAAAATATAACTAAACTAGCAAACTAAATAAAGTAAATAAGTAGCCTAGTGACAAAAATGTGCATAATTCTAGAAGAGCCAGCAGCAGTATATTCTCATTTCATATAAAATTATATAACTGCTGAATAATTTGCTAATAAGATTTGTTTGAATATATATATATACATAACCTATAAAGACATATTAAGCAAGATCTCACAGTACTAATCAATGTAATACAAAGACAACAGTTTCTGTTAAAGATTAATAATAACATTTTCAATTAAAAATTTTCTGTAGCACATTAGAAAGTGCAGATATAGGACATTAGTTAAGACATTCTTAGACAATTTTGGATTCATTGCAATTTTGGATTAATGCAAGATATTACAAAAAAGGGAACATCATTTATCTGTTTTTAAAACAGCACTACAGTTTGCCTGGAACTAATCGTATTTAAAATGAATATCACTGAGATACTGGAAGTCATTAAACTTGGGGTTCTTAAATGATTTCAGAAAATTATCATTATTTTCTGAAATTGATATACTTAGATACAAGTCATTGTTATTCTTTATAATACAAATGTATGAAAAAGTGCTAGTAAAAATACTCTGGAGCAAAGAAACAAAAAAATGCAAAGACAAAATAATTACAATTATAACAATTATAATGAATTTAGTTTGAACAATGAACAATAACAAAGTATCAACATTAGAGGTGGAAAGTTCAGGTTCAGAGAACACAAATCCAGACCAAGATTTTGTTTCAACCGACCAGTTAATTACTCTGTGAATGTGACTCTTTATATTCAATTGGTTGATTGAGACAAAATCTTGATCTGGATTTGTACTTTCTGAACCAGACCTTTCCACCTCTGATCAGCATACACTCCTGGGCAAAAAAATGAACCAAACCCAAACTGCACAACATTAAGCTTTGGCCCATTATTTGCACAGTAGTGTACCTTATTGCTAATTTGGTACTGTTGTGATGTTAGATCAATAATCCAACTCTAACAGTGATACATAAAAGTATAAATCATACATTCACAGTATATTATTGAAAATATATGCAAGGTCTGTTCTTTATATGTATGTACAACTTTGACAGATTTCCTGGGGAGATGCCTCATTTGGTGGTAAATTTGGCACCAATAATTTTTAAAGCCTTTTTTTATTTTTTTTACCAAGATGACCTGCTATTCACCACTAAACAATATCCAACATTGTTCTCTTTGGGAAAATTGTATTTAAACATTCTTAAAAATTCCACATATTTTTTGAACTTGTGTTTTCACACCTCCTCTCAATAACATTACTTTAGAATGTTAGCCGTGTTTCTGTTTCAGATATTCACTGCTTACCAGTCCGAGTCTTGGAGGAGCTAATATTCTCTCCATGGATACCAACATCTCTTGGCCAAAGCAGACCACAGTTGCTCATTCCTCTATTTCAATCGCTACACAACAGACTCCTTTAGGTTGTCCAGGGATGTCAACGCCTCTTCAGGAGGGGAAGGGGCAGCGTGCAGGACCACATCACTGACAAATTCCACTCGATTTAAAAGGAAATTTTCTACCGGTCTCTCTTTTTTTTTATTCATCGGCCCTTTTAATTTTGAGGGGACACACTTCCCAGATGGATCTGACAAGTACTTACGGTACGCTCTCTGGATGACTGTTGCAGCCACCTCCTCCCGTTTACGTCTCAAAGTAGTGGTAATGGGTTCATAGACCACCGGTGAGGGGTTGTTCATCTTGAACTTCTCCTCCATGCTCTCCCTGAGGGCACCCATTGCATCAGATTCTCCCAACACTTCCGTAGTTAGAGCTAGCAAGATATCTAAGCAATGTATTTTATCCCCAGTAACAATTGGAATATCCATTGTAATCAACTTAATTTTATTAGGCTTTGCAATCCTCAGAGGGTCTTTCAATGTTTCACAAAAGTCTGGCAGCCGACTGTAGTCCAGAAACTGGGTAGCATCAGGGTCGAATTTCTCCCAGGTCTCATAAAACATCTCAAAGTCATCCTCGCATAGGGGCTCACTGCTCTCTTCTGTAGCCACATTAAAATTCTCTAGGATAATGGCGATGTACATATTTACCACGACAAGGAACGACATGATGATGTAGCCGCAGAAGAACACGATGCCCACAGCAGGATTCCCGCAATTGCCTCTGACAGAAGAGCCTGGATTCTCTATGTCTGGGTCACAATCTGGGGGCCCACTATTCATAATAGGGAGTAGGAGTCCATCCCAGCCTGCTGAAGTGGTTATCTCAAAAAGGCAGATAATGCTGTTGCCAAAGGTCTCAAAATTGAAAATGTCATCAATGCCTGCTTCTTTCTTCACGTATCCAAAGTTTGACATGCCAAAGATTGAGAAAATGAACATGATCAGGAAGAGAAGGAGGCCTATATTGAATAGAGCAGGAAGAGACATCATCAGAGCAAACAGTAGTGTCCGGATGCCTTTAGCGCCGCGGATAAGACGCAAGACACGACCAATTCTTGCCAGTCTGATGACGCGGAATAGGGTAGGCGATACAAAGTACTTCTCTATAATGTCAGCCAACAAAAGACCTGTACAAAAAATATATATTTTTAGTCAGCATAACAAATATTAATCTGATGACAGCACACATATATATTACACACACTATATTGTCAAAAGTATTGGGACACCTGCCTTTACACGCACATGAACTTCAATGACATCCCATTCTTAATGAATAGGCTTTCATATGGAGTTGGCCCACCCTTTACAGCTATAACAGCTTCAACTCCTCTGGGAAGGCTGTCCGCAAGGTTTGGGAGTGTGCTTATGGGAATTTTTGACCATTCTTTCTGGAGGGCATTTGTGAGGTCAGGCACGGATGTTGGACGAGAAGGCCTGGTTCACAGTCTCCGCTCTAATTCATCCCAAAGGTGTTCTATCGGGTTGAGGTCAGGGCTCTGTGTGGGCCAGTCAAGTTCCTGCACACCAAACATGCTCATTCATGACTTTACGGACCTTACTGGAACCATGCTGGAACAGAAAAGGGCCTTCCCCAAACTGTCCCCACAAAGTTGGGAGCATGAAATTGTCTAAAATGGCTTTGAATCCTAAAGCATTAAGAGTTCCTTTCACTGGAACTAAGGGGCCAAGCACAACCCCTGAAAAAGAATCCCACACCATAATCCCCCTCCACCAAACTTCACATTTGGCACAATGCAGTCAGGCAAGTACCGTTCTCCTGGCAACTGCCAAACCCAGACTCGTCCATTGAATTGCAAGACAGAGAAGCGTGATTTGTCACTCCAGAGAACACACCTCCACTGCTCTAGAGTCCAGTGGCAGCGTGCTTTACACCATTGCATCTGATGCTTTGCATTGCACTTGGTGATGTAAGGATTGGATGCAGCTGCTCGACCATGGAAACCCATTCCATGAAGTTCTCTACACACTCTTCTTGAGCTAATCTGAAGGCCACACAAAGTTTGGAGGTCTATAGCTATTGACTCTGCAGACAGTTGGGGACTTCTGCACAGTGTGCCTCAGAATTCGTTGCCCACGATCTGTGATTTTACGTGGCCTATCACTTCATGATGGAGTTGCTGTTGTTCCCAATTGCTTCTGCTTTGTTATAATACCACTAACAGTTGAACGTGGAATGTTAAGTAGTGACTAAATTTCACGACTGGACTTTACTAAGGTGGTATCCTATCACGGTAACACGCTTCACTGAGCTCCTGAGAGAGACCCATTCTTTCACAAATGTTTGTAGAAGCAGTCTGCATGCCTTGGTGCTTGGTTTTATACACCTGTGGTTTGGAATTTATTGGAACACCTGGAATTCAATGATTTGGAGGGGTGTCCCAATACTTTTGGCAATATAGTGTATATATTTGTATTAATTACGCATTTACTTACCCACTATTGAGAGAATGACCACGACAAAATCAAAGATGTTCCATCCAGCTGAAAAGAAGTATTGTCTGAGAGCAAACATTTTGAGGACACACTCTGCCGTAAAGACAACAATGAAGATCAGATTAATGTAGAACAAAATCATTTCCTTGTCTTCACTTTGGTCGTCTGTCTCCACCATCATAGTGATCATGTTGAGGCAGATCATGATCATGATGAAGATGTCGAAGAACTGCTTGGTGACGAAGTCAAACACAAGGCCTTGTACAGGATTCTTCAGGGTCCCGCACAAACAGAGGAGAAAGAGAAAAGAGAAGAAAAGAAAAAACATCTATGTAAATAAAAAAATACTTTAAATCCAAAAATCAATAACTGGGTAAAATAAACAGTATAGCTTAGAAAGCGTTATACATATTATAATAAACATTTTCAAAAAATTACCTTAATGGTATATGATTATGAAGAACAGGAAAAGCCCAAAATTAAAACAAAAAAGCACAATATGCAAGTACAAGCAGTGCAATGGTTTCTACATGTCCAGGCCCTGATAATAAAGAATACAAATTTCACTATTACTATTGCTATTATGAGCTTACAAAATCAATCAGTATTCATTTGGTTCTCAGCTGACGTTTGAGGAGACTCATGTCACAGCTAATAAACAGATTACACACCAGAGGTCTTGGGATTGGTTTTTGTGGTTTTTTGGATCCAAGCTTCTTCATGGCATTGTAGTATTTCTTCTGTTCCTCGGTCATGAAGAGGTCTTGTCCTCCAAAGTATAAATCCACAAACAATTATTCTTCAAGTGTATGGGAAATTGTATGTTCTAGGATGGCAGTTCCCTTAATAACAGCTACAGCAATTGTAAAGTTCAAGTAAATTGCTACCTTAATGTGTACTTCAGGGATTCTGTGTATCTTATCATAATAATATTGGCACATTAAAATTGGTATTAATGTAATATTTGCATACAAATATTGCAATCACATCTTGCAAATACTGTACATAAGAAGAAAATGAGAAAACCACCAAACCAGATTATGAAATGTTTATATGCATAACAGCATTTCCACTATGAACCAACAGGGGGAGACGCAGGGTAGCCACACCAAGGGTTTGGCTCTACATACTTCCAGCATCAAACATTGAAAGAGAGATACAGTTGTACCCTTCTAAACAGGTGAAACATTAAATATTAAATATTAAACATTAAATATTTTTCTCAAACGTCCAATTAATGGGACAAATATAAATCTTGAACTAGCAAACATCCTGTTATAAGTTTGTTTTTTTAAATGCTATGCTACGGGCTCCCTCTTCTTCTGAAAGTTTGTAAGTTAACATCAGTCTGTTAGCATCTGTCCTGTTTAATACCTGTCCTACCATCTTGAAGAGGACACAATACTACATCTGTGCAATGTGGGACATACACAATGAACCCATCGGGTCATGACAGAACTAACAGGGGTGCTTATGAAATTTTGAACAATAGCTAGATGACAGCATCAACGTGTGATATGGGGAGTCACCTAGTTTCTTAGCTTTAACTTACAGTATAGATATAAGATCAAAGGTAGATTGTGGAGAACTGTGGAGAATTGAAAACCTAAGGGGATAAAGGCTAAGAAAATCAATAATCATCTACATTTCTTCATTTTCCAGAAAACCCTTATGTAAAACTCTAATAAATGTCTTAGTTATATATTCTTTCGAAGTACACCCCACACAGGACCCCAGTCCATTGTCGTGATCTCCAAAATTCACTAACATAATTGCACATTAAGGGCAGTGCTGATACTTATCTTAGACTTTTGCTGGTTGAAGTTATCAATGATAACACCAATGAAGAGATTGAGAGTGAAGAAAGATCCAAAGATAATGAAGATTACAAAGTATAGATACATGTAGATATTGACCTCATACTCAGGTTGATCTTCCACCTGACAAGATCATAAAAAGGAACATTCAGTTTCAAAGATCAAAGCAAACAATTATTTTTCGTTTTCAGTAACACTACTTAAAGAACGCATATATAATGCATTATAGATACCTTCATAATGCATTATAATGGCTTATATTAACCATAATAATGCATTATGAAAGTACGTATGGTGCATTATAGATGAGAGCTTCACAGAGCATTCATAATGCATAATAAACATGGCTATAATGTGTTATGACTTTTTTTATAAATAGTTATAGCTGTGTTTATAATACTTTATGAATGCATTATAATAATGCATTATGAAGGTATCTATAATGCATTATATATGAGTTCTTTAAAATGCTACCTTGTTTTCTTTATATTATAATGGAATGCATAAAAATTCTAATTATATTTGATTATTTGATTATTTTAACTTTTAATGTTTGCATTGAAATCCAAATAACTGATCAAAAGTCTATGTTGTCATTCTTCTTGTATACCTAATTTTGAACTGGAAAATCAGTACCTCACGTGAATCAACTGCGGCATACATGATGTCCATCCAGCCTTTAAATGTTGCCTAAATAGAAAAATTAAAAATAGAAACAGTACAGTCAGTAGTCAGAGACTGTCCAATACCCAATGACAGAGAAAATTTCATTCTCCATATGTGAATTTACTAAAAAAACAACCTTAATTTTCCAGGTCAAAAGACTGTACTGAGTAAAGTATATATATATATCAATGTTTATAATTTGAACAGAGTACAATCTGCCTTTCTATTAAACTCACCACTTGCAAAAGAGACAGGTAGCCCATGCCCACATTGTCAAAGTTGATCTTCAAGTTGACCCAACGCACATCATCGTGTTGTTCCATCAGAGCAAAGCATTCAGTCTTGTTGTTGACAATGTCCAGAGGGAAGATCTCCCCCGCGGTAACGTTGAGACAATAGTAGAATTTCCCAGCAAACAGGTTAACCCCCATGATGCTGAAGATGAGCCAGAAGATGAGGCAGACGAGCAGGACATTGAAGATGGAGGGTATGGCCCCCACCAGGGCATTTACCACCACCTTTCACACAAAATAGGAGATGCACACAATCAGAAAGTGCATCTCAAATGAACCCTTTATTGCCCAACAATCAATATCAGCAAAATATGCTGTCCACAATAACTTTATATATGTTTTTACATGTGTAAATTTGTTTACAGCTATGAGCCTAAAACAACAGTATGTGAGCAATGTTCTACACAGATGTCCAAGTGCTAGACCAAACTGACCGCATAAACCAGCCACTCTGAAAATACAGAAGATGGCTAAGTGGGCATACTGAATGTCTCCAGGAACACAGTTTTTTTTTTTGGTCATGTGGCATGTTGTCCGCCATTTGTCACGGACCTCCAACATCTTTCTGTGGATCTACCACAGGTTGTGAAAGCATCACTTACCCTCATTCCTTCAAACCTGGAGAGTGCTCTCAGAGGTCTCAGTGCCCTCAGGGTTCTCAAAGACTTGATTGGTCCCAGTTCAGAATATCCCAGTAAATTGGCTGTTAAGCTGATCAAAGAAACCTGCAATAAGAGTCCGGTTAAAAAAATCCAAATATTTGCTACTGTACTGTCCCTGTAAGAAAAGTAAAATACCAAAATATCAAAGCACACAATTATCTTGAATGGATCAAAATACCAACCATATTTGTTTATTTAATTATTTTAACTTTTAATATTTGCAATCAAAATAACATCAAAAGTCTACGGCTGTCACTCTTCTTGTGTACGTAACTTTGAACTGGAAAATCAGTACCTCACGTGAATCAACTGCAACATACATGATGTCCATCCAGCCTTTAAATGTTCAATTATTTGATGTAATATTGCATAACACTGAACTTTTTTTAAAGTTTGATTTGTCGGCGCTGCTTTGTGTCTGTTGACAGGTTCTTTTGGTAGATGAGTTTTATTTGGTGCCACTTTATCTTAAGTAAATTCTCAACCTTGGATTTTATAAATATTGCAGTATTTACTGCAATATTTTCAAATATCAACATCTGAATTTTTTCCAACATCGTTAAGCCCTAGTAGGGAACTCTTAGAATTCTTTAAGTGGAATTAAGTTGCTATTTTATTTACTAAAAATACAGCATTGCTACGACATGTATGTCTGGGTGAAAAGGGCTTCAGTTTACAGCTTTTGCATTCTCACAAAGAAAGAGAGACACTCACATCCACAATGAGGAAGTCCAGCCAGCACCATGCATTGGTAAAGTAAACCTTATACCCATATGCCACCCATTTTAGAAGCATTTCCACAATGAAAACATAGGTGAAGACTTGATCCGCATACTCCAGAAGGATTTTTATAACTCTGCGCTGTTCAATGTACACGTCTTCAAAAGCCTGCCAAGATATGAGCAAGAAAATAATGAAAATGTTGACCTGAAAATATGTAAAAAATAGTGCATTTATGCCATTTAATAAAATTCTGCTCCCAAAAAACTTTCAATGACAAAATAACGTAAAAAAAAAAATTCTTATGTTAGTCAATGTCAAAGTTGTTGGAAAAAATAAATCTACTTTTGTGTGAGTCTTAGGTTGTATGGGTATGTGAACATACCAAGGCTCCACTGCTCAGCAGGATCATAAAGATAATGAAAGATTCAAAGTAGTTGTGCTCCACGATAGTGAGGCAGGTCGTCCTGATGTTCCACCAGATCTTTCCTTTGCCTTCTGTGACATCCACCATTAGAAAGGGGAAGCGGCTGAAACAGGCTGAAGCATGACAAGGAAGCGTGAGAAGATGCAGCTTCACACTGGCACACCAGCAGTTTCATATGTTCTTCTGCGACATTATGATTAATCGCACAGCTGTACAAAAAAAACACCATTGTTGGCCTTCACAACAGGCCTGGCACAACATATATTATTATAGGCAGTGATTACATTATTGGTGGCTACAATGAGGTCGGTGCTAAGAACAGCCTGCTGTGTCCGTAGAAAACGCCTTTCCCTTTTCGCATTACCATCCGTGAAGCAAGGTTCTGGCTCGATCATATCCGGCTCCTCCTCCGGCTCCTCCTCCTCCTCAGGCACCTTCTCCTCTGTGACACTCTGAACTGCATTATCTGCCACTTCCTCCACCTAAAGGCGGGGGAGGGAGAGAAGGGCCACATCATTTGTTTCTTTTTCTCGAGCAGCTTTCTTTGGGAACATAGTAGGCCATTGCGATTTCCAGTCACTGCGTTGCCACCTTGTTCACTGAAGTCCACACATCTCTAATGCAAAATGCGCGCAGTGATGCATGATATTTAGACAATCTATTTCTTGAATATTCTGTTTGATAAATCATGCATTATTTGGCCATATAAAAATATAACTGTGACTTTCAAGTTTGCTACTTTGCTACTTGCTATACTGTATAATACTCAATACTCAAAGTAAGAATACTTGTATGTATTTGCTTAGATAAAGCATATTATAACAGAGCTTGAATCCTACTTCTGCTTTGTGTGTGTCTGTGCGTGCGTGATTAGGTTTATATTACATTGCGGGGACAAAATGTCCCACGCAACGTAATAAAAACTTGTTTTTTGATGTTGTGGGGACAATTTTTCAGCTCCTCGCAATGATCTTTGAATGCAATCAAAAAAGTAAAAATGCCAAAAGTCTCGTATTTTGTTTGGTTACTTATGGTCAAGGTTAGGGCTGGGTAGGGGTTAAGGTCGTCATGTTGTGATTAGAGCGGAGAGTCCCCACAAAGATTTCATTACAAACCTGTGTGTGTGTGTGTGTGTGGAGTTTGCATGTAAATTTGACCTGTCACAGACTGTCATCCCATTCAGCCTGTACCCCAGCCTACGATGCGCGCCATCGGCTCCAGGTCCCCCCTGTGACCCTGGACAGATGAGTGTTTGCAGGACAGATGGAGATCATGTTTTACTCATCTATACAGCTGTATATTTTACTGCAGAAGCAGACAAAGAGCCTAATTCAGTAGAGGTATAAAAGTAAAATTGTCTCTGACTTTAACCAAATGCTGTTACCTAATACTGATAAATAAGTTCTGTCACATTTCTGTTTCACTTTATTTTCTTTTCAGGTTTTAAATGCCAGTTTTCAACATGGAAAAGTTCAAAAGGCTAGCAAAATTTTTCATTAATTTTTCTTTTTTCACATATCAATAAAAACAATAGGTGATACACATTTTTCAGCCCCATTATAATTGTATAGGTGCTCCGTCATTGACCGACACATCGTTAAGTGGCGCATGACCGTATTATGAAATACATCACAGATATTATTGTCATGATCCAATCGTTCACTCCTCCCGTGTGCCACGCCCCCTCATTTACCTCGTGTGGAAATTCAGACTCTCATGATAAATAACGAAAACCTCGAAGACACATATTAATGGCTGCATAAAATTTATGCTCGGACAGCATTCATTAAAGAGTTTAGGGGGAACCAGAGACCACAGATTATCTTACTATTTTGTTTACCATGATTTTTCGCAGTATAGAGTGACAGCAGAGCTAAGTCTGCTATGCTATCAGGTTTCCAACAGTCTATGAACAGTCATATGATGGCTTCCTGGTTGAAGATTGCCTCAGCAGATGTCACCTATAATTTTAAATGAGCTTCTCCCAAAGTCCAATGATGTTTCAAGCAGTACATTACATTTTGCCATTATGAAAAACTTCTAACTTAAGAGAAAGCTAACCACTGTCCAAAGCCATTTTTGTGAGGCACAGGTAACATTAAAGTCTAACATTATTTTAGGCACCTAACATTTAAAGACACTTTCTCCACTTAAAATTAAAGGCTTAGAGAATGAATGCCGCAGCCACTTTGGCAATAAAAAGGCAATTGTTCCACTAGTGAAGATTAAAATTCATCATTGCTATAAGTATTGGGATAAATACCATTAGGCATGCAAAAGTGGCACATAGTTTATCGTGATTGCAGTATCTGAGTCAAAATTATTAAAGAATTTCTGAAAAAAACATCGATGTCATCGAATGGGGAATTGATTCAATCATTTTCTGAGAAACATAAATTGAACAGTAGCCAAAGACAATAGTCTTCCAGCACTCCCATCATATGCAGGGCATGTACCACTTAATGAGAACATTGCTTCAGCGTCTTACATAAGGTCAACACATCAACTATACTTCCATAGTTAGCATCACTAGCGAATACATGTGGAATCTCGTTCCAGGGTATCTGGAATTAGAAATTCCCTCAGTCCAAGGGGGATCTCATGACATATCCACATTTTTCTACAGATTCCAGTTGCAGGATTTAAAAAAAAATGAAAATCTATATTACCGTATGTATACCTATGCCTCAAATAGTTTAAGAAAAAAACAAAACCTTCGTTCCTTCCATTATGCAATATTGGACTGTCAGAATCTTATAACTAGCTAAAAATAGAATAAACTTTGGCCCTGTGCCAAATGATAATAATGACAATACGAAGAAGAAGAAGGAGGAGGAGGAGAAGAAGAACAAGAAGATTACTAATATGAGTAGTAGCAGTACAAAGCAACAGGGCCATCTTGCTGTACTGTGGCATAACAGTCGTAACAAATGAAAATCTGTTTACAACTTTACATGCACAACATCTAAATCTAGCAATACATTGGTTCAGCACTCTGACATGATTTAACAGCTCAGTACTATTGCTAGTGTACAGTACTGCCCAAAAGTCTTTGTCAGCCAAAGGAAAAGATGCTTAAATCATCCTCATGTTGGTGTACAGCTATGATACTAGGTCGGTCAAAGCATGTTAGTTTAACCATTTCAAAACCAAAGTATTTGGATTAATCATCTGGAGGCTACATGTGCAAGACATGTAACAACCCAGAACAGGGTGCCAACCCATTGCAGAGCGCACACACACACACACACACACACACACACACACACACACACGCACACACGCATCTATGGGCAATTTGGTAACTTCAATCAACTTCAGCATGTTTTTGGACTGTGGGGGGAAACCAGAGTACCCAGAGGAAACCACACGACGACACAGGGAGAACGTGCAAATGGAGACCAGTGGAGTCTCAAATCTTGGTCCCAGTAGTGTGAGGCAACAGTGCTAACCACTCCATCACTGTACCACCCCATTTCTCAAACTAATTTAATTAATTAATTGAGCAGGTTGTCAAGTGTAAGTAATATATGAAAGCAGTAGCCATCCAACACAATATCAGTAACGCTGACCATAAGTAACCATAAGTAACTGTTACTCTTCTGTTACGCTTAATTTACCTGTATTCTGATGTTATATTGTGTTTTTTGTTTTGAGTACATATACGCTTACTACCCAAATAAATTCTTTTGATTATTTTGATTGAGATTATGACTTTTACACAGTACTGTATTTTTTAACTCTGAAATTTTAGTAATTATCTAAGACAAAGTATAATTATTTTATATCTCATTATAAACAGATTCTATACGTTATTAAGTTGTACTTGTAACTTGTGCTTAAGAGGTACTCCTGCCTTGTACCAGATAGGATATGTTTTTGCCTCCGGAATTTCTCGAAAGTTTAACAGATTACATTATTCAAGATACCTTTCTGGACAGTACTGTTATACGGAGGTGTTGTGACCTTCCTATTAGCTAGTCAGCAGAGATGACAATACGAAGAAGAAGAAGGAGGAGGAGGAGAAGAAGAAGAACAAGAAGATTACTAATATGAGTAGTAGCAGTACAAAGCAACAGGGCAACATTATTCAAGATACCTTTCTGGACAGTACTGTTATACGGAGGTGTTGTGACCTTCCTATTAGCTAGTCAGCAGAGATGGATATTTCAGGTCCAGAAAGTTAAAATTTTTTGCTTCAATCAACAACTTCAGTATAACAAGTCACAGTAACAGAGTATTCAACTGGTTGGTTGTAACAAAATCTTGGTCTGGATTTTTACTTTCTGGGCCTGAATTATTAGTCAGGCCATTCTCCTTTCTCATTAAGAAGGCTTGTTTGCCCACAGAACTGTCAATGACTAAGCATTGTTTATCGCATCATTCTCTGTAAACTCCAGTCCATGTGAACTTAAGAAAAATAATACTGTAAATTAAAAAAAGGAAAAAAAAAACAAAAGAAATTAATTTCTGGTGGGAGACCAGTAACACCGTGAAAGCTAGTTACTTTCAACCAGGCTCTGATGCCAAGTTTCTGAAGACATGCTTGCTCAAAGTTGCAGAAATTGCATGGGCCCAACAAGCATTAGGCTTACACTCTGATTATATCATATTTTCATGCATCGTGTTTGTTCACCACTAGTTGGTGAATAACTGTGAGGTGATTTACTGCCAGGTATCCATAATGGTTATACTAGCAATTGCATTATGATTGGTCTCACCTTCTTTTTAATGATTCCGGTTTCATCATCTGAGGAGTAATCATAATCATTTGGGATATCAAGATCAGATTCACTTTTCGCAATGGGAATATTAACTGTCACCTTAGCATTGGTGACAAAGTCAATAGAAGAGACCCCATCAGTCAATGTGGATGAGGATTCCATCATCTGAAGATTGGTCTTGGGGTCCGCATCAGCATTCATGTGGTTTAACATAAGATTTTCCTTCTTTGAGTTGTCGTCCTCACCATCGCCTTCATTGGACTTGGCCTTCCTCCCCAGCATCCGCCTAATGAGTCCAATTATATAGGCTTTAATGAAATTAATGCCTCTGGTTATCCTGTTGATGGCGATCTGGAGGTTGTTCTCTCCCTCTTCATCAGAGGCTGACAGATTGTCCCCACTGAATGAGCTCAGAAGTAAGGCAAGGAAAAGATTCAGCACCTAAGAAAGGGAAGCGAAATGCAAGCTTACAAAGTGCTGTATCAGACTACATTTTCTAAAACTATTAACCACGACCTACATTTGATTCCAAACGTAATTATGCAGCATTTTAACTACTGTATAATAAAGCAAATCTAGATGCAGCATCACACAACCTCTAGGTAACAAGTCATCCCTCTTCAAGAAGCTGGAGATATTCATGGCAGATTGATGCCCCTGAATTGCAGTCTGAGTGGTATGCTTCAAATGACAGGATTTTATAGACTGAAGAATGTAGACTGTTAAGGAGGGTTCTTTTTCTGGTATGATTTTTTCTTATGATTAAAAAAATAGTCTAGATAGTCTAAATAATTCAAAAAGCTAGGTGGCACAGCCTCAACGTTTGTCAGCCAGATTCACAAATAAAGAGGACTGTTTTCACCTTTTACTATGACGGTTACTCTTTTGTCTTCTCACATTATATATAAACATCAGTTAGAAGTTCTATAACACCCACTAAAATTGATAAACATATGTAATAAACATAATTTAATTAGGAAATGAAATAACTTCCTGACATTGGCAGACCGAGCCTAAATGTGTTGAAGTAATTAATTTTTTTGAACATGTTCCAAAGCTCCTAAGATAGCAGGAACCCAGCTATAATGAACAGAAGATGAATAATCCACATGTCCAGATTTCAACCTTTTACATGTATGTAATCATCAACATTCAGGTGTCCAATTTGCGCTTTGTTTTATGAAAAAATAAAAAATGGGTGATCCAAAATCTAGCCCTCCCTCCTTCCAACAAACAAATAAGCCTCTTATGACACTGTAAGCGATGAGCTTCAGTTTCCGCCAGCTTTGTATTTACCAATAAGAACAGCTATACTACTGCGTAGTGTTACTTATCTGCTAGGTTTCCTGATCTTGTGATTTCTCAGCTGTTTGTCTGGATGCCTGTGTGGGTACGCATGTGCCAAGGGTTTATTTGAGAGGGGTCTTCGCACATATACCAAGGTCAGAACCACTGTTTGCTGGCTCAAGTCATAAGATTTAAATAGATCTCTTCACAAATCTCCTAAATCGTAGGACACAATCTCATTTATGCTTAAAAGCCATGCATTGGATAACCTCTTTAAAATGTGTAGGTTTCGCAGTCCTTTGTTGTATACTGTTAGGTAAACTCACTATTCCGAATTCAGCCTAACTACAGTATGAATCAAAATTATAGAAAATAGTGAGCAGAACATTTAATTCCGTTTTCTTTTTATATTACGGTTCACTCACCACCAGGTTTCCAATGACCATGACCATCATGAAGACAACCAGGCACATGCCTTGGCCTGCGACCTCCATGCAGTCCCACATAGTCTCGATCCATTCACCACACAAGATGCGGAAGACGATGAGGAATGAATGGAAGAAGTCTGTCATGTGCCACCGGGGTAGTTCGCAGTCAGACGAGATCTTGCAGACACAGTCCTTGTAGTTTTTCCCAAAAAGCTGCATGCCCACCACAGCGAAGATGAAGACGATGATGGCTAAAACCAGAGTCAAGTTGCCCAGGGCGCCCACGGAGTTCCCAATGATCTTGATCAGCATGTTGAGGGTTGGCCAGGACTTGGCGAGCTTGAAGACTCGCAGCTGGGTTCATCGTGAAGCTCAGAGTCAAACTTCCTACACACGTCACTCTCATAACAATGCAATAACAACAAATATGTACATGCTAATTAAGCATTTTAGGAGAATGGGATTAGGATTTCAGTATTCCCTGTCCAAATCACAATAAAATAACTGTAATAAAAGTGCAAAACAGCTCCTCATTATTTGAGATGAACAATGGTTGAGTTACGTATGTCTTGAACTTAATGAGAAAAGAGTCTTACCAAACGGAAGGACCTCAACACAGACAGACCCTGAACATTGGCCAGTCCCAGTTCCACGAGACTGAGTGTGACAATGATGCTGTCAAAGATGTTCCATCCAACTTGAAAATAGTAGTAGGGATCCATGGCTATAAGCTTAAAGACCATCTCAGCTGTGAAGATCCCAGTGAAAACCTAGTGACAGAGGAAGAACCATGCTGCACAATATTCTGATAATATAAAAAAGACATTAGCAGTAGCGTTGGAAGGAGTTGGGAGGGACCAAATTTGCCCCAAGCGGATGCTATGCCATCACTAGACAACCAGTTAACAGGACATCAGAGATGCACTGTTACATATTCTTTCCATGTTATAAAGGAAACTTGTTTTATTTGACTTATATTTTCATTTATAGTTGTCCACCCAACTGTCCAATGATTAACAAGAATAAAAAATTGTCAGCCTATGAAATAAATGGAAAAGTGGTAAAAACCTGTGGTGTGTAAAACCTTTGACTGGTAGCGTATGTGAGAAGAGCGATGTAAATAAGATATTACTCACATCGTAATGGCATTGTGACGGAGGGGCCGGTGTCTTACCAGGTTTCCCACACTCAACATTTCCGCAAAGCTTTCACTCATTGGATAGTGTTCCATGGCCATGAAGAGGGTGTTCAGCACAATACAGATTGTGATGCCTAAGTCAACGAAAGGGTCCATGACGACGAAATACGTCCACTTCTTAAAAACAATCCACGCTGTACAGCAGTCCCACTTCAGGAAGTTGTTGGCAAACTTGTACCACCTCGGGGGACATGGCCGCTGGCCTTCTTCTAGATCTGGCAGAATAATTTGTTTTGGGTGAGGCTAAACACAGTGTCCACACATGAGCAAAAAGCACCTTCAGAGGCCCCAATAGAGGCTAGTTAGGCACTGCATAACAACACTGCTGATACAGCAGAACTTAGCACACAGATGTTTGTCTGCACTCAATTAAAATTACCATCGTTATTAAAATACAGTAGTAAATCTATTTAAAACAAAACTACATGGTTCATTTATTGATATTGATACTAGACAGATGTGAAGAGGGGTTTTAGTAAAAGAATTGTTAAAAAATTAGCATCTTTTTAAAGTATATGGTACAGTACATACTTTTATTTATTTGGAGTGTTTTGCGCAGTTTTTGGATAAATTTTTGATACAAGGCAAATTGTTTTCAGATTGTATTAGCTGACAGAAACAGAAAAAATATTAACAAAAATTATACAATTGTAATGCTTGTATGTTTGTACAATGTTTGTTATTAATGTATATTAAAGCTGTTAAGATATATTAGGATACTACGGTATACTTACATACTGCTTATAAATGTTCTATGACTACATTATGAAAGTGCACTAAATGTTCAAATGCATTATAAAGGCATTGTGAAGGTACAGTTAATGTAAAGTGTTAACAAATAAACTGCTGGCTATATTTCTTTGGTTACCTTCCAAGACATTAGCGACATCACTCGCATCGCTGGCTTTTCTGCTCTGTTTGCCTGGCTCCTCTAGGTGTTCTCTGCTGAGCTTCTCATCTTTTACATCTGGCCTCCCCTTGAAAACAGAAAAACTGTCACAACATACTCCAGCATGTCTGGGCCATGTGGTAGGTAAGGTCGCCAAGACCCAAAACTGTCACAACATACTCCAGCACGTCTGGGCCATGTGGTAGGTAAGGTCGCCAAGACCCAAAACTGTCACAACATACTCCAGCACGTCTGGGCCATGTGGTAGGTAAGGTCGCCAAGACCCAAAACTGTCACAACATACTCCAGCACGTCTGGGCCATGTGGTAGGTAAGGTCGCCAAGACCCAAAACTGTCACAACATACTCCAGCACGTCTGGGCCATGTGGTAGGTAAGGTCGCCAAGACCCAAAACTGTCACAACATACTCCAGCACGTCTGGGCCATGTGGTAGGTAAGGTCGCCAAGACCCAAAACTGTCACAACATACTCCAGCACGTCTGGGCCATGTGGTAGGTAAGGTCGCCAAGACCCAAAACTGTCACAACATACTCCAGCACGTCTGGGCCATGTGGTAGGTAAGGTCGCCAAGACCCAAAACTGTCACAACATACTCCAGCACGTCTGGGCCATGTGGTAGGTAAGGTCGCCAAGACCCAAAACTGTCACAACATACTCCAGCACGTCTGGGCCATGTGGTAGGTAAGGTCGCCAAGACCCAAAACTGTCACAACATACTCCAGCACGTCTGGGCCATGTGGTAGGTAAGGTCGCCAAGACCCAAAACTGTCACAACATACTCCAGCACGTCTGGGCCATGTGGTAGGTAAGGTCGCCAAGACCCAAAACTGTCACAACATACTCCAGCACGTCTGGGCCATGTGGTAGGTAAGGTCGCCAAGACCCAAAACTGTCACAACATACTCCAGCACGTCTGGGCCATGTGGTAGGTAAGGTCGCCAAGACCCAAAACTGTCACAACATACTCCAGCACGTCTGGGCCATGTGGTAGGTAAGGTCGCCAAGACCCAAAACTGTCACAACATACTCCAGCACGTCTGGGCCATGTGGTAGGTAAGGTCGCCAAGACCCAAAACTGTCACAACATACTCCAGCACGTCTGGGCCATGTGGTAGGTAAGGTCGCCAAGACCCAAAACTGTCACAACATACTCCAGCACGTCTGGGCCATGTGGTAGGTAAGGTCGCCAAGACCCAAAACTGTCACAACATACTCCAGCACGTCTGGGCCATGTGGTAGGTAAGGTCGCCAAGACCCAAAACTGTCACAACATACTCCAGCACGTCTGGGCCATGTGGTAGGTAAGGTCGCCAAGACCCAAAACTGTCACAACATACTCCAGCACGTCTGGGCCATGTGGTAGGTAAGGTCGCCAAGACCCAAAACTGTCACAACATACTCCAGCACGTCTGGGCCATGTGGTAGGTAAGGTCGCCAAGACCCAAAACTGTCACAACATACTCCAGCACGTCTGGGCCATGTGGTAGGTAAGGTCGCCAAGACCCAAAACTGTCACAACATACTCCAGCACGTCTGGGCCATGTGGTAGGTAAGGTCGCCAAGACCCAAAACTGTCACAACATACTCCAGCACGTCTGGGCCATGTGGTAGGTAAGGTCGCCAAGACCCAAAACTGTCACAACATACTCCAGCACGTCTGGGCCATGTGGTAGGTAAGGTCGCCAAGACCCAAAACTGTCACAACATACTCCAGCACGTCTGGGCCATGTGGTAGGTAAGGTCGCCAAGACCCAAAACTGTCACAACATACTCCAGCACGTCTGGGCCATGTGGTAGGTAAGGTCGCCAAGACCCAAAACTGTCACAACATACTCCAGCACGTCTGGGCCATGTGGTAGGTAAGGTCGCCAAGACCCAAAACTGTCACAACATACTCCAGCACGTCTGGGCCATGTGGTAGGTAAGGTCGCCAAGACCCAAAACTGTCACAACATACTCCAGCACGTCTGGGCCATGTGGTAGGTAAGGTCGCCAAGACCCAAAACTGTCACAACATACTCCAGCACGTCTGGGCCATGTGGTAGGTAAGGTCGCCAAGACCCAAAACTGTCACAACATACTCCAGCACGTCTGGGCCATGTGGTAGGTAAGGTCGCCAAGACCCAAAACTGTCACAACATACTCCAGCACGTCTGGGCCATGTGGTAGGTAAGGTCGCCAAGACCCAAAACTGTCACAACATACTCCAGCACGTCTGGGCCATGTGGTAGGTAAGGTCACCAAGACCCACCTTTGCATCAGAGAGAGAGTCCATTGAGATGTCGTCTCTGCCTCCCAGGTTGCGTTTATCTATAGCAAGTTCCTGCTTAGATCCAAGACCCTCAACCTGATTCTCGGGCTTCTTCCCGCTGATCTTTTCTTTTGGTCCATGCTTCTGTCAATTAGGCCATAATTCATGCCTCTGTCAGTTATCCCCTAAACCAATTAAAAATATTTTGCTTTGTTCTAGGGCAAAACTGTTGCTTTAAAACAACATCCATTATTGTAAGTTTTATCAAGAAGTGGTAACAGGTGGTAGCAGGAAATGCTAATGGCTTTTTTAGAGCTAACTGTGCTGTTGAACTATGTATTAGATTTGTCTGGATCACACATTTGTCAGCAAAGCTAACCTGGGCCTCTTGTTTTTTGAGTTGCTCCATGATTTTCTGGTATTCCTCTTCCTTCTCCTTAGCCTCAGCAATGGTAGCCTCATTCTGCTCCGCATAGGCCATAGCCACCACGGCCAGAATGAGGTTGATGAGATAGAAGGAACCCAGGAAGATGATGACCACAAAGAAGATCATATAGGTCTTGCCCGCAGCACGTAGCGTCTGCATAAAGGGAACATACGACCATATAAATCTCCATCCTAGCAGAGTCAAAACTTAGTAAATATCATAACTAAAATAAAAATGTTGCAGAATTGAATAAATGACCCTATTCCAATTACAAGGGAACATTTCAAATCAATCACTCCATCCATCCATCCATCCATCCATATGCTTATCCAGTGCATGGTAACATTGGGCCTGTAGCCTATCTCAGGTTGCACAGGATACAAGACAAAGGAACGCCCTGGACAGGAGAGCAATCCAACAAAGACCGACATATTTCATCTTGTTGATTTTTAATTACAGTTTTAGTGAAGTTTAGGATTAAATCATTCTTAAATGCTACAGTATCGATAAACAGCAGACTTGGTAATAATGTGTTTATCGTGTACCAGCTGAAACAGGTTCTCCCAGAAGTCCTGTGTCATCAGGCGGAAGAGGGCAAGGAAAGCCCAGCCGAAGGAGTCGTAGCTTGTATACCCATAGTTTGGGTTTCTGCCAGCTTTCATGCATGTATACCCCTCAGGGCATTTTCTGTTAAGTCATGAATAAACAATCAGTGAATCAATTATGAGTCAAAGACAGTAACTCTCAAAAATATGCCCCAGAAAACAAAACAGAAATACTCATTTAATTCTATTGTAGTTTCATGACCTGAAGTTAATCTGTTTTTTAGTTTTGTATTAATAAATACATCAACTTTTCAGGCAGTTAATTAGTGTATTTAAATAGACCCACCCAGCATCAGAGCTGTTCCCACAAATGAGCGCATCAACTTGACCTTCTAAAAAGTAGTGGTTATCTAGCGCAAACAGAAACAGACCAGTATCAGAAAGACCATTGCAAAATTCGCAGTATAGTTAATTTACCCAAGTAATATCATTGTGCCATACCTATGTCATCAATGTACTCGGTGAAATCAAACTGTGTTGCATTCACATCCTCAGTGGAGTTAAAGAGCCAGCTGCTGTTAGTCGCAGGAGGCCAGCGAATGCACTTGTGTCTCAGGTTACCCATGAAGAGCTGCAACCCAACGAGGGCAAAGACGGCGAGGCAGAACACTGTGAGGATCATCACATCCGCTAACTTCTTCACTGATTGGATGAGTGCACCCACAATAGTTTTTAAACCTGAGCGAGACAGAGCACAGAACGATTATGATCCCCGTGCATTCTAAAATATCTGAACAGGCTTTCATAAGGAACACACCCTACATGACCCACAGCAGGTCATTTAAAGGGCAACATACCGGGAATTACAGTGATTGTTTTAAGTGCTCGGAGTACACGGAACGTTCTGAGTGCTGACACATTTCCAAGATCGACAAACTCTGTGACATACCTGCAGAGAAAAATATCATATCAGTAAATTAACACAACTCATTAATCTGTGCACAAAGTGGTCAGCTTTGGAAATCAATCCTTATACAGTACAATACAAAAGGCAACAGACTGACTTTTTAAAGAACAATTTCTAAATGTAAGTGGTCTGTCTATCTGGTTAAAGCATTTAAAACTGATTTTGAACTCAGCAGACATATTACACTTTTGCACTTTTCTTTATTTAAAAGGTTTTAAGAAAATAAAAATAACGTTAAGTAACTTGTTACTGAATTTTGATGACAACTTGTGACAAGCCTTACATTATGATATTTTTTTACTGATAACTAGCATTGAGTATTAAACTATTGTTGAGCTATTTGTTAAGCTAATGTTCTATACATGTTCTACAATTTTATTTTCAAATTTTGTATTCTTGACATGCTTGCTTTGGCGTAGCACAATGAAGAAGGCTTGATCTTGTGGAGACTCTTCCAGAACACCACGGAAGAGGCCAAAATTAATCCGACAGGGTAGTCGGCTAAAAATATATCAGGCGTATCACTTTGCAAGGTGGACAAACATTTTCATAAAGCGGCACCATGTTTCCTGCTTAATCTGTCACATGAGTCCCGGAGGTGTCAGTGGGGAGTAGAGAGGAAGTATAGGGCTTATAAAAGCTGTGTGGATGGTGGGGCTATAAAAGTGACATAATCCCTTTCTGACGTTTGAGTCCCAAAATGTAAGAGGCTCTCCCTGTATCTTGGACAGCAGCCGCATCCGAGCGAAGATATGCTACGTCTAGAACTGACAGTACAGGCGGTCCCCTGGTTAGGAAGGAGATCCAATCCCGAAGTCTGTCCTTAAGTGAATTTCTAGGCAGGGCCGTAGCCAGCTATGAGGTCCGGACCGTAGTCATTTTTAAGAGCTAAAATAAAAACTGAAGCTAAATATTCACTTGAATAAAAAAATAGGCTAAGTAATGTTTCATATGACTAATTAAAATAATAATAATAAAAAAAACAGTTTATGAAGGGGACGGTATCAATAACGCGATTGACGAGACCGTCTTCCCACCCTCGGGTCCCAGACCTCGCTATTTTTCAAACTGTGGCTACAAACCTGTTTCTAGGTAAGTCGGAAAAATAATAATACAACACATAATAATAATAATAATAATAATTATAATAATAATAATAACTATACAGTAATAATAAAAGTAGCTACATACGGTACTTACTGTATCTCGAACCGGCGAACCGTTGAAGTCGCGTGACGTTTTCACGAGCGTCACAAATAGCGCGTGCGTTCGTTATTACGAACTATTTAACCCGAATTTTTAATATATTACTCTTTATGTCAGTCCGTTTGTAATTAAGTACGCGTTGCAAGTAAAGTCAGGCGCTCTTAACCTGTGGACTGCCTGTATTTCCAGTATCTTAATACTTACGCCATGGTGATGACCATGAAATCAAGCCAGTTCCATGGATCTCGTAGGAATGTGAAACTTCCAATGCAGAAGCCTCGTGACAGAATTTTGATAGTCGCCTCAAATGTATAAATACCGGTGAACACATACCTGCAGAAAGAGGAAAAAAATGTTGAAGGTCAGGACCGAGCCATGGTTCATACGATTGTTCAAAGGCCACTAAATAAAACTTTCAGTGTCAATCCCCCCCCCCCCCCTCCTCAATGTTTATAACATCATAAACATTATAATTCACGATATAATATAAATATGCAGATATGAATAGATTCTAATGTGTTACATAAACATCCACATATATCCATCAACAATATGCTTGCAAAGTTAATGGACTAAAAATACTGATGCACTATATCAGATCTGTATGGGCATTATCATACCTCTTTTTATTGTTAATGTTAACATAAAACGGTCAGGTGGTTGTAATCATTTGAGAAAAAAAATTACAAAAATAATATAAAGAAACAATAGCAGATATGTAGGATGAAATCAATTAACTGTGTGTCGTCTATATCAGGGGTCATCAACATGGTGCCCGCGGGCACCAGGACGCCCCCAAGGACCACATGAGTCGCCCGCGGACCTGTTCTAAAAATAGCACAACTCACCAGTGAGCAGCGTCTAAAATTTAATTTGATCCTGTTGCTATTCTTCTTTAATCACATTTGTATTTACTGTATATAGATTTGAAAATGACAATATCTAAAAAAGCATTTAAAACATGTTTATTATACATGAAATTTAGATAAGTTTAGGAGGGCGTTTGAAACTGGTACCCCTTCGTATGGCTCAGCACCCGTGAAGTAGCTCTCAGTTTCAAAAAGGTTGGGACCCCTGGTCTATACAATAAACTACAAAAAGCCTTTGTATTGCTTCTTGGACAGATTTTAAACGTTAAGCTTCGAAAGAAAACTAGAATTCACTGGAACACTGTATGCGAAATGTATATGCGAATAAAAATTGAAGAATAGAGACTGCTTGTTTTATTCCTTTCTATTTGTGTTATTTATTTTGACTTATTTACTTTCTCCCCATTCCCATTATTTATATTTTGTAGTACAAGCATATTGTTTGTGTGGCTGTATGTGCAACTATGTGAGCCTCAACACAAGCATTTCATTGTACAGATGTCTCAGTCATACTGTGCATGTGACAAATAAAGACTTTGACTTTGTTGCGTAAAATCCATAGCAGTTTTGAGTATACTAACCAGTTTGGACGCTGGACATTTCCAATTTTATATTGCATGACATAGTCCCATTTGCAAATGCGCAGCACTTTACAGTTATCCATAGAAAGTACTCACACTGGCAGAACAAATCATGTCATTTCACTTCAATAAAGGCACGGAAAACTTACTCAACAGTTTTACTCCATGCTGGAGGGTTGCTCATCGTCATGAACACACAGTTTGACAGGATAGTTACCATGATGAACATGCTGAACAACGTAACGTGGAGTTAAGGATATCGAATGTTTTTTGCTGTAGCCAAAACATGCACTTAAGCTAATCTCTGCTCTTCCCTGGTTTAAGTAATTGTTTCCAAAATAACTCATTGCTATTTAGCTGTTAAAAAATATTATGCAAAATTCTGAACAATTCTAGAAATATATTAAAATATAACATACCACTTAGATCCCTTTTTGGTTGTGCTTAACAAGAACAAAACTACCACAGAAGATTTTTTATATGGAACAGTACAGTAACTTACAAAATTTAATGACAGCCTTATTTGGAACCGATTTGAAAAAGGATATCAATGTATGAGAACTCTGATAGCTGATCTCCTCACAATATTGAAAGGGCTCAAAAAGTAGCAGGCAGGTTCAGCATTAAACCTGTAGATTGTGTTTCCTTTGGAGATGACTATGAATGTCTGGAGGTAGAGAGAGATGGCAAATATTACCATTATTTATTTTATTAAAGCGATAAGCGGCAAAGCACAACCAGGAACTGCAAGGGTAAAATGTGGTTTATGTAACAAAAAGCAATTCTTTTAATGGATTAGTAGACATGAATCACAGGGATAACTATTAGATGCCTTTTAATTGCTTGAGGACATTGACAAATTCTAATACAAAATGGAAATCGTGGGTTAGAATTTCAGGAAACTGTATCCTGTATACAAACTAACATATGACTAAAATATTATGATGAATGTATCAGTCATATCGATATAGCATTCCTTATATGTCCTATTTTGTTTGAGAGTCAAATGTCAACTGAAGGAATTGAATTATTTTGTATTGCAGGCAAAATTTGTTCATAAGAAACGAAATTTGTTTCTAGATACATAAACCAAAACAGAAAATAGCTTACTATTAATTTTTACTTAGAGATTCTTGAATATTCAAAGAACCCGTCATGTCTGATTCTATTATAATTTATACACCCAACCATTTTTCATCTGCTTGTACAGTACAAGGTTACAGGTCCTTCATTACCTCCAATTATGCATGAATTATCTAGGTAGGACACAAAAACATTGGAAATGTTGGTTTCAAATTACAAACGCTCCCCAGGTTACAATGGTCCGTATTACAATATTTCGATTTTACGATGGATATGATTATTCAATTAATTACATGAGATATTCAACACTTCATTATAAAATAGGCTTTGTGTTAATGATTTTGCCCAACTGTAGGCTGATCTAAGTGTTCTAAACATGTTTAAGGCAGGCTAGGCTATGATGTTTGTTAGGTGTCCTGCAGTAAATTTCATTCTCGCTTTACAATATTTTTGCCTTATAATAGGTTTATCGGATCATAACCTGGGGAGCATCTGTACTAGCACATGATCTTAAAATGTTTAGGTCAAAAAGCAAGTGACAACCTCTGCAGGGTTTCTTAAGATTTCATTTATAGCATTCATAAATATACTTTTGGAATATGCCACATTTGGTCTTAAAAATGGAGATTTTAGATCTGAGGTTCTTAAGGACTGGACTGACTTTCTGTGCTTTGTAGAAAGGATCCAGATCTTCCAGAGGTATATTCATCATCTCTGGTGGTGGGTCTCCATAGATGAATGGCAGGACCTTGCCGGCTTCCAAATCACTGCTGGGCTTTGGGAGCTCCTCCTCTGCTACCTCTACATCCTTGCTCTTCTCAGGTTTTTCCTCGAGGATCCGCCGCTCGATCTCCGCCAGCGACTCCGGGGTGAAACGACGGAACGCATCACTGCTAGTGGAAGGGAGCAGTTTTGCCATCTTGGCATTCTGCAGTGCAAGGGATTGCACCACGTTGCGGTCTTTCAGCAGGGGGCTGAAGGGGAAGGAGAGAGAGGGAATGCGGGGGTCCACAGGTTAAGCCTTAGATCAAGAAGTATACCATCAGTTATGTCCCCCCAGCTGTAGTGACAAATATCAGGCAACTTCCTTTTCAGAACCTTGCCAATATATATCACAACTACCCCTCTGTGGCGTGTGGCTCAGTGGGCTAGGTCTCTGTGCTTGCCATTGGAAGGAGATTTCTTTGCACCTCAACAAGGAAAGGGCATCGACATATTAACAATGTCTCACTTATCTGTTTGATTTAGAAAAGCTCAGATATGACCTTCTGCCTCTTCGTTTATATGCATATTGACATTTGGCCAGTGCTGTTGCAGATGTAATGTTAAATTAGAGTCTAAATAAATGGTTTACTGGCAGTTAAAAGCACAACACTCGGTGAGTAACCAATATCGTATTCCTCGCCTAAAAATCACATTTTTGTTACAAAAACCATGGATGTAATTTAGGCTTTTATTAATAAAGTTTTATGGGTTTGCATTACATTATCTGTATGTGATTTTTTTCATGATTGTTTATCACTGCATTCTTAATGATGCCCCAAAAGAGACCGTGGCAAGGGCACAGATGCCCCTCCCCATCCGCACGAGTGAACACCCCACCCCGGTGCCATGGTCCATGTATGGGTGTATGTTTTAAAGAGCAAGATGACAAACGAGAATGAAAGAATTCCTATGTGGCTGTACTCATACAAAGGTCAAATAAAATATCATTTCATTATATTTCTTTACAAATGGCCTAAACAAAATGGACAACCATTCAGCATTTTATGTAGAAAAATTCTTTAAAGAATTCTGTCCTAAGGATCTTATATTGCTGTTACGTCACAGAACCTAATCACAATGGGCACAATGGAATGAATCTTCAAACTCAATGAAGGTGCATTAAGCAAGACAGTAATACTGCAACAGTATATTTAACAAGTATGAACCGTAATGACAGTTTTGTGGAGTGTATTTACGATGCATCTAAAAGCAGTGACAATCTATGGGCCAGGCGCTATCTTTTTCTGTCTAGCATCACTACTGCCAATGAAATTCGAGGATCCATATAAATTTGGCATTAAATGTTTGACTATTTAAGATGCTGAAAATATTCACGCACACACTGCAGTTTTAAAATTCAAGAAGTTTCGAATGGTTACAGAGTTGCAGAAACTGGCAGATTTCCAAAGCATTCGGACACCACAACAATGAGTCATATCAACAACACCCCACCGTTACATACTGTGTTATCTAATAGCGACTGGCAAGCAAAGCCGCTTTCTCAAGATTATTATCTGGTGACAGTTACAGCCAAAATCAGTGGCTGTGCATACAGTAGACCAGGGGTGCCCAACTCCAGTCCTGGGGGGCCGGAGCCCTGTGTAGCTTAGTTCTTTCCCCGTTCCACCATAAATGATTCAGCTCAAGAGCTGTGTGGTAATTAGCACAAGGAGGTGTGTTAAATGAGGGGAAACCCAAAAATGTGCAGGGCTCTGGTCCCCCAGGACTGGAGTTGGGCACCCCTGCAGTAGACCGTTGTGTAAACTTGTTTGTTAGCTTTAAGATAAAATTACTTCTTCCAATTATTGTGATACGTGGTATTCCATATCTGTTAAATGATGTTCTTCAGAAAACTAGACATTTATATAAAATAAAAAATGAAAACACATGGTATATACGCAAAGGTTCCGTAAAGTCTGTAATATTTGGCATTCCTTGACACATATAGGATCTGTAACAAAAAAAACAGATCTACTTAGATCTGTTGTCTTTTCCCTCGTCTGTGTGTAATACTAATGTCACTAAGAAATATAAACAAAAAAATACAAGCTAAACACAGGCAAACAAAATGCATAAAAGGGCAAACTGCATAAAAAGCACTTAAGTAAAGGATAAAAGAAATAACATCAAAAGCATAAAATTTGGAATCTGATTTGTTTCTGAAAATTGACAATATCTGCTTTGGCTACAAGGAAGTATAAAATATTGAAGATGTAGTACTGACCTAAGAACTAAACTGAAATACCACTGAAAAACAAAACAAAGGAACAACAACATCAACAAAATGCTATCTGGTTATACTGATAAAAGAATATTTTTAATTAACATTACTTCCACAAAAGTTGGGTCTGAGAATAATGTGAAGAAACATTGAGAGGGAAGACGAGGAAGGTAATACAGGAAATCATTGCTCTGAAAACAAACCAAAGCAAGTATTGTGAAGGTGGTAGATAGAAAGCATGTGTGTAAATAAAACAGACCCTTCAAGACAGAATTGGAGATACTTCAATAAACCCAGCAGGAAAACCCACCAAAGCAAAAAGCTAAGGCACTTCTCCTCCATAAACAGATTAAAAGGTACATTTCCACTTACAGCAACCGAGGACATATTTTAAGATCTTTGGCTTTCAAGATTCTCTTCACTGGTCTAACTCGGTTTCTGTTCCAGATGTCTAGCAGCAACATCTCTTTGGGATTCATCGCTCGTCCTCTCGGTCTTCCAACGTCGGTTGGTTACTTTGCGTTCAGTGCAAATGAGCCCGTTTTTCTCGAGCGCTTTAGTTCAACACAGCTCAGTGCCCTGGTGCTAAGTGAGGCAGCCTTTGTATAACAACATCTTGTACGGAACAGAATTCCTGACGTCTGACCCAATCTAAGAATCAGACTTTTTTTTCATCCTTGGACACTGAAAACAGAGCGGGTCTGTTATCAGCAAGTGAAAGATGTCAAATTTTCTAAAGGGCCGACATAATCATAAAAAATTACATCAGAACGGCCGAACAAGGAGATGATGTGAGAGCGAAGGGACGCTGGGTACACGTCCTGCTTGTTTGAAGTGCATGGATTTGGGGTAGCACCTAAAAATGTCCTTCTCTGTTGTGACAGTCATTATGATTAAACCGCTAAACCAAATTCTAAACAAAATACATCCATTTCCACTTAATGCTTATGCAGAACAAGGAGCAGAGTATGGGAGAATAGTCACCGTGGCTGGGATGCCAGTGCATTCTGAGTTACCAATTCACCTGAACTGTCCGTTTTTGGACTGTTTTTGAAAAACACTGGATGACTGGAGAATGTCCACGCAGACTCCGCACATAGTAGAGACAGATTCACCCTGAGTGTGTTATCAAAACTCAACCACTATGAATGTCCAGGAAACACATGAGGAGTGTACCATAGTTTATAATGTGCAACCTAGCTAATGAAACGTACAGTTAATTAAAGGAGCTTGTCCTAGACTAGGGGTGCCCAACTCCTGTCCTGGGGGGCCGGAGCCCTGCACATTTTTGGGTTTCCCCTCATTTAACACACCTGATTCAACTCCTTGTGCTAATTACCACACAGCTCTTGAGCTGAATCATTTATGGTGGAACAGGGAAAGAACTAAGCTACGAACATGGGCTCAGTACGTACGTAACACTTAGTTACTGATTAGTTAATACATTATGTAAGAGTGTGCTGCTATATTATTCGTGTAAGGTGCTACCCAACGTAGAAATTGAGGTTCAGAGAGCAGGGTCAATTGGGGTCGACCCTAGAGCTACTTGAGGTTAAGGATCTTGCTGGAGGGCCTAACATACAACAACTCTGCCTGCCGCGGGATTTGAACCAGTGACCTTCTGATCAGTGGAGGCCCGCCCACACTTATCACAGCTGTCGCCATTATAGCTCAGTAAGAAAAGGTCAATGCCCGACAAGCTGTGCGTTATATGTTTTTACATGCATGGCTGTGCAGGAAAGGAGCACTTGGTGCATGGTGTTTAATGCAGGCCTTGGTGTGCATTAACCTACTTATACCATGGTTACTGGGCATGTAGCTTACATGCTCGTACCTAAAGACATTATTTTCATGTTTACAAACTGGAAACACATTTATCTGTAGAAATATGTTTTGCTGCCAATGATTAAACATTTCAGTTATGCTTTCATTTTTAGATGTTTAAATTTAATTTTTAAATTTAAATTTTAGATGTTGTTAAATGTGTTCTGCTTCTAGAATTTTGAGTATTGTTTGTTAGAATGAAACTTTATAATAGCTCTTGATTTACTACTGTGATCCAGCTGGCCAGGACTATGCGTGCACAAAGAGAAAATTAATCAACAGTCTTCTTACCCATCAGATTCAAGAGTTCATCAGTGCAATGGTATGAATCTAATTACATTACCACAAGTTCTGAGTAATAAACGATCTGTTCAATTAAAGCATTATGAAGATGAACACAAATACATCCAAGGACAGTGACTCAGTAGAACAAGATCTCAATTGATTAAGAGTGAGAATGTCCATGTTCGCTGGACTAAATATAGTCCTCATTTTCTTCTTCAAGGAAAGGACATGAACATATCAACAATGTCTCTCTTTTTCCATTTTCTCTCAATTTTTCAGTTTTGCTGCTGGTGGAGAATGTTTTTTGTCTATTGTGAAAGAAGAGAACAGCCTTTCCTAAGAAATGACACCCACAGCATGAAAAATGAGAAAACCTACAATTGCAGACTTGTGTGCAACTCAGTTTGCATTTGTTTTTATGAATTATGGTTTCCTGCCATACTCCTAACATGTAATAGCCTCATGAACACATATGAGAAAATAATTCAGCTTTTATTGTGAGCATGTATTTTACCATGGCTGCCATCTTTTCCAGTGTCACTTCCGTTAGGGAAAACTGACGAAGAATAATGTAGGTATTTAAGGCCGTAGATTTGGATATGGATAGTCGGGACATGGCAGCTGCTACCAATGTTGAAACCAAATCTTTGCCCTTGTAAGTATTAATTAAAGATGAACTAACTAGTTTGAAATAATGCTTTATACCGAATCTGAAGCTTTTGCGCATATATTTCCCTATAACTCTCACATAAAGGAATGCATTGCGGACAAAAACTAAGCTTTCTGTTGTTTGTTTAAAATTACATTAAATGCAGGTTTCAGGCACCTGCATTTTCATATGTATGGTTGTGGTTGACCTTCCATGACTGGGATTTTACTGACTGGTATGAGCAGGGAATGCTCAGCCTGACTTTCACCAGCATAAGCTGGGGTCCGTCACAGAGCCAGTCTGGAGGCTGGTGATCATTCTCACCCCTGTCCACACACCGAGCTCAGTAATGGCGCCGCTGGTATGCATCAGGTTACTTATGGGGTTAGCAGATGACGGTCAGCAGGCCAGTGTGCTTTCCTCGTGTCACCCTTCATACTCTGCACAACAGTTCTGCACAGCAATGTCTTTGCTTTGGTGACACGCAATGGCCGATACGTACACCTCAACTCAACACACTAAATTGGCTTCAATAATTACAATAAAGTGGCACACATATGCTTGGTCACTTGAATGGATGGATATTGAGAATTTATAAAAATATAGAAAAAGATGGAAAAGATCAGCTAAAATAACATGCACAGGTACTACTGGAGTAGCAGAACATGTCATGCAGAATAGCTTAGTAGGGCCTAAATGATTGGAAATTAATTTTCTTTTCTTTTTTTTTTCTTTCGCGGGGGAGGGGGTGTGGGGGGACGACACTGATCATGACCGGAACTGTGGAAGGCAGGCAAGTTCATATAGATTCAGTGGCTGTGCAGCTGCTGCAAGCAATCACAGCCGGGCATTAAGTTACAGCCGGCCGATGACTCCGCTCATTCCTACTCACCCGCGGCCTCCCTCCGCCTCACACTGCCCTGACGCAGGGTAACCTGCAGTCCTCATCCCTTACCTTCCTCTTTTACACAAGAAATCCACAATACTTCTGCTTCCTTCTGCTCCCCCTAACTTCTCCATCCTCTTATCTGCCCCCCCCCCCCCACCCGTACAAACATGTTGATTCCAAATTAGCGCTCATATTACCTAGATAAGCTACATGCCTGATTATTTCAGCTCACCACTCTTATCTCTTTCTGGTCCCCCATTAGCCAGACTGGTGTTTCTCTCCAATTCCAGCACAGCTCAAAAAAAACATTTCCTACGCATGGATACTCGTAACCCTAAAAATAGATTCAAGATCCAAGATTCCACATTCCAGATTTTTTTATTGTCATCTATCTTGCATGTCCACAAACATTTGTGCACCTAGAAAAAACACCCGTTCATCACTGACACCTCTGACAATCAATCATGCATCCCAAATACAAACAATAACATTCTTAGAACCAATACGCACATGCACATGACTCGACCTGATAATATATAGCTATAGCTGCCAGCAAATACAGGGGGATTTTGATTCCAAGATTTTATTTCCATTTTAGTCTGGGTGAAAAAAAAAACAAATAAGTGAAACAGCCATAAGTGTATCCTGAAAGACCAATTTCCAAAGTGAAGGAAAAACACTGAAGTGACACAGGCCATTGATAGTATCCACAGAGTTACACAAAGTTACACCCATTTTTAAAGGGCCAAGAGATCCCATAGATTGATTTATTAATACTCTGATAATGTCTGGCAATATAAAGCCCATCTGACTTCACCTGAATATGACAATGTCTTAAAAGTAATTGTTGTGTCCACACCTGCATCACATATATAATAGTAAAATATCCATGAGCAAGCATTTTATTGCCAAAATTTAGTGCATACTTCAAAACAGTTGGTTAAGTTCTAATCGTGTATCTTCCAAAGCGGTACGAGAGTTGGGCGCTAAACCCCAATTTTTGCAGGGACACTTCCTGATCCAGCCCTCGGATCCACAATTTTCATGTCACTTTGGTCATAAATGTCCCCTAAATAGTGTCATAAGTGCCGTCACGAGCCAGCATCTTAATAAGTTATCTTAACTGAACAACCACTGGCAGTTATTACAATGCTTGGGGTATTATCTTCATTATTAGGCCAAATTGTCTTGGATAAATTCAAATTCCGATACTTTAATGATCTGGCAATTTCATTATTATCATCCCTGCGTGTGTCGCTCTGGACCAAACCATCTGGTAAACAAATTTAACGTTAAACGTATGTATAATTGATTTAATTCAGATTAGTAGAGAATTGGAATGTTTTTATAACCCTGTTTCATGACTGTAGTACAACACAATCTCTATTTCCATAACAGATACATACCACTGCTGTGACAGGAATATATCACTATGCTAAACATTCACAATCCGATATAGAAAAGATACCGAAGGCGTATCGTAAATTAGATGATTGCTCTGATCCGCTCTGGATATAGTGTTCATGATGACTGACAGGTTGTAAAGCAAATAAGAATAAATAATAATAAGGGTTTTTTTACAAGGTTCCTTTCTCATATTTCCCTAAACTCCAGAGGTGTGGATTTTGGTTTTGCCCATTGAAATGAATGGACAGTCCCACAGAAATATGAGTACATGTCTTTGTGTGTGTATGTGTGTGGATTAGGTTTATATTACATTGTGGAGAGCAAATGTCCCCACAATGTAGTAAAAATCTGTTATTTTGATGTTGCGGGGACCATTTTTCAGGTCCCCACAAAGATCTGTGAATGCAACCAAAAAACGAAAAATGCCAAAAGTCTCATATTTTGATTCGTTACTTATCGTTAAGGTTAGGGCTGGGTAGGGGTTAACTCATAAGGTCATGATATTGGGACTAGACTTCTCCCCATAGAAATGAATGGAGAGTCCCCACAAAGATATGATTACAGATATGTGTGTGTGTGTGTGTGAGTGTTTACTGTGATTTTTAATGCCAAAGACAGACAGCTCATTCAAAAGCAGGTGATGCTGGAGAGTTAGTAAATGATAAAGTTAGATCTAATTCAACATGAGAGAAAGAAAATATACGTTTGGCAAACAGGCAAGGCAATAGAAAAGTGTTTAATGCACTAATGCACAAAGTCCAAAACATGATAAATGGTAACGTGGTAACATGGCAAAAAGATCTGTGCTCTTGTCCATTACAATGCTGCTACTGTAGAGTCCAGTACAAATGCCCCCCCAGAAAAAAAAATGATCATACACCACACAAAAGACAGCCAATCTTCCAGTCCTGGCGTTGAGTCATTCATTTACTAACAGTTCAACATGCTAACAAATCTGCAAACAATATACTAACAACTCAATACGAACAACAATCCCTTTCTTATAGAGAATAAAGAATTTACCGGCATCCACAGACTGGCTAATCCTAATCCTAATTAACACTCTGGCTGTCTTCAACCAAATTCAGTAAACACCAATTTGGAGTAACATCAAAGTCCCGTGATGACAGATAGCAGGAAGGGAAAAGGCGTATTGCTGACATCTACTAATATAAAAGGAGATCTTGGTCTAATTGGCTAATGGGCGCTTCCGGGGTAGAGGTGGGGGGGGCATATCCGAAGCATCTCGCATAGCATGTGCTGGCAAAGAAATGCAGGGGCATCGGCTGTACAGGGCGGCATCACAGGGGCACTAAGCAGGGTACAATAAGGAAGGCATAACGACGTGCAGCGACTCCGAGGCTCGAAACCGTGTCATCACCAGCTATTAATAACCCGATCCAGCCAAAGCACTGGACAGGTGCGGCGCTGAGTACCGCCACACTCAGGTAAACGGCGAGGGCCCAGGCGAAAACAGGCACACAAACAAATAATCAACGTCACCGAGCCCCAATGAGAAGAAGTAAATTAATTAAATGGATTTCCGGTAGCTTAGCTCAAGGGTAGCTTGATCAGGCTGCCGTGTGATGAACAGCAGCAGTTGAAATACTGAAATCAGACTTGGCGAACAGGATTTTGATATTTATATAGAAAATATTTAGATAGAATACTATATACTTTCGGCCTCAAATTTATATACTATAAATTTGAAAAACCTTTGCAGATTAACAACTAAAACACCCCACTTAGAAAAGGAAAGGGAATATGTATGTTCCCTTTAACACAATATAATGTAGCATATAATGTAATATAATATAATGTAGCATAACACAATGTTTAATGTTTTTGCTACAACATAACTACTGGAAAATACGTTTTTGTCTTTTTACACGTTCAGTAGTACATATAATAAATCATAATGGGAATAATTGAGCAGTAGAATGCACGAATCATCATGATAAAAGTATAATATCCAAGTGGGATATTTATACATTTTAATTTAAAGAACCATGAACCATTTTAATTTAAGGAACCAAATACACGTAAACGGCAATGAAATTTTCAAATTCCAATTCCAGTGAAATTCACCCATATCATGCACTTAAATAATAAAGGAGAATGTAAAAACGTTCCAGATCCGAATTGGAGTCAATAAGGAGCACTCTGGAAATAAACTTAACACAATTAATAACGTAGTTATGTTGATCACGGAGGGAACAAGGCAATACTATTAGATGAAGTTCAGAACCCCCAAGACCAGAAGTTCCAGACTGAAACGCACAACGCCCGATTCTGCCGACCATTCAAGCACCCCCCCTCCCCAAAAAAAAGTCGACGAACAACTTGATGACTTTTTACCTTGAACAGTAATACAGTTATTTCCACAGAACCAAGTAAGAGCCCGGTGTTTTCTCTTCCTTCAAGCTATTGCTAAGGGTTCCCCCCCCTTCTCAAAGCCAACGCAGGCTGGAAAGCAGCTGTTGCTGACGAAGGTATGTCTTGAGTGAAATGTGAGAGCTGCTTCAGGTAGGATCATCACTTAGGCGGAACAGACTCCCGGACAAAAGTAACAAAGTTCTTAGTAGGCGAAGACTAGTGATTATTGATTATTCACTGTGGGATCGATCTATCTATCTATCTATCTATCTATCTATCTATCTATCTATCTATCTATCTATCTATCTATCTATAGCGGTGTTAATGGTTTAATAAACACAAGTTCCACGGTGAAAGTGTCTATACATAAATTAAACCCTATTATAGTTTATGAGCCAATATTGCATAAATATGAACAATAAACTGTAAAAAGTGTAACATTGGATAAATCAAACGTTTTGTTATGGTAATTTACAACGCTCGGCTTTGCAACGTAGAAATATTACAAATCTTGAGTAAATTCGTGTGAATTTTGCGTGTAAAAAATTTAATGCTGGCACGGGATCGGTATGCGTCGTGCATTCAGGCCTGTATCGCAAGCAAAGGCCGGAATTTAATTGCAAAACAGCAAAAGCGCTATACCAATTAATTTAAATAATAACGGTGAATGTGACCAGCAAACTTGCAGGATGCTCCCAATGCCGCGATCCGGATTATATTAGACCTATAGTGCATAGTGAAACACCACTTACTATATAGGAGATGCCACTATAGCAGGATCAAAACTGCCTCTATAACTTTCTTTATGTACAACAAGGAAGTTATAAAATAATAACACGGCACCTTTTCACCCAGTTATCTAACGCATCGTTTCTAAAGGAGTTTTACACGATGGAAGTGGAATTTGTGCAGAATCAACCCCAGTGGCCTCAGTCTATGAAACAGTGCCAGACTTAACCAGTATCTTATACTGTATGCCGTCAGCTATGACTTAATGCACAATGGCTTGTATAGTACAGTTAGGCCTAAACTCTGCTACGGAATACATCTATGTACTACTGCCGATGGCTGATGAAATCTGCACTGTGTCCACCGTAGGATGATCGCTAATTATAACTCATAATCCAATTGTCATCCATTTGACCCCAGTTTTTGGGCCCCTTTTGAAAAACAAGTGCATTTCTGTAAGAGCTTCTGTGTTTCCTTCCAGAATGAAACAAGCATGATTGACGATTAAAGACATTTTTACCGCATACTGTAATGGGGGCACATACATATCGAGTTCAAAAACGTTACATTGTAACATTTTGTTCTCGTTTATTCGTATAAATCAATGGGGCTCCTTTATTTCTGGGGAAAACATCGGCAGAGTGCAGCTTTGCCCAAAATGGCCATTTTCTGATAAGTAAAGCTTTGTATGTGGCTGCCTATTGCCATTCTTATTAAGTGATTTTCTGCGCTGAACGACCGGCGTTAACACGCTAAAGAACATGCTCAGAGTATACTGTTCTTGGTCTCTCTCTCTCTCTCTCTCTCTCTCTCTCTCTCTCCTTCCCTCCCTCCCTCCTCCCCCTTTCTGCATTTAAGTTTCTCTGCCCATAAACTGATCCAGGATCTTGCCTACTCGTGATTTCAATAAAGCAGCTGAGCAGAAATTCAATCCGAGGTCTAATCACTCGCTCTGATAATGTTGCCATATTCTAATATAATGAGCACACCACTTCTTGGAAGGGATGAGCTGCTCTGGGAGCGGTCACTTGCTTTAACTGACTACCACTCACGACGGCATAGTTCACCAACAGTATTGTGTTAAATACATGTTAGCACCAATGAGTCACACGAGAAACCGCTAAACGGGTAATGTTTTTCAATTAAAAAAAAAGTTCATTAAAAGGAACATGAAAAATATTATTTTTAACCGTTACAGCACAGAACCTTGGTAAACTTAAGAATTAGTTTGCGGAAAATTGACTTATAATATAATATAATTATACATTTAAATGTAATGTAATCACATTAATCAATGTAATTATAATGTAAATATGAATAATGTGAGTATGTAACTTTAGAAATCATGTTGCACGTCCATTCGCGCGGCGCGCTAGAAACTCGCCACCTACAGGCGGTATTTTTCATAGGAATATTATCCTGCCGGCTTTACCTAATCACACAGAGGAAATACACTGAAGCAGACACCAGGGGCGCTGCTGCGTCACATCAGTGAGAGCTGTATACTGCGTATTTGTGTCGGAAACCGAGGCAACAGCTCGTCATAATTTTAACCCCATTTATATAAATTCAGCCATACACACATACGGCCTCAAGCTGTAATGTCGCACACATAGAGCTATCATTTTATAAATATATATACAAACAGTTCGCTGTATTTCTAAGTATGTCAATCTGCATGCTTTACAAGACGCACCTGTTACTTCTACAGAAGAGCCACAGCGCCCTCCTCAGGCAGAAACATGCTAGTACCACAAAACCTACTGATCGTTGCCGAGTCAGTATGAAACAACCGACTACGACTTAAATATACGTTGAGCTAAAGTATATTATTTATGGCATGGTAATTTTTCATTGAATCAGAATTTGCAAAATTGTATGGAACTATCCCTTCTTTGAGACAATAATTAGGGTTAGGGTTATAGGTATCACAGGATACAAGGGTTCACCCTTGATGGGATGCCTGTCCATCGCATGGAACACACACACACACACACACACACTATACACAATTTAGATTTAGTTAGTTTAGCTGCAAGTCTGGACTACAAGAAGAAACAAGTATGCTTGAGAATCCAGAAGAAATATGGAGTGAACTTGCAAAGTTTACACATGCCCCCAGAAAATACGAGATTCAAACCTTCAACCATCTATGAGCAAGGTAATTGGGCTGCCTATACAGGACCATCCTATGTATAGAAGCTTTGGGGAAAATTGTGTTTAAAAGCTCTCTGTCTTATGGAAAAAGGCCATTCTCAGTTCTGGTAGATATCCAATGGTGAACTATCAGTAGGGCCCCAGGTGCATGAAGAACGATATAAGAAATCAGAGTAAAAAACTTAATTACTCTTTCCTCTCCAGTCTTCAAATGTCTTGTGCTGTCTGCATCCCGGGTTCAAATTAAAGTTTCTGGTGTGTTTTTTATTTTTATAGAGAGTCATAAAGATTGTGAAATATAAATCCGTTACCTTAGCTACATGAGCATCATCAGTGAACTATTCACAAGTGTGAGTAGCGCCTATTGTTAGCCATGTAATTCCAGATAAGTATTTCTAAATCATATGAAAATGGAGGACGCATGAAATCTACACACACGGTTCAAGTCAGGATCAAACATGCAGTTTTAATGGCACCTTCAGAGTCCTTGATTCTATAGTGTGAATTCATGAACTCAGCAATGTGGTACGGAAATGCATGTTCCCTTCTAACAGATAACAGTATTGCATGGTTTATCTCAATTATTTGTCATTTTATAGTGGTTGCGTGGAATTATGAAATGAAGCCAGCACAGTGCTTTAGTATCAATTTAATTATTAAACCGATTCTTTTGCCATTGAAATAGCACATCAATAAATTAGAAATCACACCCGAACTGGCTGAGAAGGGACTTCTTTGGCACGCAAACAAGGTCTGTGTCTTTTCTGGACAAAGTGAAAAAGCAGGTTGAGCTTGTTGCTTCAGGGCAGGACTTGAAATTCAGTCAGAATGCTGAAATTAAATGATTAATCTGTGTATTCATTCCGTTTCTCAGTCCGAGCTTCAATCCCATCAGATGATATCTGTTACTTGATGTTCAGCCGGACATGATGTGTTTTACAAATGCTGCAAAAAAAAAAAACAAGCAAGCGAAAAAAATTAATATCTGCATGTTTAGGTCAAACAGGGTGAGAGCTGCAGATGGGGAGTTATCAGTCACCTTCATAACTGATGCATCCATTTCCATCTTCCTGCCCAGACAGCATCTGCTCCACTTCTTTTTCTAGCATCTTTTCACCTGCAGAAAAAAATATATTGTGGTGACCTGGGTAATCTGGGTCAAAGATATGCTGCCTGGCCAAAAATCAGTCGCACACTTTAATATTTCGTAGGACCGCCTTTAGCTTTGATTATGGTGCACATTCTTCATGGCACTGTTTCCACGTGCTTAGGCAACGTCTCAGGGTTTTTTTTCCATCCAGATTTGCATTAATTTCTCGTCAGGATCTTGAATTGATGATAGGTTGAGCCACTCTGTAAAGTCGTCTTCAGCACATCTCGCACTTTCAAGAATCTGTGCTGGCAAATTCATGCGTGAAAATGATTCCTCATGCTCCCTGAACCATTCTGTGACAATTCGAGTCCGATGAATCTTGGCATTATCGTCCGGGAATATGCCCATGCCATTAGGAAAGAAAAAACCCATTGATGGGATACCCTGGTTATTCAGGAGATTCAGGCACTCAGCTGACTTTACTTTATTGCTGCATAATGTTGCTAAAAATGTAATAATGATCCAGCCATTGGCTCTTAAGTACTTGCTGATTTAAATTCAAACGGTGACCTTCTTTTTGGCTGGGCAGTGTATGATAATCCACTCAGGACACCAAACTATAGTTGATACATGTGACATTCAGACACAGAGCATGCAGATTCAATGGTTCCCCATTGTTTTCACAAAAAAGAAAACAAACAACAAGATGTATGGTTGTCAGGTGGAGCTCGAGGCAGAAAAGCACCAACCCAGGGTGACGAGCACGTGACGGAGCTCTGCCCCCATAATACTGCCGTTGCCCTCCTTGTCGAAGACGCGGAGCCCCTCTATGAAATCTTCCTGGGTGCCCCTGTCCTTTGACTTTGAGATGTGCTGAAACATTGGCAGGAAGGTCTCGAAATCCATCATCTTGGTGTTCATCTCTATGGGAACATAGTGGATAAGAAGGGCAGCGGCGTATGGGAGAGAGTTTGATATCAGGGAGGACAGAACTTCACAACTGAAATACAATGGTCTGATTACAGGAGGGGTGAATGAAGCCAAATTAAATACTGGGGGGGGGGGGGCGACATATCACCCCCATCCGACTCCCCTGAGTGCATGTGTTTAGCAGACTAAGCAGAGTTTCTAGGCATCCAGACAAGGACTTTCAATAAAGTTTGAGCATCTGTGTTATGAATGAACTGGCATCCATCCATCTATCGACATGTTTTTGGACTGTGGGAGAAAATCAGAAAATATGAGGTTATATAGATACATGTTAAAAACTATCCACATGTAAAAAGGCATCCGGGCCTGGAAGGAGCATGGATCCATCGGCGCTGTGATGGTGGACAGGTAGCTGGGCACAAGGAGGGCTTCTCCACACTGACCTTCTGGTTTTGGCTTTCCCAGAACCTTCATGACCTCGGCGTTGGTGGGGTTCTGGCCCAGAGCCCGAATGACATCACCGCATTGCGCGTAGGATATTTTCATCTCGCACTTTGGGGTTCTGTCAAACAGCATGAAGGCCTCTTTGAACTCTGCGGACATAACACACGCCAGTTGATTATGTGGATGTACTGATCAAAATAAATGACTCAAAATAACTTGACTTGCAAGCACTAATAATTTCAACGTTTATAAGGAATTCTTCATTAAATTTACGATCATATGCATAAAAAAATATAACTCGAAAATAAAATATTACACAGCTCACCTTCAATTTGATCTGCATTAAATTCAATCTGAAATAGAAATAGACTATTGTCACACAATACCTCACAATAGCACAGCTTGTTACATATTAAGCAAATAATGTGTTCATAAACAACATTACATTAGGTAGATGAAAATAAATGGATTGATATTTACTTAATACCATACCATAAACAAATGCTACATAACTGACATTAAAATGATGGAAGGTCTCATGAGGACCTTAAGATAAATACATGAGGCTACAGAACTGCTTAATTTTATGTGACATGTTCCGGAGAGGACCTTCACTGTGGTTAAACTGTGTTTAACCACCACATCAATGGACCATTCATCCAAATCATCAAACATTTGTGTAAAATCACCCATCTGCCCACGTTCTCTTTGGTGCAGGCGAAGCAATGTCTTCATTTCAGAATCTATTAGATCAATAGCTATGTTTTATATGAACTGCGATGGGAATGTGTGAATGTAGCCCTTAACACGCCCAAGATTTTCCGTTATTTCAGCCTGTCGTACAAAAATGGAAACCACCTCAGATTAACATTCTTGGGTTACTGGCTTCAAAGCAGCTTACTGCTATTCTGGGGGAGGAGAATCACTGTGGGATTGCAAAGCCTAGACGGCAGAATCACGTACTGGCCGGCAGAAAGTCAGCAAACGGTCCCAGTACAACTCAAGCCCGTCGGTGGGGCTAATTATAGTTCTCAGGGAATTGGTGTGAAAGCGATCTGCCCCGTCCATCTCTGGTGGAAAAGTGTGTGTGTGTGTGGGGGGGGTGGGGGGTGGGGCTAATTAGGGAATAACGGGAACGCAAAAGCAATTAGCTAAAGCAAGAGCCAAACCGAAGATGGTCTAGTGTCCATTAGCAGACTCTTGTGGTACCACGTGTCTGTCCGTTAAATTCCATAGCCGGGAAGCTCCCCAGAGCCAAATGCAATCTGGCACTGATTTCACATGGAAGAGGGCATGCAGTGTCCTGTCTCCTGTCACCTTGGTGCAGATCTTTCATGGTCTCCCTTTGCTTGCGTGACTTACTTTTAGTCACTCCGATTACTCACTACATTTCCAACTCGCTGTTCAGGTAGATTGCTGACTCTGTTGGTCTTACTGTCTGAGCACCTTGGGATCAAACTGCCCATGTTATTAATAATAGATGGACAGATATGATATGAAGTGGTTTTGCTATAAAATGCAGACAGAGGATTCTTTATTTTCCAGTGGTACATTTCTCAAGAGAGTACCTCGGATAGAGACAAATAACCATGACATTCTGTTTAAAAACTCCAAAAAATCAGAAATTATTTTTATATGTTATTTTCACACTTGGTTGAAGGTACAAAATACGCAATTTTTACTCAGGCTGACTGCTGGCTGATTGAATTACAACATTAAGACATTGTCTGATTTTCCCATGACCCTGAACGGGATTAAGAAAAATTTTTTGCCTGGATTTTTTTTCTAGAAATTTTAGATTGGTATTTGTATTAGCAGAAAAAAAAAAAAAAAACATATGGTAATATTAAATAGACAATTATGATTATTAATAAATCACACAAAAATAATTAGTTAATTGCCTAATTTGTAACAATTGATTTTTCCAAATGGCATTCAATACAAATGTATACTGTTGTTTGACCTGCAAAATTAAAATATACAAAAATATACAAAATATATAGAAAAGTAATTCAGTTGTAACAATGGCCTAAGGGTAGGTTCTGAACTGCAATGCACAACAGACAGCAGGCATAACATCTAGATCCTGATACAGCTTAATTAAATATCATTATTTAACAGATTTAATTTTACGAGTTTAAAACAAGAACCTACACACACAATGGATCCCCTGGAAAAGTTAATGAAGAACAATAGTAACAAACAAACATTAAAATATAAACTGAGAGGCTGGCCCCGTGCTGTATCACCAAGAAGGATTTCTTGCCTAGCTGGATAACGTGTCGGATTTAAGGTCCCCCAGTTTAAGTTAACTTTATCCCCTTTCACTTCCATTTAGCCCAGACTACCTTAAATTCGGCTATGCATGAAATCCAGCTTGGTGATACAGCCCCCCGGAACACCTATGGGGGGGGGGGGGGGCACAAAAAGAACATGCATTAGAGCAGGCAAGTAGCTAGACTAACATAGAGATAGAGATGTGGACCCATCGACTAGCTGCGTATCCCTCCCCGTATGAGGCGTGGCCGGGGGACTCACGGTGATGTCCTTCGGGTCAAAGTCAGGCTCCTTAGCCTTCTCAGGCTCCGGTGACGGGGCCGGAGCAGGCTTAGGTGCCTCCTTCTTGGGCTCTGGCTTTTTTGGGGCCATCTCTGAGCAGGATGTTCTCCGTTTCAAGAAGGCTGGGGCAGGTGATACAGCCGGGGGGTTCCGCTGACCCGAGAGCATCAAGTCAGGAGTTTTATACCCTGTCCGACTCATTCCACAGGGGTGTGTGCAAGGACCAGCCCACAGAACCTGGACACACTATAAAAGGAGAGACAGATTTAATTATAAAGGGCACCGATAGTCTTGATCCACATTTAAGTTTATCATTCTGTCACATCAGTTCCATCTTTGCACCCAGGAGCAGCGACTGATCTATTAGCTAATATTGAAATAAGACATTAACAAACGGAAAAGACGGTGCTCTAATAAAAGAGACAATACACAGGGGGATGTAAAGGAGGCGGGGAAAAGCGGCTGAGATCTTTTAATAGACACTCATGTTAAATTCAAAGCCCTCTCATACCACTCACTTAAGTCCTTATAAGAAACGGCATCTTGGCGTCTCTGCTGCTTTTAATTTGCGGGCTCTGTCTCTCCGGACGGGGGAGGGAAAGAATTCCTCCTGAGTTCTTCGTCATGGAGGCGCATTCCTTCTGCTCAGGGGTGGGTTTACGTGAGGAACGACCTTTCGAGTGTCATTATCCGTAATTTGTATTGTTAAACCCGCAGGATAAAATTGCTTTGCCGTCAGTCTCGCGCTCGGAGCTGCTGAATGAAGTTAAACCTAGGAAAGACAAGTAACACAAGTACCGACAGACTGCATGCCACTTGTGCCATGAACGCTCATCTGTTTGTGAAGAACAAACTGGACCATGAATCATCTGAGCAGGCTGCACGTGAAGCGCCACCTGCTAACTTTTGCGGGTAACTGAATCAGAGACACTTGTCCGTTTTGCCAGACATGAAAGACAAATGTTTCGCCTTTTGAATGCAACTACAAGTCCGTTTGTCAACTGACTACAGGCTGTGCCACTAAAATTCTCCTCAAAATATTTCAGCCGTATAGGTGGATAATAAATGTAGTATAAGAACTCGCACCATTTTTTTAATCACAAATTCTGCTATAATTTCTACCCCGCTAATATTAAAAAAGGAACTCTCAGAAATTGTATTAAATTGCCTTCTTGCAGTCTATCTATCACATGGGGTTTGTATCGTTAAATTGCCCGGTGTGTGAGCGCGCGCCCTGTGCAGGTTCTCACCTGCCACCCAGAACTTCCTCCGCTTCTTCCGCTTACCGACATCGGCTCCGGGGCAGCGTTGCATAAGCGCTTATCGGAAATGCTTCCATGTAAAGGTTTGTGTTACATTGCTCTTAATCTGTTGGTATCCACTCTATCTCAATGGCACCTATAAACTACATATTCCAATACACTGAACAAGTTTTCACAAGGCGGAATTACAGCAAAGGAGGACATACCCATGAATAGCAGGCAGATAGGGGTGATTGGCAGGATTAATTAGCAGCTCTCGCGCATCCGGCGTGACACTCGCGCTTTCAGACTCTCACGCTCACGCAAGAAAGTTAAAGGCAAATCTATATTTTTCATTATTCCATTGTAAACTTAAAACTAGCTACATCAAGAGCGTTGGGGTAGTTTACAAATACCCTGTAGGGTTTGCAATGTAATAAAAGTGTTACATACATGTAAATGCGTGTGCAGACTTATGAATTGAAAATCTCACTCCAGCCAGCTGACTGAAGTTGGCGGCCTTGTTGACTGGACCCGTGAAGTGTGAAAGGCCTCGTTTATCACTCTGTATGCATTGCAAACACGCAATGAACTCGCATTCCACGTCTATCGGCCAACGGCAGCAGCTGGCGGTCTTGGGGCTGGAATCTGCCAGTGGATCGGAGAGTCTACGCCTCCCCCGGAATTCCCAGAGCTCTAGGTGCCTGGCAAAAAGATCTTTATAATTAATAAACGAAGGTCATAATATTTATAATCACTGTTAATCTTCTGGCGTCAAGAAATTAGAATTAGAAATAAAAAGAAACATTTTCATAAAATATCCCTTTAAGGGAAACCATTATATTAAGTTGATATATCGATAACTTCTTGTCAAGGATTATGATTCCATATGCAACGTATAACGACAAAGTGCTTTAAGGAACTCCATCATAAATTGTCAAAAAATGCCGGAAATTTAAAGGGTTATATGCTAACGTTAACAATACCTGCATAAGTTGGTAAATAAACAGCACGTACAATGGGGAAAAATGTGGGAAAGCATTAATCTTAATTTCCATATTGTGCTCATTCTACCCCGTGCCAGGACCTGCTTATTTTGGACCTTCTCCAAAAATTCTTGCGCAATTCATGACTGACAGTTTGTTCCTGCATGGTACTTGTATTCACACACATTGTTCTTGGACTCAATATCGTAATTGCCACAAGAGGGCACCCTATATCCCAGCTATTCATCACACACTGGCTACATTACAGTTTGGCTTCACAATCCCTAGGTCCTCATAACAACAAACAATGGAGGTTTTGTTTGTCAGGATACAAATGAAGAAAAAATGTCGTGATTAAAATCCATAAGGAGCCATTGGCATTTACCAATAACTTGAGATTTGCAGGCATTATTTTTTATGTTAATAAAGTCATAATTTGCTAAATGGATTTCAAATTATTCACCTGTGGCAGCAATGGGTCGCGACCCAAATTTGGGTCACAGCAAATTCTGAAAGGGTTGTGAAGCAGAGTTAGAAATGTAAGCATTTTAAAACGGGCACGTTGCAATGCTGATCCACGATCAGATTTCCCAGCCCCAATCCTAGAATTAACCTACATAAACGGGTCTTGGGTCTGCAAATGCTTAGTGCAAAACTAATGAACAGTCAACCAATCCAAGAAGCCAAACCACAGATGTTTAACTTAAAATTTCCCTCCACATCCAATCAGATTTGTGCAATAGGCATTGATTGGCGTAAATTGCAGAGCACCTGCACGCTTGATCATAGCGTTAATTTAAACCTATACTTGATATAGGGTCGCGACTGAGCTGGCATGGTGACAATTGGGTCACGGTGCAATATAGGCTGAGAACCTCTGACCCTTGGAACTGAATCTGCCGTTACCATTTAATATCAAACTGGAATCATGAATTCCAAACCAAGTGGATTAACCCAACAATAATAGTGAGAGAGATCAACCAGGCCAGCCCCTCCCCAGCAATGTGTCACCCTCCAGCAGTAACAACGCCGATCGCTCTCCCCAGCTCTTCCTGCTACAGGCTGGAATACATTATTGCTTCCCTGCTTACGCTTGTTCAGCTGGTGTGTCAAGCCAATGGTCACGTCCATCTCTGCAGCGTCCGCCTACCACAACAGTATATAATTACTGTACATGCACCAGAATCAAAGGCAAAACAGTATGAGCGACAACTGAGACCTGAATTCTGGCACTATTTATGTACATACTTCAGTCAATATAATACTCATCAAAGCAAACCTTAACACTGCATCAGATTAAGGCACATTTGCCTTTATTTTGAATTTAACCTTGTAGGATAAGACTAGGATTCATAAAGGCCAGACAGTCAGGACCCTGAACCAAGAGTGATGTGCGTTTGAGGAGCTTGCATCTGAAATAATGTAGAAAGGAGTTATCGGACAATTTTTTTGGTAACCTAAGATGATTTTTTTTCCTAACTTGTCCTCCAATTAGCCCACATTTCCAGAACTGCTCCCAAGTTGTATTAACCTGCCTTGCCTGTGAAATCCCCTAGAATTGTAACACGTTTAAGACGATGGAAATCTCACAAAAGCAACTTCATTTGTTTCCACTACCCCATGAATAAAGGAGACACACGTCATGCATATCAGGACCAAACACACCCTGCTTGTACCTACCACACAAGTGGGGGGGGGGGGGGGGGGGGGGGGCAGAGGCAAGGAACTTACTGGAGTTTCTCCCGCATCAATGGCTTCGGGGGGGGGGGGGGGCTCCGTTCTTCTCTTGTGATGAAACGGCCCAGTTCACAGAGAACGTAACAGCACCCATAACGAAAATCATTTCTTCCACTGACTGTTTAGTATTCCTCAATCTGTGTCTTTACAATGGGACAGATGTACATTTTTTTAAGCAAATTGTTTTGGGAAAAAAGCATCTAACGTGGGTTAGATGTTCCAAGATGGCAAACGGCAGATGAAATAATTAAAAATTAAGAACAGCCTTTCAATTTACTTCAATACATCGAGTCACTTATCAAAACCAATCACTGAGCCAATTCACTTACGAAAAGACTCGATGCAGCGATAGATTATTCACAAAAATTTAATTAGGAACATTTTACGTATGCAACAGCTGCAGAACAATACTGCAATTAAAAAAATAAAAATAGTACTTTAGATTTAATCTTTGGATGTAGCATGCACCTAGATCCATTGTATGCCAAATCACAAGACACAAACGTTACAATCATCCTGACTTTTGCATGAATGTCTGATCATCATAATCGTAATGAAAAGTCCTATGCAACAATACTGTACATTGCCACATCTTCGGATGGTTTACACAACTGAGGTAATTGATGGAAAAGGTATGTGAACCACAACATTTAGCAATTAGCAGATCAGCCTTCATTGGCAATAACCTCTAAATGCTCTCTGTAGCTCCAGAATTTTTTCTGTTGGGCAGCAGCTTCCTCTGTGCATCTCTCGTTCACTCATTTTTTCTTGTGATAGACTCATGAACACAGACGTTCCGTTCAAGACATGCCTGCAGATCCTTTGCTATCACGTTAAGGTCCTTTGAGGATTCTATGGTCGCACTGATCTTTGCAGAATGCCCAACTACTGAGAACGGCAATGGAAATCTTCAAAACTTCTTTTGTAATCCTTTCCAGTTTCAGGCACTTAAACACTCTTATTGAGATCTCTTTTGATCAAGTTAAATTGCACTTCAACAGAATTCTGCTGTGAAGAATAGCAGAACAAGCGAAAACCACACCTAGATTCACCGTAAACTCCACGCCCTCCTATCAAAGTGTCATTATCGTAGAGCAGCTTCCATTCCCCCACTCAGAAATTCTTATTCATAGCCAAGATCGGCAAATTTTAGCATCCCACCCAAGTCGGGAAATTTGTCCCTTGGCATCGTGGTGCTGATAGAATTAGATCCATATAGTTTTGACATGAATTACCTTAATTGTTCAAAACATTTGTATGACAAACATATGGCAAATGTAAATATGTAACGTGTATAATTTGTTAAATTGTTATGAAGTCACGACTTAAATGAAGATCAATTTATGCAGGGTTCATATACCTTGCCTCAACTGAATAGAATGTTAAGCTGAGGTGAGAGACTTTGCTTGACAATGCGATAAGAAGCAAGTTTTACAACATCTAAAAATGTGTGGAAAATTTTTGGGAGGCCAACTTCTTAGCAAAGCTAAACATTCTTTATCCCAGTAGCAGAGATTAGCCTTTGCTGCATTCGTTCCCCCACTCTCCCCCCCCCCCCATCTTCAAATATCACTCCATTCATATCAGCTATGGGAATCGAAATGTTTGCAAGAGCGACGGCATAAAATGAACACTAGTTGATGTAATCTGCTCAGACGTAATCTGATGTAACGTGCAATCTGATCTCAACATTAATGAAACCTCCTCTTGATGCTGAGAATTCTGAGTTTAGCACAGCCTAACTTGAAGTCACTGAGCACAATAGAACACATTTGTTCAGCACAGCTGGCATTTAATATGAGAATTTGAAATGTTCCTCAACCACTTAAACCTCGCCTAAAGCAAAGCCAAATAATGTAATTCATGAACCGGTATTGCTTTGTTCCAACGTATTGCTTGTTTATCAATAGCCCTTGGAGCAAGAAAACAGTACAAAGCAAAAGACCACCTCCCTGTCCCCAACAAATCACCACGAGCTTCCCTCTCTGAACTACACAAGTCCCCCAACCCCCCCAGCAATCAAAGTATGCATCAATGCATAAAAAGGGGGCAAACTCAGGTAGTTGTTCACATGAATGGTTTTAATGGGACTATTTACAAAAAAAAAAAAAAAAAAAAAAGCTATTTGCTCCTCTTCTGTAATAACTGCCGTGACAAGTTGTGTGATTAAAAAACAATACAGTGATACAGGATTGGATGAAAAACAGCATAACAATGTATAATTTATTTATATATACATACATATGTGTATATATAAATAAACATCAATATACAATTAAAATCGAGATTGCATAGCAATTTCCAAATAAAAATGGGAATAGTGCTGTAAATTTAGTTGGTCTGCAAATCAATGAAAGTAATGCTGGGTGACAAAAAAAGTAATAATAGCACAGCTAAGTAGTCTTTACCGTCTGAGTGATCGTAAGGGGAGAAAAAGATATACATCATCCTGGCAGGAAAGCGGAAGCCAGAGAATCCGGCGAGCGAGTAAACGCCTGCTTAACGTGAAGCCTGAGGTCTGACTGGTATTTTTATCTTCATCTTTTTAAGTGAATACTTATAAAATGTGTTTATTAGTGCATCTAGCCAAACAGACACTAAAGTCACAGAGGGGAGAGAGGATGCTGCCGCTGAAGAAACGTGAAATTCCTACGTTGACACATAAGCCGACAGTCATCCACTCATTTTCACTTACAGAAACATTGCACTTACAATACACCCAAAAGAGGGCGCTCAGTTGCCCCGTTAATGTATGTACGTAATTTATTTATTTTTTTAAAAACACGAAAGCTTTGGTTTGGGCTAAAGATTCATTTCTCTCGAATTCGGCATGATTAGGTGTAACAGCAGCAATCTGAGTAAGACAAGTGCCCCAGGCCGCGAGATTGCCCCAGCCCAGTCTTCCAGTCACTGAAGGGGAGGAATTGGGGGGGTGGGTACATGTGCCCGAGTCACTGTGAAAATGCCACACACACCGAGACTGGGAATCCAAAGTTAAGCAGTGCAGACAGCCCCCCCCCCCCTCAGTTAGCCACACCGAAGTCATGCTGCAGCATAAGTGCTCTAAACTGTCTTGCTACGACCCCCGACCCAAGGAGGAGGGGACTATCAGCAAGCCCAGAAAGCTGGGGGGGGGGGGGGGTGGTGGTATTTTGTCACTTCACTTAAAACTTAATGGGTTCAAAAAAACAAAAACAAAAAAAACACAAACTAATTGAAAATGTCTCCTGATGGCAAACCCTTAATTTGACAGTATTCTAGGTTTACACCTAAGGTGAAGGGGGGGAAACAGACAAAACAAAAAAACAAAACAAACAAAAATGGTGCCACATTTGTCTGAAATTGCTGTTTAACAATCTATCTAGTCCTGCACTGATGCTTTATGGGTTTTTCTTGTGACAAACTTGAAAACAGGATCTATACTCTTTATGTTCACTAAAAACCGTGAAAAAATTGACTGATGTTTGAATATCAAACAACAGGGACACTTCGCTGTAAAATTTTCAGTTTAGCTTCTTTTTCCATATAAACGCCATGCCGTTTATCGATGGCCAAATCTCAGCAGACCAGGGCCCTTTTGTTTAGCGCTGTCGTCTGGGAGGGGCGACGGAGGGTCGTTCTCCGATTCTGACTTGGAGGAACTAGTCTTGCAACTCAAGATGTGTCGCAGTCCTCGACACGGCTGGTCATCTGTCGGACTGCCCTGGTCAGCAGGTTCTACAACTGGGTCACTCTCCAGGGGGAAATTCCTTCGTTCCCATGGCTGCACCGGCTGGAAAAACCATAAATAAGGAAGTGCAACATGAATCTATATTTGAACTGTTCCAGATGACTGTAAGCATAGAACTATACTATAACATTTATACTCTATTCTTGCTAGCATATCCTCCAGACCTAGGGCATTATAGATGAAGCAGGCTGTAATGCTATCCCTATGGTCCAATTAAATGCCATCATGAACCACTGACTGTCAACTAGCCTTTATTTGGCAGAACAATATGGAGCATCTTATAGAAAGTGTCTTAAGAGTGGAGGATACCTACCAAGGAAATGGAGAAAGAGGAGAATTTAGGCTATGGATAGACAGAGATAGACAGAGAGAGAGATAAGTGAAACAGATGAGTGAGATGAGAGATAGATGGGTGGATGGATGGATGGAATTTTACCTGTTCCTCGAAGGTGAAGTCTGGCGTGGAGCAGCGAGTGTCCTCGCTGGACAGCAGCCGGTGGGAGTCCCGAGAGCCGGGGGTCTGAGGGTTGGAGATCAGGTCTGGGCTGGCAGGGCTGCTGGGGGAGGCCGTCAAGCTATAATCCTGCAGTACGTGAAAGTGTCCCATGTCGGGAGACGACGGCTGCGGGGTGGAGGGATTGGCGCTGCCCAGCAGCGGGGTCGTGCGTCCGTCCAGGGACTTGTAGGACCTAGAGTGGGAAGGCGAAGACACGGAGTACCTCAGGCGGCATTCAGTGCAAAGACGCAGACGGAGCTTCCGAGGAAGCGGGCAGACGGAGCTAAGCGGGCAGATGGAGCTTCCGAGGAAGCGGGCAGACGGAGCTAAGCGGCTAAGGCGCTAACCTGCTGCCCCTTCTTTTAGCGGCAGTGCTGGCCGTCCAGGTCCACCGGGAGTGCTCCGCTTCTTCATACTGCAGGTGGAGCAGGGAGAAAGCTGCATCCGTCAGGTCCTCAATCTGCCGTGACAGAGAGTGACACGGTCAGCATGGCAAGTCCCCCACTGCACAGGCCTGCTGCAGAAGGCAGACATTTCTCATGTCCATCTACAGTATTAATAAATCTGACATCTGAAAAAAAGCAGCATTTGCTCATAACAGCTTATTTAACTATGTATAGAAATAAGCATGAATATACAACAGTAATATATTTGATAGCTTAAAACCGATCCAATGAGCTAAATGTGGAAAAAATACAAAGAATGTTCAACATTTGCAAATGAGAACAGCAACAGGTGTGTATGACATTTCCATATTTATAAGGAATATTTTTGCAACAATGCATAGAAAGATGAAATCTCAGTGTTTATATTTGGCTGGTTTAACAGAGACCAGACAACAGAGGCAGATCCTGTAAAAAGAAAAATGCTAAAAACACACGTTTTCTCTGGCGTTTTTTTGCCCCATCTTCTGTCGATTAATTCCTGTTGAGGCGCGCTCTGTATTAAGAGCGGCACGACCAACTACACTGCTTAGATTTACAAAGATGGGCATTCAGAGAATGGTGATCTGTAACACTGAGCGAGGGTTTGACGTGCATCCTGGGACTTTTAGGACGTAATAACAGACAGAGAGCAGCCCGTGTGCGACTCAGTCTTGCAATATCGGGTTCTATGTTGTTTTTAACTGCCTGTTGCTGCTCCGTATCGTATCCATGTCAAACACGACTTGAATATATCACGTTTCACCGCTGTCTAGACAAACTGCATGCAGGAAGTGGGCAGACAGGAGTCAGTGGTCTCTCAGGAAGCCTTGCCATGTGGCTGCATCGTCACAATGCAAACAGACCTGAGAGTAACAGGGCAGTGGATGAGTTACCCAGCCCAATGCAGCAGGAAGCAATTACATTACAAATCTAAAGCAGTGAATTTCCTTCTCCTAAATATTGATCAGCTTTTCTATCTATCTATCTGCCCAGCATGCTAACTCTTAGAAAAAAAAATCAAGGTCTGATAGAACTATAAAATGTACCTATCTGTGTTGGGGGGGAAAGGTCACACCCCTTTCAGTACAAGACTCCACTCATATTTATTGAAATGTGAATAAAATAATTATTTTTTTCTTGTTTTTAACTGGTGATGATTGTTATTCAACATGAAAACAGACTTATACGAATGACCACAAAAGAATAAACAGCACGTGAAGACGAGGGGAACCACTGCTGGTACATTCAGAAGCTCGAGGGCGGAACTCGACACTCGAAATTTGTGGAATTCGGGAGAGACCATTCATACCTCTACGCTGTCGTCCTCTTCGGCAATGGGCTGCGCAGAAATATCGACCTTCCGCCAACTAAAAACACGAAAAACAATTTTTAAGTGCTGGCTGGTTAGCCGAGGAAGACTTAGGAGCCTAGCGGAACGAAGAGTCATTCTGAAAGACTGGAAAAGGACGCAAGCGCAGCGGTTTCAGATGCAGCTCGGAAGTCGGCCTCCTCACCTGGGTGTTAAGATCTCTTTATACTGCAGCTTCTCCACACGCGTGGTTGCAGCGACTGACATGGGGATGACGATGTTGTTGATGTCGAAGGAGCTTTCTCCCCGACGCCTCCGGATGGGCTACAGGTGGAGGTTTGAGGAACCAGTTAGCTAACGGTTGCTTCAACGGGGAGCGACGCAGCCTGACGTCGGCACGTACGTCCGGCCGCTCGGCGATAAGCATTCGAACAAAACCACAAGGAGATATTCATGGATCTGTTTCATCCACTTAGTACCTTACACTGGTTGCACCTTAAATACATACAGGTGCACATGAAAGTGTCGACTAGGGACAAGAATATGGGCCTGAAAGAATGTGTAAATTTGCCAAGCAAAGACCATACAAGTATATATTTCTGTATGTAATTGTGTGAGGTTTGGAAATGTATGAGGTAAAGTGTGGTATCCATAAGAAGGAGAGCATTAAGTGGAAAGCAGATAAAGTACAATATATATGGTAAAATATAGATACGATTTCATATATACGGAATTTCCCCTTGGCCATCATTGAAGTGTCTCTGCTTAAACATGAATTAATATCTCGCTCTCACTGCGCTGTATGGAAAACAATCATCCTCAGAGCCGTGATAAACAGGAAGTGCCGTGACATTTTAAACATCGGCAGCACTGCAAAGGAAATTTTTAGTAATAAATCAGACAGAATACAACCATGAATTAAAGCACTTCTTTTATCCTGTAGTTAACCTGGTACCTGGTCACCCTGCAGTATTTACACATGCTAAATGAACGTTCTGCATGTTGGGCTGGGCTGGACAGCAGGGTCCTTGTACTGGTGTCGCGCCGCTTACCGGGGTACCGCCGGCACTTTGGCTGAGAGCGAAGGGCGTCGGGCTCTCCGACGAGGCGGAGAACTGCCTGACCAAGGGACTGTGGGTGGGCGTGTGCAGGCCGGCCAAGGACGAGCAGGGGCTCCCCGACTCCCCGAAGACCCCAGGGGCGGCTAGGCACCAAGCAACATTCAGAGAGTTGACTTTCAAAGCCGGCTATTTATGATTTAAACAGAGCGCCAGTCAGCCACGTTCCCCTGCTTTCATCCGCTGCCAAACCCGAAGGCCCACTCACCATCCACCTGGTCCAGGGACAGCTCCCGGGGCCTCTTGCGGCCGTGGCTCCGCTCGTAGGCGGCGTGTGAGAAAGCCTGGCTGCGATCGGCCTTGCAGAAAGGGCGGCTCTCCTGCTTAGGCCCCCTCAGGATGCTGTCCAGGTGCTGCCGGGACAGCTTCTCTGGCCGGACCTTAGGGTGCGGGAGTCCTGTGGAGCAGAGGGACATGGATGGTGACCTACGTTCTCAATGACGAGACCGATATGGCGTCGATTAGCCAGGGGCGAGAAAAGGATTTTTATTATGGTCAGGGGCATAAGAAGGGCCAACCTTATCATTAGCCAATGACATGTTTTGGATTAATGAGTGACAGGGTACAGGGCGCTCGAGCGGCCAATCAGCTTTCAGCTAGGCCAATGCCCCTGTGGCCCCACCCCCATATTTGGCAGAATAAAACAGATCTGTGATTTAGCTTTTTAATAGCTTATCTCCAATTTTTATACCAGGGCTATTCAACTTCAATTCTAAATCCAGGCCGTGTTTTCAATTCTCCCAGGTAGTTAGTTTAATAATTACTGATTCTGATTGGTCAGAGGCTTCACACCGGCTCACAGCTAAGGAAGGCTGGGAAACCAGCAGGGCTCGGACCGCGAGTTGAATAGCCCTGTTTTACACCTTGCTTTGTTCTAATCAAGAGACACCAATAATGGTATTAGAGGTTTACAGAGAGGTCGAGTTATAACTGATGGACTGCAACAGATATTTCTAAATTTGAAACACTTCTAAAAATGTGCCGCTGCTTTATTGCCGTTTAAAAATCCAAGAGAACGCTCACAAGCCTACAGAAAAATCAGAGTTAAATGGCAAAGGGTAAACTTTCTGGGAATGGGTGAGGAGGGTGGGTGCTGAGCCCCCCAGGGCAGGGTGGTTACTCACTGACTGGGGTGTTGAGCAAGCTGGTCATCTTATGCTTGTCTTTGGAGTAGGAAGCCGAATCCGGGAGGCGACAGCCGGGCTGCAGCTTGTGTTTGAGTGAGAGTTTCTTCAAGGGCTTGATCTTGTCGAGTGGCTTGTTCTGCCAGTGAGACTTCATCACCCGCTGGAGGTGCAGGTTCATAGACACGTCTGATCAAAGCAGAGGGGCGCGCAGTCAAACATCTGGCCTCCAAAGGGGCAGATAAGACAGCCAAACAAGGATGCTGCCAAAATCATCCCAGGAAAGAACGCGCTCAGCCCCGTTTCGGAGAAATCGGTGACTGTACTCGGTAATTGTAAATAAAATAACATTTTCCACATGAGGATTAGGGAGTTGAAGCCTCGCTTTGCTTCAGGTTCACGTGGGAAACAAACGTCAATAAAAAATAAACAAATCTATTACTTCAGCAGTCTTTTCATTAAAGAACGATTCACTAAACATTAGAGATTCAGTTACAATACTAGCCTTCTTCCTAAGCTTCTCCAACGTTCCGCATAAAGTGATACATCGTGAGAAGCAGACCCTACATGTCATCACCTACATGTCATCACCTACATGTCATCACCTACATGTCATCACCTACATCACACAGTTTCCCTCCTCACACCCATTTTTGCAGTGGCAGCATTCTGGTGTTGCAATATTCATTAAGCTCATTAAGAGTATCTTTCTCTCTCTACTATGGGCATTCCTCATAAAACTCACATTTCATTTCCAAAGCTTCCAGGTATTATAGGACCTACAAGGCCTGATGCATTTTTCACAAGGCGGGGACAGGGTGCGGGTTCCCAGCGGGGGGTGTGGTTAGTCTGAATCAGGTGATGTACCTACCTTTGCCCTATTGCCAATCAATAGGCAAGAATGGCTTGCCCTCCCCCGCCCACGTTTGTATCCCTTTTTGCGGCCCTGTTCTCCCACTGACAAACCAACCATCTTTTAATGGTCCCCCACCCTGCTCCTTGCGGCAAACTTATCTCCAGACCCCTGCGAATAAGGCTCCTATCCCCCCCATCGCTGTACCATGTGGTTACCTGTAAGTTTTAATACTACATCACTGGCATTCTCATACGGCGCTAAATCAGATCCACAAAATCACCTGCCGCAATGTGGCACTACTGCCGTAATGATTAATGCAAAATGTATAATTTAATATGTAAAAAAATTTATAATGAATAATTACTCCGGTGAGCAAGTGATACATTATTGCTCAGGCACTAGCGCCAAGCCAAGTTTAACAGGGGTAACATTACCGTCAGAAAAAGACAGAATGGGGTGAACACAGGGGTCGAAGTGGGACAGCCGCTCCAGCAGGGGGAGCTTGTACTGGAAGTCGGCGAAGGGGCTGAGGGAGCTTCCGCACATCACACACGGCGGGTTGATGGCACAGCCAGCGTCGAGTCTGCCAGGCCGCTGCACCTGCAGGTGGGAGAACTCAGGAGTCAGACACATGCCGGGAGTGACCTGGACAGGCAGGAGTCAGACACTCCCCTCCCACTCAGCCGGACGTTTTTCTGCGGATAAAACCCTCACTGACCAGGGTTAGTATTATTAGTAATAACATAACACACAACAGGGGGTGACAAAGAAAAAAAACATACTTTCAGAAAACACCTGTACATGTACGAGTAAATCAAAGTAATGTGTGCAGCGACAGCCTCAAGGAATCCCCTTCTGCTTCAAGATCGACCTTCGTGAGGAATCTGCCTGCGTCACATTCCCCTCCTTTCCATCTAGCGTCCGAGGCCGGCCCCGCCCAACCTGGCGTCCGAGGCCGGCCCCGCCCAACCTGGCGTCCGAGGCCGGCCCCGCCCAACCTGGCGTCCGAGGCCGGCCCCGCCCAACCTAGAGTCCGAGGCCGGCCCCGCCCAACCTAGAGTCCGAGGCCGGCCCCGCCCACCTTGTGTCCGAGGCCGGCTGTGGGCCGGATGAGGCGCCGCTTCCTGCAGCCGAGCACGGGCCGCGTGCGGGCCGCCACGCAGGACGTGTCCTGGGGGGGAGCCAGAGGCAGGAGCCGCTGCTTTTTGCCGAGTAGCTCCTCTGCGTCCGAGTTCTCTGGCGACTCGGCATCCGGCAAGACGGATGGTACACTGGGGGGGGGGGGGGCAACATGTTGATAATCAGTACTGGTGGTGACCATGGAGACAGACACTGCTGATGTTATTTTTTTTATAATTCACACCACATACGGTCATTGTAAATCTTCAATCCGTTCTGTACTTAGACCTAGCAGCAGTCGGCAATTTTTGACAGTCCCCCCCACCCCCCACTCTCACACACACACACACACACACACACACACACACACACACACACACAACCTCTCATTCAGGTGAGACCATCCATACCTGTTGACCATCCCATTAACTGGCCTCTCAGATGCGCATGCTTTTGACAGGGGAGCCAAGCCCAAGCATCCCGCTCCGCTAGACCCGGGCACCTACAGGGAGATGAGGCGGCTGGTCACAGATCAGCTGATGCACCATGACAGATTACACCTGCTAAATGACAAATCTGACCCCCCGAGTCCTGAAAGGACAACTACTACTGTTCTGGACTGCCTTCCCCTCTGGGATCTGAACTCACACTAGCATACAGAATGTTTCCAGTGGGACACTGGGCCATTACTTGCACATTACATTGTGTTACAAGCTCAGGAACACTTCAAGAACTCAGAACCACACCCAGACATTTCAGACCAAATTTCACGATATGTCTACCACACCTAACTGCTCATAGGAGCTCATTCTGAATTCGATATCAGACCAGTCTATATGCTCTCTCAACTTACAATCAATTCTTATAAAAGACATGATTCCCATTATTGTGAAAATAATGGAGTAACCAAAAAATGTCTTCTGCTGAGAAACCTTACTCAATTTTTTTTTGTCTAATTGCTTCCAAAATTCCTGCACAAATATTCCTCCTCATTTTTGATATCGGGATGAATTAACCTTCATTTATCCTCCTACATTGTACTTAATATTAAATAATACCATACAATTGGAAAGAAATGAAATTAATCCCTTCATGAAGCTCTACAACAGAGCACACAGAATGTGACTGGGAAAATGGCAGCGAAGAGAGATCACCGCAGGACACGTAACACCTTGATGCCCTGCAGAGTAAGGGGATGCGACCGACAGCTTTATCTTTTTTTAGACACAATAGCGTGTATGTATACCCATATGCGTGGAGAGACAGGCACGCACAAACCCAGTGTCTATAGCCACAGCATGGAATATTGGATTGGGAACTGAACCAGTGACCCACAAACAGCAAGCCTGGTCATTCTGTACCTACTGTAAGAGCCACATGCTTTATGAATCTAAAGAACTGACCTAAAACACCCGAGCAAAAATATTATAGAATGAGTGTTATTTTTAAGTATTAATTTGGCGACTGTCTTATAAAAGGCAATGACAATGGCATTCAGAATATTTCTGTAAGACCTGCAGCGATTGCTGTTAACCAATGGGTGATAGAATGTCAGCCTGGTAGAATTACAGAAAACCAGCCACATCCAAAGCCCTGAATGAGGTGTAACATTTTCCGCACTTCTGGTGTCTCACAGATGCAACATTCCACTCTCTCCCCTCCAGTGTACCCATATCTTGAAAAGCTCATATTAAAGAACACGAATAACGGCAAAGGTCGATCTGAAAGGTTCTTACTCGTGTGACTGGGCAAGAGATTGGCTCTGACTTCATGCCATCCTCCGTGGACACATCGCATGCAACAGTGTCCCCAAGCGTTACCGTGCCCTGCAGAAACAAATGTGACAATACCAGTCAAACAAAAATCTATAAATTCTCTCTATGACTATGGTGCAGTGGTGGGCAATCTTATCCGCCGAGGGCCAGTGTGTACGCAGGTTTGTGGGATAAACACCAGGTCGACTGTTCAAACCCAGATGTGAGGACTCTTCAGCCAATCAGTCCTCTAATCAGTAATATAATTTGGCCACATTGCCAAAAGCCCTTTCTGAATAAGGCTGCCCATCCCAGCTACAGAACCTGACCTCGCTACATCAGAATGAGTCAGGTGACCTTCATGATACTACTGAACCTGTCGGTGTTCCGAGATGATAAAGACACCATAGTCTACAACTGAATATTTATGTTAGGACCTTAAAAAAGTACGGCTTCCCCGTCTTCCATTGTTTCTCAAGACAGTACAATGAAATACACAAATGTAATTTGAAGGTTAGGAGAACAACAGGAGAGTCGAGTTCCACTACAGGAAAGCCAGGTTTTTACTTTTAGCATTAAGCGCTGCTTTTTCTAGACATGTGACTGAAGTTTTTTCTTTGGGGATACAATAGTATATCCTGAACTAAATCAGCCTAAAAATCGCAACAGATCTTTAAACTTAAAATAATACACGGAAAGGCCACCCTGCAACTAAACAAAGAAAGTGCAGGTGTGATGGCAGGGTCTGAGAGCACTGCTAGTTATACATCTTGCAAGGATCCAATTATCTACCTGCATGCAGGCCTAAATGAAGGAAGGCGCAGTAAAACCGCAGTGCAGAAACAGTGCTGTAACTGAAGGTCAAAAATGCAAATGCAGAACCTGAATAACTGGTTCCCCTTCACACAACACCGAGACGTCTAGCCACCCAGTGAAGCCTCGTGTGATGGTGAGCTATTGATCTCACCACAACCGGCGAGACCCTCAGTTGCCTTGGTGACCTGTGTCCCTGCACTGACCTTGTTGGAGCGAATCTGCCGGTAGATGTCAGTCTGTTGACGGATGCGGTACTCCAAGTCGGAAACCTGGGCCTGCAGCCAGTTCCAATGGCAGATGATGGAGGCCCGCTCCAGAGCGTATCGCCCTTCGGCCCGCCTCCACCTGAAAAGGAAACCCCATGCATGTCAACCCTTCAGCTGAAAGCAAATCGACGCAATATTGATTTGCAATGAAATGGAATATTTAAAGTCTGCTTTGAAGAAAACAGAAAATAGCCAGGAAACAGGGCAACAGCTCATAGAGTCTTCAAAAGCTGACACACTGCTGATCTCTTAAATTAAACATGCCCCTAGATGTCATTCATGGTTTGGCTTGCACTCATCTCCCTTCAGCTACGTTTGACTCTTAACGTGAGCAGCTCGGCCTGAGAGATTGCGAGATCCTCGCCGTGCCTCTACGCCCTCCTTCGTTCGAGCGTAAAAGGCTTAGTGAGAACAAGTCTGAGTAGAAAGGGGATTACAAAACCTGGAACGGCATTCATTCTACATATGCAGAAGGCTGGGCCCAACTGACACAAAGTTTCCCGGAATCACAGCAGCAAAGTGAGACATTCAGTCCCCCCCCCCACCCTGCCTTATATAATGCACAAACACCAGATACCAACATAGAGTGCTCTCAATCTTATTCACACCCCTGAGGATTCATAAATGTAACTATAAAAAAAACCTGAGCTACATCTTACCATAAATTCAAAAACAAAGACACTGCACAGGGCAAATGAATACATTCTTTTTAGATGTGCCTGAATCATTACTATTCTCTAATATTAACACACATATAAAGGGGAGACAAAAGCATGCACACAGCAGATCTGAAAATTCACCACAGGCTTACGGAAGCATGTAAACCACCTGCAAGGATCCGCAATCTCTCTGGAATACGATAAAAATGGAATGAACCAACACTGAAATTCATTGTCAGCAAGATGAAAGGCAGAGTATTGTAGGGAAGGTTACTGACCTCCGCAGACAGGGATGGAAAGTAACAAAAATTCATAAAAATGGAAAATGTACCAGTCTCCCCTGCTGTGTCAATTATCTGAAAGAGCTACGGAAACAGACAATATGGCCAAGCCTCCTGCAGACAGACAGGCAAGGAAGCTGAAGAACACCTAAGGCCTACAGCCGAGGATTTCCAGTCATAAAGGTTAGAGAAATTAACCAATATGCCATTAAACATCAAGGATGATAAAATGATCCGTGTTAGGGGGAAGGAAGATGGGTGGGGGTCTTAAGAAATCACTAGACACCTTAAACAGGCTAATCTGAAAACATAATTGAGGAGAGAAAATTCCTGGACATATACACCTACATTTCATTGAGTGAGTTCAGAAGAACTGGTTTTGCAGTTTAACAAACCAGCATCAGGAAACTGTGTAAACAAAGCTAGCCACACTAGCCCAAAACATGCATGTGTCGACAAAAACGATTCACGTGGATGCATGTTAGATTTATGGTTGCGAGAACTTCTGGCACATTTTGAAAGGCCAACCATCTATGCACACTTGTGGCACTCCTGCCCCTGAAGGAGGCTGGGTTCCCTGAATAAATTTAAACAAAAACAACAGGAACTTCATCTTAAAGGTAAGCAACACATTTCAGTTTCAATGTCTTTTTAAAAGAAATTTAGACTATTTTAAAAAGAAACGGAGGACAGGCACACAGACAACTCTGAAGAAAAAATACACACAGTAGGCGTCGGGGATCTGGAAGAGAAAACAACACTGCAGACAACACTAAACAATGATTTGTTTTGTTTTCATTTTTTACTGTCAGTTGGAGATCTAGTAATGTATCCATTCAAAACGAAGACAGCATAAAGAACAGCATCAACCAGAAACACAGGTACTAATACAAAAGGCCTAGATAAACCACAGCAAGCTACACTAAAATACAAGTGGTGCCTTCTCATATTTATCTATTCATTGTGTATGTATATTGCGTTTCTCCGCAAATTACATAAATACATAAAGCATACAAAAACTCCAAATCACATTTTTCTTCATCAAGGTTGCAAATCCCTTCATGACAAGTTTCCAAGGTCGCAGAGCATAAGAGCACAGTGACAAATGATGTTTTTTGTGGTGTCTGTGGAAAATATTTCATCTTAGTGGCAGCTGTGATGTTTTTATTAACCATAATGGCCCCAAAGCCGCTTGTTTTTTAGCACATTTTTAACATAAATGAAGACAGAACTTTTTTAAGCAGGACCCAGGGCTACAAAATAAATTTTAGCTAACAAAATACCGCAAAGTTCCTGGAGATGCTAGGAGAAGGGGAAAAAGCTGTGAAAACCAGCTGAACTTGCCAGTGTATTCCTGCGCCTCAGAATTAATGATTAGAAAGTGCAACATTTATAAAAACTGGCCCTTCCGGGTTGGCTCTGGCGATGCTTCACATGACGATTTGATTGGGCAGCTAGCAACTGAACATTCATTGGCCCAGCTTGGCGGGCCCAGCCCTAAGTGCGGAGTCAGATTTTGCAAGCCTACAAAGAGGGTAGAGTCGAATTCTTATGCCAATTTTAACCATTCTAGATTTTTCTTTTTAGAAATTAACTTAGCTACTTCAGACAATTAATTCGAGGAGCTTCCGAGAGGATTCATAATTATTATTATTATCGATCAATAATAATAAAAAAACATGAAAAATCAAAAAGTCAAACCTCTTCTCAGCAGAGGCGCTGCATTGCAGAAACAGGCGACTTCTTTAAATACTATCTGCAAAGTCAAGCTGGCAGAACAGCTGACGTGAAAACAGACAGGATGCCGACACACGGGCGTGCACGTGGCGGGCGTGCACGTGGCGGGCGTGCACGTGGCGGGAATGCCACGGACACTGACATGTGGCATGACGCCAACACCTGCCCGAGACACTGCACAGCCCGAGACATCGGCCGCCCTCCATCTTCCCCGGGGCTGATGGGCTATATGCGATGGCCCACTTTACTGGCAAAATGCCGTGGGGCATACAGACCCACACACACGCATACAGAACCGCCTGCCGGCATGAGAGTTTAATGATAGTCAGATTTTTATCCCTTTTTTGTGTGGAGGTTATATATCAAGGAAACACTGTGCTCAGTGCAGTTTGGAAACACTGGACATTCTGTTGTGGTTAGATGCTTACTGATTATATTATTCTGCAGCAACAGACAAGCGGGGACTGCAGAACACTGCAGACATTACATAAAGCAAAGTGTGGTTCAACTACAGTGATTCTTTAGATTTAATGATAATAAAAAAAAATCCAACAGAAAGTTTTTGAAAAATCAAGGGACAACAAGTGCAATATTACCGTCTAGTTGAAGAACCAAGACATCATGCTACTGCAGCCCCCATGGCTGATAAAACCTTAAATGCATTATCCATAAGAATCCTTTCCAACCTCCACAAGACAATTACAAATATACCATTCCTCACCATATGTGACTTTTCCCCCCACAAGTACACAGAGCAGAAAGCAGACTGGCTTTTCATTATAACAGCCCTGGATCCTGGCGTTTTTCCACCATGGTTATATGTGAGCCAATGTGGAACGAACCGTAAAGTTTGTACATTAAGCTTGCTGACACCGAGCGTGGCCAGAGAAACACCAGGCCACGCGTGGCGAGAGGTGGGGGCCTGCCGGCGGCTGCCGCAGGTAGGTGGCACACACAGGGCGCACAGGAACATAGTTCACAGACGTCATACTGACTGGATGTTGTACAACACATAATAATCAAAAATACATGCTTATTTCTTTAGGAAAAGCAGGGAGGCATTTAACCAAACATCTTCCATGAAGAACATTTAGGATCAATCTGGAATGAAGCTTTAGTTTATGACAGTAAAAAGATTAACAGTAAAGAGAGGAAATCAAGCAGAATTTAGAAATATTTTCGATATATATTTTCACAACACTGTGCTTGATGGTTGTTCAGGTCCCCTTAGTATTGCATCTTATTATATCAAATAAACAATAATACTGCGGCAGGGGAAAAAACAACTTGCCACTTCTGGAAAGAAGACTTAAGTAACTGCATATCATTCAAAATGATCAATATTCTTTCGCTCATGAGTTAGTTTAAAACCTGATTGCATTGAATCAACAGCTCAATCAAGTCTAATTAAAATGTTCGGCTGGAACAAAATACGGCAAGAACAGTGGGTCACCGGGACCGTGGCTGACAACCACTGAGCTGCTGCAAACTCTAATTGCTGCTTCTTGCAAAATTATACTCATCTCACTGTGTGATGTCAGGCCCAGTGTGATCTCATCAGGGGACAGGCTCGGTTCTGAATGGGGGACAGGCTCGGTTCTGAATGGGGGACAGGCTCGGTTCTGAAAGGGGGACAGGCTCGGTTCTGAAAGGGGGACAGGCTCGGTTCTGAATGGGGGACACTCCCTCACTGAGAGGCTGTTTTCACGATGTTTCCTCTCAGAATCTTCAGCACCACTGTCCAACATATTCAATGTAGCACAAGCACACCACAGATAAACTGTCAAATCATGTCATGAGATGCATCAAGAATGTATGCAGGATTTCTGTTTCCCCTGAATAACATGATAGTAACATTTTATATGTTTATCAAAAGGCTTTAAATGGATTATTAGAAACATATGAACGTACGTGTAAAGCAGTAGAGACATTATCTCTGACCTGCAAATGCAAAGATGCCACTGAAATAACACCAATGGCTAAAACAGATTTTGTTTAACTATGGCTTGCATAACATCTATGAAAGAGTAAATATTAAAAAGACAAACAAACCAAGTATTCTTGAAGAGGGCTGAACAATTTAGAAATAAAATCGACAATGTTGTGCTCTGGAACAAGACAAAAAATTACCTGCTATACAACTTACAATAATATTGTTTTGATAAATTATCTGCTAACCAACTAAAAACGAGCAAATTCAGATTCCTGCCATTAGACTCACTTGGCTTGGAATAAACATACCATCATATCTCACTGTGAACCCTTTTCACCGCACCTGCTGCTCCATTTATAACTCTGTTTTTATCAAGGTCATGCGGAGTACAGGAGTACCTGTACCCTGTCGCTACCAGGGGGTTTTGTAATCAGATAGGTGGTGCAAAGATGATCATTTATACCCAGTTTAAAATCAGATAATTTACACTCTAGCAGGGACGTGCACATAATATACATAGCATCATGGGTCAGATGAAGCTTCCTATTCGACAAATAACCCCAAAAAAAACTACCCAAAATAAACCAATATTAGCTAACGAAGAGTCACAATTTGGCCGCAGCGTAATAAGCTACTTTGGTGTTACTGGAATGGTTTTAAATTAAGCAGAGACACTTGGACAGCTGGCACCAGCTGAAAATAGCTACGTGAATATACTGCAGAGAGCGAAAGTTACCCGTCTGCCGCTAACAGCATCAAATACAAATTAATTACAGAAACAATAAAACCACTCTACAGTAACCTCTAAAATCAAAACATGTATTCCAAGAACGACCTGAAACAGGCCAAACGTTCAAACCATACACGTCCAATTTAAACATCAAATTGAGTATATATAAAAAAAACCTTGTGTAAAAAAAAAAAAAAAAAAAAAAACACGAAAGCATTTCAACACTGACTGCTACTTTCTGCTGCTTATTATTCTGGAGATCTTACGAGGTGCGTCGCTCCGGTTTGGGTGTGATACTTGAGGCACGGCCCTGCCCTCAGAACTCAGGGCATTATTCATGCTATTCCACACTCTGCCTTTCTGCGTGCACCATTCTACCCCCCCCATGCTGCTCCTGTGTGCTGAGGCACAAAGCTAGAGGTTTGGTCAATTGATGGCCCTCCCCATAAGACTAGCTACAGCCATGACGGGGATTTAGCGCTGAATGGAAAGCAACTAAATGCAGTGACTACCTATGGGAAACAGACATTGCAACACCCTGCATAAACTCAAACTATGATTTTCCTTTCCAGAGCAACACGTATGTATCTACTGATTGACATTCTATTTGTATAATAGAACAGATTTTGTCTAAAGAGGGCACTTAGAGGTGTACATCATATGAAGTGCTACTTATGACAGACAGAAAATTGAATGTACCTTTAATGGACAACTTGAAAATTGGAAATGTCCAATAAAATCTCTTCAATGGTTTTATACGGCCCCTAATTAGTGAAAATTAAGCATTCTCCAGAAGTATGGCAATAACTGAGAAAATCCATATTCACAATTTGACGAGAGTCCTAGAAAAGACTGTGGAGGTTAGGGTCCTTAGCTAAAGGGGCATTTTGCATTTCAATTTCTGGGAATAATATTGAGATGGCTTAACCAGGTGGCCATGTGGCCTGAACTTCAGGTATGGCTCTGATTTCAACCCTGGTTGTGTTGGGAGTGTTCATGTGGACCTCCTCTCCACACTCAAAAACCAGCAGTTTAAGCATCCTAAATTGTGCACAGCGGAGTGGCTGTTGTGCCCTGTTGGTGTGGATCGTCGTCCCATGCAGGGTGTGTCCTCCCCCTTGAGGCTTCCTGGGGCCAGCTCGGAAACACTCACAGCTCCGCACTGGGTGAATATGCCAATGGATAGAAACTAGTACCCAATTAGCTTGACCGAAATGTTGCAACACAATATCCAAAGGTTACCAGCAACAACAAAAAATGAAGCAGATACTTCAAGCAAAACCTGAAAAACCAAAATAACAGACTTTGCCATCACGTCTCATATTTTACTTCAATAAACATTTTAACTGAGCGCCACAACCTCAAAAAAAATAAGGCCATCATTCAGAAGGTACAAAAGCTTTATTTTTTGCCAAATTACTGCCTATGAAGTGACAAAATGGAGATATCGACCGGCACGCACAAGAGAATGAAAAAATACAGTACAGCATCTATTGAGTGTTCAAATTTACAGATAAATCAGCAGCGGCAAGCAAGGTGAAGATGATGTCATCAAAAGGTCTCAATGGACTTTCAGCCCTCAACACACTCAAGTCTGCAGCAGCTGAAGCAACAGACTGGGACTGATCCCTCTGAAAAAAGGTCAGTGCCAAAAACTGCGGAAACATGATCAGGAAAGAGCACAGAGGACAGGGAACACTAAGAAGGAAGACAAGATGGATAAAGCCTACTAGAAAATGTGCTATTGTTTCCACAAAGCCCCGCCTTGCCTGCTCACTCACACTCCTCGAGTACTACAGAGCAGGCCAGCGGGCTCGGCGATGCAATGCACGACCCGCAGCAACAGGAAGTGCGCACGCACAGAGCAAGCTACTTCCTGAATCTTCACTTCAAAGAGAAGGGGAGGTTCTGCCTTGCTATATGGGGGCCACTGCTACAGAAAGCTGGGGCCCCATTTGCACACAGAAGGCTCCCGATGGTGCCAGGTCAGTGCAGGAGAGCTGCACAGAGGAGTTTGCTCTCTGCCACCATCCAACCTCCTGCCCCCAAAAGGCTCAGCGGTTACCAATCCGGTTAGTAGTGTTTAGAGACACGATGACAAGATCACTGGCAGTAGAGGGAGAGAAGACGTTCAGCTCACACACAGTCAGTGTCATTACGAGTAACCAGGTGGTGAAATTTGTGCAATTACTATTTTCTTTTTTATTTTTAAATCAGGATTGGAGGAAAATCCAAGTTCAGTGATCAAATTTGCAAGTGTAAGTATTGAAGATTGCAGTAAAGTTCTGAATTATAAACAGAGAACCAGGACACAGACAAAAAGGCAGCACCGCAAATGTACAGACATACGAAGGCAGTGATCAGCTCAGTGTAATTATGCCCTGGTCTTTCATAACTGAAGGCTATACAATAAAAACCATCTGACACGAGGAAAAATGCGAGTGAAATATGCCTCTATGCAGCACTGTGCCACCTATCTAGATGAAAATTGATAACTGGGGGGGGGGGGAGAAAATAAAATAAAATATCCAGGCAGCTAGAGTCCTGACTCCTAATAAGAGCGGTATAACGTAACTTTGTGCTATGATACTTGTTACTATCATCTTCACACCAAGCCTGGTAGGGCATGTAAAAATATCCGATTCACAGGCCAAAAGAAGAATTTAGGCCAGTGCTCCTCCCCAGGGTGCTAATCCGATGCACAGAATGAGCGTGTGAAATGAGAAGATGCTCGGGTTGGGGATTTCAATTTTAATAGCCAAAAGAAAAAAGAAAAAGAAGGGACTTTCCTGTAATGTCATTTTATATTTAACAGGTATGCTCACTGAACAAAACATGAAAACACCTCAGGGGGGCAGCACACATAGCTGCCATGGATGACAAGACAACATGGGGCGAACATACAAGCTTCACATACAGTCATACACGCAAAAAGCGGGGGCTGCGTTTAAACCCCTAACCCCTGGAGGTGTAAACCAACATGGGTATCCACTGAGCCAGCATACTGCCCTTCTTTGGGATTTCTATCCTTATAAATAGATCAGGACAAAGCGAAACTAAGATCCAATGAAAGGAAATACCAAACTGGTGATAGCTGCATGTTGGATAATTTTGCTTCACATTAAAAGAGCATCGTCCAAACCCCCACAAACATACACAGCCTGTCATCTGCATGCGATTCCTGGCCATTCAAGTTACCGGCACCTAAAGTGTATGTAACAATTCATGGCGTGCTGCAAATCCGCATGAAAATCGGCATGTCTGTGTGCAATAAACCGAAGAATACGCCTGAAAGGGTTCAGAACAAGACCTCTGCTAAAAGGAGACATGCTTGTGCATCAATCCCTAATTTAGATTTTCTTAAATGTCCTAGAAAGCCTGCAGGATTTAGCCACCTTTGCATGAAATACATGGGGTGACGTCTGGTATTTCATATGCCATCTCAGAGACGATTTAGGGACAACTAAATATCATTTTTGTATAGAAAAACTATTAACACACTCTGCTTTCAGACAACATCTAAAATGCCTTCTGGGATATATGAACCCTGAAGTGTTCAAAGACATTACCACCTGAGTCATACGCTAATTTACAACAGACGGGAAAGATTAAAACACAAAAATTCAATAACTTGACAAGCACTGTAATATCCATTCCACCTAAGGCTAGAGTCAATATGACATTTTAAATAAAACACTTCATTTACACAGTATTTTGTAACATTTATTAAGAACAATAAAATGATCCATTTTCATAGCTAATGTTTTTTTTCTGGAGAAGCACAATTAATTAGCGGTGATCCAGCTGATTTTCAACACAGCCAGGCTGAAAATCACATTATGCAAGCATCCAAAGCAAATAAATGTAACTTTATCTACCAAGATTTAAAGTTGGGCATGGAAACACATTTCATGCTAACTGCTAACCCTAAATTCACCGAATATGCTTGAGCATTCAGCCGTCCTCAGCTCCAAAATCTCTGCTTTTGTGTTTCAGGTCAGCAGCGTTTATCGATGTTTCTGCACACTGACACACATTCGCATACTGCATTTCCTAGCCAATCACTCGCTCCATTCTAAAGTTCACAGCAGAAAGGCAAACAAAATTCAACCCAGGTCAGATCATTTGTGCATGCAGCTGAAAGACCTGCATGATTAATGATGAGCTGTGTATATTGTGTATGCAAATTCAATAATTTCCTTAGTCCACCTGTCTGAGCCAGGACTATCGGGTAATCAGCAGCAATGACAATATCATCGAGCTTTTGAAGTCTTGAAGCAGCCAAGGTTGCTACTGCACAACACAGCCAAACTGCACCTGTATTAATGATACAACTCATCTATATCCATCGATCATGGAAGACCTTCTAGTAATCTTTACCACAATACTTAAAATTCTTCAAATTCTGAAGAACAAAAAAAAATTGAATGTCAGATTTACTTTCCCTGAAAACTGTTTAAAATGAAATGACAGACTGCATATATGGACTATTCACCTAACGTTTGTTGTTCCTGGTCCTTGTAATACCTTTGAGAAAGTTACATCACCCAGGTTGCCCCAGTAAAAATAGACAGCTGAATAAATGAGTCAAGAATGAGTCAAGTAGTAGGAAAAATTTAGTTTAGCAAAATTCCAGGGTTTCTAGGGTTAAAAGCACCCAAAATGTTTCAATTGGAATGAACTGAAAATGCACACTTTTTTTTTTTGGGGGGGGGGGGGGGGGGGGCTACAACTTACTCTACAAAGAGCAAGTTGAGGGAGGCGTAAAAACAATTTCCCCACGGGGATCAATAAAGTATCAATTATTATTATTATTATTATTAATTTAAAGCATTTCCTGGTTGCATAAAGTGCTGTGTCAGCCTCATACTGTACTTGCCACTCAGGAATGGACTGCAGTCAAGGGGAGCCATTCAGCTATTTAACATGGCAACAAACAAAGGGGTTAACCACTAATTACAAGTTTCAGGCAAAATTAAATCCATTCCCATTTTATTCATTCAACTTCAAGTAAAATATCTAGACAAGACTGTCTGAGGCCCTTCTGTCATCTGCACTTCAAAACATCACAATATAACCCTGGGAAACCCACGGGGTCAAATACCACCTTCCTTTTATTTCTGCCCTACATTCAACCCACTCAAAGTGTAAAGTTTTTTTTTGCTTTACAGCCCATTGTACCATATACGACCCAGTAACTGACATCTAGTGATTACTGACTGAATTAACCAGATTTTTTTTGCCATGTTTGAAGCATGTGTTTTATTGCCAGCACATGGTGAACGATGAAAAGGAAAACTCAATAAATGCATTCTGAAAATGAGAATGTTGCAAAGATTTGGTTTTTCCTTCTTTTCTGTCCTTATTTCATAGGTGAAATTAACAAGTCGGAACAGCATGAACAGTCCAGCGGGTCATGCATGGCACATTTCATAACATGGACTGGGAAAGGGTTATTTTTTACGAAACACCTGTTTTTGATTTCACTGGGTCTGTATGATCATTTTAGCCAATGGACATATTTTTCCTATAATAAGGTGGTCTGGCTTCCCCAGTGATATCAATTCAGTGCCTGAGGTCTTGAATAAAGTCTCACTGTATTTGTTTCAAATGACAACCAGGGCACCTATTGCTTAAAGCTCCTCGACCGCCTGAGTTTGCGTAACGGCGAGGTCCATAGTAAGTCTCCTCCGCCCGGCCCGAGCCCCCTCACTGGTACTCACAGTGGGACGTGTCGCTGCTCGACGTCCACCTTGGTCAGCTCCTCCTCCTCCACGTCCGTCTCTCCGCCCGAACTGCTCTCGGTCACGTCCGAGTCGAAGGCGTCCTCGGCGGCGTGCAGCAGAGTGCCGCTGTTCAGGACAAAACGCTCGAGCTCGGCAGAAACCGAGCCATTCTTCAGGAACGAGCTAAAGCCGTCTGCTGGCCAGCGCAGCGCCACCTCCTGGCGGGAAGCGGCGTGGCTGCGGTTACGCGGCCCATCTGACTTGTTTAATGTGGTCTGCAAGAAGCCACCCAGCTGCTGCTGGACATGACGCTCCACCTGCTTGGCCTGCACCACCTGCAACCGCTTGCGCAGACGGTGCAGCCGCCCCTTGATCTCATTCTGCCGGTTATGGCTCAGCAGGGTTCTGTCCGATATCTCGAGGTCCAGACTGCGAGGGGGAAGAGGGAATGTGTTGGGCACGGTTGGTCCGTCGCAGGCCGCTTCCCCTTCAGCTGCGGCAAGCGACGGCTGATGTTTGGGCGACCTCTCTGCTGGGTGGTCCTGGGCCGCGTCTGCGCAGGGCGAGGGTGGATCGCTTTGCTGTGGGTCATCACCCGTAGAAACGTCTGCAGGTCGCTGCTCCGCTCCTCCCTTGTGCAAGACGCAAACCTGCAGGTCGCTCGTACGAGCCCCTGTCGTAGACGGCAGAGGGGTGTCGGGGCTGACAGGGGCTCTATTCCCATTCACTAAGGAAGCGCCGTCCTGTTCAGCGCTGGGGGTGGCCAGCTTTTTGGTCAGGCCATTGACGGGGACTTGGGGGGCGGTAGATTGGACGCCGGCGCTCATGAAGCCCTTCGGCTGGTCGGCCGAGCGCTCCAGGGTCTGCTTTCTGCGCAAGAAGTCGTCGCCGCTGAAATAGGGGGACTGCAAGATGCCTTGGCTCTTAAGGACTGACTGCTTGATGAGGACACCTTGAATCTTGAGGGAGTCTTTTGTGGAAGCAACAGAAGTCACGTCAGAGCACAGGTAAGAGGTCACTAGCGGTGGCAGCTTGCCCAGGGCTGCAGGCACGGTCTCGGCATGCGGCGGCTCCTCCTTGCCGCCGCCCCGGAAGTCCCGGGGGCACTCTTCGCCGGCGGGGAGGGACGGACGGCGCTTGACGGTGCCATTGCTGGCGACGAGGATGTTGTTGGCGTTGCTGTTGTTCTCCACGCTGCCCGGCGACAGCGTGGAGGATGGGGGGGCCAGTTTGAAGCGCATGTGGTGAGCTTCGGCCGGCGCGTCGGTGAGCGCGGGTGCCATCGCAGCCATGCAGTGCAGGGAGATGGGCGCGGCGGCCTCTCTCGGTGCTGAGGCCAGCCCCACACCACCCACCTACTGCCCCACCAGAAGACAGCCTGCCAAGAGAAGAGGGCAAAAAAAAAAGATTGTTAACCGACAGGTAGCTACCAAATCCCGGGCTGTATTTTTCGTGTGCATTCCCACAACTGACCAATTAACACAAAGGTAAGGGGTAGAACACTTTCTTTTTAAAATCAATGAAAATGTTCAATTGGATAGACCTACAAAAACAGCTAAAAGGCATCGTAATACAAGTATCCTCCCATGGTTCATCTCCAACCCCAGGGAAATCACAGGGACCTGACGACGAATCGCAATGGGGTGCCGTAGGTGTACGACAACTAAACATATCTGGGTTGACTAGTTGTGTGGCTCACTGTTCAAGCTCTGCATCTGCAGATATCAAAAAGTAACCCCCCCCCCACACCACACTATACATAGCTAATCAAGGTAAATTTAACAAGAGTAAGCAAGGCCAAGGGTAGCAATGGGACACAGGATGAAAATAGGACATCTCATATTTAATATAATCAACAAAGAAACATAAAAGGAGTAAGAGAGAGAGGGTGAATTGTGATAAATTAATACCAGGGAAGAACATCCTGGAACATTACATACTCCCAATTCCTATTGACAGCTAAACTTACCACCGAAACCCACAGGGTCGTTTGTCCTCGTGTTAACACGGATATGACTAAATCTCCACTTGTGCATTATCTTTAATGAGATGAACAGGCAATCGCACGGAGAAAACATCATGCTGGAGAATGCATGATAAATGCAGCGCTAAGTGTGCCGCGAAAAGAACTGTGGGAAATGAAGTTCGCATTCTGCAAAAAGACACTCCGGCACTTCTACGTTTCTCTAAAGGCAACCTTCAGCACAAACAGAAATGAAGAAGTGCTGGTGCCAATCAATGCCCTTGCCTTTTACACCAAACTGGAGTTACTCATTTAAAAATCACACAATGCTGGCTAATCACACTTAGCAGCCCAGCTTACAAAACTACCCCCCACCCCAAGTTGGGTATTTTACTACAGGAATTATGGTTAATTATCATGCTGAAGGGCCCCTACTGGGACATAAACAGATACCCTTGGATCACAGCTACAACGTCACCTATAGGAAAAACTAATTATATCCAGCCTAAGAGAAAGGGTCCCTGACACTGTGTTCCCCTTTAATCTTCTTGTTCTCTTATAAAATTGACTCCTGGTTCCCTAAACTAGCAGAGACAGGTCTGCACAATAGTGCTCTCATCTTCACGGAGCTTTGGAAATTGACAATGTTTTCCGGGGTAAATATGAATGAAATCTTTCAAGAAGTATTAATCAAATCATGGAAAAATGAAGGACGGGTGTTTTGGTCTGTAAATACAAGACTATTCAGTGGTATGTCTGTACTAGGATGCAATGGTACATAAAATTCAAAAACCTTCGATACAACATGGATATCTGAATTGGTTTCAAAATTATTACTAAAACTGCACGCAAACAATAAGGAACTGCAAAGCAATGTGACTACATCTAAGACTTATCTACACATTGCAAAAATAAATACGTAAAACTACATAATAAACAGAGATGGAGATTTCAGGGTCAGAGAGTACAGATCCAGACCATGATTTTTTTTCAACCAACCAGTCGGGTATCTGTGACTGTGACTCTTTATACTCAACTAGTTGGTTGAAACAAAATCATGGTCTGGATCTGTACTCTCTGGACCTGAAAGCTCCACTTATGATAATAAAAATCACAATGAATTAAATCCTTTGTTCTCTATTGCAGAGTATAACTATATGGTCATATAGCTGCAGCAATAAACACCCCTATAGCCATTGTATTTTTCTTTGTTCCGATTGGTATTTCCTGGAAAATAAAACACCTTAAATGCCACCTTAAATGCCAAGGGAAGGCTAACTTGCAGTTTCTGCCGTCATATATACTCGGATGATGTTCTCAAATGAGCTGGCATGTTGGATGTGTTTCCAGCTATACAGTTCAGTATAACAGAGCTGACATGGTCTTGGTCATATCAACTACTCTCTTTCCAGTGTTGGTGCTATTTATTGGGAAACCAAAATGTTCACCTAACTGCCATTTATGACTAACCAGCTTTAGCCGTAACCAACTTAGCCACAATTAGCGTAATATTTTCCATGTTGAACGTCGACTTGTGAATAAGTTCCACCCGTGTCAAGAAATGTATGTTTCATTGTGTGCGCCAAATCAAAAACGATGTAAATGACTGCGGCTTGACGAATACGTGTATCATTAAAGCCCTACTGTCTACTGATTATGAAGGGTCACCAGGATCTCCAGTTGTGTGCAATTTTGAAAAAATGACCTTCCATCTCAGTTCCTTGGATTCAAGCAGTTCCAACTCGAAAAAGGAAGTTCGGGCTTCTGGTAAGATTTCCATGACCCACAGCTAGGTTAATGTGTCATTTTCTGTGAACAAATGAAATCCCTGCTGCCTGTGGAACTTTACGCAGGCACTGGAGGGGGAGGGGGGGGGGCCTCTTACAGTCGTGGTGGACAGCGCAATAAAAAAAAGAGGCAGAGTTAATTACAATGCACAGCACTTCCTCCACAATCCCAACCTCCTACAGTGAGAGCTTGGAGTCAGAGGGAAAAGGGAACCTCTCACCTAACCCTCAACAGGACCTTCCTGTATAGTCAGGGCAACAGTAGCACCAAACTAAAAGTTATAAGTTAGCATTGTTCTCTGCTCACAATTTAAATGATAAAATCTGGACTATGTTACTCACGTATCCGATGCTTTGACATCATAGGAAACGGCAAGCTTTCAAATTGCACTTCCATAATTACAATGTAAACTTTCGCACTTTTACTACTGAAATACAGTGTATTCTGTTATACAAATGAAAAAATACAGTGTCTTACAGTTTGAACACAGTTGCTATAACACCAAAGTAAAAAGTCTGTTTGCTGGGTGATGTCAAACATATAGATAGCATAAAGTGATATATGTAGAATTATAGGAAATAATTTAAGCTGAGCTGGTACTTTGGTAACACTAGCTTTATATCATATTTTCAAGAGGCAGTTTTAAACCTTGACTTTCAGATGACATTTCTAGCATTCACATGGGAAATTTGCAATGCTTCAATAATAAAAGCCAAGAGCACCCACTGTATTCATCATGTTTACTTTTCAACATATTACTCAACTGGTTCAACATGCAGTGCAGAGTTTCACTGTATTCCAACTGACCAAGAGCTACACTATAGCTGTTATTCATTTTGCGTAATTTCTATGCAAGGGCTTATTACGAAGTTTGTACCCCACACAAATATTCTTCGAGTAACAACTTTTGGGATAACCTTCTCTGAACACATGAACATTCCTTTGTCTGGACTAGCACAGGTCAGAAACTCCAATCCAAATGTAAGGACAATCGTTACTAGCAGATGAGTTAAGATGCTATGATTGATCATAAAAATTGCAGAACAGCCGAAGTGCGATTCTTTGTTTTTGGACGCTGTGCATTGCTGTTATGAAGTATATTTAACCATGAATCATCTTAAATACTGAAATCATGTCTGATTCAGCTACATCTGGTAAAGAGCGAGCAGAACTGGGGGTGCCAACGATGCCTCCAGGGGCCCCGGAGCGCATTAAAAGGGCCCCAGGGAGAACCATCATGACTTTCTCAGGACTTCAAATGACAGTCAAATGCTAAGCTCACAAGAATCAACGGCTGTTAGCTTTTTACTGAGCATAATCCAGACATTGGTAGATGTACATGGTTAATGAAAACTAGCATGGTGGTGGACACAGAATAAGTAACACCAACACAGGGATTTTTCAAGATGGATGGTCACATTTAGCCAATAAATTTTAACACAGCATCAACAGAATGACTGATGTAAAGACGCCGAGAATATAAAGTGTGCAGCGTACACTAGTACCTAGTTTCTAGAATGAAACAAGCAGCAGAAAGCAAGCTACTGTCAAATACACAGAATGAAGTTCTTAGGAGCGAGGAAAAAGAGCACAACTCCAATGGCCGACTGGCACAAAAGTCTTTTATCAGGCCCATCGAGATATTCTGTTCTACCTGCAGTTTTTATCCTTCAAAAAATTTTATATTCATTACTGCTGGGAACAAAATTATACTCAGTATTAGAAAAAGCTCCTAACAGGCTGTCTGGAAATACAAATAAGTAACCATCACCATGACTTTTCTTAATGCAATACTTTGCTAATTACAAACAGCCAAGCAAGCTGTTCTTCTCTGTCAGACTTCAAGGTCCTTTAAGACTGTAAATTTAATCTCTTTAAAGGGAGAAAGAGAAAATGGTCTGGCCTAGGAGGGCATATTTGTCTCATAATTGTGCTGATCGTGAAATTCTAGCATAGGTGGAGGTGAAGCTGCTATCTGATGTGCGACGGACCTGAAAGCGATGGCGCATGCAGCATAGCGATGAAGGGAGCTGGACTCGTGACCATGAAACAGCTCGGTCAAGGTATAGGGGCGGCCTTGTTATACCCACAGGATTAAAAGCAGATTACAGGGGGCCAAACACATGCAATACAACTATAATATCATAAGCTGGAAAATCACTATGTGTAAAGCTTCAGCTAAATATGTAATAATAATAAGTAATAATAACCATAATAATCACACATATCCCATATCCAGCAAAGAAGCACATCAAATTCTGAACATTGTGGGAGTACATCCTGCAACAACAGCAGACGCAACACATTGTGAAGGCTATATCATGAAAAACAAACTCTCGGCAAAAGGTTTTGGTTGGAAATAAAAGTCTATAAGGCTGGTAACTCTTGGCATCCAACAGCCACAGTAACTTGTTTAATGAACTCTACTTTCAGACCTGTCACAAAAAGTCCTAATGAAATAAGCAATATTCTAAACATAATTTTTGAATGATTTTTAAAATGTCTACCCGGAATTTTTGTTATCCTACCAAATCCCTGCACTGAAGCCATCAACTTAGAGCACAAAAATTAAAAACAGGATCTTGTCCCAACCTTAGATTATGCCACCTGATTTCACATCTGTCTGCAAAACCATAACTAGGACCAGCCTCTGAAATATACTTTTTCTCCCACAAGAGGAATTTTTCTTTAGAAGTAAAATACGGTACTCACACCCAAACCTCAAAACAGCAATAGGGTGCTATAGAGGATGATGCATTTTATGTTTAACCTTATAAAGAAACCAAGGGGAAATCTTTTAAAAGCCTGAAACATAGTCTACATACAACAATGCATTCTCTTTATACCTTGGCTACAAAAATAATTTCGGCTTGCAGGATGGAAAAGAGCATTACCCATAAGGGAGGAGTATTAACTGTCCCCTATGAATGAACAGAAAGTCTGCAGGCATTTGCAGTAACAATGCCTTTTCTTGTCTACTGTAGCAAGACTCTTCAACAGACAAACCATGACAGCACCAACAGGTGGACAATATCTGCTCCTACACAAGACTGCAGTCATTTTTGAGATTGTTCAAGACCCAAGAATGAAGAAGAATGACTATGCGTGTCTGCCAAGAATTCAGAGATACCTATTACAATAGATAGGGCAGTCAAAGACTTCAGTCGCGGAGCTGCAATTTTAAGATGTTCACTAGATGACCTATAAGGTGCACTGTTTCAGTACAGTATTTAGTGGTCTAAATGTTAATACACATTGAAATTAATAGTAACAGTAGCATTAGCCATGTATTGAAAAACAAGTCATTTTAAACCAGTATTGCAACTGGAATTGTACTACAGGCTACATACATTCAGCATAGAGTATGTTCTCTATGGTCTCCATTCTGCTCTGTAAATCCTTCTTTATAAGCCCAAAATTAATGGATTTAGGGAGAATTTGGCTGTTCGGGGCAAGCAGCAGTGCATGTGGGTGTTGGATCAACAAAAACGGCTGAATTTCAGTATGATGACCCAGCACTATCACAAAAAAAAAAAAACAAAAAAAAAACGCCCATGCTACGATTTAAGAGGGAAATGTCACCATGGCGTTAGACAATGCCTTTCACACATCACCAGAATTCCTGGTCAGCAGGGTAGCTGATGATGTGACTTGTGGGGGGAAAAAAAACATTATGCAGACAATATTACATGTTGAATAGTATGTATTAATTTTAACCAGAATCTGGCTATTACTTCTGCCCAAATATGTACAAAATCTAAACATTTGCAAATAGAACATAATTACGATTTCCCACAAAGTATAGCATAGTGGTATTTATTTAATAGCATAAGACAAGAAATATTCACAAAAATGAGAATTACAACTATGTAAAACATTCTGAAAGATCAATCTGCACTAACCAGATCTCATGCATCATAAAACTAAATTATACAAATAACCATTATGAAGTCTTCTGTCTTCTGCTCTGCTTACCAGTAAAAGGGCCTGTATAATCAGAAACATTGCAGACTGAGGGGCAGGAAGACTAAAGATTTCACTTCAAACAGCTCATACCCTCACCTACACCAAGGACAGGGCCATCTGCGCCTTGCACACTGAGGACATGATAGTGAGATCCATCCTTTTCTGGGAATCCCCAAAACTTGCTGAACCAAAATTTCAAGATATGTAACAGGCTGCTTAAACTGACACTTGTACGAAAGAATAGGTGCACTGAGCCTCATTTCACTGACAAATCACTTTATGGCAAGATCATGGCCAAAGCCTGATCCTGTCGGAATTCAGTCAAAATATTTGCGATAGCAAAGGCTAGCAACTAGTGCACCAAATCAGCATAGTTTCTAAACCTGAATGACACTGCCTTTTGGAAACTCAGTCACAATTAGCGGAAATTGTCCATAAACAAAAACAATCCAATTCAATACAGGAAAAGGAATGACTGCTTTTCCCTTATATGGATTTTTCATTATTACAGATATATCAGCCTACATGACTGCATGAAATTAATTAAATTACATATCTTATACAAAGAATAGTAGTATATCTATGTTACACAATGTGTTAAGCACAAATAACATCAGATATGAATACCAAAGAATTCAAAATGCTTGAAATAAGAACAGGAACCTACAATTCCTAACCAGCAGAAAATGCACAAACTGACAGGACAAAACTATCGCTTACAGTTAATTTATATAACACACACAAAGGGCGGTATCACGTTGTAAAGAACGTACACTACAGAAATGCTCAACTACAATTATGCAATTCACTTTGTCATATATTAATAAAACTCCTTCCTTTGAAACGCCGGATTAACAAACCCCATTTATAATGAGATTTCTAAACACTGCTCGCCAAACGCTTTTATTTCCTGCACAACTGAGGCATTGATACAGCCGGGTATATTTAAAGACGGTTTAATGAATTCCCCAGTAACAAACGGGACGTGTTTTATACGGTCGTACTTCTGTTTGCCAGGCGAAAAGGCTCCAGCCTTGGGCGTGTTGAGGTGACTGATAAGACACTTCAACCAAAATTCATTTGTAAATGTGACGAAAACGTGGCGCCTCAAAGTCTTTGCGCCATTATGATCATCGGCGCTAATCTGCACGACTGAAAATTGGACAACTTGTCTTTCATTTGCGGAGTTGGCTCAATTCATTAAGATCCAGCCCTTTGCAGAAGGTTTATCAGGGCGACTATCCTATTTAAAATACAACAAGCAGCACACGATCAACTTTAAAACCTAAGGAGATGAATGCAATAACACCTTTCCGTACAGCATCAAAGGAAATGGACTAGGTAGTTAGCTGTCTGCCTTTATGCTCATATATAAAAATTACTTTCGCCATGTTGCGTGTGTTAACGCAGAGACGTGCATTAGGCTAAATACTCATTTTAACGTTTTCAAGGACAATGCTTTTTGGAAACACTGTGGGTCCAAGCCAACACCACCCGAACGCACGGCACAGAAAATTATCAGGCGCAAAAGCTTTTTAAAAAAGCAGGGACTCTTTTACTTTGAATAAGTTTCCTAGCGTTGCACCAATTAGCATAAATGTAAGAACCTGACAGCGGGACTAAACGGCAAGGAAAGCGGTCTAGTTTAAAACTGGACACTGCTAGCTAGTTAATAGCAAACTAGCCAGCTACAGAATAACCCTTAAGGCCAAGCAAGAAAAGACGTAGGCGGCTATGCTGGTTCAATAAGTCAAAGAACAGCCTGTTTTACGATTAAGATTAATTTTCTCGGCATTTTAAGTTTTTCCCATATATGTAGTGCCTGCTCAGTTTAAAGTAACAAAGAAAAAGGAGGAACATACCACGTGATGAGTAACAGAGTCCGAGGAAATTTAACAAATCCCCGCAGTTTGGACGAAAATAAAAGCATACACAAAAAAATAAAAATGTAACGCAATAAAGGTGCAAACCACTCGCCAGTAGGATCCGTATATAATAGCTCCGATTTCGGCAGCAGCCGTTGTTGCTCCTCGAGTCGCGAAATGGGCGAAACAACGAGTAAGAAATCGAGTTAGATGGCTAGATAGCTAGCTAGCTTTACAAAAGACACGGAAAACAGGGTGTTTTCCAGTCCAGACGCGATCGTATTTCAACAGCTTTATTTGCTTTTATTTTCGATTTTTCGAAAGTCTCGTCTCCAGAGCCGATCTGGTGCCCTTTTTTCCCGGTTTGCGTGGGTTGTTTTTTTGTTGTTCCTGGGGGAGCGACGCTCGGAAAATGGCGGCTCGCTCCTCTCCCTCGGATTTCGAGACTGACAAACACGGAGCTGGAGAACAGTAGCGCCGCGGCGGGAGACATTCCTCATACTCGCCGCTAGAGCGAGGTGGGAGGGGGCGCGGGCACGACGCGAGGCGATTCAGTACGTCACCGGTAGGGGGACCCCGCGGTTTGTAGGCCGGACGTAAGCGACGCTCGATTTGACAGCGTCCGCCATAGTACTCCGACATCGATCGTTCTGCGCATGAAATCGCTCGCCGGAGACTGATTTTTTTTTTCACTTTTGCCTTTTGTTTCATCTGTAAACATGGCGTGCACGCTACTGCGCCGGAAGGGAGTGGCTCATTATCATAAGGCACCATCATAAGCAACCGGGTTAAATTTTCTTAACCCTGCGCTGCGAGGCTACGAATTAAAAAGACCTGTGCAACGAAATAACTTTAAAATAAGACTTATTCGGGTTCATTCCTACCAGTTTATTCGAGGAAGGTCTGGCTAACCACGCTGCGTATGTAAGTGTCCCTAGATTCCCAGCTAATAGGGATGTGTCAATAGGTGAAAAGAAAGGAGACTTCTACCGGTAGGGGGAGCTCGACATCAGAGCTCTTACTGCAGTGCTCCACTGCTGTCATTGAGGGAGCAGCACGGGGCAGTGAAAAGCTTTAAAAGGCAACAGAAAATCCTGCATACCTTTCATCTAAAAGCAGGATATGCGCCATCTGGTTGCAGACAGCCACTATACATGTCCTGACAGTCTGATATTGTTTTTTTTTTTGGTATATAACAGGCTCAACACTAGTTTATCCAGTTAAAGAAGTTCCTGAAAGGATTTGATATTTATTTCAATTGCAGAACATTATTCAGTAAAGCCATAGCTTTATTGGATTATGGTGGTAGGAACATCAAACAGTATAAATGCTGATTTATTGGAAGGCAATTGTATTAAATACCTTCCTTTTCTGTAGACACTTCTTTGTATATGTACAGTGTGGTTATTTTCCTCTACATATCCTATTAGTAAATCCAGTCAAATCTTATCTGATCTCTAAAAGAAATGGTGTACCACACTGAAGTTTAACGTACTCTGATGTAAAGAAAAATTTATTTGGTTTGTTTAGGCAATATTAACAGGATAATGTTTTCATGATTTATTAGTTGAAAAAAACTTAATTAAAAATACAAACCTTTCAGGATAACTTTGCTAAGATTTCCTATTCAAATGCTACACTGATGAATAGAATGTACATGCATAAGAACCTACATTTTAAATTTTCTCTGTAAAGAAAAAAATATCACCCCATGAATTGTTCAGTAAAAGGATCAAATATTTAACAGCAAGTTCATGCTTTTTAAAAGTACTACAATATAAAGTCCTATGTTACTGAATCTGAAACCTGTAAAAATTCCTAGTTTGAGTTCTTATTTAGGAAGTAGCATGTCTCACATATGACTGATTTCTGCTGCCAATCAAGCCTAACTAAGAAGCTTTTCACAAGTTTAACAGGCATAGCAGATTTTTGGTGTTGGCTGATTAGGTTTATCAGAAATTCAAAGAATTCAAGCTGGACCAGCCTCTGGTGTTTTCAGTAACATCACAGCTCTGTGCAGTGCAACTAATACCCTGTAATGATCTACTCGATATAAATAATGTAAAAATGTAAACACCATCTGTGTATGTGTTTTATTGAGTGTTTTGCTAAAAAGACACTGTTCTGTTTATGAAAGTTTTTATACTGAATGGATATTGTTCATATTAATATTTGAAATATCCTAATGGATAAAAAACACCCTGGTTACTTCAGAGTCCACTGTCCATCCATTAGTTGCTCAGAAGCCTGCATTCCCTGTAATGCTCTTTAAAGATTTTGACATTTTCAGGATGAAAAAAGGCTGCTCTTGAATGTGACGATTTCATGGACGCTTACTAAATGTCTCCAAATTAAGGGCAGTGGCATCTCTACTCATTTAACGTCTCTCAGTGTCCCAGATAGCCTCAGCCAAGCTGTTTTTTGTATTCATCGGTGGTCTTGTAATGGAGCTACAGCCGTAAAATTTGTGACGGCTGTCTGACCAATGACTTTCATTAAAAACCCTGAAAGGCAGCTTTTTCCTGCTCATATTACCCTGCCGTTTAAGGATTAGCACTAGACCTCAGTCAGATTTTTATTGTATAACGGAAAGCTGAGCTGTGATATTAACTTAAATTGAGCCCTATTTTTGCAAGCCATAAAAAATAAAACCACCTACCCAGGAAAAGTTCCAGACACTATCAATGCAACCTTAAGATGCTAATCAATTTCACCAAAGCAATAATACTTGAGAGATTTGATTACATTTGAATGTAACTAATTATTAAAGTATTAATAATACACATAATACTACAATGATACGTTTACATCACACTTCTTCATAGCATAATATGACTTTTCTTTGGTACTAATGTATGTGTACAGTTTATTAAACTGACTGCTGTCATCTATGAATATTTTGCAAATTATCCAAAAACGTGCAAATTTGGGAAAGCACATGATCTGTCGTGCCTCAGTTGAACTCATTCACGTGAAACTGTTATCAACCACAGAGAGAAGAAACCTTTACAGTCACATTTCAACGAGACTCATACCTGTGTAATCTAGCAGCCATTGTCTACTGGTTTAAGACCAAATCCAAAACCAATCCAAAAATGCGTGTTGCAGTCTTCCACAGAAATCACTCCTGCATGCCTAAGGAAAAAGTCAGTATTAGTAAGTTTGTATATTACCATAATTTATTCGACTTACTAATGAAACTGTATTGCATACCAGAGAAGTAAAGTTATAGTCAATGATTGCTAGCTACTATATATTAGATTACAGCCAGCTGTGCTACATCCCAAAACGGTGTAATGGTGTAGGGCCAGCAAAGACCAATCAAGTAAAAATTTTCCGCATAATAATTCTAAATTCCCTGTTCCAATGTACTCAGTATTGCTGTAGCTAGCTACAAGCGATGGTTGTGAACTGAAACAATCACACAAAATAAGTTCAAGTAAATTGCTGCCAAAATCAAGACGTTTGATTTATTTGTTAAATATGACACAGTAATTGGTATATTTAAATATTACATAACGATATTTAGTAAACTGTAATTTTAGATATAGGAAATAACGTTTATTTTTTATTGCTGTACAAGCTTTTAGCTTTATTATTTTATCATAATACCAAAGTTTTCGTATTTTTCACGTTCAGCTGTACCTCAAGACACTATGATGGTGACACATACTACTAATTAAAATTTACAGGACGACATTGACGAATAATCTGTTCAGTTTTTAACCCAACATATATGGAAGTGAACATCAGAGAAAAATTAGGTATGGACCGCAACTGCTGCTTAAGCAGTCGGATGTGTCGGATTTTAACGGTTTTTTTCCATTAATGTTAATTTTAATGTTGATTAACGACTATTTAATCTTGATTTAACGGTCTATATATTTTGAGATTAAATTTATTTTAAAAATTAACGTTAACACTGACAAAAAATATCACCGGCACAAGAAATATCGCGGCCAATTTCCGGCCAAGGAGTAAAATATACATTGATTACATTCATGACTAGTTCATTTTCTCGATAAATGGATAACTAATAAACATTTCCCCGTATTAAACTCGACACATTTGGCCTTGTGCCTTTCATCACAACTTGGTATATTATCCAACCACTGAATGTGCACAGAAATCCTCTTACTTAAGGCAACTTAAGCATTATTTGACGACCTGACCACCTTCAACTCCGAACACCTTTCGGAAAAAGGCAAGCCACCATACATTATTTTTAAAATAAGTTTCAAAAACCGAGCTAAACTGTAACTGTAGTTAGCATTTCTGCAAACTGTTATAGCCAGCTAGCTGTGTACGGCCTTTGTACTAGACCGCTGCCGTCTATATTTAACGAGTTAATCAATGCAAAAATGCTTTCTGACAGCGAGGTATTAGGAATGAATATGCATTATATTTTGACCTGGCTTCTCCTACAGTCCAATTTACATTAGCTGCGAGTTAAAGATAACTGTGTATTATTTGAATGAACTGCCTACCTTATTTGCCATACATACTCTATCGAACTACTACGTTGGCCTGTTGACTCCAAGCCACGGCAAAGTGCTGAGGGAAATTTATTTTAGCCACATAATATTTTAACGCTTGAACATGGCTTCCCTTCTTTCCTTCAGTCGTTGCCGTGCCTAACATTAGTTTTTTCGGCGGCCACATCCGTAATAATATCTTTTTTTCCAGAATGTCAAAGTGTGAAATCCATGTCCACTTACCTGCACAGACCAACCAGTCTTGAAACAGAATCGCTTGCCTGCCTTTCGCTGCGATTGGCCAGTGCCAGCGGACGGCGTAGCTCATTGGGTGCTGGGCTTGTCAATCTTCGCGGAGAGGCGTTGCACCGAAAGTCCTCATTGAAGTTTGCAAGAGTTGTTTTCTCTCTGTTACCAGGAGCCCGTGGCTGGGGGAGTCTGAACTTTGTGTGTGGCAAAGGCGAGAGTTTATTAAATAGTTTTTCTTTTTTTTTTCTTTTAAAATAGCACGAACAAATTAAAGCATCGAAGCTGGTTAACAAAGCACGTAGATGTGTCAGCAGCTATCATAAAACATAATACTCGGACAGTGACCAAAACTATCGACAATACTAGTCTAATTCTTATTCTCAAATGGCGCAAATGCAAGTCAATGCTTATGACTGTCTGCGGATTGATATGCCATTATCAGCATACACCATTACATACAATAACAAGGCATTCATCCAGTTTCTAACTACTTATGCTGGTCTGGAACTCTATGCCAGGCAGCACAGGACACAAGGCTGGGATGCTTCCTGTGTGACACGGCAGTCTGTTGCAAGGCACATAGACAATCTTACATTTTGCACAATTGAAGAATGGCAATTATCCTAACATGTCTTTTGACTCCAGGGGAAAACCGTAGTTTGGTTGGAGGTGGGAGTGTATGTCAGTAGCCACAATGCCACCAAAAATACCAGACATGCTGATTAATAAAACAAGTACTCAACATTTAAATTGTTTTGCGAATGACTACCAGTGTGATGCAGGTATTCTTACCCTGAAAGCTGTAGTAGAAGGTAGCATTTCCCTGCACTATTTCAAGGCTGTGACAGTTTATTTTTCAATTTGCAATTGCAATGTAACTCAAGTCACCTAGTCGTTGTTGTGTTGTTATCTGGCAAGCCTCTGCCAAAATCAATTAAAATCCAATTTGTTCATTCTCGCAGAAATTAGATAAAGGTAAAGCAGCATGACTTAATTTATGTTATTTTCCAAAGTGTACTAAGAATTACACACATCTCCCTGACCGTGTCCTAGAATAGCAGTCACACAGATATATAGCGTGAGACATATGATGTACTGTACCATAATACACACAATACAGTCGTGGATTGGACGTGTCAGGCCTTCTCTTTACGGAGATGCTCTGACACAGTCTGGCCTTAATGATTTCATTCCATGTCAATGTCACTTAAATCTTCACCCCAGTATAGTTCCACTGCATTGAACATGTCAGCTACGAGTAGCGAATGTTAGCCTACCGTGTCATATATCCCAGACCTTGACACACACTGTTTTTTATGAGATAGTCAACGTTATTTGCTTCACATGGGGGGAGTCATGAGCTAATTAAATGCAGATAAGCATTCAAAACATGCATCCCCATGAATCTACCGGATGGTTTTTTTTTTTCAAAAACTGGGGAATTATCATGGTAATACTTTTAAACATGCTTTAACACTTTAGAACAAATGCGAAAGAAATTACTTGTTGGGAGTATCATATGATCTGTGATGAAAATGAAACAGTGACTGTATCATGAAATGTCATTGAAAGTCAACCTCTAAGACAGGACCATTGTGGCATCCCTGTGGAATTACGGATTCTATAAGTGATGTTCTCTAGGAGTTTGTAATGCACAGCCAGAAGGCTTCTGTTAAGAGACAAAAATGATGTTATTTAAATGAAGATGTAACAGGCAGTTACGGCAGAGCCGCAGGACATGGGTGGTATATGTAATTATCATGGCACATCAACAATGCAAAGTAAACAGTGTCTAAATGAATGAAAATGAAAAAATAAAATCTAAATATTCTGGTGCATACTTGCTACTGCTTTTTCTTGTGAGCTATAGAAAATATGCTGTAGGAACCAGGAAACCCTTTTATGAAGAGCAAGTGATAGACATTAATACATGCTGTGTTTTACATAAAGCTTGCTCCCAGGTTTGAAACTGCGCTTATCTGGCTACATTTTAAACATACACTCTGCTGATCTGTGAACACAGATCCAAAGCTTTGTTATTTGTCCTTCCAAAATCTCTGACACTTGTATAGTTCTTATGATTACTGCTTTCCTGCCACAGAGATATTTTATCTATACCATTTTCCTAATTTCACAAACAGGTAAAGACACTCTCTCGGGGTATTGGGTTAATTGGGAATTTGCACCATTCTTCATTTTAATATATAACATGCTGTGCAATAGATGAGGCTGAGTTAGGTGAATTCTGTCTTTATTAAGGTCAAATGCTCCTTATTCATAATCATTATACAAGTGTGAGCCTCCAGACTCCATGCATTCATAACCCTCCTGGTATCTACTGCCTTTTTTAATTTGCTGACACTATAATGACAGTCTGTTGCCCCCTCCATGCTGATTTTGCTAAACCTCATACTCTATAACCAAATAAAGTCCATGTTTCTTCTACCTTTCCCCTTGATATGTGGCTCTTTTCAGTGTCCACCCCGAAGCAAATGTTATGCTATTATAATACTGACAAATACCCATTATAATCATTGCGTTGTAGCTAGAACATTGAATTTGTGTAATGATCCCATTTGCTCAGGACCACAAAGCACTTCATGAGGAGGAATTCCCATTGTGATGTGCTGAAGCAGCAATGTTTGAGTAGAAGGTAATCGCTGTAGATCAGTGTTACCCAATCCAGTGCTCAGGGACTCACAGTTGGTCCCTGTTTTTGCTCCCTCCGAGCTCCCTGCCAGACAGTCCACGTTTTTGCTCCCTCCCAGCTCCCTGCCAGACAGTCCACGTTTTTGCTCCCTCCGAGCTCCCTGCCAGACAGTCCACGTTTTTGCTCCCTCCGAGCTCCCTGCCAGACAGTCCACGTTTTTGCTCCCTCCTACTGTCTGTGGGTCTAGAAGTACTGGATTGGGAATCACCGCTTAGATCATTCCTAAAAGAGATCATACTTAAAAGAATGCTTCCTTTGAGTGCACTGTGAGAATGATAAAATTGAACATCAAATTAAAATGCATCACCACAACAGAAGATTGTGCTCCATAACCTTCTATTTTCCCTTTTTTTATTGTAAATGAATAATAACTAATTTTGAGAAAAGCTTAAAAGCTGATTGAAAATTGATAACGTACTGGCCTCCTAATCATCCTCTATATTTAACTGATAAATTCTCTCCTTCCCCCTCACCACCTTAGCTACTGTGTGGTGAGCGTACTGGTGCAGAAAGGCTGCCATCCCATCATCCAGGTGGGGGCTGCACAGTGGTGGGGGTTGAAGTGGCTCCCCATTGGTTCTATAAAGCACTTTGGGTGTCTTGAAAGTGCTACATAAATGTAACACTCGCTCATTTAATTAATCAAATCTTGTACTATTGGAAAAAGGGGAATCTGATATTTATGGTGAAATAAGGAAGGCAGTGTTCTTTCCAGTTTGGTCTTTGTGTTCAGATTTGTCTTGTGGGAATTATGCAAGAAACTGACAGTTCTTTCCGAAATGCTAAGTCCATTATCTTCTGCAGAGAGCTCCTTTACTCCCGGCTCACTGTGACCTTACATTGGATCAGTGGCTATTGAAAACGGATGGATGCATGGAAATGGTTAGATGCAAAAAAAAAAAAAAAGCAGATGGATCTGCTGGTCTGATGGAGAGCCTTTAATTTATCTGCATGGAAATGTACCAAGACTGCGCAAATCATAAGATTAAGACACTATTTGTCTCAGATAACGCTGTCAGCAGTGGTTGAAGAATTACAAATAATGATGTGAATAATTTATGATTCAGGGTTCTGTTGATAAAAAGACCATCTAGCTGTTCCACATTAGTATAACCTAGTTGTTCCACAATAGTCTAACCTAGTGTTTCCCAATCTGGTCCTCGGGGACGATAGCCAGTCCACATTTTTGCTCCCTCTCAGCTCCCTGTCTGACAGTCTATATTTTTGCTCCCTCCTAGGGATCCCTGAGGACCGGATTGGGAATCACTGGTATAATGTATAGGTTAGATTAGATGTTGAGGGCTTGATTCTAAACATGTCTATTTGTCCTTCCAGCAATCACTGGTGCCCGAATTATATACGATTATCCATAGTAGACGTGCCAGGTTATAAAAGTTTTATCCTTCACATTCACGTCCCTCATAATGTTGTATATTTTCTGCCTTTTGTTGTTTTAAATATTATGCCATTGCTTAGTTCACAGGGGACTCTTCATAATGTTTCTTTTCAAAATCAAATTAAGTACTTAAGAAGACCCAAGCCTCATGATTATTCTTAGAGTTCATTAAAAATGGCATTTCCACAATAATATCTATTGCATTTACCACTGGACTAACAGAGTCATTAGTATTATTATTATTACTACTTAAATGGATTTATATAACTCACCATATGAAGCTGGAATTGAAGTGATTCTAGATTCTAGAAGCGGTATTCTAGAAGAATAAAATGCATGTAACAGACTGTATCCTAAATAATTTCACCAAGCCAAGCAACTTGCGTGATAGTGTTTCCCATTCCAGGACTCTAACAGAATGTTACATATGCAATCATATCTTTAGGTGAACAGTAACTGCGATAACTGAGAATCAGACACAGTAACATAATGAAAGCAATCCCACACTGAACAAATCAGCAACCCCTTCGGAATGAATGAAAACCCCTTTTCCAATAAAAAGATTTTAAAAAAATCTTCCATGATTGTTTACTGGAATCGATGGTATATACATTGCCTGAGTGGGATAGTCACTCATCACTGTGTGATGTATGACTCTGACTCTTTGTCATACGCCACATCGAAGGCATGTAAAGTGGACTTTGACCAGTTTATTTATTCAGAATCTGCATTTCTCTACTCTAAGGTATTTTTATAAACCAGAAACTGGCAGTTCCTCCGGTTTGAGGTCTTGGGTAAACGCTGAGTATTTTCTGTTGAAGATCGTGAAAATTCCTCAAGTTTCTTTTCTTTTTGACAATGTATGTATGGGTGATTTAAGCCGACATGAGCCCTAAATTGCAGTGAAAGCTTTGTCCATAAATAAAGGGTAAAAACAAAGGCAGCATGTGCATAAATTCCCTCTTTTTTCAGCCAGTAACTTCTCTCTTATCCTCTCTGTTCTTGCAGGATAAAGAAACGTACTTAAAGCAACATATCAACATAATATAAAAACATCTGTTCCTCTGCCTTTATTAACATTAACTACTTTAACTGCTTTTAATAGCTTTCATTTTTTATGCAGACTAATATCTGTCTTGCTTTTACTATAAATGTATACATATCTATCTATCTATCTATCTATCTATCTATCTATCTATCTATCTATCTATCTATCTATCTATCTATCTATCCACACACACAAGCACACACAGACTTGCTACAACATACTGATTATATATGTTTTTGTGGGGACCGTCCATTTGTGTTTATGGGCAAAACCCTAATCCTAACAATGACAGTCTTAACCCCTACCCTGCCCTAACCTTAACCATAAGTCACCAAACAAAATACAAGACTTTTGGCATTTTTAGTTTTTTGATTGCTGTCACACATGCTTAGAAAAATCAATTTCCCTTTGAGGGGACTGAAAAAAATTGTCCCCATAACATCAAAATGACAGGTTTTTTTTCATTATTTTTTTTTACCACATTGTGGGGACATTTCTGTGCAAATGACATTAGAAAACCAGTCTCACCCAATATGAATCACATCTAACAAAAAACAGCTGTGAGCTAAATCATTTCAAAAAGCTTGTGACCTGTGTTCTGTACAATTTATAATAGTTTGGTATGAATTCATATCTACAGGCTTGTTCCAGGACTGTATTATTTTGGGATGAGTTTGTAAGCGTACATGTATAGTTCTTGTGTTTGGTAGCATACTTGAATGACAGACATATGAGGAGAAAATCCTGACAGGATTCTTCTCAGCCAGATGCTATTAAATCCTTACATTTTTCCCCCTTTCAAGATGGTGCCATTCTTCTCAAAGTACCACTGTGTTAAAACAAACATCAATCATCTGGTGAGATTCCTGATCTGAGATTCTTTCAGATTGTTCAGAGGTGACTGTGAACTCTTGATAAAACATTTCCCCCTATTCCAGCAACTCTATGCTAACATCCATACTTTTTAGCGTTTTATAAAATCAGTTACATTTCAAAACCAAAAACTGATCCAGAACAATAGTGGTTTAAAAATAGAATTTTTGATGACGCAACATTCTTCACTCATTTGTAATATTTTTATATTTACATAGTGCTAAAAAAATACTAGTATTACTTTTAATTTAATATTTACATTAAAAAGTGTATATATCACATACCAGCAGTTAATTGATGATTTATTATACACAAGCTAAACATTTGGTAAGCCTGCCCCCTGGTGGTCATAAAACTCCACGGAATCAGATAATACATGGAGCCTACGAGTGGCACTGTTGCATCACCAAAAATGTTGGCGCAGCACTGGCCAAATAATAGCGCACGAGGCCAGTCTGAAGCTTCAAACAAAACAAGCCCACATTTAATCATGACGATAAACAATAATGAAACTTGCTCACTAAGGCTAACATAAGGGGAGCTATTAATTCATTAAGCAAAGGATTTATTTCTGTTTTGCTTGCCACTTCACCTGACTATTGTTTACAATTTACCTATTCATCTGTCTTCCATAACTGCCTGTTTAGAATGAGGTTGCTTTTGTGATCCTGGGTTTAAATGCCCCTCAAGCCCATTTCTTCTTCTAAGTAACATCTGATTGGAGCAGTCAAGCTGTCCTTAATTTACAGCTGTTTTCAGTGTCCACGACCAGCATGCCATCGAAACACAAGTGCACAACACGCCCCGTATTTCAGGCCAGCTCTGCAGATGCCTCTCGGACGTCATAGCACTGCATGCAGTGAGATCTCTCCACGCAGCTGTAGATGACAGGTCGAGCTTAGGCTTTGTGTAACTGCCACAAAAGTCTCCCCCTGGCAACCAGTCTCATCCTCTTTCGCTGCCGTAAATCGCGAGACAAAGAGCAGTGCTGCCTTCGCACACAAACACACAATGACATTTTGCCCGCCGGGCTGTTCTGCATGTCCTTCTGCCTGCAATTTCTCTCCGCAACTGAGCTGAGCACAACTGAGGATGTTAGATGTCAAGCAACACATAGGGGCTGAATTACAGATCATTTTGAACAAATGAATGTTACATTTATGTAGCACTTTTCAGGATATCCAAAGTGCTTTACAAAAAACAATGGGGAGCCAATTCAGCCACCACTGTGTAGCCCTGGGTGATGCAACGCCAGCCAGTCTGCACCAGTACGCTCACCACACAGTAGCTTAGGTGGTGAAGGGGAATTCACCAGTTAGATATAGGGGATGATTAGGAGGCCAGTTTAGAAAGGACCTCAGTTTTAGATGTCGAAGCTCCTGTGATTAGTGCACATCGCATTACCCCCAAGACAACCTTGGAGACACCTGGGTAAACGAGGGTCCCTTAACTTCAGCTCAGGCAGCCAGACTGCCAGATGACCTCACTCCCTTTTCCCATAATTCTGTTTGGCAGATTGAATTCCATCTTTTAAGGTGGAGGATCAGGTTGGTGTAGATGCACTATAGAAGAAGTGTGGGAATATACTCTTGGATCCTAACGCTTTCCAATAAAATATATTTCGAAACCTATGTTGGGCTTTCAGGCAATAAAAATGCAGGCAAACAATTAAATCACAAAGTATCCTTCAATGTGAAATGGCCTGCAAATCTTTGGCATTTAAACTGCCCGTTAGCGTCATTTGTGAAAAGATTCATAACTTGGGAAATTCACTCTGCTCCTCATGGATGAATATTTGTCCTGCTTCCCTTGATTTATTGAGAAAATTGATTTTATTTTTAAATTTAAAGGTAGGGATGGCAGGCTAGAGGCAAACTTACACTGGGTGTAATTTATTGTATACAAAGGTAATGCTGGGTAGGTCCCGCTTTTCTCTTCAGAATCAGATGAATACATCTTCATTCAAGACAACTTCAGAGAAGTGTTTTAGTAGCCCTTGGATGCACCAAACTGTTGTTTTTGCACTTGTGGCCTTCCTGTTAGCTTTAATAAGTCTCACCATTCTCCCCTGACCTCTGTCATTATCAAGGTATTTTCAGCCACAGAGCTGCCGCCGACCGCATGTTGTCTTTCTTTATCCCCTTCAAGCTCGAGACACCACAGTGTGTGAAGAGTGTGGCTGTTCCTGTGATGCTGGGATCATGGTATCTGGCACCAACAATCACACCATAATCAAAATTGCTTAGCCAAACAGTAAGTAAATCTCCTGGCCCTGTCTGTGTGATGTATACATCTTATTGCAGCCACGTGATTTACAGTGTACATGGAGATTATGCAAGATTGTTATAAGCAAGTTGAATCCATTGTGACATTGTTCCTTATTTTGAAAAGCACATATAAATTTTTATGACATACATTTTGCATTATGTTTTGTAATGTATCCAATGATATAGTGAAGCAGGATCATAGGCTAATGGAAGACATTGTGTAGGCTATAAAATGCACACAGAAGAACACTTTTCATATGTTTTCATTTTGTGTCTCTTTCTTCCCCAGCTACAGACCAGCCAAGCCATGGCGACAGACCAACAATGTAAACAGTAACTCGGAGAATGTTTGAGAAAGAGGCACCATTTTTAAGTGATATGAAAATGTAACCACAGAAGATGACCTGGACTGTTCTAGACTGTTCTCTTAAGCCACAGTTTATCAAATCTTCCAGTATTCCTTATGGATTTATCATTGGCCTAATGTAAAATTCTCATTTTATGAATTTTTTGAGGAAGTATGATTCAGAAATATGGATTCGTAATGTGGGTTATATTACTGTACATAGAGTAAGTTTACGTAAAGTTTGGTTTTTATGCATATAGCTCTTTTAATGGAAAAAAAAATATTCTATAGCTCACAGTTGCCTAGTTCCGGTGCTGGAGGGCCAGTTTGCAACACAGTGTTTCGATTTCCCTGCTCAGACACACCTACTAAACCTGGCAATTAGCTGATTAAGATGTTTCAGAGCAGGGAACTGTGCTGGATTATAGCCTCCAGGACAGGAATTGGGGAGCCCTGCTATAGATTAAAATACATTGATCTTAACACATTTCAGAATATTGATGGTAGCTTCGCAGTTCACTGAGGTTATCTGAAGTGTGTTTCCTGTGAGAAATGAGACACACAGTGTGATTTGTAACAGGTACTAATTACACAGTTTCAATGTGTCAATTGTAAGGTCAGTCATCTATCAGCGCAAGTATGCTTGGTATGTGAACTCCATTATTAACAAAAGTCAGCACCCAGGGGTAAAGTCAAACAAGCAGGTTTTGTATCCTACAAGTATTTTTACTTCGATATCACAGAAGTGCTCATGTACCTTTTTCATGTCGGAAACTGAAGCCTGTCCTCTTGAAAGCTGTCTAATGATTCAAAGGGGACGAGAGTGGCAAATTGCTTTACCTGAGGATGAATCTAAGGGAGGAATCAAGCCAAGATTTCATGTTTACAATGTATTTCATTTCTCTATTACAGATATGCAATTCAGAGAATGATAGTGAGAATATTAGTGCAAATATCAGACTGAAACTTTTCACTTTGGTTTGGACTAAGAGAAAGGAGCTGAAGTCAGCTCTCCAAAAGCTGTCGAAGATCTGAGCATTATTTTGTATTCCTTTGTCAAAATATATCGGCATTTATATTTCTTGGTAACCAAACTAGCTATTCCACCCCATCCCATCCCATCCCATCCCAGCCCAGTTCTATCTGTGCAGAGGTTGCCTGTGTCATGTATCTCCATTCGTTATTGTTAGGCAACTTATTTTTGATGTTAGTGTATATGAGCAGCCCTGCCTTGTGCCCTATGCTGCCTGAGAGGTTGGGGGGATGGGTAGGTAAATCGAGGGATTATTTATTGCTATGGCAAAAGAATAGAGGACAGTGTATTATTATTGCCTGAAGGGGGTGCACTTGGGTGGGAAAGTGTTCTATAAGTCAATAGTGGATCATTTGAGGGAGACTATGCGAAGAGTCTTTAATAAATTTAAACCTCTTTCATGTGTAATTATACATTGTCAGCCAGTGTTTAGAGGCACATTCCTTGCCACAAGTATTTTTAATGTATTAAAATGTAACGAGTGAGTCCAAAGATTGGTTACATTTTACTTGTGAGGGTACAAAAACATAGCAGTAATTCAGTTATTAGTGAAGTGCAAATCATGAACAAATATTGTAGCTACTTCAGATAAAAGATGCATCATGATTTATTAATGATGAACAAACACGAGATCAGTATTTCATATTGTTATTCATGACTCATAGATGGTTTTAAACCCAAAATCCTTTTAACTTTTATCTTTTCTGTGTACTGCAGCATGTAATGCTTAGGTATCTGGATTGATGGGAAAAAACAATACTTATTATCGATATGCATAAACATCCCCGTCTACGCGTGTGGAGCGTGTCAGAAGGCAAATTATGCAGGGCGTTAAATCTAATCACACGTCCGCCACCGTGAATGTCAAATTAGGATCGAAGAACTAGTAACTGCATTAAAAAATAATGTACCATTAATTTAACCTATTATCTGTGCGAAGGTTAAATAGAGAAAGCATCTATTTATTCTCTATACCATTTATCTAGTTTAGGATCGCAGTGAGTCTGGAGTATATCTCAGAAAGCCTGGTGAACGAGAGAGGAGAGAGGCGCCCTTTGGGTGGGAGGTAGAAGCTATAGACACACACAGTATCACACGCTAAAGGACACGATCCTGGCTTGGGTGGTATCAAATTTTTCAGTGGTTCCTTAGTAGTTCACAAAGGTTTACAGAATAAACAGATATAGTAACCAATATGGTAACTGCTTTGGATAAAAGATGTGTCATGATTCATTAATGATGAACAAACATGAGATCAGTATTTTACTTATGTTATTCACTGTTCGTTCCTTCAGTGACTCCTTAGTAGTTCCTTCAGTAGTTCACAAAGGTTTACAGAATTAACAGATAGAGTAACAAATACAGTAATTGCTTGAGATTAAAGATGTGTCAATATTTATTAATGACAAACAAACTTAAGAACAATTTGTAGCTAAGACTTAGCTTGTGGTTAATTAATACAGTAGTAGAGCACAATACAACCCCCCACCCCCCAAGTAAAATGTTACCCAAAGATCCAAGCACAGCAAATCTATTACTGGGAGAATGAAATGTTACAACGTAATCCACAGCCGATACCCCAAAGGGCAGGCTAGACACTAAACACAGCTAACTCACACAAGATTAGAAGTCCGGATCAGCAGTGAAAGACAAGGTCAAAAACGCACGGGGGTCAGCACCATCAGCTATGCTCTTAGTAGAGTAAACACACCTGACAGAGGTTCCACTTTGAAGGAGTCCATGGCCTAATTACAAAACATGCGCATCTAATACTGAGGTGAGGCACTGTGCGGTCTGTCTGGCCACAGACTTACAGCAGGGTGCACACAAAAGATATCTTATCTGCTCTATTAGAGTGCTGCATTCACTCCTTCCAGCATAAACGATCAAACCCATCGTTAAAGTTCATAACAGCCAGACTTATATATTGTTTCATAAAATTACTAAAATAAACACTTTATCGAAAGAGTAGATTGTCCTTTTAGCATATTTATGGCAGTTGAATTGCTTGTGAAATTTATGTGACATGAGCGCGATAGTAAATGGCGACGTTAATTACGCACTGATGAGCCGTGGTCTGCGCGCTTCTCTCCGCTGAATGCGGCGCATGAATGACTGCAGGATGCTGTTTCTGGAGCCATGCAAACTTGCCATGTTTACTTGAAGACGAGCTGCCTCATCTAATCTCCCCCACTGTGACAGGCATGGAGCCCAATTATCTTCAAACCACTTGCAGTGAGGGAGACAGTTGTCGTCTCTCTTAATTTAGCAAGAGGAAGCCTGTCTAGTAAGATGACCTGGTCAGCTAACTGACATTCTACTGCAGTGTCAACGGTCGGTGGGAGGGGGGGGGGGGGGGGCTGTAAATCATTCAATTTAAATATCATAATAAAGGGATGTTGTTGTTTTTTTTCCGTCCCCACAAGGGAAAGCGCATTTTTTTGTGAATCTGTGACTGCAGTCAATAAACTAAAAACGCCAAAAGACTTGTACTTTGTTTGGTTACTTCTGGTTAAGGTTAGAGCTGAGAAGGGGTTAAGGTTGTCATGGGTGCGGATTAAAGTTATGTCCGCAGAAATGAGTGGCGAGTCCCCACAAAGACATACAGGGGTTGGACAATAAAACTAAAATGCATGGACTACTGAGCCGTTCTGGGTGGCCGTGATCACTCTATGATTCAAACACTGTACCCTGAAGGTGGTGCCGTGTATCAGGATGATAATGCACCAGTACGCACAGTAAGACTACGGACAGAGTGGTTTGATGAACAGTCACAGGATCTGAATATTATTGAGCCACTTTGGGGAGTTTTGGAGGAGCGAGTCAGGAAACGTTTTCCTCCACCTACATCACGTAGTGACCTGGCCACTGTTCTGCAAGAGGAACGGCTCAAATCCCTCTGGCCACTGTGCAGAACCTGTATCTGTCATTCTCAAGATGAACTGATGTTGTATTGGCCGCAGAATGAGGCCCTACACCATACTAATAAATTATTGGGGTTTAAAACCAGGTGTTTCAGTTTCAGTATCTAACCCATGTACGTACCTAATCGGTGTGTGTATGTGTGGGGGTCATGTACGTATATACGTACATTATGGGGACAAAATGTTCTAAAATATTATAACAAAAACCTGTTATTGTGATGTTGTGGGGACCACCTTTTCTATCCTCACAAGAGGAAACTCAGTTTTCTAAAAATCTGTGACTGCAAAGAAACAACTAAAAATGCTACAAGTCTTATATTTTGTTTAGCTGGTTAAGGTTGTTACTGTTGGGGTAACAGTTATGCCCACAGAAATGAATGGATGGTCCCCACAAAGATATGAATACAAACACGTGTGTGTTAATGGGACATAGGCATAAACTTTACACAGCAGGGAGGTACAAAATACAAAGCAATTTTGGCGTCAACACAAAGGAAACACTAGAGGATACAAAATGCTCATGGGAGTTTTACTTACACAAAAAAATGTTCTGATTGGTTCATGGAGATAACCAATCAGATTGGAGAGGAGGTGGGTCCAAGCAACTAGAGTAGGCGGGACCAACCAATCAGATGTCTCCTCTAGTTGCTTGGACCCACCTCCTCTACAATCTGATTGGTTATCTCTCTGAACCAATCATTGTTCTTTGTGCTCTCATAACATTTATGTAAGTAAAACTCCCATGAGCATACAAAACAGGCGTCAAGTCATATAAAGAGTAATGGGGGGGGGGGGGGTTGGGGGTCAGATATAAGTGTGGATGATCTGGAATATGAAAGAAAATCTTAGGTAACTTATTGTCATAAGGCACAGGTGAAAGGAAATGAGTAGGTCTCTCTCCCTTCCCAGATACAGTTTTAGGTTTTTTTGCAAAAAATGCTATTAGGCATCCCTGCAGAGTTACCACCCCCATAGAAGACTCATAGCTGCTGACGTTGTATGATAAATCTACAATGCTATGCATTAATTGCAGAGAGGTGTGTCATTTGAATCCAGCAAAGCTATTATTAGAAGCGCACTAAAAAAAAAAAAACAGATGGTACCGAAGTTGATGTCATGTCTGCTCAACAAAATCCAATCAGCGCGAAGCATTCAGCCTGGTGTATAACTCTGAGATTATAGTACAGAAGATATTATGGCTGAGATTCCTGTCTGGTGCTCAGACCCAAGTCAATGCAGTGAGAGCCCAAAGTACTCAGGACAGAGTGTCTGTCGCCATCGGATGATCGTCTGAGGAAGCAGCAGTCGAGTTCCTCACAAAAACAGCCCTCTGTCCATAATCAGTGTTTAGATTTTTCGACAACTCTAAGGTAGTTTATTTGTTTCGTTTGATGATGTCTTGATTGATTGTCACGTCGTGTCAATGGGCTGACATTTATATCACAGACTGCATAATATCTGAGTGTGCAGGTAATATGCCTCACACTTGGGATTTACATAATGTGTATCCCATGTCATCCCCAAGTAATCCCTGGCATTTTGTCCCTCTAAACTGGTGAGCAGCCCTATTTGAAAAAGACACTGAGACGAGACTGTAAAACACTCTGAATGAGTGCAGATGCTCTTAGTTTGGCCTAAACTGCACCACAATATCTACCACTACAATTACTTTGGGCTCTTTGGAGCTCCTTCTGCAGCTGTCAGCCTAAGCGACTCTCTAAGACTTATGTCGCCAGCCTCCTGGAAATAAACAATAAGGCCCGTTTGAAAATGAAAATGAAATCAACAAGGAAATGAATTGTACTTAGTCTGGAACAGAAATTTTCATCGGTGTAAGACAATGATCTGGAAGGCATTTCCATTACAGAATATATTTATCATGGAAAAAAGGTGAAAGCATATGAAAGTGCCTTTTATTTATGACCTTGCAGAAGAATGTATGAGATAAGTACTCAGCAATTATGACAGACATACAAGCCAGTGAACTCAGGGTTCCTCAGTCTCAGGATTACAAAAGCAAAATCAGATCGAGCCAATAAGACATGTCAATAAATTAAAAATGAATATATCAATTGTCCAGGTAGGTGCTGTGGTGCAGTTGATGGCACTGCTGCCTCACATCTCTGCGACAAAGGTTCGAGTCACCAACATGGCTCCGTGTGTGGAGTTTGCATGTTCTTCCTGTGTCATTATGGGGTTTCCCAACAAAGTCTATATAGGTGTGAGGGTGCCCATCAAACAAATCAGCTCAGGGGCATGAAACAAAACCCAAGGTAGGGTGCTTATGTCGTCTTCTGATGACCATCTGAGGAAGCACCGGCTGAATTCCTCACAAAAAAAGTCTTCTGTCACGCACACACATAATCCATGTTACAGGTACCCCCCTACTTTATGAACAATCGTTTTATGTCACTGTGCTTTTATGAAAGATCTACTTTAGGACCTGTTTTTGCTAACTGAAAGAAATCCAAAGAGGATTTTTACTGTTTAAGAAAAAAAGGAGAAATGCGAAAACAATGTTTAGCATTTATCAGCAAGTCAAAGATGGGCTGCATATACAACAGCCCATCCAATTGTCCCATGCAGTTATAATGGAGCAGGAAAATGCATGTGTGAGTGAATGGTGTGTGAGTGCATGGCGTGTGAGTAAATGGCGTGTGAGTGAATGACGTGTGAGTGAATGGCGTGTGAGTGAATGTGTGTGAGTGAATGGCGTGTGAGTGAATGGCGTGTGAGTGAATGGTGTGTGAGTGAATGACGTGTGAGTGAATGTGTGTGAGTGAATGGAGTGTGAGTAAATTGCATGTGAGTGAATGTGTGTGAGTGAATGTGTGTGAGTGAATGGCGTGTGAGTGAATGGAATGTGACTGTGCCCTGTGATGGGTTGGTGCCCCATCCTGGTTGTTCCCTGCCTTGAGCCTGTACCCTCCGGAATAGACTCCGGACCCCCTGCGATTCTGAATAGGGCAAGAAGTTACAGAAAATGGATGGATGGATAGATAAAATTTCTAAAACGGAATTGGAATTTCTAGGCCAAAAATGGAAGAGAGGGCCATTACCCTTGTCTGATATTACCTTTGCAAAGGCTGGAAAGATCCACTGCTCGCTTTCTGCTAAACATCCAAGAGGACCGAGGCTTCTGTAGATCACAAGAAGATGTGAGAACATGACTCAGAATAAGGACACATGTGGTCTAACATTAATTCTGACGTCCTTTCATTTTTCAATTGCTCATGTATTACCGGAATTAGTGCATGGTTTTAAAGGAATGGAATTTACAGATCACGCTTTCAGGCTGTACGTCGTTGACGGGGACACTTTTTACACGGATGCATGCCTTAAAACGTTGGGGTACTTGTTACAGCCTGTTGTTTCCCTTCCATATTTGTAAATATCCACCATTATAAAAGGAGCCAGAACTCACAGGATCTGTTCAGTGAATTCTGTGCGGAGCAGGGAGCCCAGAGGTGCGACAGTCTCATATTCACCCAAGAGTTTTTATACCATTGTCACGCCTCTTTTGTTCGCTAAAGCTGTTCTGCTAATGGAGATATTCTTACTTTTCTTGTCCTTTTGTACTCCTGTGTTGGTAAATATGTTTCTCTAGGTTGTTTCTGTCAAAAAGAGAAGCTTTTTTCCTTTGATTATGTAGTTGACTGCATAGAAATCACAGTCGATACCCTCTACTGTAAGCTTTAACAGCCTGGTTACCAAAACTGAGTATGTGTGTAACAATTAAAGGGAAATAGAATTTATTATTTATTACTATTGAAGCTATTGAAGCCGCTATTGAAAAAAAAGAAAAAAAAATTATATATATATATATAAATAATGTTTTTATGTTCTAAATACATAAGTTTCCTCCTGCCTCAATGGCTTCCAGCACCTCTTCATATTTAAAATCTACGTTAAATTTAAAATACCTGTACATATTTCATTAACTATTTATCAAGAGAATTTACCTAAATTTCAGGTAACAGGAACATGCACCTGGTCCAGGGCCTTCTTTTACTTGATGCCCTCAGGTTCCGGCGACAGGCACCAGACTTACTGCCGTTTTAAACTTGACACAAGAAGAATAATACGAGGAGAATTCAAGATTCAAAGCGTTTATTATCATATGTACAGAAAAAGTAGTATTTCTCAGTACAATGATTCACAAACAATGTCGTGATAAATGTTTTATTACTTAGACTGTGAGCAGAAGGTTTCTCAGTGTGAACACAAGAAATCCAAATGTGCAGACAAGAGTTCAGAGAACAAACTAGAATACGCTTGCTTCACGTAACTCTCCACATTAAAGTTCTGAAACAAATCCATTATTAAAAGAGGCCGATAGAGGCCGACACGCCAATCTTTTGAGCTTTCAAAACTCCTTTTGTGTAGCTTTTGTAGTCGTCTCTTGACGTGTTTCTTTTGAGCAGACTGCTATTTTCTTTTCATGAATCATGAAATAAGCATTTTGCTTTTTTTTCCCCCTGTTGTGTTTATCACAGCTGGTTACTCCCAATCCCAAGGTCACAGTTTACCAGTTACTGTTCTCCGGATTATTCTTTAGCTTTTCATATAACTAAGGATTCATAGGAAGCAAAGGAACTGTAAATAATTTAATTTAAATATCACAATATAGGGTTTCTTTTCTTCCTGGGGAGGTAAAATGCGTCAGTCGGTAGTAGGTAATCTGGGACACATGTAGCAATTGCCATTGTGATCACAAGAATACAGATAAATCCCAGAGTTCATACATTTTCAATGAAAAAATGGGACAGAAAATTGCAGTAAAGGGGGAAAAAATCTGTTCAAAGGAACAGGTAATACAAGAAAAAAAAACACTGGAATGAAGCTTTGATGTAAAAAAAAAAAGTCATGTAAATATTAACATGGCCTCAGGCTAAAATGAAAATGAAAAAAAAAATTATACTGCTGCGTATTTGTCTTATAAATGAGAAGCTGTTTCTCTGCAAGGCACGTGCTACTCTCATTGGAGAGTGCGGACCCGCCCTCCTTGGCCGTGAGCAGCCATGTTGTTTCCCCATCATGCCCAGTTTAAATGAGGTTTGACGGATTGGAAACTCTGATTGTTATTCAAACCATAGAGCATTAGAGCTACATGATGCCAGTGGTTTATTAATGTTCGTGCCATTTACAGGCAGTCCCCGCCTTAAGAGCGTCCGACAACTCATAATTACGAACGGACTGCCATAAAGCCTATTGTATTAAAAATTCGGGTTAAATACAGCGCTTCGTAATAACGAACGCTCGTGAAAACATCGCGCGACTTCAGCGGTTCGTCAGCTCGAGGTACAGTAAGTACGGTATGTAGTTACTATTATTCTTTGACTGTATTATTATTATTATATTAATACTTACCTACAAATTCGACGTAAAGACTGACTTAGATCTCGCTTGTAACCGGTGGACTGCCGGTTGCCGATATTTGTTTATTTTTTTCGTTTATTTATGCCTATTTAGGTTTTGTTCAACAAACCTATCTTCATTGTCAACAGTTTACAATGCTAAAGCCTTCACTTTAATTTCTAATCATTCAGCAAAGGACTGACTTAAACTGGGCTGTTTATAAACGGTATTAAACTGTTTATGTAACAACAAACATCCCTAGGTAGCACACGTATGTTGAAATGACACTGGTCCCATATCAGACAAAAAGGTTGAAACAACGTTGATCTTCAGCCTCTCACTTTATATCAACACTGAATCAAGGTTTTGCCACCATCAATTTTTCAATATTGAAAATCTGACCAAAAATCAATTTAGTTTCAACGCTGATAATTTAACACTGACCATAATTCAAAAATAGCTTTAAGCTACCTTGTTACCTGGTTTTAACATCAACATTAAAAGTACTACTTCTATTAAAACTACTCAAACTATTGAACAATCATGACTGATCCTATAATTTAGCTAATAGACTACAGAAAAAATTTATAGGGCATGTTAAAACTGATATTGATAAGATGTTGCTCGAGACATCACACCCCAAAGTGCCAATAAGCTTTTGGCTGGACTATGATACTGTCAGGACTGGTTCTGTTCTATTTGTTGCTTCCCTGTTTGACTACTTATTCCCCTGGATAATTGCTTCAGTGTTGTTTCCTCTCTTTGTGCCTTTGTTCTTATCATTCCTGTATGTATTTGGTTTTGTAATCCCAGTTCCTATAGGTTCTCCTAGCATTTGAGTCTTTGTGTCTAATGATTATGACTCTCACTGGTGTCTTGTTCCATGAAGCAACATTTATAAATTAGCTGGGCTAACTTAAGGTAGATGTCATGATTGTCCAATAGGAATGCTCCTTACATAAAACTCTTATTGGACAATCATGACTAATAGCTTTTTTTTTGCCTTTCCTGTTTTATTTTTGAATAATCCATGATTTTTATTATGGTGAAAACTAGAACGTCAGAAAACTAGAACAATTACAAAAACAGGACAAAAATCAGACCGCATAGGGACAGTAGGGGAATGAACAAAAAGAGATATTATTATTCATCCATTTTCCAAACCACCCATCCTTCTGGATTGGGGGGGGGGGGGGGGCGTGGTCTGGAGCCTATCCCAGAAGCTATGGGCACAAGGTGGGGAACAACCCAGGATGGGGGGCCAGCCTATTGCAGGGTGCACTCACACGCCATTCACACCTATGGGCAATATAGTAACTTCTAACTGCCGCCCCTATTACCATTATTGATAATAAATAATAATAATAAAATGCATGCACCTTACATATACATAGTTATATGTATAAGCATCAAGTAACGTATCATATAAATGATCTAACCACTACAGGACAACACAAGACAAATAAACATAGTCCCTGTCTTGACATTTGGATATCTGTCTTATAAGCTTAATTTATATATTTCTTCCTGGGGAAAATGTAAGGAGAGTTAGTAAAAAGTAAAAAGGGAAAAAATGAATAATAACAATCTAACTAATATGACAACAGAACCACTAGGTGTTATTAAGCAGTGAGTAGACTGTTGATGTTGCATACTATACTTCATGACTTCTAGCTTAAGTTAACCCGTTAACCCGTTAACCCAGCTAACTGAGAAATCCTGCTTTGTGGACCCCCCCCCCCCCCCGTTGAGGTCTTATTTTTCTGCTTGCCTTGTTTTTCACCCCCCATGGACCCTTTGTTGGACCGTTTGCTTCCTGTTCGTTAGTCTTTTTAATAAAATCCCTTTGCTGGAACAATATCCGCACTGTGGTTCACCCCTCCCATAATGCCCCTCCACAACAGATATAAATAAAGAGACGTGTAACACATGCTTTAAAGCAGCTTTCAGAGATTGTGAAATTTAGCCTGCATCTCATTCCATTTAGTCTCCATTTCATCTCCACTCCACCACAAAAGCACCACGCATACAAGTGACTAAAAAAAAAATATATATTTTAATACACAAGATCATAAGCACGTTTCATATTTCATTAAGCATCTCGACATATGCTGATACTCCTTTGGTTTCAATACAAAGTACAGTATATACAATATTGGTTCAGTTTCTGACACTTGGGGGAAAAAAAGAAGATAAACAGAATATTGCAAGTTAGTCCCACAAAACAAAGAAAGGCAACGTTAATTAAATCTGTCTTAGTCACTAAAGACATTCTGAAGGTATGTGTTCTGGAGGAAAAGAGATATATTCATATGCACAGCATGACCCTGTATATTGAAATTAAAATTGCACTCTTCTGAGGTGTATAAAAGTTTTGTGTCATGAATATTAAAATAATTTCCAAAAATTAGCACTATTACTTTCTCCAATCAAGAATGACAATAAAACTATCACAATCATGAAATATGTTAAAATATTTATAAATATAGATATATGCTAAAATATGCATTCATATTATATCATTGTTTATAAGACTCTTTTATCCAAAGCAACCTACACAGCTTACAATTTGACACATTACGCATTAATGCATTTTATATTTTACTATAGCGTTTAAACATTAGTACCAAACAGCAGAGCCTCTCCTGGAACTTCAGCCAGCTATCCTGTGGTCATCACCTAATTTTCTAAGATGTACTCTAACTGCTGCACTTATGAAGTAAACACTCAATGGAAAAATAAAAAAACATTCAACGTGTGAGATTTGGCACTAATCTTTCAACCCTTAACAGTTAAAATGGAAGTGAGTTCAAATATATTCCTTTTTTTAAACAATACTTTTTCAAAACTTACATACAACTTGTACATATTTTGCGCAAACTGTAAAAAGGCTTTCCACGGCTTTTTCTTATTTAAAAACAAAGGAAAGGGAATTTAAAGGATTGTCTCCAGAAAGCAGGCTAGCTAATGAAGAAATGTTTTTTTTCACAATGACATCTGAAGACATATTATAGGTATTGTGCTATGAATGGACACTGATGCAGTCACAGTCATCGACAATAAAAACCAAAGGGCTTTTTATACTCTGGCTAATAGTATGGGGTAAACTGCAGTGTTTCCCAATCTGGTCTCGGTGACCCATGGACAGTCCTGGGAGGGAGCAAAAATGTGGACTTTCTAGCAGGAAGCTTGGAAGGAGCAAAAACATGGACCGACTGTGGGTCCCCTAAAACTGGATTGGGATTATCTGGGGTAAAGTATCAGCACAGTTTGTAATGAAGTTTTAAAATGTCCAGAGTAAACAATAATTACTTTTTTAATAGTGTAAAAACTGTTACACTATGGCTCAGTGGAAAAGGGTAATTAACAACAGTGAATGAATGTAATTAAATATAAAATGTATTTTATGTAATATATGTTGAACGCTGTTTTTTTTTTTTAATAAACGGAAAACAATATTACAATCTATTGTCAGGTTAATGTACAAGTAGGCCAGTGACATGTTACCTAACACATCTACTGTAGCCAGCTAAGGTGAGAAGGATGACAACATTACAAAGCAAAACAGACAGAAAAGGTAAAGCTGCAAAACCTTAAAACATGATACAATGACATTCATAACATACATTCTTCTTTAGGTAAAACAATGACAGTGTGCTAGAAATGGCCACAATGACTGTGTCTTTATTTACCTGAATATGTTCAATAATTCAGTAGAAACAGGATGGCACAATCAAATTTTTTTCTCGCTTTCCAGTATATACATTTCTTTATTTCTGTCGGTGGTTTCTCTATTTTATATTGTGTGAAAAGTAAAGCAACATACTTTGACATACTGTCATCCAGACAGGCACTGTCTCAATGCCTCTTTCCACAGTCCTGAACAATATTTCCTCATTAGCATTTAAATGTGTTCAGCTGAAAGGAATGATCAAACCACACAGTTTAAAAATGATTCGTTTTCTTGAATAAGTGATACAAAATCCGATAGATAGATAAATAAATAAATAAACAAACAAACAAACAAGCAGTAACACTGATTATCATAATTTGTCCTCATATTGGCCATCTGGTAAGTTTAATTAATTACATTAAAAAATAAATAGTTCAATAATGTCTAAGTATGCATGATCATCTCTTATTGTAAACCCGGACGCTAGTGAACTAAAAGGGCTAATTATTTTTTTATCTCTTCCCACACCATTACCTGTATTTTTTAGGGTTGTTGAAGCAGTTAAAATCATTTTCAGTTTTGCTGGTGCTGCTGGCCCCATAATGGCATTGTCAACAAAGCATTACACCTCACCAGAGTCTATTTTTAACTGGGTTTGGATCTGCACACTGTCAACCTGCGCTCCACGAGAACCAAAGACAACAGCTGTGACAGGATTCCGCTCCGCCAGTCTTTCATCCCAGCAGTTTATCAGAAGGATTATTAGTTTAAAGGGATTAGAATGAGAATAACACAGCAAATAAAACTATTTATATTCACATCTCCATTAAGTCAAAATAAATTGTCAAAACGTAACTGGAAATAACCTTTTCACTTTGTCCTTCTCCATATTTCTGCCCTGAAAACTTCCATCCATTCATTCATCCATCCATCCATCCATTTTCCAAAAGTAGGTTGCTTATCCTATTCAGGGCCACGGGGGGTCCAGAGGCTATCCCGGAGGCTATCCCGGAGGCTATCCCGGAGGCTATCCCGGAGGCTATCCCGGAGGCTACGGGCACAAGCCCTCAAAACTTAACTTACATATATATACAGTGAAAATTTCCCTTTGTGGAAACTGAATATATTTCAAGCCATGACAACATGATGTTGAAAAATAAAAACAGAAAAGTTCAATATAATAATTATACAAGAAATGTTTTATCTTGATCGTTTAAATGCCATTTCAATACAAAATAAAATCCCAGGCTCAGTCAGACAACAGTAACAGTGGAACACCACAGTTACGGGTCTGCACACAACTACTGGCATGATCTTCAGCTGTTTTAAGGACTGAACACTTGTTCTAGTTCTTAGCTATTTCTACAGTCCTTTGCAGCAGTGTTTCCCAATCCAGAAGCTGCCTCCCAGCTCCCTGAATTGTGGGCTGTCTGGCAGGGAGCTGGGATGGATCAAAAACGTGGACCGTCTGCGGGTCCCTGAAGAGCAGATTGGGAAACACCGTCATACAGCACAAACAAAAGAAATTGGGTTTTGATTACACAGATCCATCCATTTATTTATTGTGGAGAGATAAAAATGTCAGGAAACTAATCCTCTCTGGTATGTTTGGATACAGAATATCTTCCTCCAATGGCTTCTCTCATTCAGAGTATTAATCATTAACATCATTAAAATAGTAAGAAAAGAAAGGACTATGCTTTGCTTGTCTCTAAACGGGGCCCATTTAGGTCAAGACATAAAGCAGAAACACTATATTTTAATTATAGACGATGGATTTTTTTCAAGTGTTTCAAGTGTATTTGAAAAAAGGCTCGATATCTGCCAACACTGATCACATTATTTATACACGATGCACCGTTGAAATTGATTGAATGTGATTGAACACGTATTAATAAGATGTCCGGCTATGAATGTCTGCAGTGAAGATGATGTTTTATCTTTACTTTAGCTTTGCATTTGTAATATTCTCCTTGCATAGATTTTGTTTCCCTTGCCTCTCATTGTTGTGTTATTGTGGATAGTAAGACTTTAGTAAGACTTTAGTAAGACTCTAATCATACTGGAATATTGTTTTATTGGATGAAAGGGGTTAGGGAGGGGATGGACAATGCTATTTGGTGAGTATACCCTGTTTGTACCATAGTTGTAGTCCCTGGTTAGCGGGGTGGCGGGGGGGGGGGGGGGGGTGTCAATGGCTGTCTCTTACACCGCTGAGGACTGCTTGATGCTGTGAAAGCTGACTCGGGTGGGCGACGTGGGGATGGACATGGCGCGTGCCACCCTGGCCCGGATAGAGTGCTTGTCCTGCCACCGGTGCCAGCGCTTCCGGACGGCCGACCGTACCTGTGGAGAGAGAGACGGGAAAGAGGGGCAGAGGAAAGCTGAGTGCCCGTCGCCGATTCGGGGGGTGGCACACCGGGGAGCCAGGGGCGTGAAAGTGAAGCCCACCACGGAGGAGCCAGCTGGTGAGGAAGTCACACGGGAGCAGGGCCAGAAGATCCCGAGCGTTCACCTCCAACCCAAAGCCATTCCCAAAAAAGTCCTGCCAGGACTGAGCAATAATTAATATCCTGGCTGGCCTTGCACTGTTGGGGCCCCGGGCGGGACAGGAAAAGGTTCAATATTCTAGCTGTTTTTATATATATATATATACACACACACACACACACACACACACACACACACACACACACACACACACACAACATATATATATTTATATATATGACAAATAATATAGATCTTGAAAGAGGGATGCTTATAGAATGGATGATACAGGATTGCCATTGAAAACGTACAACCTAGAAACCCAGACAAATACAGGAAGCTCATGTAAACATCCCACACACACAGCTGCTACAGCATTCAAGCTTCAAGCCGTATATATCTACAGCAATTCTGATACAGGCGTCTGTTTCTTATTATAAACTGCGCAGAACGAGATCATAACCATTGAGACTGACTAAATAGCATCATGAAAGCATAATTTTGTGGTTGAAGACGCAGTTATTATTAAACGAGCCAATGAAATGTATAATTACCTGAATAGTGTGAAAATTTTTAAGCCTACAGTACGGTTTTAGTTTGTGCTCAGCTAGCTAAGACCAAATTACATGTTGAAGCACAAAGCTTTTCAGCAATGCTCTTCTGTGACTGATTTCCCTGCTCCCATGTGGGGCTGCTAATCTTAAACAGTAGAAAGAAGTCATAGTTAGCAAGCCAGCTGCTGTTGGAACATTCTCCAAGCAGGTCTCCCGCCAAAAGATTTCCAGATTTCCAACTAGTGACAATTTTCCAATAAGCTTTTTAGATAAAAATCTAAGTACCTAATCTATGTGGAAAGGACATTTCAGTACTTATAAAATGAAGGTATGAGCTAAGAAAACCAGCCCATGGGCGTTTATGCAGGCATGTAAAACCAAAGAATCTTTGACACCGACATCTGTGTTGGTTTAGAGCAGTGTTTTCAAATCCATTCCTGGGGGACTCCCAGACAGTCCACATATTTGCTCCCTCCCAGCTCCTTGCCAGACAGTCCACATTTTTGCTCCCTCCCAGCTCCCTGCCAGACAGTCCACATTTTTGCTCCCTCCCAGCTCCCTGCCAGACAGTCCACATTTTTGCTCCCTCCCAGCTCCCTGCCAGACAGTCCAAATTTTCCTGCCTCCCAGCTCCCTGCCAGACAGTCCACATTTTTGCTCCCTCCCAGCTCCCTGCCAGACAGTCCACATTTTTGCTCCCTCCCAGCTCCCTGCCAGACAGTCCAAATTTTCCTGCCTCCCAGCTCCCTGCCAGACAGTCCACATTTTTGCTCCCTCCCAGCTCCCTGCCAGACAGTCCACATTTTTGCTCCCTCCCAGCTCCCTGCCAGACAGTCCACATTTTTGCCCTTTAGGGAGCTGGGAGGGAACGAAAACACGGACTGTCTGGGGTCCCTAAGGACCGGATTAGAAAACACTGGCCTGCAGAAGTGTTCACAATAAATAAGGGCAATAATGGGCCCTTTCTCTACTCTCTGTTTACAAGACTGTAAACAATTACCCTAGGCAAAGTCACAGGGAGCCTGGATCCTATCCCAAGCAGCACAGGCACAAAGTTGGGGTACACCCTGGACAGGACTGCCAGTCCATCATAGATGCAGTCATACACTGCAACCAATTCAGAGATGCCATTCAGCCTGGTCACATGTAAGGAGAAAAGCCCACACGACTCGGGAAAAGCATTAAACTAAGCACACACAGTACAGGATGCATTCGAACCCCTAACCCTTAGGATGTGAGAAAACAAATTTACTGCCAGCAGATCCATTTCACCATTTTAATGTTCGTTATTAATATTTATTTGTTTAAAATTCCATAAATGTTTGTAACGTGGGCGGAGCACTGAGGACGGCTGCCCCAAGTCATAAAATTCCCCACTGCTAAGTCTTGCACAGACCTCTGCCAAGAATACGCTGTAGTTCAAGCTGTGGTTCAGCGGTATTTGTGTTTGCAGCCTCTAGCCACTGTTTTGGTGGGTTCTTATGCAACAGACCCTTAGAATTACCCTCACCCCTGTCCTGCCCGCATTTTCCTCCCTGTACTTACACTACCAGTCAAACGTTTTTACACACCATGGGTTTTTACCACTTTTCTGTTTATTTCATAAACAGCAGATTTTTTATTCTTGTTAACTACTGGAAACTAGTGAACAACTACAGATGAAAATATAAGTCAAATAAAACAAGTTTTCTTCATAACATGGAAAGAGTTTGTAACAGTGCATGTCTGACATCCCATTAACTGGTTGTGTGGAGATGGCATAGTCACATTCTTGACTGTCCTTTAGATTAGTAGTTAACGGTTTTATCCCATGACACAGAGCAGTATTTAATGTTCCTTGTAGAAAGAGTGCCTCTGCTGTTATAACTGCTAGAGAAGGTTACTTTGATGAATCAAAGATATGACATTTGCTTGCTAATAAAGTTTCTGAAATGGTGAACATACTGTAAATGTATTTGTTAGAAAAGAATATTGAGCGTATTTTTAGTAAATGTTAAGGGAGTACCATGCAAATGTAGAAAAACTTTTGACTGGAAGTGTAAGTCTGGACCCATAACAGACCCTCAATTTATTGTCAAATGATCATTGCAGTATTAATTTACACCATTAATGGAATTATAATTCGTAGATGCAAACAAACCATGAAAATGCATAAATAAATATCCTTATTTTATGGTACAAACACAGAATCCAGTAGTTTATATTTATTAAATTATTGAGTCCATAAATATGAACAGACAAACTTGACAAAGATTTCTAACACATAGCCTAACTTTATTAAACCTGAATATTAGTCTATATGCATTTGTTTCTTTGATTGAAATTACTCAAAAATCTGGCATTCATCAGTAAAAGAACAGCACAACATTCTAGCTGCATTGATTTAATTGCTCCTGTATAAGTGGAGAAATATATTGCTGGTGTTTGTAGGAAAATCAGATTTAAACAAGAACACTGGTTGTTTGGCCCTATTATAATATAATATGGAGGATGTGTACAAGGTGCTTTGGAAAATCCACAAGCATGTCATTCATTTTACAAAGAGTGACCCTTACTGAGATTCAAATAAAACCATTTCCTATTTATATCTCAGAGGAGATAATACTCATCTCTTCTTGGGCACAAAGCCCTGACACAAATGATTTTCACAATAAAAGGAGCGTAAATTCTTAGCCAGGTTATATAATTTTCCTACACTGCAATTCCAGAGCACAAAGGGTGTGTTTACAATTATTGTCAGTAGATTTTTGTGAGAGAATGAAAGAGAGAGAGTGAGAGAGACAGACAGACATATAAAAATCTCATTACGCTCTAAAAGGGAGTAGATTTGGAGTGAGACATGGCATGCTTACCTCACTGTTTAAGAAGCAGTAGAACACTGATACAAAGAAGCCCTGGAGTTGGGAGAGGAAGGCAAAAAAAGAGAAGATAATGATGTCGAAGACGGAATCATTAAATACAAAACATACAGCAATGGATCTTCAGTGTGAGCCTTTTATATGGAATTACAGTACAATCTTTATTTCGCTCATTTATCTGATCTTCATCCATGACATTTCGCGTCAGCTGGCAGTAATAAGGAACATCCTCAGCGAAATATAGTAAAGAAAGTATACCTGCAATATCATCCATCCATCCATCCATCCATCCATCCATCCATCCATCCATCCATCCATCCATCCATCCATCCATCCATCCATCCATCCATCCATCCATCCATCCATCCTAGAGTCCAAGAGGGCAGCATAGTGCACAAGGCTAGAATACACCCTGAATGGGATGCCAATTCTTCACTGTGTCATAAATTCATACATCAACCACTATTTGAAATATGAGGTGGAGTTTAATTTTTTGGAAACCATCAATCTTCACTGGTTAGTTTGAATACTGGATTTTGGTTGAAATGCATTTTCTATACAAGAGCATAACCTTGGGTTAAGCATTGTGGGGTTGAAGTTTTCACCCATTTAAGGGAGTCCCAGGGGGTGTATTGGCTGATTATTTGGGGGTGGGGTTTATAACCCTCCTTCCTCCCCACAATTTACCCCATGTAAAATATAAAAGCCTTGACACACCCCTTAATCAGGCCATGTAAAATGTAATTAAACCATTCATTGTGGCATAGCCTAGTACTTTTACAAAGTGAAAATCGGGGCTACTGTGAAGTAGCTTACCTGAAAAGATTCCAGAAATGAGTTAAAGTATATAAATACAATCTGTGAAATTTCATCCTCTCCAGGGTTTACAAAGAACAACATGTAAGTAATGCCAAGGAGAGGCAGGAGGACCAGTGTCGCTTTCACAGCTTTCCTATGGAGACACAAACATGCACATCAACGGTTTGCTACTAATTTACTGCTGGCATCAAAGGTGTGAAGAGCTGCTAAACTGCTTGTCCTGTTAAAACGACACCACACTTTTTCAAACACTGAATGGTAAAGGGTATCTTAAACAATAATATGTTTTGTGGCTGGATATTTCATATATTAGCATTATCTCCCATAATGCATTATGGTTGTTTGCTTTTTCTGCATCACCTGTACTGTATCGTCTCCGATGTGGTGGAAGCTCTGAGCTTGGTCATGAGGATCCTCACAATGTTGAAAAGGAAAATGAAGTTGATCTGGGGAAGCGAGACAATTCAGATATAGAGGCCTGCATATATTTGGAAAGTGAACAATGGATTTCATTGAATGTCCACAAACTCCACACACAGTGAACAGACAGAATATGAGTGTCAGGGTTCTTCAGTTCTAATAGTCTGATGGGGAGTTCCAGGTATTTATCCTGTAATGGGGTCGTCACCTTGAAAGTGGTCATTGACACACCCTGCTTTGCAACAAGTCGTTAGGGTGACTTGGGGTGTGAAACTTTGGTTCCACCTGAGCCGAGGTGTGAACCATTCACAGGTGCCCCTCACATTTAAATCACCTGGACAGGGATCTCAAGACTGTGCTATAGGTGGCTGATTATTTCTGTCTTAAGGCTCCACCTCTGTTCAGTGATGGTTGTTCCTCTTGGACGTAGACGGCCTCCTTTACTCTCATCTCAAACCACCTCTTCTCTGTCCAAAATGTGCACATTTGTATTCTCAAAGGAGTGTCCCTTCTCCCATGTTCTGGACGACTGAGAACCCACACAGACGAGTGTCAGGGTCTGTCCCTGTCTTGTCTGTCATCCCCCTGTTTGGCCAGCAGGTGTCACTGGCCATCCCATCATTTTTTGCTGTATTCTGTAAGTGTAACACCCTTCTTTCTTCATTCTTCTTGTTCTCTTAGTATGTTCCCCTGCTCCCCGGGACTCCTTATGGTCCGTTTTGGTTCTAGTGTCATTCGAGTTCAGTTTCAGTAAACTTTCTGTTTCCAAGCCACTCTGTGGATTATTCCTGACCATCCTTGTGTGACAATGAGTGAAAACAAAGATTTTTTCAGGTTCAATTGCTTGACATAAATTCTTTGGTGTCACCTTAATCAACTCATTCTATTAGAATTGTGACAGAGTGATAGTATCAACACTGTCCTGCTCCTCTATTAGATCAACATAGAAGAGAAATGTCAGTGAGAACATTAGTATTGCTCATTGGCTAGTCAATTGAAAGGTAAGACTGTAATGAGTATAAGTTGGCAATTATGTTATTATTATTATTGAACAATGCATGATTGTTTGTTGTTTGTTGCTACTTACCAATCAAGGTTTGAGTTATTTTTGTTCATGAGAGCAAATGATCATCTCATTAGGAGCATGTGGCGGTAATGAGAGCCAATGTCCTAACTGATTACGAGCTGGACTCTTTAACAACACAATTATTATTGAGTTTTCAGCGATATTACATCTGGCTGCAGTCGAAGCTTTAAAGAGTTGAATGTGAATAATCACGTTTTGGTAACTGACTATTTTGAATTTTAGAAGAATTTTGAGAGATGGTGTCACTACACTGTTGATGATGGATTACATATTACATGTATATTAAATACAGGGTTTTATATACTTGGTATACATACTTTATACATTTAACACAAAACACTTTATACATAAAACACAAGATCTCACCAGCAATACCAGGATCATTGGACCTTGGTAAATGTAGTCTGTGTAAACACCTGCCCTCTTTCCGAACCAGCACCTGAAATTACAGGAAGAGACGGAAATTCACCGCATTTGTCAAGGGCTGAAAAATTATTGGGGTTAAAGAGACCTAATTTACACAGTGACAGCATGCGATATCACGTGTAATATAGGCCGGGCACGGCTTTTGGTTTATTTAAATATTCAGCAGCACCAGATAAAGCAACGCTGGGAAAAGGGTAATGGATATTCCAAGAGTGAGGCAGGCCAGTGGCGTCCACCTGCGATGGTGCTGTTCCAGGTGCTTTTTAGCGCGTGCTGCTGTCCATTTTGGGTGGGTTCCTCATCGTGATTTGCGATTATGGTGTCGGCAGAGAGGAGAGTCTTTTTTTATGGCTCAAATACTGAAACTATGATGGTGTCTTAACATAGTGCTGATATTAGCAAAAAGAGGTAAGGAGAACTTGAGGGGTTCTAACAGTAGACCCATTATTAGATAATTATAAAAGATATTTATACTATTAGATATTTATACATTATATAAAATAATATAAAAAGCATACATGACATGCACTATATGGACAAAATAACTGGGACACCTGACCATTACATCCACAGGAACTTTTATGACGTCCCATTCTAAATCCACAGGCATCAGTATGGAGCTGCCCCCCCTTTGCAGATGTAACAGCGGCCCCTCTTCTGGGAAGGCTTTCCACAAGTTTATGGAGTGTGTCTGTGGGAATATTTGCCCATTCATCCAGAAGAGCATTTGTGAGGTCAGGCATTGATGTTGGATGTGAAGGCCTGGCTCACAATATCTGTTCTAGTTCATCCCTAAGGTGTTCAGTGGGGCTGAGGTCAGGACTCAGTCAAGTTCTTACACACCAAACTCACTCAACCATGTCTTTATGGACCTTGCTTTGAGCACTGAGGCACAGTCATGTGGGAGAGAAGAGGGACTTCTCCAAACTGTCCCCACAAAGATGGACGCAGAAAATTGTCCAAAATGTCCGGGTATGTTGAAGCATTAAGAGTTCCCTTCACTAGGCCAGCCCCTGAAAAACATCCCCATATTATTACCCCCCCTCCACAATACAGTCAGGTAGGTAATGTTCTCCAGGCATCTGCCAAACCCAGGCCACCAGATCCAGATCAGACCACCAGACAGAGAAGCGCGATTCGTCACTCCACAGAACATGTTTCCACTGCTCCATAACGACCCATTCTCTTACAAATGTTTGTAATCCCGACTGCGTGGCTGGTTCCCATTGTATACCTGTTGCAATGGGTCTGAATGAAACGCCTGAATTCAGTGATTAAGGGGTGTGTCCCTATACTTTTGTCCATATAGTGAAAAACAGTACTGTGCAGAAGACTTAGAAAAGATTTAAGGCTATTTATCTAGGTAGTATTTGCTCACAAAAACACAATTTGACATTAGAACATATGCAAATTAACAGAAACACAATAAAAATGGAAAATAAAAATGTTCTCCAAAAAGTGACCTATATCTTGTTGCATGGCTACATGAACACCACTTTGGTCTCCAAACCTGTCCTCAGGAGGACCTCAGTCATTCCACGTATTCATTAAATTTCACCACCAGCTCGATTAATTATTTTAATTAGTTAGTTAAATAACTCAATGAGGCATTTATTAGCCAAATAAGGTGGGTTAGTGTACACGTGAAAAATACATTGGCGTATTGGATGGTTGCAGCAAATCCTAGAGTAACTTTAGGAGAGGTTTTAAAAAGGCTAAGTTAGCACACTTTGAGAAACATAATATCATGGTTCATCACTAACACGAAGATTACACCAACATTAAACGTCATTTTCTTTGACTGTCTAAGATTTTTGCACAGTAATTTATCTTCCAACCACTTCTCCAGTACAGGATTGTAGGTGTACATATATGAATATAGATTGGTGTTACATAAGTGACATTAAATATGTACAGCATATACTATTAGTTATGTAACACCAATCAACCACTGTTTGTGCAATAAAAAATGTTTGTGCTGTCTGTGAAGGTGAAATAAAGGTGATTTAAAAACCTCACATGCAAAAAATGACCCGGGATTAAATAACCTTTTAATGACTAGAGTAGAAATTTGATTGTGCACAGAAATGAAACTAATGGGTGTCAAACCTGCCAATTTCTATGTTCCACAGTGAAAAGGAAGCAATTTAGAACAGAGAGGCTCAGCCATATCAGGCAACGAAAGGATAGGAGATAATCAAAGGAATCAAAAGGACAGAAAGACTCACTTTTCATTATCATAATACAGCTTGCCGATGGCCCAGGCAAAAATAATTGGAAAGGGAATGCCTAAAAGCAACAAAAGGAGTCATTATTTTCCTAAGCAAAAGTTAGCCAGAAAAAAATGTATACATACTATATATTTGAACGTGAAACAAAAATCAAAATCGTGGAATTATCATTACTCTACAATTATAATCACAACAATTTTAACACAAACACCTTTCACATATATTGTGCTTTGGTCATGTATGGATAATATGTTCATTTAAGTGCATGCAATCATTTTCATGAACAGCCAATCACCATTTCCGACTAGTATGAGATCATATCAGCAAGAAAACGCTGCACTACCACTAGGGGCAGCGTTCAGCCTCATACTCACACCAGCCGATACAGATGAACATCCATTTGCGCAGCTTATCTGTAGAGTAGGTGAGCACTATGGCCGTGTGAAGGTAGCAGCCCTCGCCAAACATCCAGAAGAAGTTGGTGACATGGAAATAATTATACGCTGCCGTAACCAGCCGACACCAGATCTTAACAAAGGGCGAAAAGGCAAGGTTTAAAAGGCTGATCTGGTACTGCTCTGCTGTAGGAGAGTTTATTTAATAAACCAGGGTTCTTCAAATCTGGATTTTGATTCCAAATCCAGGTCGTGTTTTCAGTTCTTCCAGGCAGTTAAGTTAGTTGAATAATTACTGATTCTGATTGGTCAGAGGCTTCACACCGGCTCACAGGTAAAGGAAGGCTGGGAAATCACGAGGACCATGATTTGAGTAGCCCTGTAATAAGCTACTCCTATAAGGTTTTTTTTTCCATGTGAGATGTAATGATGACAGACTATTGTACTCGAGGCTTCAGTGATATTCCATTGCATTCAATTATAGCTAAAAAAAAAACAAAACAGATGCACCAGAGGTTGACATCAATACCCAAGGTTGGCGTTGACTTTCGAGGAAAATCTATTTCCACAATAACCATCCTTTAGGTGTCCCTGAGAGACAATGTTTGGCATCCACACAACACTCTCAGCTCCAGTTAATTTGTCTGTGTCCAGAAACAAGCCTTTTCGGTTAACCTGACCTTAAACTACAACTACATGAAGCATTAGCTGACATGACTTGCTGGGGGGCAGCTGGACGCAGCGACAGCATCAGACAATCAATTGTAGCCCAAACGTATAATTTGCCATTGTTTACTGAAAATCAAAACACATTTTCATAGCTGCGATAAACAAACAGTCCCCATTTAATTATCCCGGTGTAATTCTATGCATTTATAAAAGGGAGAATGCCAGTTTCTACTGAGAAAGATGAGATGATGAATTTTATCAGCGTGCTCCAAACAGACATCAGAAACATTTTTGTTTTCATTACCTTTGATAATATCATGTCACGATTATATCTTTCAAAAATGAATAAAAGTGTGTGCCAGAGTGTCCTTAATTATAATTGTAATTATTTGGCTAGTGGCTTCAGTAAACCGAATTGCTTTTTAACACATTTGACAAGCATCAATGAAGAAGATGCCCTTTAAGTTAGTCTGGTAAAAAGCTACCGTAAATCTCTGCTTTACCTGTTTAGATAGCTCCGCTATGCAGACTCCATGGTTTGTTTCAGTACCAGTCATCCAAGAAACATCATGGATTTTATGGACTCAAAAGTCACCAAACAAGACTTTATTATTGTAAAGTGTCTATGGCTGTTCAGTGGCTTATGCAGGTATTATTAAAGCTTTAGAAGTGCTACTATACACAGGAATTTTTTGAAGCTTTAGAAGTGCTACTTTACGCAGGTGTTATTAAAGCTTTAGAAGTGCTACTTTACACAGGTGTTATTAAAGCTTTAGAAGTGCTACTTTACACAGGTGTTATTAAAGCTTTAGAAGTGCTACTTTACGCAGGTGTTATTAAAGCTTTAGAAGTGCTACTATACGCAGGTATTTTTGAAGCTTTAGAAGTGCTACTTTGCGCAGGTGTTATTAAAGCTTTAGAAGTGCTACTTTACGCAGGTGTTATTAAAGCTTTAGAAGTGCTACTTTGCGCAGGTGTTATTAAAGCTTTAGAAGTGCTACTTTGCGCAGGTGTTATTAAAGCTTTAGAAGTGCTACTTTGCGCAGGTGTTATTAAAGCTTTAGAAGTGCTACTTTACGCAGGTGTTATTAAAGCTTTAGAAGTGCTACTATACGCAGGTATTTTTGAAGCTTTAGAAGTGCTACTTTGCGCAGGTGTTATTAAAGCTTTAGAAGTGCTACTTTACACAGGTGTTATTAAAGCTTTAGAAGTGCTACTTTACGCAGGTGTTATTAAAGCTTTAGAAGTGCTACTATACGCAGGTATTTTTGAAGCTTTAGAAGTGTTACTTTGCGCAGGTGTTATTAAAGCTTTAGAAGTGATACTTTTTGCAATGTATCTGTCTTATTTAATTAATGTATAATGTCTTCTTTTGAATATGTATGCTTCCAGTTTGTTGTCCCTGGACTTTAGTTTTCTTTCAAAATAAGTATTATTGATCAAATGCTAAAATTTTGAGTAATAGCAAAAAAAAATAAAAAATTAGTTAATAAATTATATCACTTTATCCTTGTAGTATGGCCATTCATATAATTGTATAATCAGAAAACTAAAATGTAGATTGTGGTTCATACATTTTGTGTGGAGACCTGTTATGCGTACTGGTTCTCTCCCTCCCAGGTACTTTGCTGCACAGACAGGTGTTTGAATGCATTTATTTTTCAAAGCTCTGATTTATATCAACATGATTGAATGAGTCAAAGTCATTTGCTCAGTTGTACATAAGGCTGCTGAGTATGTATTTAAATGGACCAGGTGCTCCGTCCAGCTAAAGGACTGAGAAAGTATGGAATAATGTCTCAGGGTCCCACGTATCAGCACTTCACATACTGCTAGTATCGGAAATTATAGGATTCCCATTTTCTGAATCTACAATCTATGTTTTCATAATTTTTTTTGCCATGGTTCCAGACTTGTCAATGACTGTCTGCTATTCTGTGATTCTTTTTTCAGAGATTTAAAACTTGATTTAGTTGACAGCGTAGAATAGAGGTGAGAATTCTTAGCATATTCCCTATATTCCATTTGGAAATGCCATAATTTCTAAGCAGCTATCTGCAGTAGCTCATATTCTCAGATAAAGGGTGAAGGAAGTTTTTGAACCCTACTGCTGAATTGGCTTTTAAATCTTACTCTGCATCTTCCAGTATTTAAGTAACAAATCTGTCCCTGTGTTTGTTTAATTATCACTGTGCACATCTGGGCCGGAGTGACACACTCACCACGTTGCTCTCGTGGACCTTTGGGTTCATGGTGAGTTGGACGATGAACCAGGTCGCGTTGCGTAAGATGAAGGCGCTGATGAGGTTCCAGTGAATGATGTTCCTCAGGCAGCGGATGCTCCTGTCCGCAGAGAGAGAGACACAACAGGGCATAGTGAGACTCTTAGTGTACAAAAAACATGTCCACTTCTAGTTTAAGGGCTCGGTGTGGTTGTTATAGAAGATTCCTATTTATTCTTCTCAACCGTACCAGGTCTTTGAGAGGACGGGCCTCATTATTCAAGATAGAGTACAGCTTAGACAGCATTCTTCCATCCACCACTTATTCCAAGGAGTCCCAATACAGAGGAAACTTCCTTCAAAAGTTGGCTTCACCTACCAGCCCACTTCACCTTGGCGTTACCCTAGCGGTGAAGAACATGATGCCAGCTATGACTAGTAAAACTGTCTAAAACTGCAGGAGCTAGAGTACCTGGTGAGGCAGGGGCAAGAGTCCTCGGTGAGGTAGGGATGAGTTCCCTGTTAGGCAGGGGCAAGAGTCCCTTATGGAGAACATGGGTGGTTAAAGCCCCACAGTTCTGGTGGCATCTTATTTTTTTGTGTTTATTTTAATATGTTTCTCTTTCTGCTTTTAAAATGTCTGAAAGCACTTCTGAACCCTGTGGTTTAAGCAGTGCCTTATAAATAAAGATTGACTGAATGATTAATCAACTTGCAACTACTGATGTGGATGAAGTGTGGCCAGTCAGTTAGGTAATCTGTGGCCCAGGCAGCCACAGCATTCCCAGACGGCATCGCTTTTATCTTCTTCCACAATAGGGAAGGCTGGATGGTGTCAAACATGCGAGAAGTCAAAGAGCATCTTTATGTTTCTGCTCGACTTGTCTAGGTATGATTAGGCTCTCTTAAGCAGGTACATGACAGCATCTGCGATATACCTGTCAGGCAGACAAACTGTAGCAAGTCTAAGATCTCCATGAGTTTTTGGTGCTGGAGAACCAGCCTATGTAATGTCATAAACAAGGGACTTGTTTTTCGTAACTTAATAACTTTGTAATTTACAACATAATTGAAACAAGTTCTACTATATTTATATATTTATGCTGTTGTAAAACCCAAAGATAAATGCATGGAAAATGTGAAACCACTTAATGACTTTATATTGTTTGATATCCAGTTTCTGTTTCTTCTTGTTTCTGTACAGTGCTCATCTAAATGAGTTATACGTTTCGTTGAGCTAATGTGTCCACCTACTGGACAGACTGATTATGAATTTCACCACAGTGCACATTATATGTTATTTGTACATTACAAATGCTTTGTAAAGATTTCTAAACTTAAATATATTAGCACAAAGATATATAAATATAATATTTAGGTTGCAATAAGCAAATGGGGAGCAAAGTATGTCATTAACGAAGAAGATAGGCCGATGAAAAAAGCAATTCAATGATGGATATTATAAAGCAGGACTTGTGTATTCAGTGTTAGTGAGGTTAATGGCCGGTCAATGTGCTCCTGGATCAGCCTGTCATGTGATTTATTATACAAAATGTACATTATTTTGTTGTTTTTCTGGTTGTCATAGAGCAAATGGTTTTGTGTGCCTCTTAAAAAACAGGTGTTTTTTGTATAATTTTAATCTTATCCTAATTCTTCACACCGATCTGTCCATCCATTTTTAAACCCCTTTCCCTGCACAGGGTCCTGCACCCCCACATACGCTTCCTCAGGCTGTGGAGTGTGTCAAATCTTAATAATAATACATTAATGTTGCAGCACAGATGGCTGTGATTATGCTTGCTTGAAGTGTCAGAATTAATTACCCTAAGTACCTTGAGAGAAATATGTGACTTGGCTTGACCGAGACTGTGACTTGGCTTGACCGAGACTGTGACTTGGCTTGACCGAGACTGACCTGCATATCACTGCTTACTGTCCCACTTGAAGCTGCACTTTTAAATATCTCATTTTGAGTGGGTGAACTTTTGCTATCTTTGATATAAATGTCACTCTGGTCTGCCTGCTGGGTGGCCAAAAAAAAACAACAACAATATATTTGTAATACATTTGACACTTAATGCATTTAGTTTCCAACAATATTTTCCACCATTATATCCATCCATCCATCCATCCATCCCTCTACCAACTAATAATCCAATACAAGGACATGGGGAACTTGGGGGACACAAGAGAGGATTCCAGCCATTGCACTTTTAAACGCTCATGCTATGCAACTAAAATAAATGTTCTCGCGTGTGATCTTTGATCCATTTTACAATTTATCATGCTACAAATTATATAAGAAAGCGGATGAAGATTAACGGTAAAGGGATAAAGGTTTAAGGTTAGAAATAGATTGATGAATAGACCTATTGCTGAATAAAGTCACCTCTAGCTGTGGTTGTATTTGCGGAACAGAACATGTGGCGCTTAGCATTACACAGACAAAAACAATGATGGTCATTTTTCATACATTATTTTGTCATTCGTCCCGATGAAAACAATAGGAGCTGCTATTTCTAGATGCGTTACGATTTCGAGAGATAAAAAGACAATGGTTAGAGGAAGTCCACCTTGTCGCTTAGTCCCGTAAGAGATGCCTGGCTTATTGAACTGAGGGTGGACAGTTATTTACAGCTGGGAAATTAACCCACCACGTTTCGTAAATGTGCATGTCAGCACGGGGGTGAGCCTGTCCCTCCTGACATATACTGTCAATCGACAAATATACTGCTGGTGCTAAACATAGTGAAAGCAGATCACTGACCCTTAGAGCACAGCCGGGGGACAGCATGAATAAACATATTCGACAATAGATAGATAATATCTTTGTGAACTTGCTAAGTATGACTGATTATGCAAATGTGTTGTGATTGATCTACAAAGCCACAAAACAGCATACGAATGGCTTGAATATAGCACAGTAGCATACAAGTTTGTCATAATACATAACATTTGCAGCTGGAATGCATAGTGGATTTTCATTAGGTTTTAATAAATCAAATGTCTTATGTTTCAATGATTTTTTTTTGGATTCAAATAATTTTTCTATACTTTGTGATATATAAAAACAAGACTGTATGACATTATCTCAGTAAACAAAATGGGCAATACAATGAAAGGGCATTTTCACCCCTATTGACTGTCTGTTCCAGGTTTGAATGTCACCATTTGTTATGGCAAACTGGTAATAGCAGTGCATGGGTTTGCTGAGTATAACGTCACTCGGAACGTGCAAATAGAACTCTGATGCAGTAAATCTTTGCCTACTGGGGTCTGTCAAAATGGCCACTGAATGTCACCGTGGGAAGTTTAAGTTTACACTGGCTGTGTTTAATCCTGTGTTTGAGCCAAGAGCCAGTTCCATCTCCAGGTTTGTTTTGCAGTGTTCCTCTCAGTGGGCCACAAAGGAAATGATCAAAGGCAGGTATGTAACACCAAGAGTAAAATCAGTACTGCGCTAAAATCGACAGCCATTTGCATCTCGAACTGCCCCGTCACAGTGCGCCGTGGATCACTGAAGCTCTTTCATGACTTGTGAGACTCACCTTAACATGGGCTGGTCACCCCGTCTGAACCCAAACGCAACTGATGGATGCTAACATCCAGAAATGGAGGCTCATGGGCTGCAGAAACACAGTCATAAAACCCTCTCCCACGCACAGCCATGGATTGTGAATAAGAACTATAAATATTAATGTGACAAGCAATTTGCCTGCTTTTAGGTGAAGGTACAGAATCATTAGCAGGCGGTCACTCGGCTTTTTCTTTTTTCTTTTTAAATACCTCCGCATACGATGCTGGCCTAGAATTACATTGGCCTTTTATATGTCTCGCTTTCAAGTCCTGTGATAGGAATACTTACAATACAGGAGATCAGTATTCTGGAATTTGTATTACCTATATAATTACAAAATAGTTTTCCAGGAAAAGGATTTTACATCTCAGGTAAAAAAAAAAAATATATATATATATATATATATATATATATATATATATTTGTCATTAATTCTGGATGAAATGTGATTCCCAAACTTGAGATTCTATGAGTGACGCATGGGAGGCTTTCATCAATCACAAACGCCGGCGATATAAAGTACATTTGCATAAAATAATGAACTCGGAGCAACAAGGCGCTTTGTGAGGGCGAAACAGTGGCGGTAACAATCTGTGAATGCAGTCTGCCGGAGCCAGTCGCCTTCTGGTGGCTACGGTACGGGGTAGAGGGGGTGGGTGTGGGTAAACATGCACACGGTGACTCTGCGGCTACACCGAATCTGACTGGAGACGCCACGGCGCCGACGTCCGACGCCGCGTCGTGATTCGACGCTGCGTGAAGCCGCCATTGATAAAGCCGCGCGTGTCCTCTGCTAGCTAAATCCCCTCCATGGCTCCTTAGCAGGTGCCATTAGTTGTGTAAGGCATTACAATTCCATCCTCTGTTAAAGGAGGATGCCATCTGTTCTTGCTTTGCCCTCCCTACCGGTTTCTGCCACGTGCCACGGGGCTTTGCCTTCACCCGTAGATGCCAGGTGGCCGTCAGATGCACCTCTTCAGCTATAAGGGAGAAAGGCTTGCTGTTTAGCAGATGCTGAAAGCTTCTGCGGCGGGGAAGTTCCTGTCACGCTTTCACAGCGTCCTGTCATCATTGAAATCTAAGTCCTGGTCACGCCCCTTAAGCAGGAGCCTTGTAGAGTCATCGCCCCCCCCCCCACCCCCCACCTGCCTTTGCAAAGGAAATATCTTGATCTATGCAGTGACAGCCAGCTTGCCAGCACGCTGCAGGTATTAAGGGTATCCAACTGTGATGTGCCAGGGGTATAGTCAGTAGGCTGCAGTGGGCCGCCAGCACGCTCCAGCTCGTATGCATATCAGCCCTCGGCCTCATCCCCGGCGGGGGAAGTTCTGTCCGCTCGCCATAGCCTCACGCCGAGTCCATGTGGCACAGGGGCTGTTGCCTGTGTGCCCTGCTGCAACGTCAAAGTGCACCAGAATAGAAATGCAGAGATTTTCCTTTCTCCCAAAGGCAATCAAAATGCTTTTAAAAGCCTAACCTGTTCCTATCCCCTGCAACATTCTTTATAGATGCAAGTGAAAAGGAATTAGTCCAAAATGTCAGTAATGAATGAAGACAAAAAGGGAACATTTAGGGACCTGCTATTTGGAATAAAAGGGAGACAGTGCCCCTTTTCATATGCCATATATCATTCTTCCATCATAGATAATTCTGTGGAGTAAAATGTATTTTGTGAGTAGATTGATTATGCATGTGATTTACATGAATGTTTTCTTCATTGCTCGAAGTACTGACAATGCATCAGCATTCAATATAACTACTATAAGGAGGATTCCGGAATGTCCAACTGCAGGAAACATTAAGTGAAAGTAAAGTGAGAATTACAATATTTTTTGTAGTACATATATATGCCTGTGTGGCAGTGTACTGGGATTTTCTACTCCAATTAGAGACAGAGAAATTATTGATGTGTAAGACATTATTTGATGTCAGACAATGAAATCATGTCTATTCTTCCTTCTTTACCCAAGTCTTCCACCCACTTGCTATTTGCTTTCATAGGTGCTCTACATTCAGCTACATCCTTTCCCTACACACCCCGTAATCATGCCACCCTGTCGTGTTCTTGTGTATATTTACATTAGTCTGGCAGATGACTTCTTTCATCTATGGCCCGACCTAAAGCTAAAAATTCTCTGGCCTTGAGCTCCAGCTGTCGAATTGAAAAACAAACAAAAGAACCTGACAAATGATCAAAAGAGAAACAAAATGGTAAATACGGAGCAGTCTTTTCTTCCATTTTCTTACGTTTGATTCGGCAACTTTAGCCACAGTTCCTTTGCATTCTGCTATACAATGTATATAATGTGCAGTTCTGCAGTTGAAGTACACAAACATACGCAAAACAAAAAGACAGCTGAAAATGTTATGCTACCATATACAAAACATGATGAATTAAACATCCGAAGTAAACCCACAAAAAAATGCTATAATAACAAATAAAAGCCAATGACAAAAACATTTTGTAATATCTCATTTAGGTAGCAGGAAGAACAATACAAAGTTGAGATCTTATCAACATTCTGTTTACATTGACCCACGTTGCGTTCTTGTCTGAATCCTTTTATGGATCTTCACAGTGCAAAAAAATGGAAAATACATTTTCATATTTTAGCACCAGCTTTCACTCTTTCTTCATTAACACATCAATAACTTACATGTTAATTGAAAGAAATCTATTCCAACGATTTAGGTTCATGTTTTATGGTGTGCTATTAAACTGAACTGTATTATGTCAAAGATGATTTATAACAGTGACTAATCACTGCTCTGCAGAGGGACATTTTGAAAAATGCAAACTTCCAAGACATTCATTCTTTTATTTGTTCATGTAAAAAGAGTCAAGAATGGCTGCCTGTTCCGTATTATTTTACTCTGTAAAGTTTGCTGCACGATTCACTGCTGCCTGACACTTAGCCTGATTCTGTCCTGAGGGGTCTGTTCACACCCAGTCAGCATTTTCATCTAAAATCTATTTGCAAACCAAATACAGTGTAGGGTCCCAGTTGATGTTAAGAACTGGAGATGTGTGGCAGTGTTCAGGCCACCTGTCGTTCTTTCCCAGTTGGAATAGAGTTCCTCTGCTGAAAATGCACCAAAAAACCTCAGTGACCTTGGATGCCCTTTTACTCCGGAAAAGCGGCCAACGAAAAAGGCTGAGAAGTACCTCTGGCTGAATGTTTGAATTCTGAATTTCACAGTGTTGATCAGTATGTGCCGAGCATTTCTCCATAAAGCGATAGATGATGTCATGGTTGGGCCATGCACTCCCTCAGCTGAATAAAGTTTGATTTAATATCATTCTAACGCTAAACTAAAGTTCAGAGCGGGACTCTTACTTCCTTAGAAGCACCAAAACACAATGGCTCTGTTGGCACTGTTGCGCATTAGCAATGCAAGGCCTGTTTCTCCAGCGGCACTCTGGGTTCCTACCTACCTCCTCATGTGAAGAAATCACAGGACGCATTAACTCTTGCAAATGGCTCACGATCCCCCCCCAACACACCACAGACACACTGGCTGAGTAAGACACACGGAGTACATATGCAGGGCCGGGACAGACAGCACTTTGCCTAGGTGTGTCGCAGACGTGATTCCAGGGTCCTACCTCAGGCGCATGAAGAGGATGAAGGCCACTAGAAGGGCCCCGAGGGAGATGCAGTGGCCCAGGTAGTTGATGATCACCGCTATGTGGTAATGCAGCTTGCTCTTTCTCTGGAGGATGAACACAAGAGCAAGCAGACAGTTGAGGGCAGGTGGAATTACTCTCACAGACAGAGGTACATTAACATGGTCAGAGGCCCCAGGGTTTTTTGAGCTATCAGAAGTCCTCCTACCTCCTAACTTCCAGTTCTGGGGTCGCAGCGGTGAAAGCTGTTGATCAGCAGGGGGTTACATTTTAGTAAACAAGGCCCCTGGGCCGCAGCCTGGGCGAACCCGTACATTAAAGCACCCCTGCACACAACAGAAAACCTACCAGAGCAAGTTATGAAAACTGTCAAATACCAAGCCGATAACATTCCATAGACTTACATTTTACAAATAGGATTATTATGGTGTATAATTTGTTTCGTTCATTTTAAATTATTGAACTGGAAGTACAAATAAATTATTGATGTGTCACCTCCTGTGCGGCTGTTGTTTCAATTATATTTCAATTTACCTAAACAAAAAATGAAATGTCTGAAAAGAAAAGGACATACGACTGCACAAAACTAATACACCTTGTCAGCAGTTTTGGGGAAAAAATAAAATTCACACCCATAAAATTAACATTAAAATGTTGCACAGAATAAGACATATATTTATAGAACCATTCGACTAAACTGTGTCGTCTCGTTTCCAGTGTTATGGAGACGGATGTTGAATTCCGAAAAAAGACCCAATTATTATAAATAATAAGTGTTAAAAGTAGGTTGCACTATTGCCTCATATCTCTATATTTGTGGAGATTCCTATCATGTAATCCCACCTCTGTTTCGTGTACAGAGTTTACATGCCCCCCCCCCCCCCATGTGGATTACCTCCCACAGTCCAACAACCTGCAGTTAGATTAATTTGCAACTCTAAATTGCCCCTAGAGCAGAGGTCTCAGACCACTAGCCCCGTGAGACATTTCTATACGGCCTGCGACGTGTTTTTAATTCATCATTAAATCTGGCCCACAGATCGATCTTTTGTTTTCCACCAAGGAAAAAAAATGGGGCAGCATCATTCTGCTAATCAGGGCTGGCAACCCTGCACGCTTCAGCGCTAGGACAGTACGGCAAGCTGAACCCGCACTCGGCAAGCTTTGGATCGTCAACACTGCGTCATATTTTATTTTCTCGTTTAGTTTCTCTCACTGGCTCAAAGAATAGCTCAAATGGCCCACTTGAGCTTAAGACCTCCGAGAAAGCGCTCTGATGTTTAAGACCTGGCCCGCCCCAAAGTGTGTGTATATTGGCCCTGTGAGCAACTGGCATCCAGTCTAGGACGTACCCCTAGCCCTCTGGGATACGCTTCAGGCCTGACCGTGATCAAGACAAGGAGTTGGAAGATGGATGGAAAATAGTTAATAAAAAACAAAGCAATAAAGAATATTATTACATTAATAATATTATACCCATTAAGGAAGGCTTCTTATGGGTTTAGGCAAATACATATGCTTAACATAAAACCCAGTTTACATAACTAAGACAAATTCTAGCCATAAATTCCAACCTTGTAAATGTGTTGTGTAAGTACGGATGCAGGAAAGTACAGCAATATGATGGGTGATTGCCCTCTGTTCAGGCCCTGCCCTGGCTCTGCGTGTGTAGGGCGTGCATATTCCCCCTCTGTTCTGACCCTCCCCCGAATTACTCCTGCTTCATACCCCTATTTCTGGAATAGCCTCCAGGTTACGGGAAGTTGACGACTTGCAGGAAGCAGTCATTCCTCTTTATAAGTTCGATTTTGCATGCCAGACAATAAATACACCACCTCAAAAAGCCCCCTTCAGCAAAACCCTCCTCTTTGAGGACTCCCACTGCCTGTGCGTTTCACAGATGGGCGCTCACTCAAGCTCTCTCACCGACCAGAAGTGGTTCTACCTCTGGGGATAACAATCCAACAGATCGACAGATTGCCCACTCGCAAATTTTATCTCGACTGTCTTACACTCTGCCCTTTCTGTGTTACAGGGGGCAATGGAAGGAAGCAGCGATTATCACAGAAACTTCATGCTACTGCGGGCTGCTTTGCTCAGCAGAACACATTATATTTGTGCACTTTGGTGCAGCCTTACCAATGATCATGCTCCATTGGTTTATTTACATTAGCCATGCATTTATTTTAGCTAAATACTAAATATATATTAGCTAACTGGACACTAAGTATATTTGCGAGCGGTTCCAGCAGTTCACGGCTGACTCGCCTTCCCCTAACGCTGTTTTCAGGGCGTGTGTCTGGGCATATAAACTGTTAAAACAGGCTTAGTCCGTCGGATCAATGCTTGTGCTCTTATTGCTCCCCCGAATCATTTTCTGCAGCCCCGAGAAAGGACTCCACATGGCGCAAACCTTTACAAGTCCACGGCATCTGAGGAGCTGAGCTGAGAGTGAGGTGGGGGTTCGGATTGGAGCAGGATGCCGGGGGGTGGGACCTGAGCAAGGCCGATGTGCCCAATAAGCCGCGTGTGGGTTTCCAGAACAGTGACTCGAATAAATAAAGATGTTCCAGGAATAATGAAGAATGCTGTCATCTGGATGCTTAGGACTGAATTTACAGCCCCGCACCAGTCGGTCATAAATCTGCCTATAAAAAAATGCATTAATTGTGTCCAGGTTCAATTTGTGCAGTTGTGCAACAGTAAGTTGCACTTCTCAAAGCAATAAAAGGTACTGTGTCCTGCAAGCGATCAAGTTACTTGCATATGGATGTTATTAAACAACATTAATAGCTGTATCCGATATTTACCAACCCACACTGGCTTGTGCCATTTGCAGATCACGATGTACTGCTAAGGAGCACAAAAATGCACAACAACATTATGTTGAATCTGTCACAAAAAACATTAATAGAAACAGAAAACTTGTCTATTTCCAAATTATTCATCATACAAGGGAACAAAACAACCAACGTTTTAGCCAAAATATCCTGGATATCCTCTTGGTAACTTCGAAAACACCGTCATGTTTAGTACATTACACTAAATGGGTTTTTGACTGGCTGAATGATTTTCAATTATTATACAAGAATCATTTATATTTGAGAATTGCATGTTACATTTGGATCTTAATGTCCTGCTGAATAATTTTAAGCATACTGATTTGTGCATCTAAAGATGCTTTTTTTGCATATGAACTATCTTGCCATGTTTATGGGCCATAAACATTTCTGTATCTTTTCTTTTGCACTATTATTAATGAACAATTCTTGCTGATTAAATTTTGGAATTTTGTAGGAAAATGCAAGTACTGTCACTTCCTTTAGCAGACAAATGGCAAAGGGCTAATTCCTATATTAATTATGCTATTTGATCATGCTTCTACTATTCATTTTACTTTTCACTAGCTGTTACTGCACCAGATCCTTCACGTTCTAAAGGCCTTCAGCTGTTACTGCACCAGATCCTTCACGTTCTAAAGGCCTTCACGCGATATATTTGCCGTAGAATCAGTCCGGAGCATTAACTGGGCAGCCAAAGCCTGAGACCCAGAAATCTGATTCCCAGGAGACACAAAGAGTCTCAGTTCAGTATAATATGTCCCTGTTTAGAATTTAAGGTCCAACTGTTGTAACCGCTACCTCCCGCCACCCCTAAAAAAAGCGCAACTCAATTATAATGCAGTGACACAAAGCTGGTCTCCGGGGGGGGGTTTCCTTTCCTCACTCTGGTTTTCTCGTTCATTCTGACTCTCGGGAACGAGCAATTTATCTTTTACGGCATTTATAATGTGCCTGAGGTTATTGCGATATTCATGTGAATTAAGCAAATCTGACACAGTGTGGTTGGTGTAGGCAGGACTCTAGAGGAGAAAACAGAGCGAGCCAATCTTTAACCGTGATGCAAGCGTTAGCTCGTCAATTTTAGCATGATACCGCCATCGTAGGGAAATTGGAGCATATTAACTAAAATAGGCTCATATTATTAGTGCATCTGATAAAAATTTGAAGGCAGCAGACTTTCCAATTTTTGGGATATTAGTATTCAAAAAAATTACAATACATTGAAATATCGCTTCCCTATTATGGCACCCTGAAACTCCACCATCTTTGCTATTTTACTTATTTAATGCTCTGTAGTAAAATCCAGCGGTCATCCAAACGACTAGTTGCAGTCACAACATTACAGTAAAGGAAGGATAAGATACACTGATGCAGTCAATTTAAGGAGAAATTGTCCTTCAGAAACAATAAAACTTAATTTTTTCTACTACTGGTTCACTTGCACAAATCAGCAATACAAATTGTTGTGGACTGCAATTTAAATCAGATTTAAAATGCTGACTAATTGCAAAACACATTAATTTACTCTACCTAGAGTTGAAGTAGAAGTATTTTGAGACAGTGACAACAAAGTTAAAAATGATTATAATTTCCTATACAGTAGGTCCCCTGTTGCGCGGGTGATATGTCCCAAGACGTACAAACTGTGGATAATAGTCAACCGTCTACAGATGACATATTTCTCGTGATTTTCATATACTTACATATGGTAATTGGTAAATTACACACAATAACGTAAAGTGCATTGTACATTATGATACAATACGGTACTGTACTCTCTCATGTGAAAGGGATTCTGATGTTTCAGGTTACTTCTGTATAATGTTATTCTAGATAATGTAACAGATGAGAGAGCAACAAGTGATGATCAACTCGTGCTTTTTATAGCACTCAAAGGATGAAGGAAAAATGAAAAAACATATTGTTACACATTTTATCATTATTTTTTTGGACCTGGGTAAACCACAGATAACTGGTACAGGGGTATTATGGTATGCCAGATGAGGAATGCCAGATGAGAGAATGCCAGATGAGGAATGCCAGATGAGGAATGTTCTTGTTGTCATTAAATTGTGAAAAGTATACCAATGCCATGATACATGATACCAATGCCAATAAGTACATTATTCACGACAAAAACGGCACTAGTAAATAATCTTTTTATGGCTGTTAGTGCACAACTGCAGCAGACATGCCTGTTGGTCTATGTCCTCCAGGTGATCACGGCTGATTCTGGGTTTGGGTCACTTGAGGGGTATGTGAGGTGCTTTTCCATGTCTGGCAGCACCAGCACACGTTGCGCCGTATGGAGACACAGCCTCCCATGCTGCCGCCTGTCGATCAAGATTAAAGGAGCAGCTGGCACAAGCTCAAGGTTCCCCGGCAAGGAATCTCAACTCTTTCAAAGGCAGGAATTCAGTGGGTTTTTTGTAAGCAGTGACAATCAACTAAAAAATGATATCAGTGAGAGTCTAGGAAACTGTCAGCTCTTAGTGATTCTGATACTAACAGAGTGAACAGAGCACTCTCTCACTCCTGTATTCAGCCACGTTTCCCTTCACACCTCAGCCACGCTCAGCCACAACGGATTATTAACTCACCTGCAGCTCACAAACTCATTTGCCTAGTTGCGGGGGCAATTTTAGGACTTTTTAAGGTAAGGGGCATACAAGGGGCTATGCAGAAGGGCTATGCAGAGGTGCCAGCCAATGATATGTATTGAATCAATGACTGACAGGTGGTGGGGGAGGGGACTACTCTGGGAGCCAATCAGCTTTCAGCTAGGGCCTGTGTCCCTGTGGCCCCGCCTCTGTATACACTCCTGCTAGGCTTGGGGTATTAGGAGTATGTTTTCAGTCACCTCTTTGCGGGGTTTTATATTTCACAGAGCCTGTGTGACATTGCCGGTCTGTTCTGGTACACGGCTCTTGCCTGATCCATCAGCTTGCTGTTTTTCTCCATGTTTCAGCAGCTGATTTTGGATTATGATTTGGATTCATAAAATTAACCTCGCCATCTGCATCTGGATCCTCCAATCATTTTGTATGCAAAGACCTACTGAAATTGATCATTTCTATACATGGAAATGATGGATTTGTGAGTTTTTTTTATATATCTATCCAGCCACTGATGTAAAAATTCCTTAAAATTCCTATAATTCCTTTAAAAAGCTAATTTTTTATGTTTGGAGTGCAACAGAGATTAGAATTGTAATTCATAAAATGTAAAAAGTATCGACATAAGGAGACTCTGTAGAGACAACTGCTGAATTTCTTTTAAAGAGTCACATTAGCCGACGTGTTCTGGGATAAGATTATAAATATCAGCTTTTCCTTTGCACAGTGTCGTTCACTACGTCCTACATGAAGACACGCGTAACGAGTCTCGTAGGCTTTTAGCATCCTCCACACAAAAACCTCGTCTTCTCTATACGTTAAAGGCGACATTCATTCTCAGCTGCATTAATCATCCTGCGACATGCAATGGCGGTGACATCAGCGCATGTGATGGCTGATACTCTACTCGCCCCTCGCATTTTCATTTAACAACCACTAAGGAGTCACTATCCTTTTGAGCGAGTTGTTGATCTATTTCCAAATGCAAAACTTGAACAACTAGCTATGCATCATTAGCGAGCATGTTCTTCATTCCGCGACTGGAGCAGAGTCTCGTTCCTGGAATCCTTCAGAGTACTTGCAACCAACAATACTCCAATTTAAATTTAAAAGTACAAAGGGCCAGAGGATTTTTTTTGTAACTATGCTTTAGACTCCTTTCATGTTTTACCTAAGAATCAAAGGCGTCCTGGGGTCTCGTATGAGACGTCGGCCTGTTTGCACGCAGCGCTGCACCACAGTGTTGTTACTTATTTGCATGTCGCTTCTACTGTCAGAAGCAGATGGCAGTAAGAACAGGCCGACTGCAGCCGGCCCACGGAACCGCAAGGGACTCCGGGCAGCCTCCAGCAGTCACATGGCCATTAGGGGTCCCAGCCAGACAGCGTCACTCTAGCGTAAATCCCCAAGACTGTTTCAGAGCGGCACACACATATCCACTGAATTCCACAGATATCCATTTTAATCTTTGCTCTGGTTTGTGGTTCCGTTTGAATTCTCGATTCCGAATTTGTTCCTCGAGAGATGACATGCCAAACGGAATGTCATAATGACTGATATGATCACAAGTGATTACAGTTTAAAAATCGAAGCCTAATGTGGTGAAAAATGCTACAAGAACAATTAACTATTAATAGACATATAATGATATTTATTTCAGCAGGCTGGAAGCTCCTGCGAGTCATGTTTTTGACGTTACACCCCTTGTACCTTTTTGCCTCGCCATCCCACAGACTTTTCACCTTGTCCCTCATCAGCTGTCCATCCTATACAGGACCATGACATCATCATCATCATCATCACCCCAGAGAGGACTAAACCATTGCATTTAACATTAATTATATTTGAGCGGAATATTCATTTCAAAACCACTATTTCTTATCCATCCATCCATCCATCCACTTTTGCCCATACACACCCACTGCACATACATACCTATATACCTATGACAAAATTTTACGGGGGGGGCTCCCACAATGAATTTTGGGAAAATGCCTGATATGCTAGATAGACAGTCCAGCCCTGCATCCATCCATCCATCTACAATTCACTTCTGCAGCTGAAGGTCATGGTGGCTACATTTTTAAATATTGATGTATTTATGAATGTATCGATTGTTGTGATGACTCACAGCAGTCTCATCCTCCTTCACAAGACTCCCGCCCAGGGCTCTAGCACATATTGCATTGCGTAGGCCGGATGAGTTAGCACTCTATTTACTGAGCAGATGTCCCCCCACCCAGCAAGCATTATGTATTAAGAATTTACAGTATAGATTCTCTAACTATTCACAGCTGGATTTTCTCTGGGCCGATTGAGCTAGAGGTCCTTCCATAGGGATTCCAAGAACAGAACTCATAATAAAATTTTAGCTCCCACGCTTTAATCAGAAGGATTTGGACCAGAGCTCGGTTGCCCATAATAAAATCACACAGGGATGCATGGTACTTTCTGATAAAATGACGGCACAAGGCAAATTTTCCACTCAGTGACTCAGTGTAGCTTTCACAAGGCTTTTGAGTTTAGGCCAAGGAGTCTCTAATGAGTCTTTCTGTAAGCTTTTCAAAAACGCTCCCCACCGTCCACTATGGGATGCCTTAAGGCGACACTGAAGATGAGGACTGATGAAAACCACGATGATCTGGATGCATTAACCAAGTGCTCTGGTGACAATGAAATGCGTTAGTTCATCGGAAATTTTACCATTATGTTATTATTCCTTAGTTTTCCTGCTAAGAGATAAGAAACAATATATATGAACCTTAATACCCTTCAATAAAACATGCAGTTAATTATGTCTATAGAACAGCCTGGCTATCTGACATTGTGGTGGCATCTCGATTCGGCCAGTCAGGTTCATATCTGAACACAACCAACCGGCGTGTAGATAAATTATTTGCCACAGAGAAATGGCAGATGGGTTGAAACGTGATCAGCGTATAGGAGATATAACGGAATTGAGTATCAGTTCACAGTTTAAAATGTCTTAACAAAACACTGATGGAGACAGAAGCCAGCAGTTCTGAAGTGTGATTTTCAGCGTTTGGATCATTCCAGCCGCCATCCTCCGCAACATTGATGCTAAAATGCCTGGAAAGAAGCTTGGCTTGGCTTCCCTGACACAGCTACCGTACCTCTTCATTCAGGATGGCTTGACACTGTGAGTAATTGCCTTTCATCGCCCATGTTCCATTGGAGAGGCACTCTCTGTACACATTGTCTGCAAGAGGAAAAAAGACAACGGGGTAAATATTGACTGCAACTGGCCGGACACAGATAAGGGAAAAACGTCGTAATTTACAGTACCAAAAGGTAACTGGTGTCTTAGATTATATATCCAATTTTACAACATTAATTGAGAACCCTGGAGTTTAAGGTAACTGGTTGTTCCGGATAGGATTTGAAATTGCAAACAGCATTTAATTCCTGAAGAATCAGACAACCAGAAACTATCCTGGGATGTCATTCCATTGTAGGGCATATGGTCACACATCCACGCACTGGGTGATTTGGGGGCTGGGGGACAGGAATCAAATCCACAACCCAGGGGGTGTGAGGCTACAGTGCTGCCCAACTGAGCCCCCCCCCCTTGCCATTTACTCTGTTCAGGAATTCAATTGCTACATCTGTAAAATCTTTGGTAGGTGTAATACAGCCCTACAGCCTTCCCAGAATTCCCTGATTCCTCAGCATTTGATTTAAGGTGGATTAGTTTTAATATGTGTGCTCACTGATACAATTTTCAGGGCCAATGGGGAGGTAAATTGATCTTGTACTGGGAGCTTCCAGGCCAGAACGCGATTCATATTGGCGACTGTATATGATCTCGTCTTTCAATAAGCTCCTCCCTGTATTTGAGTTCCCATCGGGTTTTGTCACAGAGATGTGATGAAAGAGAAAAAAAAAACATTTAACCACAAGAAAGAAGAAAACGAAAAATAAAAAAAGACATATATCAAGTGAATCTTTCTGGGATCGGAGGTGGGAGTAAGTAGAGACATATGACGAGTTAAAGCTAAAGCGGCAAGGAGACGGAACCCATGCGGTGGCACATTTCTGCTCTGCCTGTATCTGCGTGACCACATTTGTAAAGTATCTGAAAGGCGAAAGCAGAATACAAATCAAACATCCGTTATTGTGGTATTAATGCACAATGTCACTACTATTTCATGCTCAGCTAAGACAAGCAATGGGCGTCATGGTATTACAGGTGAATAATCCCTGCTTTTGATATCTACCAATCAACTCAAGCGCCACACAAGCTTCTGTGTTCTGGGGCAGCACCGAGGGTGGGCTCACGGGGTTTAAGAGCTAAATGCATCAGCGACGCCCCGGTCATCTGTACAATCACTGTCATCATGTTATTAATTCTAGGCAAAGCCCCAGATAGGCTCTGAGCCTAGAATGACCCCTTGCGTGTGTCTGTTTCATTCTGGTTGACTGATTCTTGTTGGGCTCTGAAGAAAATAAAGAGTCAGAGTACTCAACTGGTTGGTTGAAACAAAATCTTGGTCTGGATTTTTACTTTCTGGACCTGAACTATACACTTCTAGTTACCAGTTGGGGTTCAAAATAGTATCAAAAAATAGTATCTTTATACCAACAACAATATTGTCTCTTCAGACTAAGCTCATGGTACCATTAATCCATTAAAACTTAATTAGCATAATTTAATTTGTCCTTCAATTACACCTCACTGCGTATGAGAGTGATTCAACTCTCTTAATTGTGTCATATTGTACTATCATTCTTTTCCCAGCAAAGATCACATTTTTGATGTCTCTGTTAACCAGGGGTCAACACCATGCCGAATTCTAAGGGACAATTTGTTGGAAATGCAATTTTTTTACCATGGTATTTAAAAACTGTAGCCTACATTTTTTTTCCAGAATCAATCACAACAATTTTGCCACAGACACAGATGAGTCCTGCCGTGGACATATTTGATCTTAATTATTGAAATGGTATTAACTCCAAATTCGCTCCTTGATGTGTCCCGAACAAAAGGGACAGTGCAGTATGCCGGGCAAATATTCAAAGAAATGAATAACACCCTGCTTCACTCACCGCCAACCCATAATCACAACCATGATTGTGATCAAACCATCTGGCTTGTCATAGTCGACCCAGACGTGTGGCGGGTCTAGGTTGCATCACAGGACTGAAAGCCAATCTGTTACCTCGTCAGCGGCAACACTGTTCTAGAACATTCCAACCAGGGGGCACTTAAGGTGCCAGGACGTGTTGGTGGTGTGACGTGGCTCTTAGAAATCAACTGCGTTACCGAGTGGCGCTGAATGAAGACGGCGAGGGCAGCCGTTGGAGGTGGCAGCTGGAGCAGCCTGGCAGGCCACCTGCATGCCCGTGGGTGAGGGGGACGCGCTCATTGAAGACGACGCCAATACTGTCACTGCCCTGCTGCCAGTTGCATAAGTCAGTGTTAATATAAGAAAGGGAGTATAAATAATTGCTAAGAAATAAGTGATGTTGTTAATCTAAGCCACACTGATGATATGGCAACTTAGTGTAAAAAGAACCACCAAGAATGAGTAAATGAAGTAAACTTTGTCCATTAGATACTAGAACTGCACCAGATCCGCTGCACCCCAAGTTAATTTTGTACTGGTCCAACAGTGGTCACTTAAAACGACGATTTCATCGTCATGACAAATTCTTTGATGGATCATTCGCGCTAAAAGGAAACTTTTATACTTGGCTTAGCAACGCTGCATACATTTATTGCAGTGCTGTTGTTTTCATATAGTAAATATGAAATTACATGCAATATACAATGAAGACCAAAACTCATTAAAACTGCAATGCTATTGAGCTTAATGACGCATTTCCAGGACCGAAATGAATTAACTGGCCAGCAGGTTCAGTGGAATGACACTAACCGCCACACTAATTATTTTGCGGCTGATTTGACCAGTTCTGACTGATTGCAAGTATTATCAGGGGAGGGGGGAAGGTTCCTCTGCAGCCACAAAGACCCTTTAGGGTTCAATTTCCTTCTGCGGCCTCATTAGCATTGCCAGTTGTTGGTAATTAATCAGGATCTTCTTGGCTGTTCCGAGTTCCCGTGGGTACATCGGTACTGACATTTCCTCCGAGCCGTAATGGACGCTCCAGTGTGTTTCCGCATGGTCAAAGATCGTCAACTATGCGTGTCCCTCACGGCTAGACGGTGGATGGATCAAGGGGCTGACACTGCATGATGGACATCTCTGTCATTAGTGGTGCCTGAGAGTGCTGATGGGTAGGTTGGAGAGGGGACTGATGCAGAAATATCCAGGCAGCTGACATACTAGCTAAGCGTATTATTTATGATCTGAGCTGAGTGCGATCTCACAGTCGATCAACTGTCACGTTAAGGGTTGGAAGTGGGTGTCCGACTGAAAACATTTGCTAGTTTCAGTTTAAAACAGAAAACAGCCATCTCTTAATAAGCATTAATACCACTGCTGTAGTGCTACATTAAAGTCAAGTACGTGTAAAGAGTATCTACCTACAACAAATTGCATTACAGGACAATATAAATGTAACAATGCTGTCAATTTAGAAATGAAATATCTCACTTGTACCACAGCTAAAACGGTTTTACGGTTAAAGGGAGCATCCAAGATGAGATAAGAAAACATGAATGTTATTAAATTATTATACAAAAAACATTACACGATAGACAGTAACAAACTAGCCAGGTAACATTTTTCATTCTAGGAACGTTTACTAAACGTTATGATTAAGGTTAGACAGCTTTCAAATTGTGCACTTTTGCTGATGCTCCCAGAATGTTATCCCACTACCATAACTACTGCTACAGCTAAGAATAATAATGAATTAACGAGCAAAGGGCACGGTGGGGCGGCAGGAGACACTGTAACTCTACACCTCTAAGGTCATGGGCTGAATGCAGGGTAGTACATTTGCAGTTTACATACACAGCACTCTAATGAAATAATACTGTTATTATAGAACAATATTTTTCAACACTAACTGCATTAAAAGGATATTCAGGTACTAATCGAGCTGACATTGACAGAACCTTTGTTAAAATGTAAAATGAATAAATAACATTCCGTTAACGTTACAGTAAGAATGTTCTCTGCCAACTTTGCACAGAACCTTCACAGAACGTTGGCTAAAGTTCTGGGAATGTTCCCTGTTAGCTGGGTATGCATAGAAATACGTGAATATGTAGATTAATCTCTTTAGATTACTGGTCGTATTCCCTGGTAAGTTGTATCGCTGCTAGTTTTTCTTCAGGTATTTATATCTGCATGATATTTTATTTAATTATGAATTCAATATCATATAATAAGCATATACACTCACCTAAAGGATTATTAGGAACACCTGTTCAATTTTTCATTAATGCAATTATCTAATCAACCTATCACATGGCATTTGCTTCAATGCATTTAGGGGTGTGGTCCTGGTCAAGACAATCTCCTGAACTCCAAACTGAATGTCAGAATGGGAAAGAAAGGTGATTTAAGCAATTTTGAGCGTGGCTTGGTTGTTGGTGCCAGAGGGGCCGGTCTGAGTATTTCACAATCTGCTCAGTTACTGGGATTTTCACACACAACCATTTCTAGGGATTACAAAGAATGGTGTGCAAAGAGAAAAACATCCAGTATGCGGCAGTCCTGTGGGCGAAAATGCCTTGTTGATGCTAGAGGTCAGAGGAGAATGGGCCGACTGATTCAAGCTGATAGAACAGCAACTTTGACTGAAATAACCACTCGTTACATCCGAGGTATGCAGCAAAGCATTTGTGAAGCCACAACACGCAAAACCTTGAGGCGGATGGGCTACAACAGCAGAAGATCCCACCGGGTACCACTCATCTCCACTACAAATAGGAAAAAGAGGCTACAATTTGCAGGAGCTAACCAAAATTGGACAGTTGAAGACTGGAAAAATGTTGCCTGGTCTGATGAGTCTTGATTTCTGTTGAGACATTCAAATGGTAGAATCAGAATTTGGCGTAAACAGAATGAGAACATGGATCCATCATGCCTTGTTACCACTGTGCAGGCTGGTGGTGGTGGTGTAATGGTGTGGGGGATGTTTTCTTGGCACACTTTAGGCCCCTTAGTGCCAATTGGCCATCGTTTAAATGCCACGGCCTACCTGAGCATTGTTTCTGACCATGTCCATCCCTTTATGACCACCATGTACCCATCCTCTCATGGCTACTTCCAGCAGGATAATGCACCATGCCACAAAGCTCAAATCATTTCAAATTGGTTTCTTGAACATGACAATGAGTTCACTGTACTACAATGGCCCCCACAGTCACCAGATCTCAACCCAATAGAGCATCTTTGGGATGTGGTGGAACGGGAGCTTCGTGCCCTGGATGTGCATCCCACAAATCTCCATCAACTGCAAGATGCTATCCTATCAATATGGGCCAACATTTCTAAAGAATGCTTTCAGCACCTTGTTGAATCAATGCCACGTAGAATTAAGGCAGTTCTGAAGGCGAAAGGGGGTCAAACACCGTATTAGTATGGTGTTCCTAATAATCCTTTAGGTGAGTGTATATAAGAATTGCGAAAAATGACACAGATTCAGCTCCAAATAGGGATTTCTGAAGAAATAAGCTAGAATAGTAGTAGATTTCATCAGTGTCACTAATTTAATTGTGAGGTCCCATTTCAGTTCACAGTGATCTAAAGAAAAAAGCCAAGAACTAGAATATTTATAGACAAGTAGAGAGCTGGAAAGTTAAAGGAGTTTAATTATTAAGAAATGAAAAAGCGAAGGCGTGCAGTATTCAGACCTGCCTGTGCATCCCCAGCCTCACCAGCTCCTACTGTCAGTAACCATATAAACAACGATTTGTGCAGATTTTCAGACTTGAATGTCTCTGTGCTCCGATTTGTAATGCTGCAGTTGGTCTGGCCTTAGGGAGATCTAAAGTGCTTCTTAGTGGTTCCACTTTGAAGTGATTTCAGAAGAAACGTGGCAGGACTCATCTTGGTTTTAAAAAAGGTCCCTGATGTAGACTCTGTCACCCAGTTTTGTCCTCAGTGTCGTGTTTGTGAATTATTAAAAATATCGACCCAGCAGGAAACCCCAAGGTCTGGCTCGTTAGTTTCCCTGACAATCGAGACTAAAAGGCTTCTGTCTGACACAGATTCATTTAAACGTGGGGTTGCTGGTGCCACACGCCTCGGAGAATTTGCAGATTCGGGGCGAGGGTGTGAGCGGATATTACAAGGAGGAGTGAAGGTCGCAACAAAGAGACCATATTCATCTTTCATCTGCTGTGCCACGGCACTGAAACTCTACTGGTGGAGCAGCCTGTCGCACTTTGTGAGAGCAACGCTGACTTACCTCCTTTAATGTAATTTTAATATTTTTTTCTAAGGTTGCACTACTTGTACTGCAGTATAAGCAATTTTTTTGTGTACCGCTGTGAAAATTCACCTCGGTGTGCAGTGCACAACAACACGGACAACAATAACATCAAATCCAATTCAAAATTAATTACATTTATTAAATCCTCAGCGTGTCAAATTGTTATGACTCTGAACTCTGGCCAAATGCGAAAAGATAATTAATTTGTGCGACAGCGACTAAACAATTGCAGATGTCAGCGCTTTGAATGATGGTGGTGAGGAATAAATTGAGTAATCTGCACAGCGTATGTAGCTACAAGTGTAGTACACGTAGGGTGCCTATCTGCACTGGATTTTTCAGAGTTATTCTCAGAATTTGATTGGTTTATCATAGAGAAAAATAAATTCCACACCAGGAAATGACATAGTGGCTAAGTAGGTAGCGCCATTACCTCACACCCTTAGGGTCGGCGTTCTGAATATTGCTCCATGTGTGCGCAGTTTGCATGTTCTCTCCATGTCATGTGGATTTCTCTCTGCCGTCCAACTGCCTGTGGTTAGGTGAAGTAATACCTCTAATCGCCCCATAGTGTCCGTGCCCTAAGATAGACTGGCGTTCTGTCCATTGTGCGACAGAACTGTGACAGGATCACAAGAATACCAAATGATCAAACTGATACGAAGGATGATGAGTTATTTCAGTTATGCAAGTATTGTGCAAGTGTCTTAAAGCATTTTATTTCATAGCCTAAGATATTTATCTGGGTAACAATTATATATTTGGTCTAACAAAAAGATAACGTAAAATTAGAATATGTGCACAGATACAACAAAAAGTAAGAATTTCTTCTGTTTTCCAAAAAATTCAAAAGCTGATATTCAGTGGCTGGAATAATACAGCTTCGTGTCCCACTGGGGGTACCCCAGTCATTCCACGTATTCATCAAACCACTAGCTCACTTAATTAGTTTGAAATGAATTTGTTGAGGGGTGGCATGGTGGTGGTCACCTCACACCTCTGGGACCTGGGTTCGAGTCCCTGCCACGGTCCCATGTGTGTGGAGCTTGCGTTTTTCTCCCCGTGTTGTGACGGAGTGTCCTCTGGTGTTACCAAATTGCCCATATGTATTCTCGGTGACAGGTTGGTGCCCCATCCTGGGTTGTTCCCTGCTTTGTGCCCATAGGCTCCAGATCCCCCACCCCCGGCTCTAAATAGGACAAGTGGTTTCAGAAAATGGATGAATTTGTTGAGGCACTGATTAGCAAAACATGGCATGCTAGCCAAATACATGGCTATATTGGGTGGCAACCACATGGTGGGATAATATTAGGAAAGGTGTTGAAAAGGCTAAGCTAACGTGCCTTTTCAGATCTAAAGTCTTACACCAGCATGAAAAGAATTTAAATATAATATTCTTTAGCAAAATAAGACTTTTGCACAATCCTGTATGTTTATAAAGTACAATCTCTTCAGGAACTTCAATGGACTGAGATGTAACTCAAACTTGCTCAGTTTCATGCGGAATTTTCAAGGGAAACAGGACAAAAAATATAAAAGGGTGATAAGGAAGCTTGTGCACCCCACCTGCCCGTCGTTAAAGTTTCCGCGCATCCCTCTTGGATGATGTCTGTTCACTTAAACATTTGCTTTTAATCTGCCACCCAGTGTGACTGGGCAGAGCTAAAAGGAGCCAGAGATGTAAACTGAATCACACATGTGCAGGCGAACCGCCGTGCATTTGGCAATCTGTTCCAAAAACATTGTAATATATATTAATGCTCTCCAGACACAGCTTATATACACAGAATTATAAGCGAAGAACGCAAATAGAATCTGACTAAATCAATTTGTAGGGGCGTTCTCAATTATCTGCAGACCCTAAAGGGGAAAAATCAGGATGCCCTTCTTCGCCTGATCTGAAATCACTCTATTTAGCCCGATTCTGCTAAATCATTACCATGTTTCTTTTCTATCACCCTGTAGAGATTAAAGACGTGAAGATTTATCTAGTGTCCATAAATACGTACGCATGCATGTTCATGCAGCCGCAGAAACACACGCCCACACACTCATACAGCACTGCAAGTGAAGACCAATCTGTTGTTCCATGACTCAGTGGAGGATTCATGATAGATTTGGTAGAAGGAGGGGGGGGGGGGGGTCACACAGCCCTCCAGAGGCCAGGCTGTCTCTCCCATGCAGCTCACTATAACCACTGGCTACAAGGGGGAGGGGGGGCAGCTCTGTACTGTCTGGAAACTTAGAGTGCATATACCTATCTAGTTAAGGATGCAATTCATCACTAAGGATACCTGGAGTTCACTGGGCTGTTCTGCCCAGTGGCAGCGGTAATGGAATGGGGGCTCTGGTGAGGAGAGCAGGGGGGGGGGCAAGTCAGAGCAGGACCGATAACAGGTGCCGACGGCCACAAGCTGCCATTTTCACATGTAGCTTGCCCTGTAACTGTCATGCAACATAATGGGGGAGGGGGGGGGCTACCATACTGGAGACAGGCATATAAACTACCATTCCAAGGTTTAGTGGCCCGGCTGTGTCCTCCTGGCTCACATGGAAATAGCGGAGGACAGGTGGACGGGTGCCACAAGCCCGGCTTGTCCTCTGACAGCGGTTAAAAAGACAGAAAGCTTCCAAAATGACATGGAAGTGCGGGCGTTTAAGCATGGTCACTTACTGGTGGTGTTGTATCGGACTCCATAGAAGTATTCCGGGCAAGGCCTGGAGACCATCTCCCCTGCACTGGTCCTGGGCCAGCAGGTGCCGATCCCGTCTATTGAAGTGTTGCAAAACAAACCTGCGTGAGGTATGTAGAAGTATTTTTAGGGATAGAAATGCAAAACAGGAAGTATGATTTAATGACTTGCCATTCTAGTAGTATGCTTTTCTAGTATGTATTAAATGAAGGACAATGAAGAACAACTTTGTATTAGAAAAAAAACCACACATATATTTTTACATTTTTAGCAAGTATTTTATATATATATATACCAGTTGATATCCTGACCACAGTGTTTCATTAAAATGTATAGTAATAGCATGCACTTTTTTGTGCGAAAAAAGAAAATATGAGATGTTTTGAATACAACCTTTTAAATAGAATGAAATTACAAATGTGGACTGAGCTTGAAGGAATTCAACTACTGAAATGAGAAAAAAAAAACTTTCCAGTAACAAAATGGTAGTAATTGCAATTACCTTAAACTAATTTCAGTGTGTTGCAATGCTGCAAGTCCCATGGCTTACCTTTTTGAAAGGGTTTACTGAAATGTATTTGAGAAGTACTTGACATGAATAGTAAATAACGGTTTGCTCTGGTAGAGGGAACGAGGGTTGTAGAGAAGGTGGGTCCAAGCAACTAGAGGAGGCAGGGCCAACCAATCAGATGTCTTGGTCCCACCTCCTCTACAATCTGATTGGTTATCTCTCTGAACCAATCATTTTTCATTCTGCCCTCAGAACATTTTTGTGTAAGTAAAATTCCCACGAACAGGGACCCTAGAGTCTCAAGAACACAGAGCATCTTAAGGAAACGGGAACTGAGAGTAATAAAGAAGTGCAAATACAGTGGGTCCCCCTACCAGCGTTTCCAAGTAATGCCTGCCTCTCTCTCCTTCTGCCCTGCCGGCTCCCACTGACTCAGCCCAAAGCCTTCTGGTAAGCGGACCCCTTCGCTGTGTCGTTATAGCAGAATGATTTGGATGGTGTTGTGCCTGAGTGCTGGCTGACTGGTTTCTATCATGCTCATCCTGTCAACGTCGCTCATAGAACATTTCTCCAAATTCCTGCTACTTAAAATTTAACATAAGTATGCTTAATGTGCAAACTAATATCCCTTCAAAGCCGTCTTCATACATGACACATACAGTACGTATACTACAAATGTATTCATTGCAAAATGCACAACATTATTTTATACATTTTACAGAACAGTTTAGACTAAATTATTCTGGAGCTAATTGTGTATTGTGGAAACAGACCCTAATCCTAGCCATAAATCAGAATGATCCAGTAGTTAGAACAATCCACATTCTGGTACTCACCTGTAATGTTGCCAGATGATGCCGTCTGATTCCATGATGCTAAAGAATGCACTAAAACAACAAGAGGTAAAATGAATTGATTTATTCTTTGCTACAAGCTACTTCAAACTACTTCAAGTAGAAGAACATGTTGGATTCACCTGGAACGTATTTATCACATGAATCTTATTTTCAGGTCCATGCAACCATCTTTTCTGGAATATATTCAGGTATATATTTAAAAGTTCTCATAACATTACACTGAGTTATGCAGGAATAGAAAAATAAGTTTCAAGCGGGTAAAATATCCAGAGGCTGGATTTCAAGAGTGTTTCATGGCATTCAGGCTGCAATACCAATAAGGCATTTGTGGAATTGATTCAAAGGTCCTCCCACAACAACAGAATCAAAGGACATTTTAGAACAAAAAGTAAATTTAATTCCGGATGGATCACAGTGATTGTTAATGACACAGTCACAACCATTTTTCTATGAACAAGAGAATCAGTCAAGAAATATTTGACATTTCAATAAATTCCACTTATGACACTCCATCAGTTAATATCATTACTGGCTGTTTTTTTTATATCAGTGATACATTTACAATGATATTTCCTTGTGCCCTTATTTTGGAAGTACGGACATGACTTGAATGCATGAAGACTAGTACTCATACTGTAAGTCACACATATAAAATTTGCGCTAGATGTTAGAATATGAACCACCAAACCTCAGGAATAAACCCTGTGGATGGATTTCTCTGAAGTAACACAGAAACTGATGATTTACTCTATATAATCCCTTGGATAAACTGTCTCCAAGTTTGTAAATTCTGTTCTTAATTCTCGATCCTTCACCAAGACCCCAGTGTGACATTCCAGGGGTATTGGTGCATATTAAGACTGTAGGCCATGACAGTAATCTTTTTTCATGGAGAGATATTCAACATCCCACCCTTTAATTGCTACGTCTCCAGCTTTCCCTGGCGAAGGAGATAATTATATAAACCCAAAGACACTTCGCTGAATACCATTCGGCACCTTTGTCGATTCGCGGGCCTAATTATCTAATATGCGGCAGTCGACATGCTGCTGACCGAGGCATTTCGGCCTTTTAGTTATGGCGTGGGCTTCATGATATTTAAACTAAATCAAAGATTTCCGCCAATGGGAAGAAAATAAACAAATTGGACTCTGATGAATAGGGGAAATCGAATCATACAAGAGGCAATTATGTGTCGTGGGATAGGCGCCAAACTGCAGTCCAGATAGCTGGGGTCAAAGCAGAAGACCGTTAATATTATACGTATTGTTGAGAAAATGGGAACGATGCACTAAATTAGTGTCCCCCAATCCGGTGCCCGGGGACTCGGACAGTCTGTGTTTCTGTGGGCTGCCTGGCAGGGAGCTGGGAGGAAGCCCCCCCCCCCCCACCATGTGGGGATCTGTGGGTCCCCAAGCGCCAGGTCGGGAAATGATGCACTAAATCAATATACCAACCTGGATTCCTGAGGCTCCCTTCTGCCCCCCCCCCCCACCCCCAAGTGATCCGTCTGTTATAATAGCATCACAGTGGGTGGTGTGGGTAGTGTTTCAGGCCTGTATTCTCAAGGCTCCCCCACGAGATTGTGTGGGTTTTCCCAAATTCTTCATACCGACACTCCAGAGACATGCCGTTCAGGTGATCCGACGACTCCGCGTTGGGCTTCACTGTCTGACTCTGAGGCTGAACGTCGGAGCGTCTCAACACCCTATTCCGGCTGTTTCTTGGAAACAACGAACCATGAAACGTGGCTGCGTGTTGAAAGGATAGTAAACAGTAAACCTGAAATACAACTACCCAAGTAAAAACACATCAACAACTACTACTGGAAAAAGTGAAAAAATGTAGAAAATACTGAATATCTGGGAAATATCTTGGCCTTATTTTCAAGACAAATATTCACAGAAAAATGTGTGAACCGAAAACCACATTTTCAAGATCTACATTCTGAATGTATTCCGTTTTTTAAATACATATGTAAAAATTAATGGATGGTCCCCTTTCAGACTTTCTGTGGTCTTCATCAGGCATTATGGCAAAATGGCCGAATGGTCGAAACATCTGGCATCTAACCAGTTGCAGTTGCATGCTGGGTAATCCCAGGCTTGGAGTCTGTGGTTGGTCAGCTATCTGAAAACCAGTGGCAGGTCCGGATTATTCTAAGAGGGGGACCAGGGCCACTCCGCCCACCCCCTTGGCCCCACTACCGCTAAGAACACTTGTTAACAGCACTGATGAATAGGCTGTGTGTGTTTTTTTGTTGTTTTATAAACAGGAGTATTTTGTGTCCAAAAGTGTTGCTGGGTTTGATTTCCTGTTTGTCCTGGTTGTCAGAGTTGCTTTTTAATTAGCCAATGAAACCCTTAATCTTGCAGCAACATTTAATTTTTTCTGCTTGACCACCGCTGATTTTCACAAGCTTCACTGTTGACACTGCAGCTCGGAAACATGCTCTATTAGCCAAAGAATCAGCACTGCTTAGTGAAGTATTTTGTCCCTATCTAGTATCTACTCATGAATTAAGCTAAATTAAAAGTTGAAGCTGCCAGATAAGGCCAGACAAAGTGACAATTTCAAACACTGTTAATCACATCATCTATAGAGCAGCCGATGTTTGAATATTAAATACAGATCTGGGTTTCATGAAAGGGCTTTGATTTGATATAAACTGATGTATTGAATGGCATGACTATTGGCTCCTTCTAAATACATGGGTTCCAGCTTTGGCAGTAATCCTGGGGTTTAACCCAAGCCATGTAAGACAATAGATCAGTGGTCAAGGTGATGAATAGGGAAAAAAACAATACAGTAAAATCCACTTATAACGGACTTCAAGGGACCTGGCACAGTCCATTATATCCAAAGTCCGTTACATCCAGAGTTGCTGTATGCCCAGAACACAACTACAGGACACCATTTACTCATGCCACACCCCAGCAGACACACTTGTGGTATAGATTATTATATTGTACATATAGTAATCCAACTTTACCTGACCAGATGCGTGACTGTTAATAATCCCGACTACGCATCTGCGCTGGATATCACCGGCTCGCCATACGCTGTGTAGGCGGAGCCTGCATATCCGTTATAGCCGAACAGAACTACAGCTAAAAGCTGCATGTTCTTAAAGGCGCACAGCCGGGACAAGCGGACCTTGTCCATTATAGACGATATTCCGTTATAAGCGAGTCCACTATAACGGGATTTTACTGTACAAGAGAAACCACACAATTGGATGACACATGGCCTTTAAATGGGTAGAAACAACTCTGTGACAATGAGAAGGTGATGAATCTGGGCACAGAATTTAAAGGAGATTTTCAGTACATTTCTAGTGAGAAATTATTGTCTCATTCATTTCTGCCAAGGTTTCGCGTTGACAGTTAAACTAACAGAGTTATGCATGAGCTTGCACTCGATTGAAAGCTCTCACAGGATAAGCAAAGAAAAGTGTGATCAAGGTTCAAAAGAATATTACAGAAAAGCTGTGAACATAAGAACTTGATTGATTTGGCTGCATGATGGTCCTATGCAAATATCTCCAATGTACCGACGTGATTATTACTGAGCAATAGCCTGTTTGTACATGATATTTTATGCTCTATCTCCATTTTGTAAACCCTTTTGTTCTGTGAAACACTAAGGTGAAATGCAATGGACACTTTGCGTCAAAGGAAACTGTTTCTGACGCGTCCACAGACTGATGTCACACAGTCACTTGGTATGACAATCTCCTCAAAACGGAAATGACTTCAAATGAACCTTTAATTCTTGTCTTGAGGTTTCTTGGGTTGAGCTCAGCAATCACGATGGAAAGCGGAATTCAAGCCATTTAGGTCACTCAAGGTCACTCGCTCTCTTTTATTAAAGCACTCTAGAATAGCTTTGGCTTTGTGTGTTACTGAAAATTTAATTTTAATCTCCCTCCTTTTAGTAGAATAAATCTACTTTTCTTATGAACTTTCTTAGATTTTCTTCAATGCTTCCCAGCTCTTGCATGATGCTCTCATTGCCATGCTTGACTATAGGGGTTTATTGATAGTTATGTGGCGATTCTCCAACATTCCCCTGGCTTTCAAAATGAATGAAAACTAATTGATGATTAGGAGGCTGTAAGCTGCGTCATGTGCTGTGATCTGTGACTATGTCTGATAATTGCCTCTGAAAAGCTCATCGCACAAAAAGCTCAGTGATTACACTGATAAAACATTTCCAGGTACTGTCAACACCTGATAATAGACAGTGTAAATGGCAAAGGTTTACACGGTACTTTCTGTAATATTAAAAATGAAAGTTTTATGTGACTTTTACCATGCTTTTGGGTACACGAAAGGTAAAGGGTCTTTGGAAGGTATCCACATGGTGATACAGCTACCCAAGATGTGATCATTTTATGCTACACTTTGTTAAACACACTATAACACAGGTTAAATCTAGGCTGCATCATTCATCTGCAAACTTTCAGCCCCAATTGAAGAAATTGTCTTCACTGTGCCGAGTATGGGTGTCCAATCAGGAGAAGCAGATTTTGGTCATTTAACTTCGATATTCTTCATGCTGGCAGTTACTCACTGCCAGTATGAAGGATCATGTTACTCCTTCGATTTCTGATCATTTTAGAATTTGGCGATCAGTGTTTACATACCACAGCGCACGACGACGAAATGTGTCCTCTGCATTTAACCCATATGTGACATCGTGACATAGCAGTGGGCAGCTAATTCAGGTTACAGTGTGACTGGCCCTCTTTCCCTGCTTCACCTGTTTAGGTATCGTAAGCCCTTGATGGGGAGCATGAAGGCTCAGCAGCTTAAAGAGACCAAAGCAAACGTGTCTCTGGTCTGTCAGGCCCCGCAGGCCCCCCAGTTTTCTTCATTCAATTACAAAGTTCAATTTAAACTCTACTGCAGCCAGATTCCCACAATGGCCGCCAAGGTTGCTTACTTCTCTGTCTGGGTGGAAATCCTCATACAAACTACAGCTTCAGGGCTCAACATCTCGACTTGAGGGAAAAAGCAGTCACTGGAGATGGTAGTGCGGTCCAGTTTTACTAACCAAGAAAATTGTAGGGCATGTATCTGTCCAATGGTGTGTGAGTGTGCCCTGTGATGGGTTGGCACCCCATCCTGGGTCGTTCCCTGCCTTGTGCCCTGTGATGGGTTGGCACCCCATCCTGGGTTGTTCCCTGCCTTGTGCCCTGTGATGGGTTGGCACCCCATCCTGGGTTGTTCCCTGCCTTGTGCCCTGTGATGGGTTGGCACCCCATCCTGGGTTGTTCCCTGCCTTGTGCCCTGTGATGGGTTGGCACCCCATCCTGGGTTGTTCCCTGCCTTGCACCCGTAGGCTCTGGACCCCCATGACCCGGAATAGAACAAGCGGTTAGAGAAAATGGACGGATGGATGTATATATCTATCCAATAATGCACCCAGAAATCATAGTGTGGGTGTGCTGGGAGAAAATGACGTGGGCCAGTCCCATAACAATTTACCTAGCAACAAAATCACACTACAGACTCAGCTACATATTTTTTTAATCAGTTTTTAAATGACCCTCGGCGTTACTAAAACCAAATGAACAGAGAAGGAATAATCTATTTACCGCTAAACAGTACATTTCTCTAAATGATCTCACCAGACACAATCGCTTTATTGTACTGTGATTGTTGAATGTATGGGTCTGAGTTCCTCTTGGGGGGTTGGGGGGCGGGTCCAGGACCACCCAGCCCCGACCATGCCGCCATGGTAGTATCTCTCCATCTTTCATCTTTGACCAACTTATCTGTTCAGGGTGTCACAGGTCACAAGACAGGGATAAACCCAGGATGGAGTGCAGAACCCAAAGATAAAAAATTATTGAACTGGTGATTTGGTTTCGATTTGATAGTTCAATAACAGTGTTACAGTGTTAGAAGGAAGCCACAGATATATATATATATCGCCTCAATATAAGCCGCAAATTATTAACAAAACAGATAAATTCAATTTAACCTTGAATGGTGGACTGATTGGGGCAATTAGGTAGCATGCTGAATGAAAATGAAGGTGGGATTACATTGCCATGCTTATTAATCAACATTCACCAGGACATAATACTTATAATTCCACTTAAGCCTCAAATAAATTTCACAGCTGTGTACATGATTGAGCCATTATTACACAAACCACTGCATGGAGAAATAAAACCATTGACTAATGTAAATAATTTGAACTCTTGGATGGATGTTAAACCATATATGACAGCATTTTCAGAGATATCACATGCAAAATAGCTGCCTACTTCATATCATCATGGCCAGGACTGATATTAGTCATGAATGGCCATTCAGTTATTTACATAATTTAAATTAAACTGAAAGAAACTCAAAATTTCAGTTTGAAATTTTAAACACAGTAATAAATAAATTTGAAAAAATGTACTTTTAAGACTTAATTACTTTATTAACATAAAATGTAATTTATGTTATACATAATCAGAGCTCAATATAGTATATCAACTGATCGAGGTATATTTAAAATTTCTTAACCCTAAAGATACAACATTGGGTTACAGCCAAAAATATCCACCCAATCAAGGCCAATTTAGTCAAAGTTAGTGGCAAGTCATCTAAATGTTATACTATGTATGTCCCCTGATTGTATAATATTATGGAAATTACACTATACTCAAATATTTTGACATTTTACGTTCGCTGGGATGACATGTAAAATAATGGAATAACAAATTAATTCAAGAAACGGTCACTACAATTGTCCAATAAAATAAAACACCTTCAAGCAAAACTAAATAGATGTTTCAGTGCCAAGATATCTCTCTATTGATCTTCTCATTTAAATAAGTACTCATATACAGCCCCTAATGAATGAAGGGTGAGTGAACTTTATAGAACTCAATGAGATCAAAGCAGGCTCATTTGTAGCATCCCACAGGTACTGTACAGTACTTGGCACGCTTCCATCGTTCCATGTTGCCGTACTTTTCTTGTATTCCCGATATGTTATGGTATTTGAAGCCGATCGTTTCTTTTATTTAGTTTCATACTGGCCAGATCAGTATTAAAACTCAATGTACTCCTTCAATGCATTTGTTAGACCAAATGAAACGTTTCCATTGATGTTGTCAACAACTCAGTAGATTAAGATGAGAATAATAAGGGTCATACTACAGTAGATGTTAAGGTTTTGGCTTTGATTTTAGGTACAATAGTAATGAAGTTGTTACAAATCTGAAGTGTGTTTGGTTACAGATACGGCAGCACAGATCACAGGGACCAAACCATGTTTATTTTGGTCTGCTCAGTGGGAACAGCTTATCTACATATGATGTTTCGCTTTACTTTGCTTTGATCAAAGAGGTAGTCCTTAATCAGTTTTCATTTCCCACGCTCCCCTTAGTGATATGTGAAGTTACTCTCAAAATCAACATGCTGTGATGTCGGAGTATAACGACTCAGTCCCAGCTTTTACACAACATACCAGGCTATGATTTATTTATGTCCCCCCCCCCCCAGGAAAAGCTCACATATTTAACATCCTTCATAAAATCCAACGTGACTGAACGATAAACATAATCAGAGTCATGAAGGGTCAACCATAGAAATTCACAGGAGTTGTTCCACTTCATTTGCAGTTGCTGTTTCGTTCTTACCCCTGAGCGCCAGCACACAGGGAAGCCAGACTCACACGAAGGTTCGAGAAGCAGGCTCTCTTACCTGTGATGTTTCCGGAGAAGAGGAGCAAAGCTTCACAGGTAATGTCTGCTTCGGCTCCAAATACTGTGGTCATCAAGATCGACAATACCTGGGCAAATCAAGGTTGAAACCAATAAGACAAAAAATAAGCAATATAGCAATTCATCGTTCTGCCATACTGTCCTTTTCCGACCTGTTTGGATGGAGGAGGTGGGAACTTCTTATATTAATTTATTTCCATAAAAATTATAGGTATCGCTTTACAATAAGGCTTCCTTTTTCCAGTTTAGTAACTCATGAATAAAAAGAAAACTGTTATAACTTGTTCATAATCGTTTAATAATGATTATAATACTACAACCTAATTAATAACCTGATTATAAATCATTCAGAAAACATTTATAAGGGTAGTCTTATTGTAAAGTGATGCAAGATTACATACAGCTCTGGAAAAAATGAAGAGACCACTCTTTATATTTTTTTAACTGCATTTTTAAATCCTGGTTTAATCCTGGTTCTGCTGGCAGAGGCTACACTGCGCGTCTGGCTGCTTCCAGGCTCAAAGTTACTAAGACAGCAGCACACAAGAACAAGGCGAAGCTGGAGACACTGGGAACGACCAGGAACCAGCCAGGTAGAGGGAGAAAGCGACGTCCTAATGCCAGAGATGATTGTTAACTTCCAACAGTTTTTCATGAATTGGAGGATGACCTCAAGTGACCATCATAAAGAATGGGAAACATTAAGTGCAGGTGTGAAGTGCACTGCTAGGACAGTTCATATCAGGCTAGAAGCAGGACTGAAGAACCATAAAGGAAGGAAGAAACCCTTCAGTGAGAAGCAGGGAAGAGCCAGGCTGCAGTTTGCAATATATATATATATATATATATATATATATATATATTATTCACAGATACACACCCATAAAAATGGGGAATGAGGGAAACAAAAAATTGTGCTGTGGTCTCTTAATTTTTTCCAGAGCTGTTTAAAAAAACAATATGAGAAATAATCCAATAAATCAAAAGCCATATATGGAACTAATTATTTATTCAAACAAAAAAGAACCAAGATAACCAGGTGGTCAAAAATAGGGTTGGGCAAGGGGCAAGTATTCAGGTTTGTTCAGGACAGCGGGATTTGAGCTAAAATTTTTACACTCCACAAATAGACAAGGGTGTTAGTCTTAAAGCCTTCCCCAAATGTTCTCATGCAAATTGTTCCAAACTCAGTTTGCAACCCACATTTTGGAATGGCTTTCAGGTGGAAAAATATATATAAATAAAGAAAAATGGGTCATTCAAAAACAAGGAACAGAAACAGTTCTAAAATTTCTTCACATATCATGTTAAACTTCATAAGCATGCTATGATGTACCCAAATGTACTTGACAAGGAAGGACGTCTTACATATATGTCTACAAAAAAAAAAATCAGGTTTTGTCATCTCTGAAGATTCATTCATGATTTTTTGATATTTACTATTTGGCCAAGGCAAAACAGACAAACATACAAACAAACACTGAGTAACAGTTGTGGATCCAAATGAAAAGAAGAGAAAGCTGATTGTTGTTTTGATTCACTAAGTAACTATAAATAACAATGCTAACTTAACCACTGCATGTGGGTTTTAAGCAACAGTATATCTGTCTCTGGCTGTTTGCAAGACCCGACTCATTTTGTTTTGCTTGTTTGTCTTTGTCACGGTAAACACTTTCCACTACAGGTAAGACACATCGCGAGCTGCCACCAGTGTGACAGCACAGATGACAGCATGTCATCAGTGTTGCTGATGCGACAACAAATCATTATATATATAAACACTTAAGTCAGTTATTTGTTTATGGTCTGAAACATCATGTTATCTGCAGAGCAGGAAACAGCAAGACAGGAAATAAAAGGCTTCACTTGAATTTCAACCGTAATTTTCCATTTTAAAGCATTTTTCCCCCTGCAGGTATTTCACAATGATCCCAAGAGTTCCCCAGTATTCTTCAGTATTTAGAAATAAATCCACAGAACAATCGGTACCTGGGTGTAATTTGTTTTGTCTTTATTATAGTGATGCAATGATTTCTTTCAGAACAGAAGATACTTCAAACAAATTTGCCATTTTAATTCAGCTCTGTATTATCAGCGTTTGTTCTTTCCTGAAATTTCTTGTTCTAGAAAGTGGACGTCACCTGCTATTTGACTTTTTTTGTTAATTGCTGGGTTAATTGTTGACAGAGCAACACCTGGGGACTCAATAGAAAAGAGGACTGTATCGGGGATGAGGAAGAATGCTTGCCTGTTTCAAATCTTAATTACGCCGCTAAGTGGTATTTCTCTTCATGCCAGTTTGCTTCATTGTGTTTATCAGTTGGTGATGGTTACAGTAAACGCAGACTTTGCTACATCAGATGTAACAGGTGGTGCAGTGGGGAACACTGTTGCCTCACACCTCTAGGACTGGGGGGGGGGGGTCATATTTCTGCTCTTGTTTGTCTATTTGCCCTGCATTGTAGTGGTAGCCCATTAAAGGCGTACCACTTTCATTTTACCTTAACCCGCATATCCCTTGGTGCCAGACCCAGGTGTCTTGCTTGTTCCTGAGGACACCTCATCGCTGGCTAAGCCGCCCCCCCCCCCCAAACTGAACGCCAGTGCCAGACTCATCTCCGCTCGGCAAATTGTACCACCAGCAATCTGCGGATTATTGACGTTCCATCATTTTTAATTCTCTCTCCTTTATTGAGCGGTTCAGTTGGGGGACCCCCTAGCCATGTCAGCATAGCCCCCTCCCCAGAGAAGTTAATCCGCCCCTCCTCTCTGCATTCGCTGGCCTTTTTTCATATTGAGACTACCCTACAGGGTAGGGGGAAAAAAAGCTGACCTTGGTTTTTGTGGCCAACACATATGTGAATTAAATTAGGGGGGGTGCCAGAGAGGATTCGATGTGATATTCTCACAAGCTTGACTCTCTCCCACAAAGGGCCCGTATACAAAATATAGAAGATATCAAAGCTCAGATATATAAATATACATATATAAAGGAAAAAAAACTTCCCATGCTAAACCCACGAAGAGGAAGTTTGGGCCACAAAAATATCATTAGGAGCCACAGGTTCTCTTTCCCGCACGGTTGGACTTCCTCTAGCCTGGATTAATGCAGCTCAGGAGCGCATTGGTGTGTCGCACGTGGCTCAAGCACAAAACAGCCACTATTGCAATATTGGCACAGACACGTTAAAGACAGCCACCATCTGTATTATGACTTTTCATCAAGTCTGACAAATTTCAACAAATTTTCTTTCAAAGTCATTCAGGGAAAAAATAGTTTTATCCATGCATCAAACAATTAAAATTTGCCTTATGTCGTCTTACATAAATAAGAATATATTAAAACTGGACAAAAATTAAGTGTGCAGCTTTTATTGCCAACGTTTGAATTTCCTGCGATGCCTGTGAATGCTAAAGATCGGGCGTTTGAGAAGGGGAGCGAGGAGGAGGAGAAAGGTGCTTCTTCCTTTCCTGATGGGCTTATCCCTCGTTCTTCGAATCCATGGTCTTTACCGTGCTTCTAAAGAGGAAGCAGAGATGCATGCAAAGAAATCTACTATCTCTCGAAACGTCATTATTGTTCTCCAAGGGCACCGCCGGGAGTGGGTCGCTACTCGCCAGTACCCAGTTCTGGTACTCTTCAGAATACTCGGAACCTTTCTTGCATACCATCACCTCTCACAATCTGCTGGAAGTGAATAACAAGCAGAACACTGACGCCTGTTTTCCCAACTTCCAACACTGCCCAAGGGCACTATTAAGGTTTGACAAATCACACCGTAATCAGCTCACTGCAGGACAGCGGGGAGACTCAAGGCTTTAAACAGCGACTACCATGTCTAAGTAATGCTCTCTACACATTCTTCAGTTTTTCCTCTGCATCCAGGGACTAGGAAACAGGGCGAGAGAGGAGACCATCGATGGGCCCCACTTCCACCTACCAGTATGAAAATCAACCAATATGCCTCCTGAACTGGTTTCATTCAGGTAGACCATCACTGCAGGGACATGGGAACTAGGAGATACTGGGGAGACGCGTAACCGCACAATTTGGATTTAAATTACTGTGTTGTGTCCCCCCACAAATATCACACTCTCTTCTACGCTGGTGCATCGTTGAATGTTTCAGCTGTGCTATGGGGAGTAATCCCCATGGTGATCTTTGGGGGGGTGGGTAAAGATCTGGACTGGTTAATGTCACCTTAATGTCAGCCTAATGCACTGCGACATTTATAGGACTGGGGTAAATACCATAATTTTAAAGCCCTTATTACTCTGTGACAGATGTGCTATGAAAGCAGACCTCATGGGCTGGTAAGTAATCGCTTTTCATGGGGGGGGGGGGGGCTGTTATCTAAAGTGAATGCTCTAGTGTGTTAATCCTCCGCACCGCACCAAGAATTTACAAAAAAAAGCCAAGAGCATACAACCGTAGGGAATAAATGATGGTTAAATGTGTAAAAATATCACTCCAATTCATCTCTGGCTCCATTTTCACGCTGTAACAAAAATTCTAATTTGAGACTGTCGTATCAACGTTTGTCTGTTTTAACGAGAATTATATATTTTTTTATTGGTTTGAACTGTGAAGGATGAGGCACAGGAGCTCGTCTGCTTTTTCATATTTCTAGAGAAAAATGATCTGAGAGAAATGTAGAATATTCCAGAAAAAAAAATAATAATTACAGCATAACTATAGTGACAAATGACTAGGGTCATAGGACATGTATTTTACATTACGTAACTCTCAAGATGAGAAAAACTTCACTTTTTTCACACTTGGAGGCTGATTTCGGTTGATACATAGCACCAGGTAAACATCTAGACACAACTGCTTTCAATGCATACTCATGTTATAGCAAAAGGCCTCAAGGCAGTCAAGTAATATATATCTAATATTCCAACGACCAACATCTCAGAATTTTCTCAAATTGTAGATTCTCCAAGATAGCCCCCTTTTCCCTTGAGGACAGCATTGCAGACTCTTGGCAGTCTTTCAGCCAGCTGCTTCTCCAACAGTCCTGAAGGAGTTTCCACAACTTCTGAGCACAAGTTGGCCACCTTGCTCTTACTCTTCGATCCGACTCATCCCAAAGCTCTGTAGGGTTTATGTTGTGGGATTTGGGGGGGGGGGGGGGGGGGGGGACTCATCTGTCGCAGCACTCCATTGCCTCCCTTCTCCACAGGATAATATTCACTGCATAACCCAAAGATGGGCTTGGGGTCATTATCTAGTTGGAAACAAATGATTTTCAGCAGGTCTGTCCAGGCTTAGACTGTGTTTCTGGCCATGCTACTCCAATAGAGAACCACGTCCTGTTCCCTCATGTCAGGTGAAGTACATGAGGAAGACAGCACATAAAAAAAACAATCCTTCCATTACTACCGTCAGTGTTTATAGCTATGAATGTTTACTGCTAACTTTAATTTTTGAAGAGCAAGCAAGTGTTAACCAGGTGCCCAATAAAATGTATTCTCAACCCAGTGTGGTGTGCATGACCATGTTCTAAATGCCATTAAGATGATGGTCCTCTTAACTTCACTGGAGGCAAAGGCTGAGTAAATGTAAGATGTGCTGGGATTAGTGATGTTTCTTATATCAAAATGAAAGGTGGACACCAGCCCTCACTGAGGAACAGAACAAAAACATGTAGATTTACTCCTTGAAGAAAAAAACTGAGTTGACAACCACAACATAACATTTCAAGAGACATAAAACAATGGTACACATGACCAAGCCGTATCTAGGCCATGGCGAATCATATCTACAGTGTCCTGAGCAGAACCTTCAATTAATTCTGAAGTACTTTCTTCTGCAATCTAGCATTAATTGATTCCAAACCCCTTCTCAAGACTTGTACAATGTAAGAAACTTGGGTTCCATCATCTTCGTCTTCTTGTTCACCTTCACGTGGTGTTTTATTTCCTCTACTAAACTGACAACAAATGACTGCACTGCTCTCCTCTCCAACACCAACACAAATGTAAGTTAATGCATCAAAGCCTGATATTCCCCAAATACCCTTTGCTCCAGTTCGGGACTGAGAGCTTATCCTATAAAGTGATTTAGTCACCTAAGCTTTGAACTGCCAGAGACAACTCACAAATTCAAAAGAAGGACTTGGATTTGGACAAGTAAATAATGGAAAACAGCAGTGACAACGATGACAATAATGTATTCAACTGGTACCGACAGATTTTTTCTCATTGTGCCAAAAATGAAACACCTATTCATTCACCTACCTCCGGTTTTTGGAGGAACACGTAGAGTACTGCTGTGTGGTATTGATTACAAGTAGAAGTGACACAGGTTGGGTTTGTCAATACTTTTATAAAAACTCTTTGATCCTTGTTCAGCCACGATGACGGTAATGAATTACGATGTGCCTTTGATACTTTCTGCTCTTACTACATAATTAAAGCGTAATCCCTTTGTATCGTTCAGCAGAGTCGTTTATTCTTGGCTCCTTAAAAGATGTTCTCAAGGTGTCACATTGAAGGATAAATGTGATTATGTTCAGTTCAGTCTGGATTTTTATTCGGGATTCTTAAGTGTGATGAGAATACGAGTTTAATTCAGCACCCAGGCTGAACTGTTGCTGACGTTCGCCACCGTGATGGAAGCAGCGTTTTGGAAATCGTTCGAATTACGCATTTGGTGTGAAGGCCGCAAAACGAACTGGGCTGAAGGACAATACTTTTGAACATAGTTATGTAACTAATCACCTTCTTCTGTGTGCAGTCTATAGACTGACGTTTATTGAAGGCCTTTCGACCTTGTTGGCGAATGCTTGCTGCTAAGCAGGCAAGGTCATATAGCGCAAGAGATAAATAACTTAAGGAGAATCCAACTGCTGCCGAAAATGGTATCAAATTTCCACCAGTGTTTTTGTTGTAGTAATTTGCTCACTGTTCTCACATTATAATTAAAAAATAATAAAATGGTGCAAGCAGCATATACAGTGAAATTCAGTGTATGTCCTGAGACTTGCATTTCATCTCATTTGCGCCCCTGCCTTGTACCCTAACTTACTGGGATAGGCTCAAGGTCCCCAGTCGACGTCAATCAGGGGTACATTTCCCAAAAATCTCCCATTAGCCAAATTACATAGTTGGACCCATTTAGCTGCACGGTTCTAACTATGCAAGCTGCTAACATAGCAGCAAACGCACCCCAGGATGCGTAATTGGACGCTGGATTATGTGCAGTAATATACACAAGAAACACACTAACTGAATGTAATTAAGCATGATTTTCTGTTAGTTACATTGCTTAATGTCGCTCCAATAAAAAAAAAAAACAATTTGTGAAGAAACAGTTAATTTAAGGTCGGATCTGATATCTAGCTATTGTGTATCCTTTTCTCTTTGAAATGGCACAAAAGGTAACTGAATCTTCTGCTTGGGTGGGTATCTGAGCAGAAGTAACAGCAGGAAACAAACTGTGTCTCTCTGTGGGACTGTTAATGTCTGCAGAACACATATTCAATTTTCCCTTTAATTGTATTCATTTGGGGGGCGGGGGGTTAGTGGCTTAGAAGGAAATGTGTGTCAACATCTGTCCTGTTCATTCTCAGGATCACAGAATCAAATAAACTGAAGAAATTCACTGGAGTCACTTAACTGCATAGCCAACTGATCCAAAAAGACAGATAAAGAGTCATTTTTGAGACTTGAAACTATCATATTGGGTGTAAAAGAACGATTTACAGCTGAACTGTCCAAAGTAAATCAAAGCAATACAGTACAATACAGTTCATATCCTGACCATGATGATGTCATATGTCACATAGTAGATTAGTGCTGAAAGGCTTAGATTTAAACCAAAGAAACGTAAAGCCTGACCATAACTAAATGGCCTGGAAACAGACACACTGAGTATTAAGTGACTGCAGCACAGCTCACGGCGTCGGTGCATCGCAGACACTGCAACACAGCAAAGCACAGATGGGATATAAGAGCAGGATGCTCGTCTCCATGGGAGCAACCCAATAAATTAGGCATGGTCTGCCTCTCCCCGACACCATGTCCCTAATGCTGCATGTGCCGCATGGGAAAGCCGACCAATGAGATGGCAGACCGTACCATTAATGCGAGATGTAGGGGTGGAAAGAGTGTCCCATCTCCTGTATACCCCTCCACTACTGATTTCTCAACTTGCACTTTAATTACCATAAATTGATTCGGTGGGTGAGAGTAACATTATAAATGTCTCAGTTTCTTTAGTATGGATTACTTCTCTCTCAAGGGGAAATTGTTCTTCACAATATATTTATCAGTCATATGGTTACAATGTGGCTAAATTTTAATGGTTTGCTAATGAAGTCGTGGTAAAACCTTACTAGTTATAGCAAATTATTTAAAAGAAACAGCATTACAGCTTTGTTTTCTTTTACTGTTTATGCACAATCCCTGTTGGAAAATTTCGAAAGGCTTTGAAGTCTTGCAGCAATTTAGAAGGCAAGCACAACTTTTATAAAATTCTCCTTTGATTGCATAAGACAAGGATCTGAGGATAACCCTATTATTGTGATTCTAAGAAGTCGGAACGCTCATTACCCATTTCAGGGGCCTGGGTGTATTTGCCTGTGTTGTTTCAGTTTCAGTTCGATTCAGTATTCTTTGGGTATGGCCTTACAGGATTCCCCCCCGTTTCTTTTTTTTTTTTTTTTTTTTTTTTTTAACGGCCACATAACAGCAGAGACATGAAAAGGAGCTCTGCCGAGTGAGAGGCTGCCCCCCCGTCACGACACTACGTCTCCAAGGGATGCTGGCATAAGCCATAACATTAGTGCACCGTGACACAATATAAATGACCCTCATAGAGGCTTAATGCATTATTAGGAAACAAGTGAAACTAAGTAACTATTTGCATCATAATATATTCATGTAGACCAGGGGCCACCAACCTTTTTGAAACTGAGCTACTTCACAGGTATTGAGCCATGCGAAGGGCTACCAGTTTGAAACTGACCGTGTTGGTGACCCCTGGTGTAGAACTTCTTGGGTTGTTTTACCTGACAGTAATATACACCATATATGAGTAAAACTATTTATCTTATAACAACATAAACCATTTAATCATACAACTAAGGTACACATGATCATTGTACACATTAATTTGTTCTTGCTACACAATTTCTTCTTCTGCATCTCCAATGGTTTTTCAGTCACAGCCCTGCATCGGTGAAGGCTCTCAGGGCCGGAGCAGATTGTGTTTGGCACCTTTGAGGTCTTAGAAAGTACCTGCTAACATCCCAGCCTATTTAGGGGTATTAAAAGTAAAAATACTCCATGCATGATCATCTTCTAATCCGTGCATGGATACTACCAGCTAAGCGGAACTACTCCACAGTTAGCACGTGCAAGCGGAGCCAATCCCGGAAGCAACGTACGGGCACAGAGCAGGGAATAATCTAACGATAGGTGTCAACCCACCACAGCCATGATTAAATTTTATAGCGAGTCACCAAAAAGAAATGGAAATATCAAACAGATGGAGCCGTGATAACGTGCATAAGGTTTGCTGCAGCGTGAAAAATCGATTTACTTGATTTAGTGTCTTTGAGTACAGTTATAATTTGACTAGAGCATAGATTTGTTTCTGACATTTAAAGGAAGTCTTATCAAAACTTATATTGACGTTGTACGGCATGGTTCGTAAAAAGCCATTGTGAAGAAAAACCCACTAGCCAGACTGCTAATTAGCAGGTCTACAGGTGCGCGTGAAAATCTTTTAGTGGATGTAAGCACTTTGAATGTTTCCACATCTCTTCACATGTTCACGGTTAATTAGTCCCTCTTGGCTTAATTTGCCACGAGTTATCAGTCTGGCTTTATTTTTTACCGCAAATAACATTATCACTGATTAGAATATGCGCCCGGTAATAATATTGTAACACCTACATAATTTGGGAATCCAGCAACAGATAGACCAATGACAAAAAAAAAAAAAATGTAATATTGTTGTCAGATTGCTTATTCATAGTTCTGTTAAATTTACGTAATCGTTCATCAATTAATATACAGTTTCCATTATAAATAATTTGGTAATAAGATCTAAGCGGTACGGAGTTTTAATTATATAGAAGACAAATCTTCACAAAAACTGAAGTCAAGAAATACTGAATTAATGCATGACGTTAACGTTCTTTTTTCTCCAACATTCTACGAGATAATGAAACTGACACTGTTACCCCCCCCCCTAAAAAATAAAATAAAAAATGCTACAAAAATCTAAAATATTTCAATTTTGTCTTGCACTGGGACATAGCAAACTATGGATCTCCATGGCGATTCTCATGCTGGACAAGTATTAATTAATTAAATAGCCGGCGTTTTTTTGCATCAACTGCAGCGCAAAAAAATGTGAAAAATACATTAAAACTTCCAATTACTATCTTTGAGTCCCAATGGATTACTACTTGATTAATGACTATTTTATGAGAATTTCATTTTACATAGCCTACATTGTACAGGGGAAATCTGATCTGTACCGCTGTACCTGTCAATCGGAAACAGATATTCCAGTTGAACATAGTTTTCATTGAGGTTCTCACCTGCAGACCGATCCTGTGCATTTTCCCGAACCTTTATATGTAGATATAGATCAAATGATTTGGCCCTCTTTTCTCTTTCGGCTGTCGCCTTGGGGTTTATTTAGACTGGGAAGATGTTTCGTCCCTTCGGCGAGATGAGGCAGATGAACCGTAGGCTATAGCACTTTTTAAAAAAAAAAAACTTTCTATCACAACGTTTCTTTAAGTACGAGGTCCGTCGTCTGTCATCGATGAGAATATCGTCCAGCTTTAAGTCATTATTGCTCAAACAGGCGTTATTTTTTCACATGATAACGTTACATGGCTTTTCTAAATTGCCAGGAGCAATGAAGTACATCCAGGCGCACATACGTGTATACGTGTAACATACCATAAGTGGTATGAATCAATGCTGCAAGGAAACGCTCCTTTCTTCTCACGTGTGCTCTTCTGCTTTGGAGCAATAAACAAAATATACATCCAAGTTGAGCAAAAACTACATCGGTCCGGTCCCAAGCCCTCCTGATAGAATGTAGAATGTTGTTCGGGGCATATGGATGTGCCAGTAGATTCTGTATGACCACCCCTCCTCCGAATAGTTAAAAAAAATTGTCAAAGGAGCGCGGAAAAAAGGAGAAGTACTTTGCCCCGCGGCTTATGTTGACCCACTTTAAAGTATTTCTTTACCGATTTCTCTCTCTGCTTGCGAAAACGACGCCTTATACATGATCCTGTCACTGTGTCGTAGGCTGGTATCAGTGAGCGCGGCGACAATGCGTAGCCACTGTGACAGTGTCCCCGTCGCGTAATGTGACAAAAGACAGGCCAATTAAATAAAATACTTCTGCACATCTATACTCCAGGACAGGCATTGACAGACCCGTGTCCTTCATGCGAGTCGCTTTAGTGCTTTAACTGAAGTCCTGCTCCTTACGCCCCGCACATTCAGCCCTGCCTGTAATCTCAGGCACTTCAACTAAGCTTTACATAGATTCGTCTCACTATAAGCGAGGAGGCAGGTTTGGCTCCCCTTTCTTGTGGTCATCGTTTCGAAAAGACACCGTCTTCTGAGGTAAATATTTTAATCAACACACCCGCGTATTTACTTAGTAAACATGACAGCCGCAGCTGATTGTCACACTTTTCGGGTAAAGTCGTTTTAAGACTTCAGATGTTACGGGCATATAAAACAAGAGCATCACTCGTTCAATCACGTAATCATCAACGCCAAACGAACTCAGTTAATGTTTCCATAATTTACTCGGAAATGAGTAAATGGGTGATTAAAGTCACGTTATGAACTTCGCACAAGGATCCTCGTCGGTGGGCGTTGAAATGCGATTACAGCATCCTGTCAGAAGTACTCAATCAAAATAATATGCATAACCATCCCCTGTGTTCGTGTTTCTGGTTGTGTAGGTGTTCCGCTATGAGTACCTTTGTAATGTCAGAGTCAGTTTCATACAGTGTCTGGCACAATGCAGGCACACATTTGCAATTTAGGCATTATACAACCAAAGCTCCAAATCTACTGATTTCCCGGCACTGCACACCGGGTAAAATCAGCTGTCAGAGGCTCGGATTCATACCCCCTCTTTCTCCTTTTCTGTACATTCACCGGACTCCTGTTTTTTATTTTCGAACAGCTTTTTCTTTGACTTCCTTTCTGCAACCAGTATTCTGCTGACACATGCATCTGTTAAACCACTATATATACACACCAACTCTCTCTTCTGACATACAGCAAAAGGTGCACTCGTTTCTATATGATCCATGCGTGAAATTTAATCCCAACATCACCGTGAGACACCCAGAGGTTTTAATGTCAGTCTGCGACAATACAATGAGCTTTTTTTTGCACATATATCAAGTAATAAATAGTTTTGAATTGGATGTATATCATGTTAATATGACAATATTGCATAGAAAAGTAAATAAACCTTCTTAAATTTTTATATTCTTAAAAAATGTATCTCACATTACCTGAAAATAACAGTGGGCCACTTCCGCTAACCAGTGTTGTAGTTCAACCAGTATTTTCATCCCATCACAAATACAGTTATATTATAGCTGTTTACATTCTTACTTTATGTTGGCTTATCAGTCTTATCAAATGCATTTAAGTAACGCATCAGCAGTCTTACCATGCATTGACTGTGACCAGGCAGTCCTACCCCTTTACATTTCTTATTGTAACAGGTATGGCATGGGGAAGGGAAGGAGTGACTATCCATATCCAACAGAAGACGTTAACAAAAAGGCATTAGAACAAAACAGATTTAAGCAGAAGGAGAAACATAGGAAAACTGCACACACTAATAGGGAATAACTATCTTGACTAGAATCTACAAACAGGAAACTACATTGGGAGACAGCGACAATGATCCAACAAAGGAGAGAACAAAAGCAGACACTTAAATACCAAATTAACAGGACATGACGCTGGACAGGTGGAACCCATAACACAATTAACCTATAACAAGGACACAGGGCAACAAGGAACAGGTGGGGTGGATTACAATTATACAGCACTAGGAACAACACTGATGACTGAATACAATAGGAAAGGCTAGGAACTAAAGAACAAGCAGCACAAAATAAAACAGGTCACAAGCAGGGTAAATAAAAACAGTAATTAAAGGTAAGGCAGGCTACAGGCCAGCTTTGAACCCCTGCCAGGAGGGATGATAACATAAGAGACAATCACTCAGCTTATTGAGCTACATAGGACTACAGGACAAAAGGAACAGGATGGTCGGTGACACATGCTGACCAAACAGGAACAAAGCACACTGAGGGAAACACACTAGGGATTAAGGGCTACAGGACAAAGGGAACAGGATGGTCGGCGACACATGCTGACCAAACAGGAACAAAGCACACTGAGGGAAACACACTAGGGATTAAGGGCTACAGGACAAAGGGAACAGGATGGTCGGCGACACATGCTGACCAAACAGGAACAAAGCACACTGAGGGAAACACACTAGGGATTAAGGGCTACAGGACAAAGGGAACAGGATGGTCGGCGACACATGCTGACCAAACAGGAACAAAGCACACTGAGGGTGCATAGATGTTCCTCTGGTCAGTTTGAAGCCAACAGTTATGAAACTGAATAGAATTTTTAGAATATAATTTTTTTTATTACTACTGGAAAGCAGGATAAATAACATGATAATTTATAGTTTTCTTGACATTTTTCCTCCTTCTCTATGTTATTGTCTCCTTTGTGTGTTGTATATGCACACATAAAAGCATACACACACACAGGTAGATGGACATTAATAAATAATAACAATAAATAATAAATGACAAGAAACGGTGACAGTTCAAGGATTTTCAACATAGCATCAAACAGTGTCCCAATATTCTCATTATGTCTCACTTATACACACAGATCAACACACACACACATTCAAATGCAGAGGATAAATGCATTTGGTTGAACCGAGATCATCCTTTTTTGTGCATGTGTAAGATTACCCCTCCCTCAGCTCTTTCTCCCTCTCTCTCTTAGGAATAGAGAAGGAGAGTCAGAGGTGGAGTTGGGGGGGGGGGGGTGAGGGAAGTACTGCTGTATTCACCAAAAATATAGTGATGAGGGGGTAATAAAATTAAGATGTTAAGAGCATCAAGAATCATCATCAGATGGCATAGAATCTCCAGAGGATTATGAGGGTGAAAGGAAGACATATTCGCTCTGAAGTACTTACCATGTAACTGGTGCACACAGATTAAAATAAGAGTCCAAGGATGTGTTTACTGTTTCACAAAAAGTTAAAGTTATTGCTATGGTTCCTCCTACTAAGATGAAATGAACTCAATCAATTTTGCATCCTTTTTTTCGGCTATTTATGGAATCCATCACATCATCAAATGTATATCGTTAGAGAGCACCATTAAACATATATTATTATTATTGTTGTTGTTGTCAATTGTGTGTCTAAACTGTGAAATACTCATTTGCAAAGTTTTTTTTTTTTTTTTTTTTTTAAAAAAAAGATTTGGCAGTAAAAAATGAGATAAAGAGGATGTCTGAGGTGGGGGAAGGTAGCAAGGGCAGGTCGTTACTGACCAATCAAGGATCAAAAAGAGTTTTTGCTTTAAATTGTACAGATTGCACAGCATTGTATTCAACGCGTAAATGAGCCGGATTTCAGCCGTTTACAGAGTAACTTGGGGGACCTGTGCACTGTCACCTCGTACGTACAATATCCCGCAAATTGTTATTTTGCTTTTCTTCCTTGACAAAGGAGCAAATCATCATCATCAGTGAGTACAGTGACTTTTTTATTAAATGTGTGCTATGTGTATTATTTACAATGATAGGCTGTAGACAGTGATACAATAATTCTGATTTATAGCTTCTCTGAGCTAATCTTAAATGGGAAAGCAGGGGTACTGACCACAGCTTCATTCAGAATTGACTGTTATAGCGGTCATGCAGTCATGCATCTGCCCAGCACTTATCCAGCAGGAGGGCATGGGGGCTTTTCATTATCTCTAATTACTAAGACTGACCCCGAGGACTATAAATGTTGTCAAAGATGCCATAAAAATTGGAACCTTCCCTTCTTCTGTCTGGCCGTAGACCTCAATTTCTAAGCTTTCCATTGCGATTTTATCTTTGCATACCTGCACAGAAATGCACATGCATTTGGCAGAATTTGCCAAACAGAGCAACAGCCCATTTGCCCGTGGTCCTTGTTTTCTGTGCCACAGCTGCAGTCCAAGTACAGGATTCTGCTTTGGGTTCAGCGACTCTCCAATCAGCCCCATAATTTAGTTTAACCATCTGTCCTCAATAGAGATGGATCCTAGCTGTGTGTGTATGGGCACAAGGCAGGGAATTACTCAGGATGGGGTGCCGACCCATCACAGGGCACACTGACACCATTCATAATTTGGGGGGAAACCAGAGACCCCCCCAGAGGAAACCCAACTATGACACAGGAAGAATGTGCAAACTCCACATCCACAGGACTGGGTTGGAGACTCGAACCCTGGTCGGAGAAGGGTGACGTAACAGTGCTGACCACTGTCCCCGCTGCTGCTCCAAAGTATCTCTCTCTCTCTCTCTCTCGCTACCCCCCCCCCCCCCCCAACCCCTCTCTGGATGTGCAATAACTCACTTGTGTAATAACTCCAGCCAAGTGCAATATTTGCTTTCTGTGCAATATACATTTTATGTACACATTTTTATTTACTTTTTATTCAGTAGTACTCATTAGTAGTACTTTCAATACCCTCTGTGTAAATGATTGAATGTTTGCTCCTTGTTGTATCTGAAGGGGCAGCTGCTCTGCAATTTCGATATACATGGTATAATGACTATAAAACACTTCTAATTCTAATAACTGTAAATCTAAAACCCCAAACTTATTATATGTCATTATTCAGTATCCCAGGTGTTGAAATGCCTTCAGCTGGCTTTTTGCTTTAGGTGACATGTCTGTAAGGTGGGGTCCAATCAGTGGACTAATTTGGGTTTGGTAGTCCGAAGTGAGTATAGTGGTTATCAGCTGGTTGGTTCTGCTGTCTGATTTCCACATTCCTTACCAACAGAGCTGAGTAATTCGGGTCCAGAGAGTAAAAGTCCAGTCCGGGACTTTGTTTCAGCCAACCAGTTGAGTACTCGGTGACTGTGACTCTTTATGATGGTTTATTGAAACAAAATCTTGTTCTGGATTTTTACTCTCTGGACCTGAATTACCCAACTCTGCTTGCCATGCCGTAGAGCGGGATGGACCACAGGGATGGAGATGATGAGAGCAGACTGACCAGATCCGGCACAAGGGACATCTGATTGTGTTTGCTACACCATCCATTTCCTTGGCTGCCGGCCCACCGTGTCTCGGCCCTTTTCGGAGTCTTTTGGCAGCCACTGAAGCTTCAGCTTTGCCCAGTTTGGACAGCTCCTAGTTATCCGAGGCACATTTGTAGTCCGTTGTCGCACAGACAAAGGATGAAGTTGTCCTGACAATAGAAGGGACCTTTTTCATTGTTAGCTACAGATATATTGTCACGAGACAATGAACGCCGTCCCACTGAAAATATATTTAGATTTATCTGCTGCAGAATTTCGTTTTCACCGTGACCAACAAAAACCAGACACATAACATTATTTATTAACAGTATTTGTGTGGATATACACACACAGTGTATGTATGTAAGGGTGTCCTGTGTTTCTGGGATCCAGGTTCACTATAACCCAGTACTGGATATCAGAATCAAAGATGGGCAGGTGGGCGATGTATTGTCACGGGTCAGAACAAACCCAGACCAAGTCAAGTCGAACCCAGCACAATGGATCCTGCGTGGCTCGGTGGGCTAAGCCTTCGTGGTTGTGATCGGAAGGTTGCTGGTTCGACCTTGGCCTCAGTAAAACCGTCACTTGTCTGTGGGCCCTTGAATAAGGCACTAAAGCCCCAGCTCCCTGGGTGCGACAAGGTGGCTGCCCTTCGCTGTGACCGCCAGACTCGCTCTAGCCTGCATCTGTGTCTCATGGAGAGTAATTCCCCTGAGGGGGTTAGAAAAGTGTCTTTATTCTGTTTGATTGGCAGCTTGAATTATTCATGGGGGGTGGGGGGGTGGCATGGTGGTTAGCTCTCTGCCATAGATCCATGTATGTGGAGTTTGCATGTTCTCCCTGTGTCATCGTGGGTGGGGTTTCCTCCTGGTTCTCTGGTTTCCCCCCACAATCGAAAAAACATGCTGGGGTTAATTGGAATTACCAAATTGCCCATAGGTGTGCGTGAGTGTGAGCGTGAGTGTGAGTGTGAACGTGAGCGTGAGTGTGAGTGTGAGCGTGAGCGTGAGGGTGCCCTGGGATGATCGGCGCCCCATCCTGGGTTCTTCCCAGCTTTGTACCTGTAGCCTCCAGGATAGGATCCAGGCCCCGCAACCCTGAACAGGACAGGCGGTTACAGAAATGCAGAAAAGTCTGGCTTCAGTTAAAGTGGTTTAAAAGAATAAGGAAAGAAATTATAAGGAAGCTGCAAGTAAAAGTAGCAAAGGAGGCTTCCGGAAAAGATCTGGTTAGGGGTCTAACGAAAGGAGGGGTTTTGGGTTCCAGTGGGCGAGGAGAACAGGAACGCGGCAGCCTGCAATCCCTCAGGAGGGCCTGCAATACCAGAGCGTGCGGAGTGCACACTTCCCACAACATCGGTCTCCCCATTTGGGGGGCGTGCGCTGTCTTTAAACTCCCTGGACGGCTTCCCGGAGGCTGGCTCATTGTCCGACAGCCTCGCTCGCGCTTTGGCATTCCTCACACGGAGCCCTCCGCTCTTAAGGGGAGCTGTTCGTTGGCGAGGTGCTGAAACTGGCAGGTATGTATGCATCTTTAAATACATTCATATCCATAAAGGAGGAAAATACTAATGGCTTATCGCATCATTTATCACAATGTCGCTCCATCTTACACAACTTTCAATTGATAACTACATTAAAAATAACCGAAATTTTGTTCCGCATAGTCTGATTTAAATGTATTTTCCCCATGAGATAACATTAAGCCTAACCTTAACTTTAACCCTAGTTTTTTTAACGAAAAAGGAAAGGTTTCACTCATTTCATCTATTCATAAATCATTGTTAAATATCTTCTTGGGTACACACAGCTGGCGTGAGACAGGAATTCTTTAAAAGGTTTTTGCGATTTTGTTGGCGGAGTAACACCGCACTCACACGTTTGAAGCAAGGACACAAAAGGAGGAAATCAATAACTCAAATTTTTCTATGCAGTTAGTGTGAGTCATCTTCAGACCATTATCCAGAAGGCTGCAGGGTATTTATGAAATGAAAGAACTCTATAGCAAATAGCCATGGGAATATGAAACTGCAAACATTAGTAGAGAACGCGTGCAGCTTCATGTGATCCATCACACTTGCACTTATTGAAATAATAACGTGCAGAAATCCCTCTGTTTAGTCCATGTTGGGTGGGGGGTGTTGATATCTGGGGGGGGAGATGATGTCACATGACGAATTCCAGTTCTTGTATCCCAAAGTCAACCCTGCATTCTCTTTCTTTCTCTTTCTTTCTATGCATTTTCTCCCCTCTGTGTTACCCCCAAATAAAGGTCACATTCCTTCCTTCACCCTCTGTGTCACATGGTTCCAGATTCAGGGGCCCAGCACTTTAGAAGGGCCCTTCAATATGTAAAATTATGTAATGTAGAAGGGGGGTGGGGGCCACAAGGTGACATTTTGTCACAGGGCCCAGAATGTCTAGCTATGCCCCTGCATGGTTCTGTGCCTACTGAGGAAGTCATAGGCAGTCGGAGGAGGGTGGTGAGGGTCTCAGTCAGTTAGGCCTCTCTGCCTATGATCGGAAGGTTGTTGGTTCAAGTTCCGACCTTAGCAGGACAGTCACATTTTCAGTGGACCTTTAACTCCTGCGGATAAATGCTCTAAACCTGGGCTTGGATCCCCAGCATGAATGTCAGCTGTGTATGTGACCCTCGAAGAAGCAAGATGGGATATGAGAAAAGAAGCGTTCCAGGATACTTGGATAAATAAAGCGTTTTGTGTCATTTCCAAGGCCGTTTTAATCAGGCCACCAAAGCTCTCCTGCTGGTTTATTAGCAGAATGTTCTCATCAGCCTATGTTGTCGTCTTCCAAGGAAAATGACGAGTTGACGAGTAGCTAAGTAATCAGCCGTGGAATTTTATTATTATTTTATTTTGTAAACATAATAAGCTGCTTTATGACCATACAATGACTTAATTGTTACCTCACACCGCCTGGGTTTCCAGTTTCCAGTCCCAGCCCTGGCTCTGTGTGTGACTTTGCATGTTCTCTGTGTGTGATGTTGCATGTTCTCTGTGTGTGACTTTGCATGTTCTCTGTGTGTGACGTTGCATGTTCTCTGTGTGTGACTTTGCATGTTCTCTGTGTGTGATGTTGCATGTTCTCTGTGTGTGACTTTGCATGTTCTCTGTGTGTGACTTTGCATGTTCTCTGTGTGTGACTTTGCATGTTCTCTGTGTGACTTTGTATGTTCTCTGTGTGTGACGTTGCATGTTCTCTGTGTGTGACTTTGCATGTTCTCTGTGTGTGACGTTGCATGTTCTCTGTGTGTGACTTTGCATGTTCTCTGTGTGTGACGTTGCATGTTCTCTGTGTGTGACTTTGCATGTTCTCTGTGTGTGACTTTGCATGTTCTCTGTGTGTGACTTTGCATGTTCTCTGTGTGTGACGTTGCATGTTCTCTGTGTGTGACTTTGCATGTTCTCTGTGTGTGACTTTGCATGTTCTCTGTGTGTGACGTTGCATGTTCTCTGTGTGTGACTTTGCATGTTCTCTGTGTGTGACTTTGCATGTTCTCTGTGTGTGACGTTGCATGTTCTCTGTGTGTGATGTTGCATGTTCTCTGTGTGTGACTTTGCATGTTCTCTGTGTGTGACTTTGCATGTTCTCTGTGTGTGACGTTGCATGTTCTCTGTGTGTGACGTTGCATGTTCTCTGTGTGTGACTTTGCATGTTCTCTGTGTGTGACTTTGCATGTTCTCTGTGTGTGACGTTGCATGTTCTCTGTGTGTGACTTTGCATGTTCTCTGTGTGTGACTTTGCATGTTCTCTGTGTGTGACTTTGCATGTTCTCTGTGTGTGACGTTGCATGTTCTCTGTGTGTGACTTTGCATGTTCTCTGTGTGTGACTTTGCATGTTCTCTGTGTGACTTTGCATGTTCTCTGTGTGTGATGTTGCATGTTCTCTGTGTGACTTTGTATGTTCTGTGTGTGTGACGTTGCATGTTCTCTGTGTGTGACGTTGCATGTTCTCTGTGTGTGACTTTGCGTGTTCTCTGTGTGTGACTTTGCATGTTCTCAGTGTGTGATGTTGCATGTTCTGTGTGTGTGACTTTGCATGTTCTCTGTGTGTGACGTTGCATGTTCTCTGTGTGTGACTTTGCATGTTCTCTGTGTGTGACTTTGCATGTTCTCTGTGTGTGACGTTGCATGTTCTCTGTGTGTGACTTTGCATGTTCTCTGTGTGTGACTTTGCATGTTCTCTGTGTGTGACGTTGCATGTTCTCTGTGTGTGATGTTGCATGTTCTCTGTGTGTGACTTTGCATGTTCTCTGTGTGTGACGTTGCATGTTCTCTGTGTGTGACGTTGCATGTTCTCTGTGTGTGACTTTGCATGTTCTCTGTGTGTGACTTTGCATGTTCTCTGTGTGTGACGTTGCATGTTCTCTGTGTGTGACTTTGCATGTTCTCTGTGTGTGACTTTGCATGTTCTCTGTGTGTGACGTTGCATGTTCTCTGTGTGTGACTTTGCATGTTCTCTGTGTGTGACGTTGCATGTTCTCTGTGTGTGACTTTGCATGTTCTCTGTGTGTGACGTTGCATGTTCTCTGTGTGTGACTTTGCATGTTCTCTGTGTGTGACTTTGCATGTTCTCTGTGTGTGACGTTGCATGTTCTCTGTGTGTGACGTTGCATGTTCTCTGTGTGTGACTTTGCATGTTCTCTGTGTGTGACTTTGCATGTTCTCTGTGTGTGACGTTGCATGTTCTCTGGTGTGTGACGTTGCATGTTCTCTGTGTGTGACTTTGCATGTTCTCTGTGTGTGACTTTGCATGTTCTCTGTGTGTGACGTTGCATGTTCTCTGTGTGTGACTTTGCATGTTCTCTGTGTGTGACTTTGCATGTTCTCTGTGTGTGACTTTGCATGTTCTCTGTGTGTGACGTTGCATGTTCTCTGTGTGTGACGTTGCATGTTCTCTGTGTGTGACTTTGCATGTTCTCTGTGTGACTTTGCATGTTCTCTGTGTGTGATGTTGCATGTTCTCTGTGTGACTTTGTATGTTCTGTGTGTGTGACGTTGCATGTTCTCTGTGTGTGACGTTGCATGTTCTCTGTGTGTGACTTTGCGTGTTCTCTGTGTGTGACTTTGCGTGTTCTCAGTGTGTGACGTTGCATGTTCTGTGTGTGTGACTTTGCATGTTCTCTGTGTGTGACGTTGCATGTTCTCTGTGTGTGATGTTGCATGTTCTCTGTGTGTGACTTTGCATGTTCTCTCTGTGCACATCTGGGTGCTGCTGTTTCCTCTTCACAGTCTGAATGCATGTGTTTTGAAGAGCACACCGCCCTTTTAAGTTGGGATAGAGATCCGTGGCCGCTTCTGGAAGGTTGTGAGTTCAAATCCCATCACTATTGAGCTTTTGAGTATAGACCCTAACCTCTGCTGCTCCAGGGATGGAGACAGAGCCTTATCCATGATCCTTACTTCTGTGTCACTTTAGACAAAAGCATCTATGAATGTATCTTGGCTCTCAGTGGAGGTGGCGCAGTGGTTCAGTGGGGGTTGCACAGTGGTTCAGTGGAGGTGGCGCAGTGGTTCAGTGGAGGTGGCGCAGTGGTTCAGTGGAGGTGGCACAGTGGTTCAGTGGAGGTGGCGCAGTGGTTCAGTGGAGGTGGCGCAGTGATTCAGTGGAGGTGGCGCAGTGGTTCAGTGGAGGTGGCGCAGTGGTTCAGTGGGGGTTGCACAGTGGTTCAGTGGGGGTGGCACAGTGGTTCAGTGGGGGTTGCGCAGTGGTTCAGTGGAGGTGGCGCAGTGGTTCAATGGAGGTTGCACAGTGGTTCAGTGGGGGTTGCACAGTGGTTCAGTGGAGGTGGCGCAGTGGTTCAGTGGGGGTTGCACAGTGGTTCAGTGGGGGTTGCACAGTGGTTCAGTGGGGGTGGTGCAGTGGTTCGCAATGCTGTCTCACACCTCCCAGACGCGGAGTTCGCATCTTCTCCCCATGTCATCATGGGGTTTCACTCCTTTAGTTCTGTTTTCCCCCCCACAGTCCAAAAACCATACTGAGGTTAATTGGACTTACTAAGTCGTCCAGTATGTGCCCTGCAATAGGCTGATGCTGGGCGGCTCCCCCACAACCTTGAATAGGACAAGTGGGTACAGAAAATGGATAGAAACCTGTGAGCGACTGTCCTGATCTCTGCTTCCTGTGGCTCATCACAGCCCGATACCAAACCAGCAATTATGGAAAATGGATGGGAGGCGTCTCTGTGAATAATGTGTAAAATGCCCAGTACGTCTAGAAATCAAAAAAGGATTAAATGCACCATGTCAAACTTTCAGTAAAGGCTGTTTAAACATGAAGCACATTTCCCACTAGTATGTACAATAACGCTGCTATTTGCATCTTTGCTGTAAGGCCAAACCACGCGGCTAATTATGCATTTCATCTTTAATCTTTTTTATCTTCACTAAAGATTTTTTTTTTTATTGAAATTTAGTTATTTAATTTATAATTTAGTACAATGCATCTACTTATTGTTCTCCTATTTAAGGGCATGGGATAAAAAAAGTCTTAAGTCAATAAAAAAATTATTTAACTGCTTGATCTTTATGTCAAAGTAGCTGAATGAGTATTTCTATCCATCTTTAATTATCCTTCAGAATCTCTCACTGAAATTTTATCATGGTTATACACATAGACATATTTGCCTTCCTCTTTTATTATACATATAGTATTTCAGTGCCAGAACTGCAGATTGACATTTCCCATCATGCAAAGCAACACCCGCTCCCAGCTCCTTGTGCTTAATGCAAATAGTTCCCCACCATGAAGGCGTTTAGTTACGCCAGGGTAGGGTCAAGGGAGAGTTCACAGCCTAGAGTTCCGTTTTTTTTAGGCTATTTAGTGAATGTGTTGTTTTTCTAGATTATGCTGCCAGACTCTAATAAAGAACAAGATATGTAGCCCGGTCTGATGGTTACACCTCTGGCTTCACCCGACGCCGCAGGATTGAACTAAGTCAAGAAGTTCAAAAAACTTAGAAAAAGAGTTAGAAAAACTTTTCAGTGCACAGAAGTTTTACCACAACTGTTTTCAGGTCGATTTCCTTATCAGCGTTGGATATAATATGATATTGAGGACATAGTTAGTGAAATTGATTTACCATGCATAGTTTTTACCCTCATAGCCCTTGGCTACAAGCTGCCTTTTTCACAAAATGCACAATCATCATGGAATTTTAAACTAAGCTGCACCACTATACCTACGTTTTTTTTATTAAAAGGACCTTCTACTCTTAACCTATTCCTTGATTATGTGTAATATATCATTTCTTTCCATTCAAATCAGGGTCCACAAATTCCTTCATGTCAATATCTATCCGTTAATCTACCCGTTTTTCAGCCGTGTGTCCAGGTCAGGGTTGTGGGGTCTTCATGTCAATAGGCATTAATTAAATAAGAGTGATGTGCTACCAAACGTGGCCTTCAACCTTGCCAGTCAATACTCAAAGCACAATCATTCTGCTGTGTTAGCAAAATCTTAAAGTTGTGCATTTCTATATAGAAAATGCATAATTGCTAGGAATGTTGTTTAAGACTCAATCAAAACAGTCTGTGTCAGTTTTAGCCTTGGATTATTCCACCCAAACATAACACCCAAATATATAAATAAATTTGACTTTGACTTTTGTGCCAGGTTACATTCACGTGCTCCATCGTTATTTGATCAAAATTTGTTCCCCAGTTTGATTCTCCACTTTCCATTTCTAGAGATTGATGGAGATGGTATGAGGTAAAAGACACATGGGATTAATTATCCCGGAATACCATTAAGGTAACCCATGGTTAAAAGAAACCCTTCAACCTAACCTAGTGAATGTGGTGGAGCACAAACCATTATGCCCTCAACCCTCTGATCTTCACTCTGATTATCGTGACAGAAGGGGATCTGAGGAAGGGTGTGTTATTTTTTAAATCGGATCTGACGCAGATTTTAAGCAGATTTCTCACGCATGACACATTAAACGCATTGCAAATACAGGTGCGCAGCAGTAAAACGACATTTACGATATGAAAAGAGAAAGTCGCCACATTTTTAACACGCTCCCATCTGACAAAAAAATACAGCCAATTAGAAATACCGTCCTTGGACCTAATCCTCTCACGCCCGAAGGATTTTTATAATGGAGCGCTGACACAAAACTAACATGGAACAGCGAGTGAAATTAAATTGATAGCAACATAACATAGTCATTAGTGTTGTGACGGATATGCAGTTTTATTTAAACAGTTGTAAAAGACTGATGGTTGAAGTGATAGAAGAACGACGGCAGACTTTTGGGAGGAGGAGTAAAAGTGGCCCTTCTGGCTGACACAATTTTCTGCCTATCATCAGTAACTGCTTACGCTGTCTAGTTCAGCCATGTCTGTAGGGCACTAGAGCCTAAGGCGTAGTGTGGGGGAACTGCCTGAAGGAGGCGCTAGTCCTCTGCACTGGTATAAGAACATAGCATTTCATTTGGAGACTCTATAGTCATCAGCTCACCAGGACGTTGGGGTTTTGTCAGAGACCTGGAGTATTCGAAGGTGATCCACAACGCGGTATAGAGACTGGTCCACACGAGAACCCCCGTATGCAGTGAAGGACAGCACTGTGCTGCTGAGAAACATTTGTCATAAAGGACCCCCAGCAGATTCGAAAATCCCTTATATAAAATGGGGTATTATTTGCATATAACCTACACATATGCTCTCATATACTTTATGTAATCTCTAGATTACTTATAATACCTAATACAACACAAATAAGAGAAAATGAAGTAGTCAAATAAATGACTTGATAATGTAAAATAAAATTGTTTATTCTGTCAGCTTCTATAGACGTGGGATCATATACCGAATTTTAACCAGCGTCCTTCGTTATCGACCGAATAAAGCAATGCGGGTTAACGAGAAAAGAGAGTATCTTTGGCACTCTGCTTCACTGATACGCTGAACCAGAACGCTTAGAGTGGGAAAACGTTAATGAAGCCATAGTACGTTTCGGCAAATTCCCAGAAATCTGACTGAAAATTACATTTTCAACATAGTGTTCGATGCGTGGCAAATTCCAGGTTTGCTTTTTGGAACTTTCTGGATGGTTTTTTTCCCCCTAATATTTTTGATATACGGTTGGTTGAATCCGCGAATGGGGAACCTGTGGATACAGAGAGTTGCCTGCATTTATTACCATATACTGTTACATGTAACCATAACGCATGATCAACAACAACAATTTGTTTATGTTTAATTGCATGTGCAAAAATAAATCATTCTGCATTATGCAGCCTTTCTGCTATCGCTGCATATTCCTCCAGGAAATGCCTTCACAGCAGGCCAAATACAGCAAAACCTAGCTATCACTGTGGATAATGGAGACAGTGCAAACAGCTTGCCTTACCGAAGAAAATGCTACTGAGTTTCATCTTTATTTGCAAAGAAAAAGATCCCTCTACTATGGTGTGAAGCATTCGATTTAATACCCAGGATGTCAGGACGTCTTATGCAGCAGCGAGTGATTTTTGACTAACTTCTGGGCTGCAGAAGTTTCAAGATATCTTGAGATTCTTAATGACAAACAAAGTGACTGTCGTTCTCTTCCACATGCTCTCCTGCTGTTCTATGGCATTTGTCCAGTGGCATTCAGAATTCATACATCACAGTTTCTTTATTCTCTCCTGGTTTGGGTTCCATGCTTCACAAGCCCTTTTTACATACAATCCAATTTCTATATGCTTGTTCTCTGTGGTTCTTTCCCTGTTTCAGAGTTTTTGGTTCTTATTCTCCATGGTTTTCTTTCTTTCTTTTTCTTTTTTTCTTTCTTTCTCTCTTTCTTTCTTTTTCTTTTTCTTTCTCTCTTTCTTTCTCTTTCTTTCTGTCTTTCTCTCTATCCCTTTCTTTCTTTCTTTCTTTCCCTTTCTTTCTTTTCTCTTTCTTTCTTTCTTTCTTCCCTTTTTCCTGTTTTTGAATTATTCCGTATAAATGACACAGGGTTAGGGTCACAACTTTATTGTGAAAGGTGCTATATAAAAATGAACTGAATCAAACTGAATTTATGCTGGATTAAAGGCAGAGTAATATTACATGAAACAAGAGAGGAAAATTCTCCACACCAAGGTACTGCTTAAGTTAAAACGTCTTCATTATGATGACATACCCTGTTAAAAGCATATGCAGAGTCGCACATGCTGTACATATTATGCCCTAAGGAGGCACAAGCCGCTATGCATGGGCACTTTTAACAGTCCAGTTAGGACATGTCGTTATAATAAAGACATTTTAACTTAAGAATAACTTAACTTTTTATTTTAACTGAAGGAGAGAGATGAAATGCTGTGACAGATGACCTGGCCCCCACAATCCCCCCCACCTAAACTCTACAGAGCTGTTTTGGGATGACTTTGATCGAACAGTAAGAGCAAGGTAGCCAATTTGTGCCCAGAACCTGTGGAAACCCCTTCAGGACTGTCGGAGAAGCATTTCAGGTGGTTACATCCAGAAGCTGGTCAATAAAAAGCCAAGAGTCTGAAATGCTGTCATCTTGAATGTGTAGCATGTGTAGTCAACCCCCCCCCCCCCCCCCCACCCCACCCCACAAGAAGTACAGCAAAACGTCATTGACATAAAAACTGGGACAACAAAAAAATTAGCAAACAATTCCCTGAAACCACAGAAACACAAACAGCAGAGCCAGACTCTGGGACAGACTAGGAACAAAAGTCCGCTTTGTGTGGGGTGGAGGTTCTCCATAATGTTTTTTCACTATGGGGAAAGGGGCTATTTTTTGCTCCTGGCCCATGGATACAGCATCCCACAAGGAATTCTCCCACTAGTCCAAATGGCCTACATCCCTGCTTTAAACCACAAAGGAACATTTTCCAACCCTGCTCTGTCCTTCCTCTTAAATCAGCCCAGCTGGCTCCCATTACTTCAGAAGATTCCAGCCCATCATAACATATCCCTGGCGGTATTTTCGGAGAGGAGGCATGATGTGAAAACTGGGCATTCCTTGTATTGATATCCGGCCACCCACATATGTGCAATACACTTGCAACTGTCACAGTGTCACCGCTGAGATCTCAAAAACCAACTGAGCTTTGATGCAGAACCCTGTGTTTAAAAGTCTGGGCTGCTGTGGCAGATTTTCAAACAGAAACTTGTACTGTATGTGCAGGTTATTCTTATGCCAGTTCTATCATCATTACTGCCTCTAGCAGATGAGCAACATCTGCTTGGCTCGTACCTCGCCGGTCATGATAATATCAGCACCACTCAGCAGAAGACACGGAGATTAAGTAGGTGAATGTAAATATTAAAGTTATGTTTCCCTGTTGTCAATTTTAGGGTCAGAAACTGAAGAACAGAATCAGATTCCCACACTTCATGCTAAGGTTCTAAGGTTCATTCTGATTCCCACACTTCATGCTAAGGTTCTAATGTTCATTCTGAGGCAAGAAGAAATTCATCAATTTATCGGGGTGAGTTTAATGGGATAAAATGATATACTTTGGTATTTACTGTTTAATTTTTAAATCTGTTCAAGCCATTTTAATTTAAACCATTTCTATGCAACAATTGCTTCCAAGTAACATCCATGATAATCCTTTATATTTCATAAATCTGTATTAATATTGTTTTTAAGAGGCAAACTCCACCTGTCAAATTTCACTTTACCAGAATGAGAAAATAATGAATGGTAATGGAGTTCATCTGTTAAATACATGTTGTACGCTGCTGTCACAACTGCTGTTGCAGCAGCTTGGACGATTGCAGGCCACACAGACCCCACTGGTCATATTCAAATGAAGTTATGCCGTGTTATATAATCAGGCTTAATAAACACTCAGAACACAAACACTGGAATCTGTGCTGCATGCAAAGTACATCAAATTCTATTACATTGATCTTAGTCTGCAAATTCGCCTCTGCATTTTTGGTTTTGTGTGTTTTGCTATTCAAATCACAATCTCCCCATACATTTGTAGTTGCCTCCTATATGCAATATATAATATAAACAAATATATATCCCCGATATATAATTATGTGACTTATCATGAATCCATTCACTGTTCACAACATAGAAATCCAACATTCATTTCATCAAAACATTCCATGGCGGATAGGAGACGCACGAACGGATATTTAATTTATTCCATAATTTCTGGCTGGCTCCACCTCTCCGAGTGCGTGTTGTGTGTCTGCTGGCAGCTTGGCAAGATGTACCAGCATCCGGCTGCCTCAAAGGACGACAGGAAGCAAGAGGCGAAGAAAAAAACCATGACAAAACCGGTCCAATTTGTCGCAGTGCGTCTGTGTGCCTGTTTGACCGCGTTTCTTGCCTGGCGGTTCGTAGCTGCTCTTTCGATTTCCGAGCAGATGTTCAAAGCCCCGTGAGTAAATGTCGAGGGCAATCCTACAGATAAAGGGGGCGTGGCCTCATAGGGCATGTCTAGCTGAAGCGGAAATCCAACATGGGCAATGCGCTACACTTCTTTTATTTCCAATCTCTACAAAAATCCGAACCAACCCAATCCATCTAAAGGCAGTAAATTAGATCACGCAAATGTGAACAGACACCTTAAATTACTTGCATCTGTTTTCCTTTTCTCACTCTGGCTTGGGTGTGTGTTTTTTTTCCAGTGGTGATATTTTTGCTGTGCTACTCATTGAAACAGGTCATTTCCATCCCTGCCGGAGCAGACTAGTAAGGGATTTCTGGAAACCGTAATATCTCAGGGAAGGACAGATTGCTACTGCTCTCTCTGCATCCCCTCGTGCACAAATCAAAGTTCAGCTCAAGATCACATATCCCTAAAGAAGATATAAGTCAAGAACTTATATCAAGATGCTTGATATAATTTTCCTTTACAAATGTATCCAGTAACAGCTCCTGGTCAGATGCCTTTCCTTATTTCTCAGTCTCTAAGTTGTCGTTTAGAGGCCTTTTAAAAAGGGTTTTTAATATCTTTTTATCCCGTGAATTTATAGACACCATTGAGTATCCTCTGCATGCCGGCCGCTACCCATCCAAGAGCTGCTGATCACATGCAAATTTTTCGTCATGCACCGGGTGATCCTCTAAACAGTAGCAAAGCCTTGTTAGCCTGAGGCTGAGATTCTAGAATCTTGCCAGTAGAGAATATTTTCATTTTGATGCCATTGACAGTCAAACAGTTACAAAGATTCATTTTCATTTCTTTCGCTCCTTTTTGTTTGTTAATCCCGTAAAACCATTAAAAACATTACATGGATTCGCAGCTGTGCATCACTGGTAGAAGGGCAAGCTTGGGGAAATGTATGCTCCTCTCAGTAAAATGTTATTCATACAACTAAGTCAACATTCAGCCTCAAAATTTTTGCATCTACGATTTGGCAGCTAAAGATTACAGTTTATGAATACAGGGCTGCTATCTCATCACTCTTCTTAACACTAATTTAGGGTGTTGACAAGGACATGTGTTGCTGTATTGAAAAGCTTAAAAAGCATAACAACTTCTAAAGTAATGTAAACATTCAAATTGATAGTAGTGGCCAAACACACTACATAAACGTGTGCAAGCATACTAATTTCGCAATAACTATTGCTCTCTTCCAGCACAATTTGAGTCATGGCCCATCTGTGCAAAGTTGTGACTGCAACCAGACATAACAAGATCTTCCATGGATGATTTTCCAGATCAATTTTGACACCTCTGTCTCTAAAGACAATGGGAAAAGTCAAAAGTGCAATACATTTGAACATGGGGAGGAGATGCAAACTGCACACACACCCACGGGCAGGAGTCAAACCCACATCCCTGGTGGACGTCAGTCATAAACAACGGCATCAAACTGATGAATCTTTTCTAAGAAGCGCATGGTAGATGGCACCCTGGATGGGATGCTGGTTAATCATATTCAGGAATTAAGAATCAATTAAAAATTGCCAGTTTATCTAATTCAATGTTTTGGACTAAGAATTAGGAGTAACCCTTGCATGCACTAAGAGAACATATTAAAATAACATGAATAAATATCCAGAGATGGGATTCGAACCCTTAACCAGTAGAAGGCTATAGTGGTACTCCATAGGCCAGCCGCCGACCGTGAAGTCAGCCATCACTCTTCCCAGCTATTATACAGTATAAGGTGTGGGGGGGGTCACAGTTGGCTGCAGTCTACTGCAGTCAGCATAGGACACAAGGCTGGGGGACACCCTCTGTGGGACGCCAGTCCATTGCTGGGGAAACACTCATACACAATTATAGCCACCAGTTCACGAATCAGTATGACTTTGGGCCGTGGGAGGGTAAAATATGAAGGCATGACCAGAGTCATTGAGTCCCTATTGGAAGTGATAAGTCATGCAAATGGCCCACCTGCCGGGTGAATTGTTATTCTGCATTTATTTCCCAGTATGTTGCATTCTGTCACCACGGAGCACTCGTGCCCAGCCAGCCCGGGTGCGAATGAGGTGCACCTCACACGACACGCTTCGGAATCCTGCCGTCATCGGCACTCCGCTCCCAGCGAGAGAGGGAGCGTTTGGATCAAGCACCGAAATATAAGGACACATATATCTTGTGACTTTTAGCGGCTCTTGTCGTGAGAGGTGACACGTAATTGCAGCAGAAGGTGACTGATTTCTGGACACCAGTCGTCAGTGCGCCTTCGCCTCCTGCCTTTTATACACCGCGATATATTACTATTGATTTCTAAATTGGAGAGTTAGGCAAGGAGTGATTTATTGCAGTCAGAGATTAAACCGAACATCCAGACACTCCATTGCCTCGTCCTGCTTCTGAATCTGAATCCCTGCAGGTTTGTCAGTAATACCGATGTATGAAACTGCTGGATAAAACAAGCTTCATGAAATCAAAGCATTTGGCGGTGACACCTGCCCTGTATTCCCGGCTTACAGTAGATCTGTAACCGGAGCATAAAAAAATTCAAGAGACAAAAATAAACAACAGACTGTATTTGAGGCTGTATTTGAGATCTACAAGCTAAGAGGTAATGAAGTTGTGTGATACATGATTTTAGTTCTAAGGTTTTGTATTCATTTGTCTGTTAGCATATGTACCTCATTCCAGTCACGGATTATGGGTTGTGTGGGCCCCTGGGCAAAATGTTCGCTCCCTCCATGTTTCTATCAGAGGCCCTATAGGGTCAGGGGCCCTTGTAGGCAGAGGATCAAAGAATGTAGGCCCTCTAAAATAGACAAACGAAAATACATTGTTGATAAGCGTTGCAAATTGTTTTGGGCTAGGGGCCCCACGGGCCCCCTGCACCCCAAGGGCCCCTGGGCAGCGGCCCCACTGGCCCGGTCCGTAATCCGTCCCTGCCTCATTCCATAAATCACTGTTGGAGAACAACCACGAAAACTTTTACAATAAAATCTTATATATTCATTACATTTCACATAGTTCTTAGTGTTCTCATTTATGCGTGAAAATATAATTCTGGGTGTATCTTAAACAAAATGGTACCTGCACTTAGGAATGCTGTCTGGTAATGTTGAAACCATGACTGGAATAAATGAATAGGGACAACTAAATGGAAAGCAAAAAATATCTCCTAGCATTTGCTGACCTGCTTTCTTCCCAAAAGAAACTGCTGTTCTGTTACATATCATCTTTTACGTTTATATTACTCAGACTTGTATCAACTTGTGTTCATATTTAGGACCGGGACCACTGGACACAAGTCACTTGGGTGTATCGCCTTGGGTCTGGATTTAGGACCTGGTGGACTGATAAAAATTGTATGGGATTAACCCAGGATAGGGGCTAATCCATCGCGGGGTGCACACACCCCACCCGAGCAGGCCTGCCAGTCTGTGTGCACAGTGCCTCCTCTGTCCATCCACCCAGCTCTAACCCCACCCGAGCAGGCCTGCCAGTCTGTGGGCACAGTGCCTCCTCTGTCCATCCACCCAGCTTTAACCCCACCCGAGCAGGCCTGCCAGTCTGTGGGCACAGTGCCTCCTCTGTCCATCCACCCAGCTCTAACCCCACCCGAGCAGGCCTGCCAGTCTGTGTGCACAGTGCCTCCTCTGTCCATCCACCCAGCTCTAACCCCACCCGAGCAGGCCTGCCAGTCTGTGTGCACAGTGCCTCCTCTGTCCATCCACCCAGCTCTAACCCCACCCGAGCAGGCCTGCCAGTCTGTGTGCACAGTGCCTCTTCTGTCCATCCACCCAGCTCTAACCTCACCCGAGCAGGCCTGCCAGTCTGTGGGCACAGTGCCTCCTCTGTCCATCCACCCAGCTCTAACCCCACCCGAGCAGGCCTGCCAGTCTGTGGGCACAGTGCCTCCTCTGTCCATCCACCCAGCTCTAACCCCACCCGAGCAGGCCTGCCAGTCTGTGGGCACAGTGCCTCCTCTGTCCATCCACCCAGCTCTAACCCCACCCGAGCAGGCCTGCCAGTCTGTGGGCACAGTGCCTCCTCTGTCCATCCACCCAGCTCTAACCCCACCCGAGCAGGCCTGCCAGTCTGTGGGCACAGTGCCTCCTCTGTCCATCCACCCAGCTCTAACCCCACCCGAGCAGGCCTGCCAGTCTGTGTGCACAGTGCCTCCTCTGTCCATCCACCCAGCTTTAACCCCACCCGAGCAGGCCTGCCAGTCTGTGTGCACAGTGCCTCCTCTGTCCATCCACCCAGCTTTAACCCCACCCGAGCAGGCCTGCCAGTCTGTGGGCACAGTGCCTCCTCTGTCCATCCACCCAGCTTTAACCCCACCCGAGCAGGCCTGCCAGTCTGTGTGCACAGTGCCTCCTCTGTCCATCCACCCAGCTTTAACCCCACCCGAGCAGGCCTGCCAGTCTGTGGGCACAGTGCCTCCTCTGTCCATCCACCCAGCTTTAACCCCACCCGAGCAGGCCTGCCAGTCTGTGGGCACAGTGCCTCCTCTGTCCATCCACCCAGCTTTAACCCCACCCGAGCAGGCCTGCCAGTCTGTGTGCACAGTGCCTCCTCTGTCCATCCACCCAGCTCTAACCCCACCCGAGCAGGCCTGCCAGTCTGTGTGCACAGTGCCTCCTCTGTCCATCCACCCAGCTCTAACCCCACCCGAGCAGGCCTGCCAGTCTGTGTGCACAGTGCCTCTTCTGTCCATCCACCCAGCTCTAACCTCACCCGAGCAGGCCTGCCAGTCTGTGGGCACAGTGCCTCCTCTGTCCATCCACCCAGCTCTAACCCCACCCGAGCAGGCCTGCCAGTCTGTGGGCACAGTGCCTCCTCTGTCCATCCACCCAGCTCTAACCCCACCCGAGCAGGCCTGCCAGTCTGTGGGCACAGTGCCTCCTCTGTCCATCCACCCAGCTCTAACCCCACCCGAGCAGGCCTGCCAGTCTGTGGGCACAGTGCCTCCTCTGTCCATCCACCCAGCTCTAACCCCACCCGAGCAGGCCTGCCAGTCTGTGGGCACAGTGCCTCCTCTGTCCATCCACCCAGCTCTAACCCCACCCGAGCAGGCCTGCCAGTCTGTGTGCACAGTGCCTCCTCTGTCCATCCACCCAGCTTTAACCCCACCCGAGCAGGCCTGCCAGTCTGTGTGCACAGTGCCTCCTCTGTCCATCCACCCAGCTTTAACCCCACCCGAGCAGGCCTGCCAGTCTGTGGGCACAGTGCCTCCTCTGTCCATCCACCCAGCTTTAACCCCACCCGAGCAGGCCTGCCAGTCTGTGTGCACAGTGCCTCCTCTGTCCATCCACCCAGCTTTAACCCCACCCGAGCAGGCCTGCCAGTCTGTGGGCACAGTGCCTCCTCTGTCCATCCACCCAGCTTTAACCCCACCCGAGCAGGCCTGCCAGTCTGTGGGCACAGTGCCTCCTCTGTCCATCCACCCAGCTTTAACCCCACCCGAGCAGGCCTGCCAGTCTGTGTGCACAGTGCCTCCTCTGTCCATCCACTCAGCCCTAACCTCACCCAAGCAGGCCTGCCAGTCTGTGTGCACAGTGCCTCCTCTGTCCATCCACCCAGCTTTAACCCCACCCGAGCAGGCCTGCCAGTCTGTGGGCACAGTGCCTCCTCTGTCCATCCACCCAACCCTAACCTCACCCGAGCAGGCCTGCCAGTCTGTGGGCTCAGTGCCTCCTCTGTCCATCCACCCAGCTCTAACCTCACCCGAGCAGGCCTGCCAGTCTGTGTGCACAGTGCCTCCTCTGTCCATCCACCCAGCTCTAACCTCACCCGAGCAGGCCTGCCAGTCTGTCTGCACAGTGCCTCCTCTGTCCATCCACCCAGCTCTAACCCCACCCGAGCAGGCCTGCCAGTCTGTGTGCACAGCGCCTTTTGTGAGTTGATAAAGTGAGTTGAAAAAGATTCAATAACGAGAAGACATTTTCTTTCCAGTACTTATAAAGTAATAATAAGTAATACTAATGTTTTTATAATGTTTCTTTGTATTTATTAGTTTAAATTTTTTAAATTTAATTGCACATAATATATGAAGGAATTTTTGTCTCTATGCAGCTATCCTCGCTATGAGTCTGTCAGAATCATATCTCCATGCCGGTGGTGCGTGCTACTGGTGTGGGAGGAATTTATTACCTAGCGGGAGTCATTAGAGCAGCAAGAACCTTTCGTTAGATTGGCTGTTTGATCTGTTTTAAGGAGGAACGGAGCTTTGAAATGTACCTTGTTAACCAGCACTGACTGACTGAAAATAGGGATTAGTGCAGATCTCCTGTGTTTTGTGTTACTGTTACATTGATTGTTCCAGTTCAGTTCAGGGCATGCATCCATCTATCTATCTATCTATCTATCTCTCTATCTATCATCGTCCATTTTGTTATGCGACACTAATACGATTAACATTTTGGTTCTGTCAGGCTTACCTTTCGCGTTTGCCCGTTCTGGTTCCCTATGGTCTCGTCATTTCCGATTATCCAGTCCTGATTGCACCTGTGTTTTCCCCTTTACATGTAATGGCTTTAGTCACTGGCTGGCGAGTGCAGCGTTCGCTGGTGTAGGAGCAGTTATGGTCATATAGCTATTGCTATATTTGTTGCGTTATAACTTTAATATCATCTTGTATATGTTATTGCATTCAATTTTGGTTATTAAAAGAATTTATATGGCATTTTATTGAATTATAGCAAACTGCACAAGGGCAACAGAGATGTGTTCTACGTGATTTCATGATGTGATTAATTTCCGCCCCCTCTTGTTCATGATACTGAAAAGGCTTTAACTGATTCATCTGCAATATGCTGCAAACCAAGTGAATGATTTAATATTATATCTGGTCATAATCGCCGTGGTAGCTGCAGAAACACATGAGACCAAGCACAGAAAACGTAGTGACAGAAGAAAAGAACATTAGTATATTAATACAATTACAGTGGGGTGTCTTATAATGCAGTGGTGTCTTATAATGCAGTGGTGTCTTAATGGTTAGGGAAGCGCACTTTTAGTTGAAAGATCGCTGGTTCGAATCCCCGAACAGCAAGGTACCACCCCCAAGCACTGCTCCCCGGGCGCTGAATTAGCTGCCCCCTGCTGCGTCACGATGTCACATTTGGGTTAAATGCAGAGGACACATTTTGTTGTAGTGTGTCAACAATGACCACTGATCTCTAAATTCTAATAGTATTATGCTGGCTGCGGCAGCCTATATATTTTGTGTGCCTGTACAAAATAGATGGTTCATACCATAGGAGGGCATGTACTGTATGTGTCTAGACATAAATAACAAACTCCAAAATCAGCCCCTTTGAACTGGGCAATGTCAGAATGATCTGCTTTGCAAGTAGTGATTCCATGTTAGCCATATATTAGCCACAAGAAGCTATTGAAAAAAATTCGTTGGAGAAAACTAATTGCGAAATGGAGATCCTGTAATTTGCAATGTGCAAGAAGCAATCTGTTTTAATTCTAAAGCCATCGCACCAGCCAACCCAGACTACTACAACAAAATAAGTAACTACAGGAAATGTGAAGTGATTTTGCCTAAGTTGCCAAAGGGCTGCTTCCTTTGCCTCCCCTTCCTGTGCTGTTCAGACGAGCCTCCGGTCGCGGCCTGTAGCTCACATTCGCTCTCCGAAGCTGCTTTCTTACTTGCCCACACATTCTCTCAAGGCAATAAAGGGATAGAGGAAAACCTCAATAAAAGACGGATGAAACAACCGAGCTATGAATAGCAGCTCAAAATTGCAAGATTATTTGCGCTGAAATTTTTGACAAAGCTGGATAAAAGATAATGTTTCAAATGTACCGAGAATTCTTTTTAGGTTAATTCTGATGTTTTTTGTTTTTTAATTAGCAATTAATTTCACCTTGTATGGCTATTAAAACACAGAAAATACTGTTCATCCATCCATCCATCCATTTTCTCCCGCTTATCCGAGGTCGGGTCGCGGGGGCAGCAGTCTCAGCAGGGAATCCCAGACTTCCCTCTCCCCGGCCACTTCATCCAGCTCCTCTGGGGGAATCCCGAGGCGTTCCCAGGCCAGCCGAGAGACATAGTCCCTCCAGCGTGTCCTGGGTCTTCCCCGGGGCCTCCTCCCAGTGGGACATGCCCGGAATACCTCACCAGGGAGGCGTCCAGGAGGCATCCTAATCAGATGCCCGAGCCACCTCATCTGACTCCTCTCAATGCGGAGGAGCAGCGGCTCTACTCTGAGTCCCTCCCGAATGACCGAGCTCCTCACCCTATCTCTAAGGGAGAGCCCAGCCACCCTGCGGAGGAAACTCATTTCGGCCGCTTGCACTCGCGATCTCGTTCTTTCGGTCACTACCCATAGCTCGTGACCATAGGTGAGGGTAGGAGCGTAGATCGACTGGTAAATCGAGAGCTTCGCCTTTTGGCTCAGCTCCTTCTTCACCATGACAGACCGATGCAGCGCCCGCATCACTGCGGAAGCCGCACCGATCCGCCTGTCGACCTCTCGCTCCATCGTCCCCCCACTCGTGAACAAGACCCCGAGATACTTAAACTCCTCCACTTGCGGAAGGATCCCATCCCCGACCCGGAGAGAGCATTCTACCCTTTTCCGGCTGAGGACCATGGTCTCGGATTTGGAGGTGCTGATTCTCATCCCAGCCGCTTCACACTCGGCTGCGAACTGTCCCAGCGAGAGCCGAAGGTCACGGTCTGATGAAGCCAACAGGACCACATCATCTGCAAAAAGCAGAGACCTAATCCTGAGGTCACCAAACCGGACACCCTCAACGCCCTGGCTGCGCCTAGAAATTCTGTCCATAAAAGTTATGAACAGAATCGGTGACAAAGGACAGCCCTGACGGAGTCCAACCCTCACCGGAAACAAGTCCGACTTATTGCCGCTCATGCGGACCAGACTCTGGCACCGGTCATACAGGGACCGAACAGCCCTTAAAAGGAAGCCCGGTACCCCATACTCCCGGAGCACCCCCCACAGAACTCCCCGAGGGACACGGTCGAATGCCTTTTCCAAGTCCACAAAACAGATGTAGACTGGTTGGGCAAACTCCCATGAACCCTCCAGAACTCTGCGGAGAGTATAGAGCTGGTCCACTGTTCCACGGCCGGGGCGAAAACCACACTGCTCCTCCTGAATCCGCGGTTCGACAATCCGGCGGACCCTCCTCTCCAGAACCCCCGAATAGACCTTACCAGGGAGGCTGAGGAGTGTGATCCCCCTATAGTTGGAGCACACCCTCTGGTCCCCTTTCTTGAAGAGGGGGACCACCACCCCGGTCTGCCAGTCCAGAGGCACTGCCCCCGATGTCCACGCGATGCTGCAGATGCGTGTTAACCAAAACAGCCCCACAGCATCCAGAGCCTTCAGGAACTCTGGGCGGATCTCATCCACCCCCGGGGCTCGACCACCGAGGAGCTTTTTAACCACCTCAGCGACCTCCGCCCCCGAGATAGGGGAGTCCACACCCAAGTCCCCATACTCTGCTTCCACGTCGGAAGGCGTGTTGGTGGGATTGAGGAGGTCTTCGAAGTACTCCCTCCACCGACTCAAAACGTCCCGGGTTGAGGTCAGCAGCACCCCATCCCCACCATAAACAGTGTTGATGTTGCACCGCTTTCCCACCCGGAGCCGCCGGATGGTGGACCAGAAACGCCTCGAAGCCGTCCGGAAGTCGTTTTCCATGGCCTCGCCAAACTCCTCCCAAACCCGAGTTTTTGCCTCAGCGACCGCCGAAGCCGCATCCCGCTTGGCCTGCCGGTACCCGTCAGCTGCCTCTGGAGTCCCACAGGCTAAATAGGCCCGATAGGACTCCTTCTTCAGCTTGACGGCATCCCTCACCACTGGTGTCCACCAGCGGGTTCGCGGATTGCCGCCACGACAGGCACCGACTACCTTACGGCCACAGCTCCGGTCAGCCGCCTCCACAATGGAGGCGCGGAACATGGCCCATTCGGACTCAATGTCCCCCGCCTCCCCCGGGACATGGGAAAAGTTCTGCCGGAGGTAGGAGTTGAAACTCCTCCTGACAGGGGATTCAGCCAGACGTTCCCAGCAGACCCTCAGTATACGTTTGGGCCTGCCAGGCCTGGCCGGCTTCCTCCCCCACCAGCGGAGCCAACCCACCACCAGGTAGTGATCAGTTGACAGCTCCGCCCCTCTCTTCACCCGAGTGTCCAAGACATGCGGCCGCAAGTCCGACGACACGACTACAAAGTCGATTATCGAACTGCGACCTAGGGTGTCCTGGTGCCAAGTGCACATATGAACACCCTTATGCCTGAACATGGTGTTCATTATGGACAATCCGTGGCGAGCACAGAAGTCCAACAACAGAACACCACTCGGGTTCAGATCGGGGGGGCCGTTCCTCCCAATCACGCCACTCCAGGTCTCACTGTCATTGCCCACGTGAGCATTGAAGTCCCCCAGTAGAACAAGAGAGTCCCCGGAAGGAATGCTCTCCAACACCCCTTCCAGAGACTCTAAAAAGGGTGGGTACTCTGAACTGCCGCTCGGTGCATATGCACAAACGACAGTCAGAACCCGTCCCCCCACCCGAAGGCGAAGGGAGGCTACCCTCTTGTCCACCGCGGTAAACCCCAATGTACAGGCACCCAGCCAGGGGGCAATAAGTATGCCCACCCCCGCTCGGCGCCTCTCCCCGCAGGCAACTCCAGAGTGGAATAGGGTCCAACCACCTTCAAGGAGACTGGTTCCAGAGCCCAAGCCGTGCGTCGAGGTGAGCCCGACTATGTCTAGCCGGAATTTCTCAACCTCGCGCACCAGCTCAGGCTCCTTCCCCATCAGAGAGGTGACATTCCATGTCCCAAGAGCTAGCTTCTGCAGCCGAGGATCGGACCGCCAAGGTCCCCGCCTTCGACCACTGCCCAGCTCACAATGCACCCGACCCCTATGGCCCCTCCTACGGGTGGTGAGCCCATTGGAAGGGGGACCCACGTGCCTTGTTCGGGCTGTGCCCGACCAGGCCCCATGGGTATAGGCCTGGCCACCAGGCGCTCGCCATCGAGCCCCACCCCCAGGCCTGGCTCCAGGGGGGGCCCCGGTGACCCGCGTCCGGGCAAGGGAAAACGTGGTTCCAATATTTTCTTCATCATATGGGGTCTTTTGAGCCGAACTTTGTCTGGTTCCTCACCCCGGACCTGTTTGCCTTGGGTGACCCTACCAGGGGCATAAAGCCCCGGGCAACTTAGCTCCTGGGATCACTGGAACACGCAAACCCCTCCACCACGATAAGGTGTCGGCTCCAGGACACCATTTATAATGATTTAAATACGACAGATCACTACAATTGTAAACGAGGTTTATGAATGCAATATACAATACAGCTAGATAATATATATATTAAATATTAATATTCCTTTTTAAAAAGAGATTTTAGTTTTTGAGTTGACATTATAAAAGCAAGAATAATGTATGAAAGTACTCCTGGGTTAACGCTTGCCATTCGCGAGCCTCCAGTCCATCATGAGTCATATCTACTAGCTTTTGATCTTCTGACTGTTTTCCTGTCTATGGATTTTTGGTTTTTGGGTTTGGTTCTCTGAGTCTGTCCCATGAAATACGGCTTGTGCTTGAACTGCGATTTATTGCACTGTGTTTTGAAAGTAAAGCCTAAGGATCTGCGTCTGGATTCTCTCCCCCCCACCCCGTCTCCACATTATATTTGGAGTGACAATCTAAGGTTTTTCTCCAAAAAAGACATTACTGAGCAGTGCTTGGGGCGAGTAGTGATGATATAAAATGCCAAACAATAAAATATGAAAGCAGAGCATGAAAATGAACGTCTTAAAAGACTCCACCACAAGCCGGGCTCCCAGACTTAAGCATGCCAGGTCTAATATCGTGTCAGTTAGCATTCAGGTTGACGTGAGCAGATGTTTGTGACATTGAATATCTTCTTGGAAACTAGATTACTACTTCTCTCCCCTAAAAATTCCTAAATAAAGAACAATAAGGAAAACAAATCAATAGCAACAACTTATCCATCAAAATCAGTGGTGTCTGAAGTAGCTGATGGCTGAGCCGCATGTATCACGTTCCTATATAGATTTACAGATGGATTATTGCCTCCTTGGTCTGCCCTGCCCTGCCCTGCCCTGCCCTGCCCACTCTAACATCCTAATGACACAGGGTGCCAATCACTCTTCACTATTTTAAAGAAACATTTCCCTCTCTGGGGAAAGCCGCTCCCTGAACTTTGTGTTATCATTCTAGAAATATATTAAGTAACACTTTACTTGAAGCTATCATCTATAATGCATTATAGATACCTTTATATTACCTTATAATGGTCAGTATAAGAATTAGTAAAGCATTATAGCATCTTCTATTGTCAGTCATAAGGCATTACAGTGCTGATTATAATGATTTATAAGTTCAAATGAAGGTTTCATCTACCTTCGTAATGCATTATAATGGTCAGTATAACCATTAAGTATTCTTTGTACTGCATAATGAAAGTATCTATAGTGCATTATGGATGACAGCTTCATAAAGCATCCATGATGCACAATAAACATGGTTATAATGTCTTATGCCTTTTTATAAATATTTATAGCAGTGTTTATAATGCTTTATGTATGCATTATAATGTGTTCGTAGATTCTTATAGACATGCAATTCATGAAGATTGTTGCCAAATCTTATTATAGGGAAATTAAGCCTAATTTCTAAGGTGATCAACCCTGGCAGTTTGGTACCCTCTTCAGTGTCGCTTTAAGCGAAACACCCTATAGGTCAAAAAAGCCAATATTTCATATAAGTTCCACCCCATAGGTGATTTTATCAGTATTATCCCACTAAAGCCATCGGTCTTATACAGTATTTTGCTAAATTGTACCATTATCCTTACAAAATTATCAGGGCAGGGAATGTCGTTTCACTGCAGAAAAACTAAATATATGTATTTTTTATATTATTTTAAACATAAGCTTCAGTTATAAAGCATCTTAGGATGGTTACATTAGCCATGTGTTTGTGGTACCTGTGTATGCATAAGGTACTGGATCATGCCAGCTTATTGACTGGTCATTCAGAAGCCTCTCTAAATAGCCACATATACAACTTTACAACTGGACACCAGTTCTGAAGCACTGCGACAGTATCTCATTTTTTAATCAAATGATAACGGTAAAATAATCCGCCCTAAATTCAATTCATTCAGTTCGGCACGGAGCTCCTTTTCGTGTTTCTCAAACTCATCATCTCCATAATATATGCATTACTTTTTTACTAAAACAATAGTAAAATAAATCCTGCCTTGCACATATCATTGCAGCTGGCCCTACATTTCATGCTGGTTGCTGTAATATTCATTTTCCCGGTTTATATGCAAATCCTTCGCACTGCCTGCCTCTCAAAGGCACCCAGGCTTTGGCATTTTCCCTCCAAACTGCCTCCCCATTACTGTCCACAACATCTGCTTCGTCCTCTGTTATTAAGCACGTGTCGGTTGTCTAGCAGCGAGAGGCTGTTTATGGGTTTCGTAGCTGCAGGAAGGACACCTACCACACGTTCCTTCATCTCAGTGCCGTCCCATGATCCGTGGTCCCCAGATGTCATGTCGTATGTTTATGTCGCCTCATACCCTTAGATCAGGCAACCCTGATCCTTGAGTGCAGGTATCTGGCAGGGTTTCCATCCTACCTGATGAGTTACTATCTGCCTGAGATCAGGTGTAGCTCATCAGAACTGGGTATGATGGAAAACCTGCTGGATACTGACACTCCAGGATCAGGGTTGCCAGTCCCTGTCTTAGATTCACCCACAGATATTGACTGGGACTCTTGGACCGGCTACACTGTCAAAACAGCCCGACTGGGTTCAATGTCCTTAATTACTCTCTCTCTCTCTCTCTCTCTGCTTTTCTCAGGTTCCATCTACCCTCTTTACATTGGCAGTGCCTGTTTTTGCTATATAATCATTCCTCTGAATTCTCAATCTTGCAGTGTTTGTGATATAAAAACTAATAGGATTTGAGTCACTATGACTGTTGCACTACAGGGCGTTTCTCCAGCTGCCCCCCATACCCTCTGCTTCACGTCCCCCAGACCGACATTAATCTTGGACGTACAGAAATCTGGGTGAGGGTTTGTGTCTGGTAATGGGCCATTTTACATCCTGATCCTGGTGTAGCCAGTTGTGGTCGTGCGCCGCCACACAGCAGTACTCGGATATAAATCTAAATGGAGGCACTGCAGCAGCAGCAAGCATTTGGCTCTGCAGGTTTGGGGTTTGTGCCTGTGCACGGAAAGGCATGGGTTCAAATCCCACTATTGAGTACTCATAACAGCATTGGGGCATTCATCAAGGTCCTTAACCTCAACTGCTTGATGGGCCCTGGCTGCCCCAGCTCTCTGGTGGTTATTTGTATGCCGCTTTGGACAAAAGCTACAGTGTCACCCATCTGCCAGCACCTCATCCAGGAGAAACACCGCGAAAGATTCCAGCGCCACAGCGCTGCCATAAATCACTGGACGTTTTATAGCGCCTTCACAATATAAACAACATGCTACAAGTGAAATCACTAAATTCCACTAATGCAAAAATGAATTATATTATATGGGTGACGGGCTCTAGCTATGAAATTCCAGATGGAAAACATTTCGATCAATGAGGGGGAACCAAAAGTTTAAAATCGATGCGATTCATTGCCCATTTCCCCTGATGGTTTTATAAACCCTTTTCTAAGGCTCTTTGTGTAATAAGCTGTTTCTCTCTTGATCCATGCACTAAACAAGAAAATAACATAGATCATAATCTTTCACAATGCCAGGACTGAGGCAGTGGATAGTGAGGTGCGATGAGGCCAAGCCACATTTCAGTAAGAAAGACACCCCCTCTCTCCCCTTATTTTACCGTTGGTCCCATTAAAGCTCTGAGAAGGCCTTACCAGAGTCATTTGAGTCTTTGTTGATAATCAATAAGCAGTGAGACTCTGGTCAGCTTAGCTCAACACCTTAATTATAATAGTGGTTCCATCCATCCTTCCATCATTTTCTGAAACCACTTGTCCTATTCAGGGTCACAGGGTTCTGGATCCAATCCCAGAGGGCACAAGTTCAACCCAGAATGCAGCGCCAACCCATCGCAGGGCACACTCACACACCATTCACTCACACTCACGCACCATTCACTCACACACACGCAGCTCTGGGCAGTTTGGCGATTTCAAGTGACCTTGACATATTTTTGAACTCGGGGCAGGGGAAACCGGAGTACCTGTACCAAACCCCAAGGTGACAGGGGGAGAACGTGCAAACTCCACACACATGGAGCCATGGCGGAGATTCACTGGTCCTACAATAGCAGATTAAAAATGTTATTTATATTGTATTTATGTGCCACACTAATTCATACAGCCTTACCTGTCTGCGGACGGTAGTTTCACGTTCTACCCAATGAACACGGAATCATTTGCAAGTCAGAGATGAAATGCAAGTGCGGCTGTGACTCGAATTCCGGCCTCGGACATTCTGTCTGCTTAATGAGACTAAAGTGAATCACAGCAGCGCTTTGGTGGTTTAGTTCTGCCTGAAACAAGCCGCTTAGACGTGCACGAGGTTTTACTTTATACGATTTCATCAAATCGTCTGAAAAGTTCATGTGAAGACGAATGAAACTAAGATATTATTTTAACAGTCCTTTCTTCTGTTACTCAGAGCGCCTGTCATGACTTTATAATATTGAATTATGTTTTTTTAACATCTGTTTCTGTGTATCTGGAAAACTAGATTATTGGAAATTCCTTGCAAAATATGCTTGCCACTATTCAAGGATATTGAGTTGCTTGTAATACACTGTATTAAGGCACAGGATAGATGTTTATCGTGAACTACTGGCAAAATTATACTAATCTCTGATGATACCCACCACCCTCCCTGCAAATAGGGGTCTGTAACATCATAGGTAAAATCAAACGGACCTTGTGAGTGTTAAATGGTTCATTCTAACTGGAATTAATGCTTTGGAAAATAACAGATTTTAACACAGAATCAAGGGCAACTGTTTGTAAGGATGTTGTGATATGAATGGATACAGACTGGAAGTACATCAGCAGCTCTCACTGTGAACTGTAGCGGCAGTTATTAAGTATTAAAGATGACTCAGCAGCACCTGCAAAAATAATTTTATTATACACTTTTCCAAGGACGTGCACGTGTAAGTAAATGGGCACCTCCAGTACTGTACTGGTAATTCATTCGGAGAAAACCGACAGGCCCCTGTAAAAAGAAATTTTCGTTTCTCTGCCTATTTTAAGTGAGAAGGTTTGCTGGGAAGCCTCACTGCTTCACGTTCAGCTCGAGACGATCAAGGAAAAGGCTATTAGTTATCAGCTTGAAAGCCCCTGCAAGTCGCCAACAATAATGTGAAGGATTTTATTATTATTATTTTTTAAATTTGTAGACCATTTTTTCTGCTCAGTTAAACACAGATGATTCTGCATATTATTAAAATCATACATTAAAACAAATTGCGTTCCTGTTCCCTAATAGGCAGGTCTTTATGTACTTTGTCTTTTCTCTGAATGCAGGATGGTGATGTGGGCAGAGCTGAAGATGTGTCTGTCCCCTTGTGCTTAGAGGAGATGGTGATGTGACCACAGCTGAAGAGGTGTCTGTCCCCTTGTGCTTAGAGGAGATGGTGATGTGGCCACAGCTGAAGAGGTGTCTGTCCCCTTGTGCTTAGAGGAGATGGTGATGTGGCCAGAGCTGAAGAGGTGTCTGTCCCCTTGTGCATAGAGGAGATGGTGATGTGGCCAGAGCTGAAGAGGTGTCGGTCCCCTTGTGCTTAGAGGAGATGGTGATGTGGCCACAGCTGAAGAGGTGTCTGTCCCCTTGTGCTTAGAGGAGATGGTGATGTGGCCAGAGCTGAAGAGGTGTCTGTCCCCTTGTGCTTAGAGGAGATGGTGATGTGGCCAGAGCTGAAGAGGTCTATGTCCCCTTGTGCTTAGAGGAGATGGTGATGTGGCCAGAGCTGAAGAGGTGTCTGTCCCCTTGTGCTTAGAGGAGATGGTGATGTGGCCACAGCTGAAGAGGTGTCTGTCCCCTTGTGCTTAGAGGAGATGGTGATGTGGCCAGAGCTGAAGAGGTGTCTGTCCCCTTGTGCTTAGAGGAGATGGTGATGTGGCCAGAGCTGAAGAGGTGTCTGTCCCCTTGTGCTTAGAGGAGATGGTGATGTGGCCAGAGCTGAAGAGGTGTCTGTCCCCTTGTGCTTAGAGGAGATGGTGATGTGGCCAGAGCTGAAGAAGTCTCTGTCCCCTTGTGCTTAGAGGAGATGGTGATGTGGCCAGAGCTGAAGAGGTCTCTGTCCCCTTGTGCTTAGAGGAGATGGTGATGTGGCCAGAGCTGAAGAAGTCTCTGTCCCCTTGTGCTTAGAGGAGATGGTGATGTGGCCAGAGCTGAAGATGTGTCTGTCCCCTTGTGCTTAGAGGAGATGATGATGTGGCCACAGCTGAAGAGGTGTCTGTCCCCTTGTGCTTAGAGGAGATGGTGATGTGGCCAGAGCTGAAGAGGTGTCTGTCCCCTTGTGCATAGAGGAGATGGTGATGTGGCCAGAGCTGAAGAGGTGTCGGTCCCCTTGTGCTTAGAGGAGATGGTGATGTGGCCACAGCTGAAGAGGTGTCTGTCCCCTTGTGCTTAGAGGAGATGGTGATGTGCCCAGAGCTGAAGAGGTGTCTGTCCCCTTGTGCTTAGAGGAGATGGTGATGTGGCCAGAGCTGAAGAGGTGTCTGTCCCCTTGTGCTTAGAGGAGATGGTGATGTGGCCAGAGCTGAAGAGGTGTCTGTCCCCTTGTGCTTAGAGGAGATGGTGATGTGGCCAGAGCTGAAGAGGTGTCTGTCCCCTTGTGCTTAGAGGAGATGGTGATGTGGCCACAGCTGAAGAGGTGTCTGTCCCCTTGTGCTTAGAGGAGATGGTGATGTGGCCAGAGCTGAAGAGGTGTCTGTCCCCTTGTGCTTAGAGGAGATGGTGATGTGGCCAGAGCTGAAGAAGTCTCTGTCCCCTTGTGCTTAGAGGAGATGGTGATGTGGCCAGAGCTGAAGAGGTCTCTGTCCCCTTGTGCTTAGAGGAGATGGTGATGTGGCCAGAGCTGAAGAAGTCTCTGTCCCCTTGTGCTTAGAGGAGATGGTGATGTGGCCAGAGCTGAAGATGTGTCTGTCCCCTTGTGCTTAGAGGAGATGGTGATGTGGCCAGAGGCAGCTCGCCCAGGGTGTATAAAGCACAGCACGTCCCTGGTGGAGAAGCTGGATACATGCCAGGGCTGCAGCTTGGCATTGCCATCTGGGCCGGATATACCTTTTCAGGCCCCCCCCCCCCCCCAGGAAAAAAATCTTCCTCGGGAAGCCCCCCCCCCTTCCCAGAAAACGGATAATCATTTCAGGTACTTTGAGGGCTTTCTTCAACTATGAGGGTAGCTTTGTGGGTACAATTACTTGTCACTAGGGTTGTACCCTCAAGGGTCTGCCAGCTGTACCCTAGCTCTAGGTAAATGTACCTTTTAGTGTAAAATAAAGTTCAGAAAATTTGTAATATGGAGGGATGGAGGGCATATCATTTTTCTTTTACCTTGGGGAAGAAAACTGTACTAGGGTTATGCCCTTTCTTCTGACAACATAGGTGTTCTCCAAACAGCTGTTACTCTGTCTTCCTGGGCAGTACATAAAAGCTTCTGAAAGTTTTAAAGTTCCAAAGAATCTTTTAAAAGTACAAGTGACTATTCTGAAAGGGAAATCAGGTCTCAAGAACCTCTTAATCACCAAATGGAGGATCTCAGATGCTTTAATTAAGATGCATGAAGTGCTGCAACTGAAGTAGGGAACCAGTGGCAAATTAATTAAAAATTTTAGCAACTTTTCTAAGAGTTTGCAGTACCAGCCAAAAGTCTGAATGTAGCTGATAGAAATTTCTGCCAATCGGTCTACAGTGTATCCGACCCACACAGCTCCCACAAGCTCACCATATAGCTCATGCAGAGGTGGAAAGTCCAGGTTCAGAAAGTATAAATCCAGTTTTGTCTCAATCAACCAGTTTAGTATAGAGAGTCACAGTCACAGAGTAGTTAACTGTGGGAAAAAAAAACGTGGACTGGATTTGTACTTTTTGGACCTAAACTTTCTACCTCTGATGTTTTGGAATCCTATCTTAGCGAGGACTGAATGGAATGGCACACCACTAAAGTGTGCCACAGCCGTGCCCAGTCATCCATAATCCCGATGGACTGGCACACCACTAAAGTGTGCCACAGCCGTGCCCAGTCATCCATAATCCCGATGGAATGGCACACCACTAAAGTGTGCCACAGCCGTGCCCAGTCATCCATAATCCCGATGGAATGGCACACCACTAAAGCGTGCCACAGCCGTGCCCAGTCATCCATAATCCCGATGGACTGGCACACCACTAAAGTGTGCCACAGCCATGCATTTGCTGAAGAGTATCAAGACCATCACCAGCGACGCAAACATTGACCATGACATCTGCCTCTCCCATGCTTAATAGTGGGAACCATGCGAGCAGAACTCAGGCAGTCTTACCAAATCTTAGCAATACACCAAGCAATGAACGGAACAAATTAAGTAGTTACAAAATTTTATTGTCACGTATTTAAAATTCAATTTCCACAATACACCTTTGCACATTCTTTTGTACTGCATATGACTCATTCTTACGTGCAAAAAAGTGCTGATGCCTAATTGGAAAGAGTACATCCCATAATTACAAAAGTGCAGCTCTTCAAAATGCAAATAGGTACATTAGGTGCTGTCAGCCTACTCAGATTAAGTTGCACGTAAGAGGGGACACAGTGTCACATTAACATAATCATTTGCATTGCTTAGCATTCTGTAGGAATTTTGTTGATTCTTAATATTGTTAATGTACAACACTGTTCTTTTTAAACTCCGGATTCCCCCCACTGTCCAAAAACATGCTAAGGTGAACAGTGAGTGTGCCCTGTGATGGGCTGGCACCCCATAGGTGTGAATAGTGTGTGAGTGTGCCCTGTGATGGGCTGGCACCCCATAGGTGTGAATAGTGTGTGAGTGTGCCCTGTGATGGGCTGGCACCCCATAGGTGTGAATAGTGTGTTAGTGTGCCCTGTGATGGGCTGGCACCCCATAGGTGTGAATAGTGTGTTAGTGTGCCCTGTGATGGGCTGGCACCCCATAGGTGTGAATAGTGTGTGAGTGTGCCCTGTGATGGGCTGGCACCCCATAGGTGTGAATAGTGTGTGAGTGTGCCCTGTGATGGGTGGGCACCCCATAGGTGTGAATAGTGTGTGAGTGTGCCCTGTGATGGGCTGACACCCCATAGGTGTGAATAGTGTGTGAGTGTGCCCTGTGATGGGCTGGCACCCCATAGGTGTGAATAGTGTGTGAGTGTGCCCTGTGATGGGCTGGCACCCCATAGGTGTGAATAGTGTGTGAGTGTGCCCTGTGATGGCCTGGCACCCCATAGGTGTGAATAGTGTGTGAGTGTGCCCTGTGATGGGCTGGCACCCCATAGGTGTGAATAGTGTGTGAGTGTGCCCTGTGATGGGCTGGCACCCTGATCTGTGTTGTTCCTTGCTTTGTGCCCATAGATATAGGATTGGCTCCGACCCGCCATGACCCTGACTAGCGGTTACAAAAATGGATGGATGGATGGATGGATGAATGTTTCTTTTCCCATCTATAGATAGATGCAATCCATATAACAACCATTTGCAACACTTTATCTCCCATAATATACAGAGTTGGGTAATTGAGATCCAGAGAGTAAAAGTCCAGACCAGGATTTTGTTTCAACCAACCGGTTGAGTACTCTGGGACTGTGACTGTGACTCTATGCTCAACTGGTTGGTTGAAACAAAATCCTGGTCTGGTTTTTTACTCTCCGGACCTGAACTACCCAACTCTGATAATATAATATTCTGCTCTCCCAGTTTCTCAAATTGATAATGATGTTCTCCACTTGCCTTGACCCCTTCCTCTCCCTCCAGGTTTGTCCCACTTTCATCTGCTAGCTATTGGTTTTTAAAATAGTACAAGGTAACAGAGTCAAACATTGTGGGTAAAAAAAACCTATACTATGTAACTGTACAGATAATATAAAACCTTTTGTCCCTGAATTATCTCCTTCCAGGAAGTCCAGGCAGCTAAATGACAAATTTAACACATCAAGTGTTTTCAAGTTTTTTTTTTCTCATTTACTTTTTCCAACCCATTTCATATCACATTCTACATGATCATAGTTTTCATTGCCAACCGGGGTTTCCAACCGTTTGTATTAAATTCCTCCGTCCGTAAATCCGAAAATAAAATTGTCAAGCGTAAAACCCCAAAAAAGGTAAAAATAAACTGTGTCAGAAAAAAAGTACGACGTGTCTTGACAGTCAGTATCAGAAAAATCAGAAATTTAAGGTTGGCAACCGTGGCTCCTCATGGTCGTATTTCTTACATGGTCACCTGTGCAGTCAATCAGATTTCCTTTGTCCTGTTTCCCTCTGTACATAACTCTGTTTACTTTCTGGTATCTCAAACCGACTACTGGAGTACACAGGCTGGTTTATGTTCCGCATAACTTTTGGAAAGGAAAGAATGTAAGAAAACTAGAATAAACTCTGTTCGAAAAAGTTTTCACATACAAAGAATTTGATCTCGACCATGGATGATAAAAATTTTAAAATGTGCGTGAGATGTTTTTACTGGTCACAAATTCAGCAAAAACCATTTGCATACCATAGAATGTTTCCTGATATGATGCAACAAAACCAAACAAAAAAAAATGCAAAAAAAAAAACCATGAATTCCACCAAAACATTACAAAACTTTATTTTAGGGGTGCAGTATGCAATGTAAAAAACAATTAACAAAATAGTGCTGTTTATGCAATTTAGTCCAGTTACCTTCTGTACAAAAAGCAAGTTCTTTTGCTAGACCACCGGCAGCAGAACCAAAAGCAGGTCCATGGACTATCTAATGAAAGCAGTGACTTACTGCATTCATCACCTTTTTGTCTATTTTCACCATATTTGGCAATAATGGCTGTGGTATTTTAAAGCCTATCGTAGCTGGAAATTGGTGAAAATGCAGACATAATTCTAATGAAAAAACTCTTGAGGTTGAGGTAAATTAAATTAAAAATAGTGTCCCATCCATCCATCTAGCTATTTCCTTTACCCATTTGTCCTATTCGGGGGGGGGGGGGGGGGCAAAGCCTATCCACGAAGCTACAGGCACGAGGGAGGGAATAACCCATGATGGGGGGGGGTGCCAACCCATCGCAGGACACACTCACACACACTCACTCACACATACACACCTACAGGCAATTTGGTAACTCCAGTTCACCTACCATTTTTTTAATGAGTTTCCCATAGTACATTTTACACTGCAGATTTGCCCACCTGTGACTGACATATGAAGATACTGACCTCTTTGCAGCATATGTTCTATTCGACTTTGCCGTTTTATGGCCTTGTCAGCATCCCTACCATCTGCTGTTAGTTCGTTCACCTGAAGGAAGGAGCCTCCGGTGATGCAGTGCTTCGAGTCTCGCCTTGGCAGACGACGGCATTAAATTCTTCTGCCTCGGAGGCAGCGCCAGGGAAACACAGCAGTAGCCAGTGATGAATAAATGTCAAGGAGGGATGAGTCGCTCAGCGCAGGTCACATGATCACACTTTGCACCTCCCCGCAGTTGCCTGCCAACTGCAGAAGCCTTCAGCTACCACGTTTGGCCAGGATGACCAGCCTGGCAAGCTATAGATCGCGGCAGATGTTCTGGGGGTGACATGTGACTCAGGGGGGAGGGAATCGCAAGGTCAATGAATCAAATCCTGTGGTCGCCCAGGTCATTGTACCATTGGGCTCTTGAGGGAGGTCCTTAACCTCAATTGGTCCAGGAACCTCGCTTTGTCGATTCTATGTCACGTTGGATAAAAGCTTCAGCTAAAAGAGGATACACTCGGAAGCCTTGGCACAACAATGCGGACAGACCTGGTTGAAGCTCCGGGTCAGTGCTTCCGGCGGGAGTCTGACTGGGGGAGTTCAGCTACTCCGGTGTATAGTTTGGCAAATGTGCCGTAAGGCATTTTCCAGCAAAAATCCATATTTACTGAAGAAGTAATACAAAAGCAGAAAGTAATGGCTCGTTCATTACATTGTGGCAGTGATGAAGGTAACAGGGTGTTAAGCGGGGGGGCCGACAGTATCGAGTTCCAAAAGGAGAAATTCGCTGATTATTTAAAAAAAAAAAACAAACAAAAAAAAAAAACTGACAGATTCTGTCAGAATGTTTTTTTTTTTCCAGCTTTTCAACACCCACACTCTACACCTAAATTAGTTTTTGGGCTTCATTTGCATAATCTTACAAGATATATGATGATTATAAGGTGATAATCAGGCTTATCTATTTAATTACATTAATTTGATATTTTATTCATGTGCTAAGATGATTCCGCCAATTCCGTAATGAATTCCAGGGGTAAGAATTCTGAGCACAGGAGAAGGTTGAGGTAGCAGATGCAGGTGATGAATAGCAGGTTAAGATGGTGAGGTGCACAAAGCGATGTGACTGGAAGGAGAACCGATTTGTTTGATTGTGTGTGTGATGTCTTTCTCCAAAGATTGGGAAGAACTGCTTTGTATTAAATAAAGCTGGTATACATATTATTTGTTGTTAGCAAGGTATAATAGTGAGTATTAACATGTCAGTGCAATCAGATTAATTTTTTCGGGGAAAAGATAATCATACGATGAAGAAAGGGAGACCGGGGGGGTGGTCCACAGAGCAGGATTTCCCAGTTACTTGCATAACTTAAGCCAAATGTGAAAACTGTCCAATAGGAGGAGAGGTAAGCGACATTGCTATTGGACAACCTTTCATTTGGCTTAAGTTATCTGGCTAATGAAGAAATCCTGCTTTGTTTAATAGAAATGATGGAATGCAACACTGGGCATTTTTGCTCTGCCCTGCTGGGTATAATGACTGAGGTTTGCTGGATGAGAAGAATAACCTGGAAAGAGAGCTGCCAGTGATGACTGTGAATCAGAATGGATGCTTGCCAGGACAGGAAGGGAGATTTCCATTATGATATTATTCAGAGAATGAGCTGATCTTCCTGGTTGGCTGTGTGTGTATGTCTTATTTTTGACAGCTTGATGATTTTGAAGGAAAAAGAAATCCTTACCTACATGTCTGGATCAAAGTACATCTACGATTAAATCTCAAATGTATTGTCCCATATTTCGTAAATCCCAAATATTCAGCCAACACCTAGATGACCTATTTTAACAACTGAAGTACAGGGGACTTTCTTAAGAATAACGAGTAGAGTAGTAGGACTGATGACAAAGAAAGCTTCTGGATTATTGTCCTGGAAGCGCAATTTGAGAATGTTTCTCAACCTGAATTTCCTTAGTAAAATTATTCTGTTGATACAGGTGTCATGTAGTAAGAGAGAGAAGCTCAACCAACAGATGCAAACAGCTTTAGCTGTGTAAATGCTGGCTTTTACCCTGGTAAACACTGCTCAGCTTCATTCAGGACCATAGCGTCATGTATCACTTCCCCTGACATCCCCACAAGGCATCGGTTCTGGTTGTGTGATCTTGTTGAGGTTGACAGCACTGTTTGTGGAAGGCAGCAGAACAATCGTTCTTCAGACATGAACTTTAATTCATAGCAGGTCTTCTTGAATCCAGGGTTCCCTCAAGCTGAAGGGGTAGATCTGGGGTTCCCTCAAGCTGAAGGGATGGATCTGGGGTTCCCTCAAGCTGAAGGGGTAGATCTAGGGTTCCCTCAAGCTGAAGGGGTAGAGCTGGGGTTCCCTCAAGCTGAAGGGGTAGAGCTGCGGTTCCCTCAAGCTGAAGGGGTAGATCTGGGGTTCCCTCAAGCTGAAGGGATGGATCTGGGGTTCCCTCAAGCTGAAGGGGTAGATCTGGGGTTCCCTCAAGCTGAAGGGATGGATCTGGGGTTCCCTCAAGCTGACGGGGTAGAGCTGGGGTTCCCTCAAGCTGAAGGGGTAGATCTGGGGTTCCCTCAAGCTGAAGGGATGGATCTGGGGTTCCCTCAAGCTGAAGGGGTAGATCTGGGGTTCCCTCAAGCTGAAGGGGTAGAGCTGGGGTTCCCTCAAGCTGAAGGGGTAGAGCTGCGGTTCCCTCAAGCTGAAGGGGTAGATCTGGGGTTCCCTCAAGCTGAAGGGATGGATCTGGGGTTCCCTCAAGCTGAAGGGGTAGATCTGGGGTTCCCTCAAGCTGAAGGGATGGATCTGGGGTTCCCTCAAGCTGACGGGGTAGAGCTGGGGTTCCCTCAAGCTGAAGGGGTAGAGCTGCGGTTCCCTCAAGCTGAAGGGGTAGATCTGGGGTTCCCTCAAGCTGAAGGGATGGATCTGGGGTTCCCTCAAGCTGAAGGGGTAGATCTGGGGTTCCCTCAAGCTGAAGGGATGGATCTGGGGTTCCCTCAAGCTGACGGGGTAGATCTGGTGATCCCTCAAGCTGAAGGGGTAGATCTGGGGTTCCCTCAAGCTGAAGGGATGGATCTGGGGTTCCCTCAAGCTGAAGGGATGGATCTGGGGTTCCCTCAAGCTGAAGGGGTAGAGCTGTGGTTCCCTCAAGCTGAAGGGGTAGAGCTGCGGTTCCCTCAAGCTGAAGGGCTAATAATGTAGGAAGATGACCAGATGGCTACCTCTCTCTGGCTTGTTTCCTTTAATTACACTCTTATGTTATTTCCTGAGCTTTACTCGACCCGTGGTAAGTGTTTATGGCTCAGTACCAAAGCTGCTTGTACAGTCCTCAATAGTCTAAAACAAATAAATCAGTCCTAATACTTACATTATATATATTATATATATGCCCTTTTTTCTGATAGTGTGCATTGACTTGAGGTTATTTTGTAGAAGGTTACAGTTAAGTCATTTATTGAGAGGATAATATAGTTTTTGCAGTGTTGTCCATTGCATTTCTGTGTGTGTGTGTTTGTCATTATTAATTCAGCCTGTACTACAACAAAGAAATGAAACTGCTAATGATTATTAGGTTTGTTAAAATCACTGCTGGGCTTTGATACCTTAACAGCTGCTTTAAGCTACAATTGAAACATCATCAAGCCCACAGACATTATTATGCAGATTCATTTTTAGACTGTAGATTTATGAGTGAACTGGGCTTCAGTCCCATTATGTTGTAAAGCAGTGTTTCCTGGTCCGGTCCTCGGAGACCCACAGACAGTCCATGTTTTGGCTCCCTCACCCTCACCCTACCCTCAGCTATCTTGAGACACCTTTTCATGCCGGGAAATAGCCGTAAATTTCATAATGCTAGCTTCGGTTAGCTAACCCAAATTTGGAGACTGAGGGTGACACAACAAGCTGTTGGAAAATATGAAATATGCTATTAAATTGAGCTAAATTTAATAGGAAGCAAAAATACAATCTGTCTGTCAGAGGGAGCAAAAACTTGGACCCGAGGTCTGGATTGGGACACACTGTTGTAAGGAATTGTTGCTGTATGGGAAATGCCCAGTCCAAACACAGAAGCTTAATGTGGTAACTAATCGATGACATACTTTATTGTTATGAGTGTTACATGCTTATTTTTTTGGTAACACTGAATGATTAATCATGGTGGTTCATGCATATTATGAAGTTACTATATTTGTTCATGATTTGTATTTGTTAAATGTGTTTTTGTAAAGTGTCCTTGAGTGTATGAAAGGCGCTATATAAATAAAACTTATCATTATTATTATTATTATTACTAAGCTACTTCAAAAAAATAAAAATAAAAAAACAAAGACTCACACCCAAGACCCTTAAACTGTTTAGCATGACACAAGCCCCGACGATCAAAGATAGACCAAACTGTAACTGCAGAGTTTGATAGGAAACACTTCAAATCATTCAAAACAGTCAGGGTGTGACATTCCCAGTCCAAAAGGCGAAAATTCTTTCTACCTAGATGGGAAAGTGTGTTTGTAAATGTTTTTCATGGGCAAAAGCAATAAATAAATACCAGGCATGGAGCATGAAATTGAAAACTCTCTGCAATACCATGGATGGTGCGGATTACAGTTTTTTCAAAAAAGTATTAAAACATTAATCAGTAAGTGTACAGACAGACAGTCAGAAAACAATCAGAGTGTAACGTCCACATAAAATTATGAGCAATTGATTCCTGCAGGCTGATTTGAGGAGAATGTGACATCGGACTCCAAAGCAGGCAGAGGGACAGAGATAAGGAAGTTTCTGAAATTGGAACTGAGGCTGACAGTGTCGGAATTCTGATGGCTGTACCCTGGTAATACATGCCGATGTGGTTATACAAATGAGACATTATTGATATTTAAGTTGTGGACTTAACCAGAGGTGTGATACACGAGAACATTCTAGATCCCAGCTATCACTGTGCTCTTACAGTGAGTTAGTTATTAATTACTGTAATTCTATATTTTAAGAATCAGTCAATGACAGTTTGTTACTATTCAAAAGGCATATGGGCCTTTCACTGATCTTTAAATGACACATTGAAAGCCTGCAATCACAAACCCTGAAAAGCCTCTGAAACCAACAGAGGATAGTGACTGCAGTTAAAGTGTGGATTTGTTGATATAATCAGAGAATTATGCTAATCTGAGGTTTGAGAATTATCATGCCAAAGTTTAAATTGGAACAACGTTCGGTTCCCACGAAGATGCAATCATTCAGGAAGCCATTAGATTTTGAATTAATGAAGAAAGTATGAAAAACAGCTTTGAGGAGTGACAGGCATGGCAAAAAGTATGAGTCCCAGGAGTGATGAAACTTTGTTTTTAGAAATTGTGTTATTTAAAAAAAAATCCAAACAATCATAAAAATGTTCATCATAAGGGATGGAAGATATCTCAACATTATGGGAAAAGGACATAAGAATCTCAACAACATCCATTTTTAAAGGTGATTTTGGGAAATTTGAATTTTTCACAGAGGTCAGCACCTTTGTAGCATATTTCTGTTTGTGAGTCTTTATTGTACCTTGGTGCCAGGAAGGAAAAATGAATGAAAATTGTTTAAAAGGTGCAGAACAGAAAGTAAATCGGCAGGATCTGAGTGTCCTGCGTACCAGGACATTTTTTGTTATGATGAAACTTAAAGCAGCCAAGCTCTAAGTATAACTTGGGAAATTTCATAAGGGGTAAGTTGGAGCAGTGCAGAGAGGTAATGCCGGGGTTTCAAATGAAATGGGCTCAATCAGGATATTGAGATCAATCAGGATATTGAGATCAATCAGGATATTGTATCAGCTACAGGACACCAAAAGAACACCAAAAATTTAAAAGCAATGAACACAGGAATATGGCAGCACCCCAAACTGCATACAAACATGCTGCCAGATCCAGACAGGCCGATCCAATCTAATCACTGCTCCAGGGTGAGCATAAATAGATTGATTGAAACATATTAGGACCTGGATGTAGATGAAGAGTACAATGAATTTGTAAAAAGACAGATTCTCCTGTGGACTTAGTTCACAGGTTTTCGGCGACATATAAACATCTTTTTAGTCCCTATAGCATGAGATACAGGTAAGGCTCCAATGAGATACAGGTAAAGCTCAACTGAGATATACTGTAGGTAAAGCTCAACTGAGATACAGGTAAAGCTCCAATGAGATACAGGTAAAGCTCCAATGAGAGCTGCAGCTGAAACTAAGAAGGATAAGGATCTGAGCTGTTCATGGCTGTGTCCCAGTTCAGGAGCTTCTAAGGCTGCATTTGAAGGGCGAATGTGTCACAGTCCCATTTCGAAGTCTACTTCAAGTCTGGCCTAGAAATGCATCCTTTTTCCCGTGCAAGGAAAGATACACCTGAGCTGTGTCCAAATTCAGGGGCTGCAGCCTTCGGAGGATGCGGTCTGCGAAGGTGTAACCTTTGCACGCTGTGTTCCTCGAAGGTCTCACGGAAAGCGTTGCCAAATGGAACAGTCTGGCTCTCACCAGCAGTTCCCGCGCTTACCCTCGAGTCACGAATCGCTGCTCCTATTACCTAGCCGGAACACGGCCACTGTACCTCTGAATATTGGGATATGTTGGGCTGCGAAGGATCCATTGTGTAGATCCTTCCTGACTCCGCTAAAATAGGACGCATTACTAGACGGTATTTGAAGAAGCCTTCGAGATGAGACAGCTTTGGTGCACCGTTGTGAACACAGCCCTGATAGATCCTTGGTGGCTCAACATATCCCAAGATTCATTGCGCAGAGATAAAGTGGGTGGCCTATCTAGGTGATAGGAACAACTGGTGACGCAAATACGAATTATGAAGGAATTATCTGTAAGCCAGACTGTGCCATTTCACGTTTTGGTCCAACGTTTGAAGGATGCAGCCCCTGAATTGGGACACAGCTCATGAACCGATTTTGAACACATCCTGGGTGTATAATTGTAGTAGAAGTTCAAGGGGCAGCATTCAGCTTTGACTGCATCGCATTCCTTTATGACAATCATATTTATCACTCTCTTCAAGTTGTAAAGATTTATGTCGTCTTAATTTCCCCATTGTCACTCCACATAAATGACACATAATCATTCTGATGAGCTGAATGACTTTGAACAGTGGGACAATTTCCTAAATTAAGCAACTCAACAGGTTCCTGGGAAATGAAATAAAGTTAATCTTTCTGTAAGTAAGATGAATAAAGCAAATGATTTATAACTCACAAAAGGCATTTCCTTAGAAGAAAGGTCATGGACAATGATAGAAGGGGAAATAACTGAATGTACTGAAGGATCCAATTTGCAGCCTTATCACTGATAATTATATTATCAGGCTTGTTTTCTTTCACTGGAAAAAAAATGAATAGCAGATCCTTTCATTTAGAAAATTAATTTAGCTCTATTTTTTGCCAAACTGAAAAGACTGTTAAATGATCAATGACAAACACACCCTTATTAAGCTGCAGTCACATGCATGCAATGTTTATTCTGAATAGTATCATGTGAAAGGATTGACAGAATAGATGCTAGATTACTGAAATGGTATCTTGCATCAAAGTTATTGAACTGTAAGTTCTTCTGTTGCATGGGGTTTAATGACTGCAGAATTAGTCTCCACCCTACTAAGTTTACTTTTAGAAAAGCTCTGCCTTTGAGTAATGGAACACATTTTGAATCACGATATAAAAGTATCCTGAATTATATCACTATATTGTGAAAGTGTTAATATTCACTGGAACCAGGATAGCGTTTTGTGGACCTTGCTGTTAACAAAAAAATCATTTAAATTAAGTTATCAATGTACATTAAAGGATTATTTATTTGAATAAAAGGATATTTCATTCTTCCTCTAGGTTATATTTTGCTTAAAGGGCTACAGAACATTGAAAAGGCCAGAGTGACCTATACATTTTAATCCATTTTAACGTAAGTTCAATGTGAACCAAAAAAGACCACAGTGGCTGATTTTTTACCAGCGTGGAGCAGGTGGGGGGGGGGGGGGTCGGGCATGTCGGCCTTTTGCAATCGACTCGGAAGATCTTAACAATTGACCCGTCAATCACAATCGACCGGTTGGTGACTACTGTATTATATATTGCATATACATGTGATATAATATGGGATGGTGTGAGAGATTCCAGAATTGCATCCGCTTTCATTATTAATATCATCCAAAGTCACATTTGTATTCAGTCAGTTATATTGACAATGTGTAGTGTTTTGTAAACATTCCTCAGTGGCAGCTTCTCCTAATGCAATATGGCTTTAGATATGAGCATTAATAACCCTTTTTAATCTTTGTTGCACTGCTTGTTTTTCGGTGCTTTTTTCATGCTGGTTCAGTAATGTTGCAACACAAAGGCAACAGCAGCCTTTGTTTCTCAGTTAATGATCCTAGTTGTGTTGAATAAACTCTTTGCCCGTATTACCTATGGATACCAAGGCCTGCATGCTGGCCAGAGGCCTATGATAGTATTACCTATGGATACCAAGGCCTGCATGCTGGCCAGAGGCCTATGATAGTATTACCTATGGATACCAAGGCCTGCATGCAGGCCGGAAGCATTTGATAGTATTACCTATGGATATCAAGGCCTGCATGCTGGCCGGAGGCGTATGATAGTATTACCTATGGATATCGAGGCCTGCATGCTGGCCGGAGGCGTATGATAGTATTACCTATGGATATCGAGGCCTGCATGCTGGCCGGAGGCGTATGATAGTATTACCTATGGATATCAAGGCCTGCATTCTGGCCGGAGGCATATGATAGTATTACCTATGGATACCAAGGCCTGCATGCAGGCCGGAAGCATTTGATAGTATTACCTATGGATATCAAGGCCTGCATGCTGGCCGGAGGCGTATGATAGTATTACCTATGGATATCGAGGCCTGCATGCTGGCCGGAGGCGTATGATAGTATTACCTATGGATATCGAGGCCTGGATGCTGGCCAGAGGCCTATGATAGTATTACCTATGGATACCAAGGCCTGCATGCTGGCCGGAGGCGTTTGATAGTATTACCTATGGATATCAAGGCCTGCATTCTGGCCGGAGGCGTATGATAGTATTACCTATGGATATCAAGGCCTGCATGCTGGCCGGAGGCGTTTGATAGTATTACCTATGGATATTGAGGCCTGCATGCTGGCCGGAGGCGTATGATAGTATTACTTATGGCACTGGCGTGCACAGATAGAGACGAGGTGGTGCTGAAGCACTTGCCCTTTTGCCCTCAGTCCAAAAAAGTGCCCTTTTGAAAGACGTGATTTTTTTTTTTTTTTTAAAGCTGCGCGATTTAAAAAGGTGTGAAAATAATGGCTTGATTTGTGCCCCTTCTTCAAAGACACCCGAACCCTGTCGCTTTTTCACTGTCACCGTGTCACGTGAACACGCTTGCAGTTCATTTGTTGTGAGGCGTGTAGCAGCGGCATGACATAGGACTACTTGGAGTAGGCATAGTAGGCTAACTATAGCGACTGGGAGCCACGGCGGACAACACGGCAGCTCTTTCCCTTCCCAACCAGTCAGGTAACCCATGAATCGAGTGAAATTATTCTGTTTGCCCTCTAAGACCAACCTGCAATTGTTTTGTTGTGAAGTAGCCTGTCAGAAACTGCACATGACAAACTTTGCCAGCTTGCCCCCTCCATCCATCCATATGGATAAACAAAAAAACGACACATTTAAAATGTAACCTAAACCATTTAGGCAACCCCACTCTCCATCAATTCCGACCTTTTTGCATACACTATTGAAAATATCACGTTATGCTATAGGCTACATGCCGTTAGGCAGAGGGCTCTTTTGAGCCCATTTTTCGTTACAAATTTTAGGATGATCTCACGGAAATCTGTGAATAAATACAAAGTTTTCAAACTGAAGTCAGTGACGGGAAGACATCACACTTTTTAGAGATGGAACTGCAGAAAAACCTAAAACCTTGACATGATTATGAATAATAGAATTATGGACGTTTCTCCGTTTTTGTGGATTAGCCTTTCCATAACTAACGTCAACTACTGTCCTACTTTGGTAAGATTGAAATTAATGTCTTTGACTGTCTTTAGTAGGTGTCTCCTGTGAGAAAGTTAGAACACCGTCCAACTGTCTAAAGATGCAGTCTTTAGCCTAACTGGTTGTTACTGACTCAGCGATGCTTGCAGACATTTACGCACTGTGTTGTGACCTGATTGTGACAGAACAGTGACGTTGTTATTGGTAGTTTGAAGGGTACGGTGTTGGGGGTGCATGTTAAAAGTTTTGAGAAGCACTGGTTAGACATGTTAATTTTTTTTGGTGTAACATATTGGCAACATTAACACATTAATTTGCTAAAGGAAAAATAGGCAGTTCCCAATTGCCTGTGAAAACGACCATTCTGCCCTGTTCTTGTAATGACCACAGTCAGTCTTATTCGTTCTCATACATTTTGGTCTATTTTTAGAGAATGTTTTGAAATAAAAGTCAAATTGCATTTAACCTGTGCGTTTTTTTTATTATAAAAAGAAAAGGTTTTCCACATATGCAAAAAGTGCCCTTTTTTCCCCTGGAGCACTTGCCCCCCAAAATGTCTGTGCACGCCACTGACTTATGGATATCGAGGCCTGCATGCTGGCCGGAGGCGTATTATAGAAGTCGTCTTTCCATTCATGGACTTGATCTCCACTGTAGGTGTCCGTTTTAAACGTGCACAAGGAGCTCTGCTTTCCGGACTTATTGTGCCAGAAAAGTTGGGTAGCGGACAATGACTGAAAGGAAGTAGCATTCTGTACAGCGGGCTCTGCCATGACCTCTCAGCTTCTAGGGAGAGGATTCTGGCTATCACCAAGACCTTGTAGTAGATATTCGGGTGGAAGATGGGTGGAGGTATAGTGGGGAACATTGTGAGATTGTGAGTTTTATTAGCAGTAATGGAAGGATGCCTGAATTTGCTGGCAACACAGTATTGCATTATTACTTATGCATTAATTAACCACAAACTAAGTCTTAGTTACATACTGATCTCGTGTTAATTTATCAATTATGAATAGTGACGTTTTATCTCAAGCTGTTGCTGTATTTGTTACTATATTTTTTAATTCTGTAAAGATTTGTGAGCTACTGAAGGAACAAGCAATGAATAGCATGGGAAATACTTCATCATTAATGTATATTGTTGTATCTAATCTTAAGTAGCAGCTATATTTGTTCATGATTTGTTCAGAATTCGTACTTCAGTATGAACCGAGTTATTGCTATGTATTTGTGCCCTGTCAAGTACATTTTTTTTACATTTTATTTTAACCAATTTAAAAAAAAAAATTACTTAATGGTTTTTAAAATGTTACAGTGCTCTTTGTGCTTCCATGTTCATTTAACTGGATTACATCAGATGGTATTTATCTTGGACTCCTCTGAATGGATGTTTTTTTCAGTGCCAGTTTCTCTGTTTTGTAATGATATATGTTTATCTTGCAGTCATATAATGATTTGAAAAAAATTTTGAAATAAATTGGAAAAAAAATTAAAAGAAATCTCCTGAAGATGAGCGCGACGGTGGACATTTTCCGAAAGACATTTGCTGTTCCTCAAAGCGCAGTGTTTCTCAGCTCATCCCGCCCAGGCGTACCATAAAAACCAGATGCTATACTTCTGAAATAACATCATTCTCAGAAATCACTGGACGAATTTTAGGATGCAGTGTGAGTAATGACCCAGTGTTGGGCTGATTAGGGATACCGAAGTGATTCAAGGACATGAAAGCTGGATCTGTTGAGTGTGAGTCATTCACTGCATAACTAGGTCAGATGTCACTGCCCTTGCTCAGTGTTCAAACAGCGAATCCCCCTTCTAGTTCACTTTTTGATGCTTAAAGGTCCTTTAATCATGATTCTGTTCTTGATTCTAAAGGCTTTTCCCCCCTTCGAAATATATCTGATTTAGCAGAAATATACAGTATATTTTTGTGTTTTCCTTAGAGTAATACTGATATGGGATGTAAAGTAACCACATATTATCTACATTGGGTAACACTTTACCTTGGGGGGGGGGGGCAGAAGTAACTTAGTAACTCAGTTACTACTCAAGTACAAATCATGAACATATAAAGTAACACATGAAACACGACCCATCATTAATGATGAACGAATGTGGGATCAGTAAATAACTAGCAAGAAGATGGTAGATGGTAGATGGAAGATGGTAACATATGGTAACTATCGACAATGAGTTATGGGAGCATATGATCCACTGTAGTAGGTTTGGAAATTTAAATGTTATTCTTTATGAGCTATTTTTATATGCTCATAAAACATTCATGATGCTTATCGACATTTCAGTAGAGCACACAATGTATTTCTGGCATACTGTAATAATTATCGTTTATCGGCTTTCCCGCTCTACCACTGGGGGTGCATAAATAAATACACTCCGATGACCCATGTATTTTATTGTTACATTTTGAATCACTTTATAATTTTAACTTTCAAATAAATAAGAGATACATTGAGAATAAAGTTGAAGCAGAGGTTGAAGACACATTGTTATTGAAATGTGAGTCGAGCTGGTAGAGTCCACGCTGAAATCCAGCCACACATGCTTACAGTATGACATGGAGCAACCATTTTCACACAAATCACATAAACAGACCCACATCCTTTTAAAAGTGTACCAATCCATGTATATTTGAATAATTTTTGCTTTTCCTTTAGCTAAATAAAATCCGATGCACATTGCTCTTGTAAATTCAGCCTGGCCCCTTAAGAGAGTGTCGCTTGCATCTATAAAATATCCTGGCTGGTACCGGTGCTGTTGTCCCTTTACTGCATCAGTAATTTCTGAACATAATATGGTTTTGCCTCTCTTTCAGTTCTTAGAATCGGTGGATCCTGAGTCAGCATTACCTTAAGTATTGTATTAGAGATGCCCATATTTTCTCTGGAGGTTTGGTGTTTTATCAACTAGGTTAAATTACATTGAATCAGGCCGTGCTTGCGGCGGGATTACATGTAACTTATTTTGGAATTTACCCGGAAACATTAAATGATATTTTCTGATTGGCTGGATGGAATTCTTTCCTCTTCTCATTTGCTAACGCATGCTATTCTGACCCTGAGTTTTGCCTCAGCTTCTAACCTGTCTCTCTCTGGACTGTCACAGAATTTGACTCAGCATTTGGGATAGTTCCCAGGTAAACCTCTACTAACTGCATTCTATACCACTCCACTTAAGAGAACCCATTATGATGCCCCATTAAGTAAGCCTAGATCACCTGGTGGCTATTTTCAGAACCATGCCATTATATCTTCTGAATTGATGACTTGAATGGATAAAACGACAACCTCATTATAGCTGAAGTCTAAGGCATTGTTTCTTCACCCCCAGACGACCCATGTTTTTGCTACCGGGAGCAGAATTGCACACAGGCCGCACCGGGAACGAGGCAGGAGTACACGCTGAATGGGATGGATACTGAGTTTATAGCCTTTTCTGTAGGCAATCTAACAAAACCATGATAAACATCAGAAGACCGGGCTTCCCAGTCTCTAGACCAGTGTTTCCCGACCCAGTCCTTGGGACCCCCCCCACAGTCCACATTTTGCTCCTGAAAAACCGTTAAATAAAATAAACGCATAGCAGAAATTCTAAACTTCCAGTGTGTCTGAAAAACCCTCCTGCAGTCACATATATAAAACTATATATCTGCTCACTCCAGCTACCTACGTGTATAACTGTACAAAACTTAATCTTCTGGTCTTTATCCCACATTCTCTATCGTTATTACTTGTTCGCAGTTTTAAGAATTTATTAATATTGATGGTTGAGACTATTATTGCAAAACGGATGCCATTGGTGTGTTCCTGTGCGGTTATTAATCTTCCTGTCATTTTGTTTCCTACTTGTACAACTGGGTCACACTTTATCTGGCGTTTCTGCGGCAAATGAACATGCTGTTACTTCAGCGGTTTCTCTCCATTATTTTTGAAGCGGCACGCTGCTGTAGGAGGTATTCAGCCTACCTCCTTGCAGAACTAATTAACTCGTTAAAAATGAATGAGGGCAGTTGGGTGGCCTGGGAGTTTGGAAAGCTGAGACTGCTCCTGCTTAAGTACAAGTGTAAAGTGACTTAATTGAACCCAGGCTGATAAATAGGGTGAGGTGAGGTGTCTCTTAGAGTATTTCCACAAGGAACAAATTGGTTTAATAGGTAGGTACTTGTAACACAGATGGCAGTATTTTATTTTTAATTCACACTGATTTCATGCATTTTCTCTCTCTCTCTCCCTCTCTCTCCCACTCTCTGCCAATCTCCCACTCTCTCCGTCTCTCTCTTTCGTTCTCTCTCTCTCTTTCTCTCTCCCTCTGTCTCTCTCTCTCTCTCCCAATCTCTATGTGATTCCATACTGTGGCAACATAATGCTTATTGTTGAAAAGAAACAGCCATTTATCATGCCAATGTTAACAGATCACATTGACCTTCTGTAAGATGGCTCTCACCATTTGCATTGCAGCACTTTATTGAGCATGTTTGTCTCAATAACAACTGGATCTTAAAGCAATTAGTATCATTGTCCAGGCAGTTTTGTATAACCTCATCTGCTTTGTGAGTGAAGCCGTCTTCATTGTAACTTCTTTTTATTGAATGAATGTAATACACTTACACATGCAAAAGGCAGATAAAAGAGGAATAATTACATGACGTTGCACCCTTAAACATACGTAAGGGTAGTAATAATATTCATTGAGACAGAGTATACACCAGCAATTCTCAACCTGTGGGTCACGCCCCCAAATTTGTGTCACGGCAAGTTCTGAAAGGCAGAGTTGGAAATGTAAGCATTTTAAAACCAGCAAGCTCCTGTGCTGATCTATGTTCAGATTTCCCAGCCCCAATCCTAGAATTAACCTAAATAAACAGGTTTTGGGTCTGCAGCTGCTTAGCGCAAAATGAGTGACCAGTCAACCAATCCAAGAAGCCAAACCACAGATGCTTAATTTAAAATTCACTGGCGCGTCCAATCAGATTTGTGTATTACGCGTTGATTTGCGTAAACTGCGAGTGCACCGCGCACTGGATTCTAATGTTAATTTAAACCTATACAAAATAAAGGGCCGCGACTGAGCTGCCAGGGTAAAAATTGGGTCGCGGTGCAAAAAAAGGTTGAGAACTGCTGGTTTACACAACATTTATCTTCATTATAAGATGCCAAAGTGTTTATGACAATGTTTTCAATTGTCCCCCCTTGTCATCAGTCAGTTTCAGCAGCCTGTACCACACTGATGTCATCGGTCAGTTTCAGCAGCCTGTACCACACTGATGTCATCGGTCAGTTTCAGCAGCCTGTACCACACTGATGCCTAATATGTGCTTTTTCATTTCTTCCACACCTGGAAACAAACATAAAGCAGGGACTGTACATATTTAGTAAGTTTACATCCTCCAGGTTCTGCAAGTGATCTGTACTTTGCTTTAGTACTGAATAATTAGTGAGTATATAATGAAAGGTCAAAGCCTGTTATGTCTTTCCAAGTCTTATTTAATAAACATCCTCCTCCCAAAATCAAGACAAGCAGTATGCGAATAATCCAAAAGGAAATCCGTAAGGTCCTGAAATTCCAGCTTTAAGCCATAAAATGTATTTATTTTATGGTAAAATTACTGAATTACAAATTTTCCCCGTAGGTAAAATTGAACAATAAATAACATAGTATTGTGTCATAAAAAGAAAAAGAAAATGAAAGTGTTGATGATAGTGTGCGAATAAGCCAAAGTATAATCTACAGTAGCCTTTTATCTTGTCCATAGTAGCCTAATGACATACTGTATGGGAACTGTTTTCAAAACCTTTTGATTCAAGTGCTGATGTTTGGTGTAGTCCGAGAGATGGGAGGCTGTGTTTGATGAAAGTATCCTGAAGTGTTCTCCAGATAGTACAAATCCAGATAGTAGTGTTACAAGTTCAGGTCCAGAAAATACAACTCCAGACCAAGATTTTGTTTCAACCAAGCAGTTGAGTATAAAGAGTCACAGTCACAGAGTACTCAACTGGTTGGTTGAAACAAAATCTTGGTCTGGATTTGTACTTTCTGGACCTGAACTTTCCACTTCTGCTCTGCACCCAACTTTGAGTATCTCATAGGGAGATCTCCATGCCCTCACTCCAACACTCTCCAGCCATGATTTGTAATGAGATTAAAAAGTTCACAAACAGAATGGAGGTACGAGTAAAGGTATCAAGGTGTTACAGGGAGGTGCAGAGTCAGATTGATGATATTGAAAGCCTGTTAGCTCTGTATGTAGAGCTACTTTGGATAAGACACCTCCTGAGGTCTAATGATGTCATAGAGTTCACCCAATGCAGTGTGGGTGTTTCCTTGAGGTGGAACTCAAGGAAGCGCCCCCTGTAGGTAGAATTGGCAGCCTCAGATCCCCAGGCATTACAAATCCATCTGTTCACCACATATTGCTTTATAAGAAAGCGTACAAAGCACAGCATTTCCTCCCGTGTCTCTGTGAGGGTGATCTGAGATCATCCCATTTGTTTCCAGCAATGGAACATTGTTCCAGAAAAATGCTGGGCTGTGGAGGTCAGTGTCACCTGCTTCATTTTTACCTGTAGTTGCATTTTCTCTTAGTCTGGCTATTCCCAGCTACGTCATAGACTTTAAAGCCCCCAGTGTCTGCTGTTTGTCGGCTGCTCACTGAGAAAAGTTGTGATGGAAACATAGTAAAGATTACCAGCAGATTCCATGAGCCCTTCAGTGAAAAAGTCACTCAGGTAGTCAACGACAGCCGTTTGATTAAAACCTTCAGGAAATGGCTAGAAATTTTAATAGGAGCCGAAAACAGGCCCTCCACAATCGAGCTGGGTCCTCTCAGAAATGAAACATCACTTAAAAACTTTGCTATATCTTTTTCAGTCCTATACTTATAGTTAAAATTAATGCGTAAGTGTGAGTCTTTGCATGGCGGGTCAGTATTACCAGCAAATGGAAGACATTTTTCTTTGTAAAATATGGCTACGGAATTAAGTTAGCATGTCAGTGATTGGACCTCTTTACCAAATAAATGTCAGGAAGTAGATATTAAGAATATTTTGCATTGATCAGTGTACATAATACCTCACTCTTCACAACCATGTTTCCTCTCATGTCACAGTGATTGTTGAGTCATGATCGATGTTTAAGAAAAACATTAGAAAACAACCTGTCGTTACTCTTATCTAATGGTTTCCCACTTATTGTTCGTCCTGAGGACTATTGACAGATGTGCACATGCACAAAGTCTAGTGTTCGCTTTTAACATTTTAATGATTGATCATACCAATGTGAATGCATCAAAGTGAGACTGTAATTAACTAACAATCAATATTTCAAGATCCATTGAATCTGAGTTGTATTTTCTATCCTGTCCATTGGTTTTAAAGGGGAAATCAGCATGAATGATATCTGCGATATGATATCTGATATCTGGATTCTATAATCTGAGAGGAATTTAGCGGAATAATACACACTTTTGTGCTGAAAGGCAATTCCAACTTATTCTTGTCTTGTCATTCTGCTCCTTTTGCCCCTGGAATGTATGTTCCGGAAGATTCTAAATTATTCAAGCTGCTCCCCTGAAGTCAGATTTGTACATAAACTTGGATCAGCGTTGTTGTGTCATTTGATTGTGACCAGGAATCCCTGCACAGTGCCACAAATTGGTGACACTCCGGAACCAGCAGGAATATTTTGATCCCCGGTGTTGAACAACTGCATGCATATCCAGTCTGTCCTGTAATCAGTGCTTAATTCTCCTCCACAGCACCATGTAAGTCGAAGCACCAAAAATTTAAAATAGAGATGTTTTGAGAGGTTTAAGAACAGAAACCAGCTGGTCTCTTTACTTGCAGGCAGAGCAGCTGTCAGGAAGGAGAGTGTGACTCAGAATTAGGAAAAAAAATAACTAACATGGGGGAAAAAAATAGAGGGAGCAGCAAAAATAAATGTTTCATCCTTAGTGATGTCAAGACAAGGAAATATGATTCAATCTATACACTTCTCTTCTCACCAACTATCACAAGCTAAGATTGTTTCTTAAGATGCTGCTTGTAATTTCATTGTTCCTTGGGCAGATCAGTCTACAAGAAAATGACACAAGCTTTAATTTAAGATTCCCAGACAGTGAAGTTATTATTTTAAGATCGTGTCTAAAGATCGTGATCCATTGGTGGAAGAAATAGTTACAGTGTGAATCGAAGAGTTCATTGTACGGTGTGGGCGTTTTCGTAGCCAAAATTTTTTTTGACCAAAAAAAAAAAAGATGACAATAATAGGATGATGACATCATCTAGTCCTGTGGCGTCAACCAAAGGTGTCACAGAAGGCCAATGCAGAGGACATACCAGTAATGGGCAGAGATCTGTGGTTCTATATCACTGCTCTGCCCAAATCAGCACCATGGACAGGACCAGAGTGCATGACTCACTCGCGGTTGGTTTGCTTCCAGCTCTATCAGATCGCTTAATGAGCAGGGGACCTTCAAGGCTGCAAATGCCTGGGGAGGGGATAAGTTTGAAGGCAGGTGAGATGACATGTGTCGGTCTTCAAGAGAGACGACCTCAGAGCGGTGTGTGAAAACTGAAAGTTGGAGATCTCCACCTCACAGGTTTTGTGAGTTCAGTCATTCCCAGGACCCAGCTGACAGATATTCCCCGACCATGAGGATGCTGACAACTCAGAGATGTTTGCTTTTCGGTCGGCTTATTGAATTTTCTCCCATCGCTTTGGGCCGCTCATAAAGCGTGGCACAGGAAGGGTTTTCACATCACATCGCAAATGCAGTTAAGAATCATTAGTCTGCTCCGGCATGTCTCATAAATAATATATGAAAGTGCATGACATCGCGCTGTCGCATCGGAAGGGTAATCCGGAATCACCAGTTTACCTTAATTGCTTTTTTTGTTAATTGTAGGACGAACATCACAGAATTGCAAGCAATTTTGCTGCAACATTTCACATTTCACTTTGCTAATTGGGATTTTTTTTACAAATGACATGACCTGCATTCATTCCGTATAGGAAAAATGACTCTCAGTTTTTAAATTCTCTGTTTTACTGTATTCAATATACAACCAGCTTAGGATATAAAGGCATGCAACAAAATTGCTGTTATTTTTGTTGATGTGTAAATGCTTCCATTACATGGAAACTTTATGTGGGTGGGTAAGCATTAGATTCTGTGACTGTATATCATTTGGAATGTAAAATCACACCTAATTATCTGAACTGTTTGCTTTTTCGTATCTGGGACTAGATAGCAAACTCTATAGAAGAATAAATGGTATTTGTAAAGAAATAAGAAACATACATTTATAACAAACCTACTATAAACTACAAGAAATGTTTAACATATCCTCATGTATCTTTCAGACAGACATTTCCTTTATATTAAGTGTCATTTTTCATTCAGTTCTGTTCTTGCCATTTTGCTATCAATTGCAATTGTAGCCGTTGGCTTCCTAAGGGACACTAAACACAAATGTTTGGTGTTTTATGTTATTGCAAAGGTGTTTCTAATTGAGAAGTACCCAATGACACTGCTTGTCAATGCAATCTTTTTTAGCAGCGCCTTTAGTACTATAATTTGGGTTTCAAAACATTACCACTTGAAATTAACATTTTACTTAAAACTATATATATATATATATTGTTGTGGATTCCTGCTTTTTCAACTAAAAAAAATCAGTGCTGGGGCTCATCAAAGATTGACCTGGAATTGCTGGTAGTTGTAAGGAACATAAAGAAACGCAGGAAGGGCCAAGGGGCCGGTGGCAGGAGGCAGGACGCCAACGGAAGAGGCCGCAGCAGGGATCGGCAGGGCAAAGGCATGTTCGAGGCGGAAGCCACATAGGTGGGTGAGGCCCACAACATGCCAGCCAGTATGCCAAGGAGGAAAAAAATCGGGGGCAGATGCCAGGGCCGTGACGGAAGGGGCTTGGATGCCTGGCGTCATCGAGGCAGTTAGGACCAGTGCTGTTTCAGCCAGGACACAGCAGGGCCCGGCGCCAAAGCCGAGAACCACAAAAGGTACCAAGCTGGGCAGGCGACACGGAGGGAGAGCCAGGGGACGCTGCGGGTCCCAAGCAGAAGGCACGAGCTGGGAGGCGGGAGCAGCAGGCCTCTGGCAGCGCAGGGCGAGGCGAGGCGAGGCGCGAGCTGAAAGCCCGGACACTGAGAGTAGGTAGCGCCAGTCTTGACAGGTCTGTGCGTTATTTATGGGCTTGGCTTTGAACCGTCACTGTCCCTGTCAGACCAACACAGCCAGGGGAAGGTTGTGGGCATCCCAAGGTGGGGCAGAGTCAACTGAGAAGAACATTTATTTCCCTCACGTGTGTCTGCAGCTCCAGAGCCGGTCTTCTGTTACCGAAATCCCGGGGCCTATCACCCGTGTTATTTTCTAATGTATTTTCTGTTGTGCTGAAGCCATAGCCTGTTAGCCCTTTGTTAGCACAACATGTTTAATTAGCCCTTTGTTAGCACAACATGTTTAATTAGCCCTTTGTTAGCACGACATGTTTAATTAGCCCTTTGTTAGCACGACATGTTTAATTAGCCCTTTGTTAGCACGACATGTTTAATTAGCCCTTTGTTAGCACGACATGTTTAATTAGCCCTTTGTTAGCACGATATGTTTAATAAGCCCTTTGTTAGCACGACATTGTTTAATAAGCCCTTTGTTAGCACGATATGTTTAATAAGCCCTTTCTTAGCACGATATGTTTAATAAGCCCTTTGTTAGCACGACATGTTTAATTAGCCCTTTGTTAGCACGACATGTTTAATAAGCCCTTTGTTAGCACGACATGTTTAATAAGCCCTTTGTTAGCACGACATGTTTAATAAGCCCTTTGTTAGCACGACATTGTTTAATAAGCTCTTTGTTAGCACGACATGTTTAATTAGCCCTTTGTTAGCACGACATGTTTAATAAGCCCTTTGTTAGCACGACATTGTTTAATAAGCTCTTTGTTAGCACGACATGTTTAATAAGCCCTTTGTTAGCGCGACATGTTTAATTAGCCCTTTGTTAGCGCGACATGTTTAATTAGCCCTTTGTTAGCACGACATGTTTAATAAGCCCTTTGTTAGCACGACATTGTTTAATAAGCTCTTTGTTAGCACGACATGTTTAATTAGCCCTTTGTTAGCACGACATGTTTAATAAGCCCTTTGTTAGCACGACATTGTTTAATAAGCTCTTTGTTAGCACGACATGTTTAATAAGCCCTTTGTTAGCGCGACATGTTTAATTAGCCCTTTGTTAGCGCGACATGTTTAATTAGCCCTTTGTTAGCACGACATGTTTAATAAGACCTTTGTTAGCACGACATGTTTAATAAGCCCTTTGTTAGCACGACATGTTTTAACTGTGTGCTTAACCATAACTTATGTGCAGGCCGTCTACTGCCGTAAAGCCTATAATATAAAAAATTTGAGTCAAATACAGTAGTTTGTAATAACGAACACACACGCTATTTGTGACGCTTAGTGTACGGTTTCAGCGGTTCACTGGCTCGAGGTACACTAAGTACCATATGTACTGTAGTTACTTTTAATATTAATGTATAACTACTATTATTATGTAATGTATTATTATTTTTCGACTTACCTACGAACTCGACTAAAAGACAGACTTAGGGACTGCCTATATAGTTTAAGTGATATGACATTGACCTTTCACCTTAACATTGGCCATCATAAATACTGGGATCGTGATATCGCTTCTTTGCTGTGCGCTTTTAGTATTTATAACTTCCGTGGTTATAAATTTATAATTGGAAACGGACTCGCTTTGGCAGGACCTTCGTCCCTCTACTGCCATAGCTGCATTTAACTTTCCACATTAACCTTATACCCATTAAATTCCGCTAGTAATTGTGTGCATATTTTGCGTATATGTTTATGTGTGCCAATTTATGTATTTGTGCATGTTAGAGGCCTGTAATGTACTTTGTATAGGAACACACTGTGAAGACAAATATCCTTATAGGACAATAAAGGCTATCTGTCTCTCTAAACAACCAGAATATGGCTGTTCATTTCACCTGCACACCGATGATTGTATTGTGACATGGGACGTTATAAATAGTCCTCCAAATGTGCTTCAGGAGGTGATGGGTAATCTTTCAGCAAAAGAAGGAGCAAGTTTTTGGGGTATTTTTAGTGATTCATCGTTTTCATTTTACCAAGCTGGGGAAAAAAGGTGTGACACATGCTCAGGAGAGTAAAAAATACCTGGAGGTGCCGGCAGATGCAGATCTCTGCATCATCTTTATTTTTATCCCCACACTGCTGTTGTGCTATTTACACACGAAGTCGAAATTTGCGTGTTACATCTGGATTTTTGGAAAGCAAATTCCTCTGAGATTCAAATAAGAAGTTATTTACCAGCAGAGTTGGGTAATTCAGGTCCAGAGTGTAAAAGTCCAGATCGGGATTTTGCTTCAACCAACCAGTTGAGTACTCTGTGACAGTGACTCTTTATGCTCGAGTGGTGGGTTGAAACGAAATCCTGGTCTGGACTTTTACTCTCTGGACCTGAATTACCCAACTCTGTTTAGCAGTAAGTATGTTTTATACCTGGAAAACTAATTTTTTTTGCTCATAATTTTTTTTTTTCTCAATTTGGTGCAGGCAATCTGATGTACTTAGCCGTCTGGTACTAAGGTTATTTTGAATGCAAAATTATTGTAATTCGTGAGTGTTTGGTTTCAGACTCTGGAGCCTTGCTTTGTTACATAATCATGCATCCCAACACTTACACTCACTCCATGCTCTGCATATGTAATGCAAATATTCCCAAACCATCTGCTGAATTAAAGTTCAGATTTTCTGGTCTTTTCATTAAGCACTTCCGCAGCATTGCAGATCCTCAATTTATCTGGGAACCAATTAAGGTTCAGTTCTCAGATAAACTGGTCTTTAGTAGAACGCTGGCACCTTTATTATAAGGGAATTACGCTAAAAGTCACCCCAGCAAAACTATCGCCATGTTGCGGAATTTTCTAGATAGATTTCACTTTGAGTGACGTCTGCACTAAATCAGAGGACAACCCCCCGTTTGCGATTTAGTTTAAAATGGCATTTTTAAAATTTTCATTAGGCCGAGGCTGTTTGTTTTGTGAAATTACTTGTTTTGGTTGAAATGAAAAAAGGGCAGCGTTGATTTGCTCAATCCTGTTCTGTGCGGATAATTAAATTGCGGGGGCCACCAGTGAGAGGGCAAGGGTGCACACAGCGGGTCACAGCACGGGAAGAAAATTCCGGATTGGTGTCATTTTACACTGTGGTTGCATAATTCTTTATGTGTAAAATGGTACATGGAAATCCTTTGTCAGCCAGCTTCTCCCTTTCTCTCATTTCTCAATGACACGGGGGCCGGCAAGCGCCTTGATTCAAAAGGCACTAAGCAGCCATGGATCCCAGTGCCCCAGTGCAGTGACCGGGACACTGTGGCCAACAAGGGCGTCCATCCTGTGGTCTGCGTGGATCACAGTGCCCCAGTGCAGTGACGGGGACACTGTGGCCAACAAGGGCGTCCATCCTGTGGTCTGCGTGGATCACAGTGCCCCAGTGCAGTGACCGGGACACTGTGGCCAACAAGGGCGTCCATCCTGTGGTCTGCGTGGATCACAGTGCCCCAGTGCAGTGACCGGGACACTGTGGCCAACAAGGGCGTCCATCCTGTGGTCTGCGTGGATCACAGTGCCCCAGTGCAGTGATGGGGACACTGTGGCCAACAAGGGCGTCCATCCTGTGGTCTACGTGGATCACAGTGCCCCAGTGCAGTGATGGGGGACACTGTGCTGTAAACATGGCGCCGTCCTTTAGATGACATGTAACACTGAGGTCATAAAAGATCCAGTTTCATTCACAGATTTATTTTTTAAACAAAATGAATCATCTATTGCAAATCATCGGGTGATGATTAGTTAATTGCCCCATTATAATTGGCAAAAGCTTGTTTCACTGACTTGCGTACCGGTTCACCTAATTGTCAGGTCAGTCGTCCTGCAGCATCCAGAGCTTCCAGGATTCGGGTTATTAGCTTATTGCTGTTCTTCGTTTCACATTAGGGAGCAGCTGGTGAGCGAGCCACCCTATGAATTAATGAATGTGTTTACTTATATGGTGTTACAATATTGCCCCTAAGGTACAGGGCACAGGGACTGATTAAAATGTAATCAGAAATTACGAACACATGCGAGCAAGTGGATGCCAGAGTGGGGCGGGGATTGGGTCAGAAGAACCAGCCCTATTCAGATTTTGCTCTGATTAAAAACAACCTCTTGACTCTTGGCAAATTGATTGATCTGCAGTGGCAGGGAGAGGCGTGTGATTGGAAACGTGGAGGGCGGTTCCCTGATGTGCCTCTGGAGTTCCACGCCTCCACCCGTTCTCCACTCTATGAATATATTGTCTCCATGCGGCAGGCTACCTGATACTGCAAATTGTCCTGAATTGGCCTATTTGTCCCCCAATGATGCAATGAGAGTCAGGGCTGCCAGCTGTCACACATCTGCCGTGACGCTCACGCTTTCAGACGCTCATGCAAGAAGTCTTACGACAAATCTATATTATTTCATTGTAGACCTAAAATTAGCTACATCAAAAGCGTTGGGGTAGTTCGCAAATCCGACAGACTGTTTACAAGGTAATGAGACTGTTACATGCATGTAAATGAGTGTGGAGCTGGAGACCCTGGAGAAGCCAGAAAGTTCTCTCCCTTCCAGGAACCTTTGCTGACTGGCATTTATTTACCTTTACTCATCTGTCTTGTTTTTTTTTTAAGTTCCTTTAAGCTGGTTCTTCTATCATCCCCTCATGCTTTTTCTTTGTAAGAGCCACGTTCTGCCTTAGGCCGTGTTTTTTTCTTAGGAAATAAAATCTGCCCTAAAGGTGGAAATAGCCAGGTCCAGCTTGCATAAGTATTCTGAGCGTGACATTTTATAAGTGGCTTGGGGGGCAGCGGCGGGCAGAGAGCCGCAGGACGCGAAGCTTGGCCCGTGTGCCATCGGGTGGCAAAAGTCGTAGGGTCTCCGTCAAATGTTTACGGTTGGCGATGCGCCCCCAAAGCCACAGGCAAATGTCAGGCAAATGGTGCTTCTCTCCAAGCATGTTATGTCACTCCCTGAAGCCTGCGGGCTGTACAGTGAGACGCAATGGGTGGCTGAGCACACATACGTCAGTAGGAGTGTGCATCCCCGTCCGTCCCCCTCCTCATGGAAATCACGTGTTGAGTGGAACACCTAGAAAAACAGCTCAGTCGCTCCAGATTTTCAGAAAATGGAGGATAGATTTAACAGATGCCTATGGACCGCACAGTGGGTGTAGAGCAGAGCTGTTCAAATCACGGTCCCCAATAGCCGAGCACTCCTGATTTCCCAGCCTCCCTTTACCTGTGAGCCAGGTGTGAAGCCTCTGTGGCCAATCAGAATCAGTAACTATTAAAGTGACTCTGGGAGATTTGAAAACACGGCCTGGATTTGGATTCGAGGTCCGTATTTGAAGAGCCCTGGTGTAAAGTGTTTGTTGCTTCCAGCGTTCTCAAACTTTATCCTCAATTATGAGCAGGGTAGGAAAAAATAACAATTAATGAGAAACATACATTTTGCATCATTCATTTTCTGGCAGATCAGACCTGAAAGGGCCTGATTTGCTAACAGGGTTATGATGTGATTGGCATAGTTTTACAGACCATGGAGGGCGGCCACATTAGCAAAAAGCAGTGCTGTAATTGATTGATTCCTTTATGTAAGATTACATTAATTTGAAATGTTAAATGGTGGATGATTGTTGTCTCTGTTCTGGTACCGCTTATGGAATCCATCAGTAGGTGAGAATCTCCCAAAGGTGGGTCTGAGAGCCCAGCTTATTTGTGTCGATTTATGCACCCCACCGTATCCATCTGGAGATGTTCCACACTTGAGGCCGCATCTGTTACGGAATGCTACCCAGGTTAATTTCCATTAAATGCTCCCAAAGGTGACATAATGACTCGGGTTTGGAGAATGTGAATGTCTCACTGCCATCTGGACTTTGAAACAGAGAGTGTGCAGTCGCTGTGCACATATAGAATTGCCCTGAATGGAAGAGTTCAGTCTGTTCTAAACATCTATCATCGAACCATTTATCTTCTCCCGGCTTGTGGGTAGGGGGGTGAAGATTATCTCAGACAGCATAGGGCACAAGGGATATACCTTGTCCAGGATGCCAGTACATTGCAAGACACATAGATAATCATGGGGAGAACATGCAAACTTCACACTACAGGAAGTGGGAGTCGAACCCCCAACCCTAGAGGTGTGAAGGCAACAGTGCGTCCCACTGGGCCAGCATGCTGCCCCTCAATCTGTTCTTCTCTGAACAAATGTCTTACAGCGTCCTTGGGTGTGTGTACCATCCAGTTTGATACTATACAAAGTATGCATAGAATGTATTTTAAGCATTCTTTAAATCTGTTGACTGATTGATCTGTGCTCATGCTTAAATAATAATCAGCAAAAGCACCATGCTTGACAGGATAAGAGTGTCCTTATAGTACGGCGACCAGATAATCCATGTCGGGGGGGTGGACTTCTTATAAATTACTTTAAAACTGAAAGGCTCCTTTGCTTGGTTAAATAGTTCAGCTCTTCTTGTGCTTTGACTGGTTTGTTTCCTTGATTGAAAGACTCACACAGCTGTTTCACATTAACATCAGCAATACATAATTATAAGAGACTGACCAATCAGCACACAGCGAGAACTCGGTGCTTAAGTGAAATCCAGGTCCTTTTAATTGACATGGTAGTTTATAAATCCTGTCCTAGCTCAGAGTGTGCTCCCTGACATGGATTATCTGCTCACCCTAAACTATACCTCACAATATTTGTAATCACTGAATCGGATTCAACATTGTCTTGTCATGCTTGTAAGTCTGACTCCCTTCTCCGGATCTGCACCCCCTTCTCCGGATCTGCACCCCCTTCTCCGGATCTGCGTGTGGAATGCTCGTGTCCTTCCCTTGTCCACATAGGTTTCCTCTGAGTATTTCCTCCCATAGTCCAAAGATACGCAGTTCCAGCAAACTGGTTTCCCAAAGCTGCATGTCCTGTGTGACTCTATGCATATTATGGATAGACGTCTCCCTGTTGGTATTCCTTGACATGTGCATCCTATGGTTACGGAAGATGGATAGAAGTATTTATCTGAACCCACATTTTCTCTAACTGCAGACGTATATCTCAGAGCGCTTCTTCACGCCCATATCCCGTCAGATCTGCATGTCCACTCAATAACAATGAACAGACAGATTTCACTTCCAGTCCTGCATGCACACGACTACTTGTTCAGGATATCAGCCGTAATGAAAGCCACCTGGAACGGGAAGTTAGATTAAAAACAGAAAATGAGAAGAGGGGGATAAACAGAATCAAGAGAGAACTCCGGAGGTAACGAGCACACTGTGGAGTTGCCGTCTTCTGAGCTTCTGTCAAAGGTGGATAGTTCAGGGTCCAAAAATTAAATATCCAGGTCAACATTTGTTTCAACCAACCAGCTGAGTATAAAGAGTCACAGTCACAGGTCAAACCCTTGTCTGGATTCTTACTTTCTGGACCTGGACTGTCCACCTGTGGTTTCTGCTAAAAGTACCATTCTTGCTAGAGTAGAGGTATGAGCCAGTGCCTTTTGGATTTCATCCATCCATCTTCCAACCATTAGTCGCGGAGGGGGCTTGGAACCTATCCTAAGGCGCCGGTACATCCTGGATGCAATGGCAAACTATCATAGGCTACCATTCTTGGATATTCATCTTTTCCAAAGCATTTATTGTGTTAGAGCCAGGGCTCGCAGTGGCACCTTGAGTATTGTTGTTGCCACATACTTGCAGGGCAGGGGTGGGGTTTGAATCCCACCTGTGCTGTCTGTGTGGAACTGGCATGATTTCCCTTCATTGTGGTACTCCAGAATCCAGAGATATACACTTAGACTGGTACCTCTGAAATTGCCTGTAGTGTGTGATTGTGTCTATGTATAAAACCCATGATGGACTGTTACTCCAGCTTTACACTCTGTGCTGACAAAGATGGGCATTAGGTCTAGAATTAATAAAACTCCCCCAACCTGATTTCCATACAGTTTATTCATTTATGTCAGATTATTCTAGAATTTAAGCTTCAAGGGAATTTTACCACCATGATACCATGATTGAAAATAGTCGAATATAGTGTACTGCAATTTCCCATTTACTCTTATACCCCGTGCTGCCTGAGATAGAATCCAGGCTCACAGACACTCTATAATGGATAGGTGTTATGGATGGATGGATGGTATTCCATGATACTTGTACGAATTCATTCATCAATTATTTGTGCCTCAGTGGCCATGTATGTCTCCGTGGGTGACAGTGTCACAAAGCACATGAAATTCAAATGTGTCATAATTATGAACGTAATCACAGTGGAGGAAACACGATTTTAGGATACTATGGCAACAGAACTGGGTGCCTCTTCGCTCTTCACAACAATGAAAAGCTTGGATAAATTGAGTATTATAAGTACTAACTTTTTCTAATCATACAGCAAATCCAGTTTTCATTGGGCTTATTGGTATGAATTTTGAATGCGCACAGGAGAGCAGGGAGTGCTATGGGAGAGACCACTATCAACTAATGCTAGGGATTAATTCAGCTGGAAATTTGTGCTGCATCATTGATTAATTGATCGAGACTGTAGCGCAAGTACCCCTGACAGATTTATCAGGTCACATGTTTGATTTTTGTTCTCATGAGATTGGTCGCCATGCTAGTCATGTCTCGATATCTTTACTAACGGATGGCGTGTCGTATTTTTACAGAATAACAATCGCACTTGAACTTTTGATGTCCTGATTAATTCATAATTATGCATTAACTTCTGTGCATGTGTATCGGGAGCGAGAGGCACTGTGCCGTTTCATCGGTAAGGGACAGTTAGTGACACCATTACAGCCCCCGGTTCGGTAGCTTAGCTGCAAAGACCATCAGGGTGCGCGTCTGCCGGGACACGCCGCAGGGCAACCTCATTTTCACTCCGTAACGGAGGTGATATTGCGTTCAAGTGCTCTTTGTTACCCGGAGAGCGCTTTTTACTTCATTTCTGTTTTCATTTTGTTCCCTTTTACGCTGAGTGTTACTCTCTTCAGCACAGTCGTCTGTTGTGTAAGCCGGGAAAAAGCATTCCACTCCTCTGCCACTTATTTTGCCAAAAATGAGAGAGGTCATAAACAAAACGCAATGGGTGAAAGGACGGGAAGCGTAGATGAAATTCATACCATAAAGTACACAGTACTTCTACAAAAAACATTAGTTTTCTGAGTAAATCTAGCTGAGGTATGGAGTGTCACACTATTCATACAAGAAACAACATTAGTGGTGCCTATTTCAGACATTTTGTTAACAGAAACTATTTTATAGCTGCTGTTTACGTCCTTTTAGGCTTCTCAGATGCTGAATCTTCTAGAGGGGCTGAAAAAAAGAATATCCTAATGTCCTAATGTCCTAATGTACGGGCCTGTAATCAGCATGTTATGCTGAAGTCTCAGGCAGCTGTTGTGAAGGTGAAGACCAGGCAGAACCCCGTGGCCCATGGAACCACAAGAATGTCTGCATGAATCCAGGCGCAACCCTCTAGACAAGGAAAGCCCAAGACACTCACGCTGGGTTGCTGCAATTAGTCACATGATGAATGGTAAAGCACTACTGGTCAACGCATTAGGCAGGAGAGGCAGCCTTGTAGGGTGACATCACTTCAGGGGGCACGACTTCGCGAGCCGATTTCTCTTTAGTTCCACATGGGCTTTGACCTACACTGCAAGTGGAGCGATGATGCTTTAACAGAGGCAGGAATCAAACACCAGGCAGATCTGCGGGGTGTATGACTGAATGCATTGGATTTTTTCATCGCGTGTCACTCGAAAATGGATAAATCTTTAATGTGACTGAAGTCGTTCGGTTTTATCTAGTGAATGTGGAAAATGCAAAATGTTTTCTCCTGTATTATAGTGTCTAAACGACCATGAAATATTCTGCATAGCTGCATGGCCAATTGTAAATTTTTCGATTGATTCTTTTTATTCTGCAAAAGTGCTTTAGAAAAAAAGGAAAAGGACATTCTGTTCCATTTGTAGGTACAGTATTAAACTGCATCTTGGATGCTGCACAGTGCTTGGGGGATGAGCGTCAGAGCGAGGGAGCAGGACTGCCGCTCTCATTTCGCTTTGAGCCATCAGTGTTGTTCTTTGGCTTGTATTGTTCTGCACTCCTTCCTGATCGGAGCACATTGATGTGAATGAAATAAACAGCCAATCAACTGCGCTGTGAGTGTTTTAACAGAGGTTTAGCATTTTGGGCCACACAGCAATGAGCTGTGTGTGTGTGTGTGTGTGTATGTGCGTGAGCGGGTTTACCTATCCTTATGGGGAGATAATGTCCCCATAACGTGATAAATATCCGTTTTTTTCCCGTTATGGGGACCGGTTTCCTGGTTCATCTTCAAATTTTCAGAATTGCTCTGCCCAGCTCTGCTTCTTATTGGTCTTCTAATTCTGATGTCACCAACATGTACGACAAATCAGTACGATCCACAAGTCATTCACTAAGAGCTATGACATCAGAAGCTCGTGATTGGCTTGCACCGGCACTCATTTTAATGTATGGTATAGACCAGTGGTTCTCGACTGACTTAGCCTTGGGACCCACAATTATCTACTGGGGGAGCATTTAAAACTGTCAACCATGACCCAGTTTTGAAAATGGTCCCAATGCCCCACTTTTGAGTCGACAAGAACATTTGTCGAGCGGGAGGAAGAACACAATGTGTACAGGAATATGGGACAAATCATGGATCGATACGTAACACTGCTTTTTATTTTTCAATATGGGGCGATCCCTTAATATACGAGACAAGAGGCAACTCTAACCCCGGTGTTCCACGGCCCCTAGTGCGGGGATACTGGGCCGGGGGCTTGGGAGCCCCTAGAGTGGGGATACTGGATTGGGGCTTGGGAGCCCCTAGTGTGGGGATACTGGGCCGGGGGCTTGGGAGCCCCTAGAGTGGGGATACTGGGCCGGGGTTTGGGAGCCCCTAGTGTGGGGATACTGGATTGGGGCTTGGGAGCCCCTAGTGTGGGGATACTGGGCCGGGGTTTGGGAGCCCCTAGTGTGGGGATACTGGATTGGGGCTTGGGAACATAGTGGCTTCTTCAGTTCCCCTACTGGAGGTGCCGCTGCTCACACCTGGACATGCACATCGAGGCCATTGTTAATATACCATTATAAATTATGAAAGATGCCGTGTTAATATACCATTATAAATGATGAAAGCTGCTGTGTTAATATACCATTATAAATGATGAAAGGTGCCGTGTTAGTATACCATTATAAATTATGATAGGGACTGTGTTAGTATACCATTATAAACGATGAAAGGTGCCGTGTTAATATACCATTATAAATGATGAAAGGTGCCGTGTTAATATACCATTATAAATGATGAAAGGTGCCGTGTTAATATACCATTATAAATGATGAAAGGTGCCGTGTCTTACACTTTGCCCTGGACTGTGGGTATACAAGCGTGCTGGGTCCTGCAGCTAATTTCTCTCAGCGGATGAAGTTAAAGGGCCTCATGTTAACGTACAGGAAGAAGGAGAGTCATGCCCGTGTCCTTGCATGCAGCACTAAGTGACCAACCACTGGTATATAATACATGACTGCAGGACTGTAATGGGCACATTTCGCTTCCTGAAAATAGTGAAATATTAAACAGAAATGTAAGACACATGGGTCTTGTGACTTTTTGGCATTATTATTTAAAAATAAAAATGTTTGCTCAGGATGCCATTTCATGTGCGCCTCTCACCTTCTTCCACGCTTGTGTTTTTATCCTTCTTGTCTATTCGTGGCGCCAAGTGCAATTAAGCATGAGCAGCTTGCAGCCGGGGGTCAGTACTCAGTGACCCATGTTAATGGACACAGTTAGTTTCTGAAATGAGGCCTCATTTGAACTAAGTATCCATCTCTGTCCGGCGGCGCAGCACCACTCCTTACTGTATAAGTAGATATGGATGGATAGATGGATGGATGGATTGATTTGCTATGTCAGGATGTTTTCCTGAAATCTGTGTCTACAAAGCCTACCAATTGTGCATGGGCCAGATACAGTGGTACCTTGGAACACAAACTTAATTCGTTCCTGCAGGCTGGGCGAGTTGCGATTTGGTCGAGGTCTAAGTCCCCATAAGAAATTAGGTAAATGAATTGAATCCATTCCAGACGCCCAGATGACTGCCTATTTAAACCCATCTACCTACCTAACTAGTGCTAAAAAGCATGAACAATCAATATAAAACTAATACACACATGAAAAACACACATACAAAAGCAATTATCATTAAATAAATGGCAGTTTTTGAGGACTTTAGCTGTACTGAGGTAGGCGGACGGCATATTGGAAGTGGCAGGAGGGATGGGGGGGGGTTACTGTTTGGAAGGGGAGACGCGTCTCCATCCGTACAAGTTTCAGCTGGTCTGTTTCGTTTTGTCATGTTCCGTTTTCGAACAAGTTGCAGTTAGATTTTTCTCAACTGGTCCATTCGAGGCCCGACTTCGTAGAGTTGAACGTGTCTCGACCCATACAAGTTTTAGAAGGAACGGTCGAGTTCCAAGATTTCAGCTGAGACCCCCAAAGCTCATGACAAAGAAAGCGAGTAAAGATGTGTTTTCACGTTTCCTTTATACTTATACCTTTATTTATTTTTAATCTTTCTTTTCTGTATCTCTATACATTTTTTGTTCACTGATTCTAGTCCTTAAAGCTCTCTATTAATACTAAATTATGTAGTTTCATACAGATATAATGATGAAAACCAAACCTTATTTGCTGCATTAAATTTAAATATATTTTTATATATATTTCATTTTTTAATATATGCTATTATGTAAATGGATCAAACAGGCAAATTATCGCTTCTGTCAATCATTGGATTCTAACCCGACGACAGAAGCCCAACCCGCTGAGCCACACACTTCCCCCAACGTACCGCAACGCCGTGTCCCGTAGCAGCGGCCGCCCGTCACTGTCAGCCCCCAGCCCCACAGCCGTGCGCCTTTCAGCCAGCTAGCCACCCTGCTAGCTCACCTCCTGTTGCCCCTTGGAGATGTTTAAAGATCCATTCAGTTCACCTCACAACGGCATGACCGCTCAATAACAAGCCTACACGCCTCACGCACGATTTCCTAGAATCCCAGAAGCGCCCGTCCGGCTTTCTGGGTGGTGCTGTGCAGGGTTTTCTGGGTGGTGCTGTGCAGGGCTTTCTGGGTGGTGCTGTGCAGGGCTTTCTGGGTGGTGCTGTGCAGGGCTTCCCAGCTGCTCAGCAGAAACGGCGTAGTCGAGTCATGTGACGCGTTCATTAGTAGAATCAGCAGAGAATATCCCTTCTGCTATATATTTATAGAGAACAGTCATTGGTTGTAACATATGTTTTATGTTTAGTCTCCAAGCATCTGGAACTTCTCAGAAAGTAATGTTCAGCTGTCATCTGCACCCCAGCTCCAGAAAATAAGCCAAAATACACCCAAAAAACTAGGCTGCAGCTTGAGAATGCAGAATGAGCCAAGAGCATCTTAATTCCTAGATAAACACACATATACATAGTTTCTTATGACAGTCTTAAGGGATCTGAGCAGAACCTGGACACTAAAAAATCCATAATGGTAAGAAAGGCTAAATGAAAACTATTTCTTACTGGAATAGAGAGATAATTACGTGCCACAAAAAGTATGTTCTGTATCTTCTGCCCATTTTAATTGACTCAAACGTATATTCTTGAAACCTGAAAACTTCAGTGTCTTTACTCTGCTTTTTAATCATTAGCCGAGATAAATAGCATTACATAAAAAGAAACTTTCACTGATTAATATGAGTCCAGATTCTGGACCCTTAATTATGTGGATATGTGTCATTCATGCGATTTTAATATAACCCTTTTTATGTGTGTCCAGTGTAGACAATGTGGTATGTTTTCCCATCCATCTATGGATTTCAAAGTGGTTCGATTTGCATGTTTTTTAGCCCAGAACTGCTTTTTCTGCAGAGCTCAGTAATGTCATTACTGAGATGCTATTCGCTTGACACTGGTCTCCAAGGATACAGTTGCTCAAGGCCTGTGTTTCCCAACCCGGTCCGCGGGGACCCCCCCCCCCCCCCACACAGTCCATATATTTTCTGCCCTCCCAGTTCCTAAACCCCTGTAGCAGGTATCCAGTTTTCTTGATTGCTTGATTGATTGGTTTAGATGGGAGCTGGGAGGGAACAAAAACGTGGACTGTCTGGGAGTCACCGGGGGGGTGGGTGGGGGTACGGACTGGGTTGAGAAACATGGCTTTAGGGGACCTTTGCAGTTTGTGGGACAGACTGGTGCTAATGTTTCACAGGAAAAGGCCCTGAGTCTTTGGTAGGGAGTTCGTGTCCCATCCATCTCCACTCCACCAGAGCTCTCAAGGAGTCTCAGCGGAGTGTCATGCTATTGCACACAGTGAACCCAAAAGATGGAGTACAAAGGCTCTTCAGTTCAGTTCTTTACCACCGTGAGGCTGGCAAACTATCATAAACTGCATAGATAACTCAGAAAATGGTAACACTTTACTTAAAGCTATCATTTTTGGTGGATTATAATGCATTATAATGGTCAGTATAAAAATTAAGGCTGCTTTGTTCTGCATTATGAAGGTATCTATAGTGTACTATAGATAAGAGCATCATAAAGCATCCATAATGCATAATAAACATGGCAGTAATGTTTTAGGCCTTTTATAAATATTTATAGCCATGCTCATAATGCTTTATGAATGCATTATAATGTGTCATGAATGTGTTCATAAATTCTTATAGACATGACATTCATACAGTACAAAGTGATACCCCAAAAAAATAAATGATATACTAGTAAAAATGTAATTTCTTTATAAATCTCTTCATTTGCACTTCATTGAAACCAAAGACTGCAGATTACAAGAATATCTGCACCTCCCAATCGAATTATCCTAACTCCATAATTCTGTTATTACTCATGCTTACACTAATGTACACGTTGTCTGATTATTTCAAATTAAATGTACAGTATTTTCCATGTAGTGTTGTGATTTGGAATATAACCAGATAATTTATTATGTATATTGTTCATTATATATAGTGTCCAGTGATAAATATACTCAGAAATCGTTTGTCTTATAAAAAAGATTAAAATTCTAATAAAGAATAATTAAGTCTACTTTAGTTTTTTATGGTAATAAGTACCTGTACAGGTTAATACTTCAGTGTGTTTATGCATATTTCAATTAGTTTATATGACATCATATTTTGACCGGCTTTTTCTGCATGAAAATGCACACCGTTTTTATTCTAGCATGTTCTGTGCTCTCAGCCACTTCATCATGTGACTGCCTCCATAAGTCACCCAGTCATAAATATGACGAAGAGAGAGACCAGGACTCACTCCGGCACCCCGATGTCACTGAAGGAAGGAGGCACTCGATTCCGTCCCCGGCGTGTTTACCCTGGACGGGACCGGTTCATACACGCCCCAGTAGTACCTCAGAACTCCTCGTCCCACAGCAATTAACTGGTGCCATTTGCAGCTTACAAGTTGACCATGTGGAAGCAAGAAAAAAAAAAGTGGTGTAATTCCTGATCTTCTTTACATCTACAGCTCCTTCTGTCGCTTTCCTCCACACAACCTCTATGGGTATTTCTACAAGCTGAAACATTCTCAGGTGAATTGGGGTGTTTGCTGCCCTTGTGTGACTGCATGGCACAGTAATGGGCTGGCATTCTGTCCAGGGTGTCCCCTTCCTTGTGCCCTGTGATCGATGGGCATTCTGTCCAGGGTGTCCCCTTCCTTGTGCCCTGTGACCGATGGGCATTCTGTCCAGGGTGTCCCCTTCCTTGTGCCCTGTGACCGATGGGCATTCTGTCCAGGGTGTCCCCTTCCTTGTGCCCTGTGATCGATGGGCATTCTGTCCAGGGTGTCCCCTTCCTTGTGCCCTGTGATCGATGGGCATTCTGTCCAGGGTGTCCCCTTCCTTGTGCCCTGTGATCGATGGGCATTCTGTCCATGGTGTCCCCTTCCTTGTGCCGTGTGATCGATGGGCATTCTGTCCAGGGTGTCCCCTACCTTGTGCCCTGTGATCGATGGGCATTCTGTCCAGGGTGTCCCCTTCCTTGTGCCCTGTGATCGATGGGCATTCTGTCCAGGGTGTCCCCTTCCTTGTGCCCTGTGATCGATGGGCATTCTGTCCAGGGTGTCCCCTTCCTTATGCCCTGTGATCGATGGGCATTCTGTCCAGGGTGTCCCCTTCCTTGTGCCCTGTGACCGATGGGCATTCTGTCCAGGGTGTCCCCTCCCTTGTGCCCTGTGATCGATGGGAATTCTGTCCAGGGTGTCCCCTTCCTTGTGCCCTGTGATCGATGGGCATTCTGGTCAGGGTGTCCCCTTCCTTGTGCCCTGTGATCGATGGGCATTCTGTCCAGGGTGTCCCCTCCCTTGTGCCCTGTGATCGATGGGAATTCTGTCCAGGGTGTCCCCTTCCTTGTGCCCTGTGATCGATGGGCATTCTGGTCAGGGTGTCCCCTTCCTTGTGCCCTGTGATCGATGGGCATTCTGGCCAGGGTGTCCCCTTCCTTGTGCCCTATGGGTATCCTATCCACAGTGTCCCCTATACTTCCTGCAATAGACTCTAGGCTTCCTCTGTGACCATGTACTGTTTAAATGGTCAGGTGAGAGATGAGTGTATAATCTATCCATCCATCTCCTGTGCCCACTATCCTATTCAGGATCACAGGAGGTCCAGAGGCTACAGGACAGGACACCAACCCATCACAGGGCACCAACCAATCACAGGACACCAACCCATCACAGGGCACCAACCAATCACAGGGCACCAACCAATCACAGGGCACCAACCCATCACAGGGAACACACACACACACACACACACACCTATAGGCAATTTGGTAACTACAATTTTCTCCAGTTCTCAGATTGTGGGCGCAAACCGAACTACCCAGAGGATCCCCCACAATGACACGGGGAGAACATGCAAACTCCACACACACGGAACCCTGGCAGAGACCTGAACCTTGGTCCCAGAGACATGAGCCAACACCACTAACCACTGCACCTCCATGTTGCCATGACTATGTAATAACGATAACAATAATGATGATGAGGACAGATACAGATACGCTCTTTCAACATCTTGATAGATGCCATTGGGAAAATGTCATTCTTTCCTTCAGCTAAACCCTTAATTGCTTCATTTACCCAAAATGCAATCAGCCAGGTGTCCAGTTCGTCCTCATCACCCTGCCATGCTTGTGACATCCATGGTGTGACCCAGCTGGCCAATCAAAGGAGTGACTTTAGCATCATTATCTGTGCCCCGTTCCCTGTGCATAAAATCCCAGCAAGTCCTAAAGGTCTTCCAGAAGAAAGACATGCACATCTGTCTCTGTGGCCATTCGGAACGTAGCCCCAATGGTTTGGTGATTTTCTACTGAGCTATGGATCCCTGATTCCGTAATTATTCCCGGCTGGTCTTTCGTTCGCTCCTCCACTGCCAGTCAGCCATCTGACGGACACTTTCAGCTTCTGTTTGCCTGGATTTGGGATTAATAATCATGACACTTTTATTATAAATTCTCCTTTTGCCTACCCGATCTTGCTCTTCATGACACACAGACGTAGGTGACAGCGAGCTTGGCAGCGAAGGGCAGCCACCCACAGCGATGCCCATGGAGCTGGGGGCTAAGGGCCTTGCTGAAGGGCCAACGGACATGTGACTGTTCTGCCGAGGCTGGACTCAAACCGGCAGCCTTCCGGTCACAGGCACAGCTAGAGGCTGCCATCAATGTAAAGGGAAATGATTAATTTGACTGGTGTGGCTGTTGATGGTGTAATACCAATCACATAGTTTTCCAAATAGCCTTCAGGTTAGACTGTTAAAATTATCAGGTTAACAGGTAACAGGGACGTGGAATAAAGATGTCTTCCTATTCTTCATGGACTGGCATTGTGAAAATTATACGGATTCTTTTAACCGGGTGTATATTACAATACAGGGAAATATCTTGTTCTTTAGCCCATATCTAAATTTAAAAGTGGTTTAGTGCTCCTAGCCAAAAAGGTTGTTTTTCTCATATTGTATTAACATTCACTGTTGATTAAAAGAGCAGCATCGCTGATGTCTAACTAAACATCCATGCATCTTCAAAGCTGACTGTTTCCATCTATATCAAACATATCTTTGAATCTGTTTGTATCTCACTTTTTCCATTTAATAAAGAGCATGGTGAGTGATCATTAAGCGCAATTATTGAAATACATCGGAGTTAAATAGATGTATAAAAGATCACTTACTTAACTCAAGAGATAAGTATTGCTTTAGTTACTCTAAAGGTCACATATAATCACATGTTCTGTCCTTTCCCGTGTACATTTCTGGACATTTTCCCGGCTCAGTTGCGTAATCCACTCGCCAGAAACTGCGGCTTAGGTGAATGTGTGATTTAACATGTCGGCACATTTTTATTGCGTTAGATTGGATTTCTAAAACTTTTTTTAAAGGAATGGTTTAAAAACTAGATTTAAAAATTATTTTAAATTCGACCCAATTCATAATTAAGAAAATATTTGCCAGTGATTTGTCAGCAATCACTTTATTTACAATCTTTTATAATGACTTTCTGATTAAAACTTAGGTGCTGCACAGTAGGTAATGGTGTTGCCTCATGCTTCCTGGTTTGGGGGTTCAAATCCTGTCTCCCCCCCCCCCCCCCACCTCCCTGTGGGTGGAGCTTACACATTTTCCCTGTTTCCTCCTGTGGTACAAAGACGTTATGGCGTTGTGTAAATTGTGTTCCCCTTAGTGTATGTGCCCGGGGACAAATCCCATCCAGGGTGTTTTCCTGGCAT